>NC_056729.1:1979444383-1980113394 GCF_019279795.1 Protopterus annectens | reverse complement strand
TTTAGATATTCTGCCTTCTGTGTCATTAAGAGCATCTTCCATTCCAGCTATCTAAGTTTTCTGTTGTTTTAAAATCTCATGTAACTGATCCATCTGTTTGGCACATTTTTCTTTAAAGCTGTCAAGTTTATTATCCATTCTGTCCATTTTTAATGAAAGTTCTTGTATGTTAGAAGGAACATATTGGAGTTCTTTCTTTAAAGGCAAGCCCTGAGAGATTGTCTTTGAATGACTCATTTCACAGCTACTGGTACAGACCTTTCAAATGTATAATTTGACAGGAAAAAGTTCAAATATTTAGAAACTTGTTAGATAATATCCTTCTATGTAGTATCAGGTAACATATTCTATTCAAAAAATTGGTTTAGGATATTATAAAAATAAAATGTCCTGTCAGTAATACACATAGAGTAGCAGAGCAAGAAAACTGTGCTGCTAGCCTGTCAGCATCCTGGCCACGCCCTGACCTTTAAAATTTACTTTTGATGACTATTAAATAACAAAAATATGCAACTAAACTAAATGATGTTATACACAAGTTTAATAACATTTATTTTAAAGAAATACCTAGCCACATTATCCCCATTTTGTGAAACATGGAAAGTTTAAAAAAATTACCACTTCTGCTACATTGCACTTTGTCTGTGCTACCACATTTATGAATGCTAGAGAAGATAAAATCAAACAAGCAATGCTGAAATGTTTACAGACGAGTACTATAAAGTAATATTACTGCAATCAACCGTGACCGATAAACTTGAACAATTTACACAAGAACAAGGTCCAGAATTACTGTTCTCACTGTCCCCCAATAGAAAAAATAATGCTAATGTTCCTGTTAAAATGTAAAGTGTTTATATATTGCTTGGTAATACTTAAAAAATGACCAACTATAACTGATTTTATATACAGCCAGCATGCAGTAATATAATATTTTATTAATGCTGAAAGAATCACAACTAAATATTCTTAACAAAGTGAGCAAAGTTCCAAACAACCTGTACATCCATGACAACTCTGAAGCATTTAAACAGTGACACCAACATTTGCCAAAACATTTCTATAAAGAAATAGTGCATTTGCAAGTCTAAAAAAATATGATTTTCACCAGCCTCTAGTGAACCAAATATTGAGCATATTTCATTTACATGTATAAAATAAGTAGTCAGAGTTGAATAGGTGTTGTAAAAAACATAAAATGAGTACAGAATGATTCTCACATGGGGTAATTGGGTAGGCTTAAAATGGCCCACAAGGGCAGTTAGTCTAGTACTAATCTATGAACTTATGAACAAATCTGAAAAAGGAATAAGGCTATATGTACAGAATGATTCTCACATGGGGTGATTGGTTAGGCTTAAAATGGCCCACAAGGGCAGTTAGCCTAATACTAATCTATGAACCTATGAACATATGAATAAATTTGAAAAATAAATAATGTTGTATGCCTGTTTCTAAATTTGGCACCAATTTAAAGATGACTTACAGAATATATCATATTTTTACTCATACAAATGAATGATAATGTTTATTACAATATATTATCAAGTACATTTGTATAATTCCGGGACTGGATGTTTCTTACCACTATACAGCAATCCTAATGTTTGCAAAGCACTTCTCGACTGACCCATTAGAACTGCAGGTTTAATTAGTTTGCTTTATACTAATAAAAGGATTTAACAGCATACCTCTCAATCTCTTAGAGTAAGAAATCTGGACAAAGCCATGAAAAAAAGTGGTACAAATAGGGACAATTTTTAAATATTGTTCTTACAAACTTAGAAAGTTGATAGAATAACAGGTTTTGTTCACAGCACATCTTGCAATAATAATTTTGTGATGGTGTTGGCAAAATATAATTAGTTTTAACCTCATCAATCATACCAGTTTAGAGGAAATATTGATATAACAATGTTGTGATCATACTGGCACATAATGTAGGTGGACTTTCTTACCATTTCCTCTTTTCAATTTGGTTTCATGACATCACACCAAAGTCTAGACCAAACCCTTACTTTAGAGTTAATACTTTCTTCCAATAACATTTCAAACCCTGCAGCATTTGGCCTCCCTAATGATGCACTGAAATGACTTAACTATGACAATTATATTTTGCTGGCACTGGTTGAAAATCTCACATTTCTAGACATTTTCTAAGGTGCATCAGATTGCTTTTTTCCAGTATTTCCACTTTTATACTTCTACATGAAAATTATTCCAAACCTATTCCATTTAAAACTCTACATGGCAATGTTGTCTTTTGTCAGACTATTTATTTAGTCTGTATCTTGACTCACTTTTTCATCATCTGCTAACTAGTTCCTAAATACTTCTCCAGTCTTTTATTGAACTCCCATTATTATTACGTTGTTTGATAATGGCATCATTATGTATACTTTGTTTCTTTGATTTCATGTCCTGGCAATTTTAGATACAATAAGCAAGTATGCAAATATGTCTAAATACAAATTAAATGTGGATAAACATATCCTATTCACTTTCAACCAACATTATTAATATGGTTCATAGGTAAGTAAGTACTAGGCTAGCTGCTCTTACAGACCATTTTAAGCCAAGCCAATTTTCCATTTTGTGCTTGAAATAACCTATTCCATTTGGTTATAGATTGGCCTTACCCAATCCATGGCCAATAATTGCATACCCTCCACCAAGTATTTCTGATTCCACTTGACTTGCTGATGTGCAGTAAATCCATCAGTAATGGGTTGGAGGGTGTCTTGTATGCCAGACACAGGTCACCTCTTAGCAGTCTGTAAGATACTGAATAAAGTGACAGAGCTTTCAGTCGTTCCATTTAGGACATGTTGTTTAAGCCCTGTATCCCTTTAGTAAGGTATCTCTGGGGGTGTTCCAGTTGTTGCACGTTTCTGGATAGATAGATACATACCAAAGTGGGCATAAGGGGGACAATGACATCCCTAGATCTAGACACAATTCCTTTGTTTATAAGCTGTGCAATATAGAAGGACTTTCTTACAACAGACAAATGTTGATCAAAAGCTAGGTGACTGTCCACATAAGTTACCTAAGACGTGACCCCGTTGTTCAGGATTTGAGGTGTATTGTCAGTGAGGTAGTTTCCTGGGGTAGATGACTCCCCAAAGGACACAATAATGTATTTTAATTTATGTTTGAACAATACAGATTTGAGACCCAGCAATATCTCAGGTTTCCTGAAAGATGTGGTAATCAAATTTACTACATGTTATGAAAGGCTTATAGTTCACAGGTTTGTAGTTATATATTAAGCTAATGACCACCAAGACCTTTATAAGCCCAGCGGTGCAATCCAACCCAACTGTGTCCCTATGTATCATGGCCTTTTATTATGAGGGGGTATATTAGTTATGTAGTTTCCATAGGTTATGTGGGGGGGGTTGTTAGTTTGGGATTTAATTTCTGTCTCTGTCTATCAGACACATGAAGACCAGACCTGAGATGAATTTCTGATTGCCTATCCATTGGTCAAAGTTATGCTTAAACAGGGTTAGGGATGGACTGTGCTTTGTATGCATGGGGTGCCTGTTCCAGAGCATGGGGATCCTCTAAGAAACATATCTGTCTTGTCAACGTGTCAGTCTGGCCACTATGATGAAATAAAATACATGTCTTTGAGAGTTGAAGATGTTATTACACTGATATAGAGAGAAAGTTTAATCAACATTACTTTATTTTTCCAAAAATATCAAATTTAAAGAAGACCATATTTTCTAAATGTTTCTATTTACACAAATGTCTCATTAAAAAGGCCCCATGCAAATTGTTAAAAGAATTACATGAATCTTTACATGACTACTCAATTCCTGTAGGATTTTGTATGAGAAATTGAGTGCCCTGACATTTTATCTATTGTCCTTGACTACATATTTAACTAGTTTTAATATATTTTCTGTGTTCTCTAACCACTGACTGGCTACTTAACTCTGGGATAAGAACAATATGCATTATAAGAAAAGAATGGTGACAGTCTATTCACACTAATTACAGGTTACATTTATATGTCATGGTAGTTACGATCCCTCACTAGCCTAAACAAACAAATCAGAGACCTAGTCAAGACCTCAAAAGTAAATTGTGAATCAAAGCCTCCCTAGCTATGGATAATCGCAAAACATCTTTTAACTATGTCCAAAACTTTAAGGGGAATACTCAGCTATGCATGGAGCTGGTACTGGATGGCACCACCTATACTCAAACAGAGGAAATAGCCAACCTGCTACCTGACAGATTTGGATCAAACTAACTTACTCCCCCATTTTTCCTCAGGTAGACTGCAAATGTTGGAGGTGTGATGGGGAAAAACAGTTACTTGGACCATATTTTCTGGGAGTGTAACGAGTTGGCAGACTTTAAAGATTCCTTGTAGACTGCTCTGTCAGAGATACTGGGTGAACAAACTGGTGTAACTACAGAAATGAATTTTTGAGCTATGATACAAAATCAGAATTGCCTAGACATAGTAAGGCCTTGCTGAGTCTAATTATGGTGGCTGCCAAAAAAGCAATTACTAGAAAATGGAAATCAAAGTCTAAACCAACTTTACTAGACTGGTGAATACAGTAACAAAGATAAAACAACTGGAAGTGAGATTTAAAAAAAAAGGGTAGGAGCAAAATACATAGGAAAAAAATGGAAGTTGTGGGAAGAATACATGCAGAGGAGGAATGAGGTTTAAAAGAAGGCAGGATTTGAATGAGCTACGTAATGTTTGACTGACAATGACTGATTAGATTATAAGTGAAATATAATGTTTGCAACTGCAATTATGTCAATATGATTTGTGATGTATAATGTTTGCAACAACAATTACATCAATATGATTTGTGATGTATAATGTTTGCAACTACAATTATGTCAATATGATTTGTGATGTATAATGTTTGCAACTACAACTATGTCAAAATGGTTTGTTTTCATTTATATAAATGTATGATTGCCTATGTCATACGTGATAATCTAATAAAGATGTTTCTTGTTTAAAAAAACTTTACTCTCCTATCTCCACCAGTTGCTCTCCAAAGTATACCTGCCACCATTCCTCAGCCTACTGTCTCAATACAGCATGTCATCTCTGCACTCTCTAAGGCTAACAACACATCTATGAGCCCAGGCAACATCCCAGGTTGACTTTCAAATGACTTAAAACATGACCTAGCAGACCCACTTACATCCTTATTTAACCACAGCCTCCAGGCAGGCTATGTTCTGGCAAATTGGAAGTCATCAACAGTCAACCGCAAAGGTGGTTGGTTCATCAACCAACCCAGGGAACTATAGGCCCATTTCTTACAAGCACTTACTGATTCTCAACTCCAAAAC
The DNA here is from genome assembly GCF_019279795.1 of Protopterus annectens. Classification (NCBI taxonomy): domain Eukaryota; kingdom Metazoa; phylum Chordata; order Ceratodontiformes; family Protopteridae; genus Protopterus; species Protopterus annectens. Next base: position 1,980,108,051 of record NC_056729.1, on the reverse strand, counting down.
TGAACAGGATATACATAATAACCCTGATGTAAACTTGTTTCTACACATCCAGTTGTCAAGACTCACCTTAAAGGTAATTAAATTTGTACTCTGTTTGATCTGCAGTGATAATTTATTCCATAGGCTGGGAATGCACTGAGTTAGTAACCTCTCCCTCCAGTGTGTCTTCTTTATTTGGTGGTGTAGATTTATTTCCCTAGTCCGTGTATTTGCAGAGACTCTGGTTTTGCAAACAGGACTCAGTCTTAAATGTTTCCAAAACCAAGACACGTCACCTCAGAGCAGCCAACAGGCTATTGAGTATAAGGGGAGTAATGTTAATCTATTGGGATATTTAAAATAATTTAAGGCCTTTAATTTGAGTGATATGGTTGGATCTGTACAAACTAAAGGGGTCATTACTCAATATTAGGCATAATAAGGAAAAGGTACAGTGGTATGATGGCTTCTTTGGATCTTGATGATATTAACTTGGAAATTAACTGGGCCACTTAGCAGGATTTCAGGACTACAGTGGAAACACAATGATCGAATGAGAGAGACAGAAAGAGCGAGAGAGAGAGAAAGAGCTGTCCACGTAAGTTCTCAGGTCTCTTATGACCATACATGTCTGAGGAGGAGTACCATTTATATCATATAAAGTAGGCTAAAGCAGGAACAGCTTTTTAGTCAAATGCTACTATGCTAAACTTTTTACATTTAACTTGAAACCAATTTTAGTACACATGTATGTGCATATTCAAACATCAGCAGATAACAGTGCCATCTAGCAGTCATAAGCAGACTTAGTTAACAACATATCTGGGATATTGGTTTGAATGTCTACAAAATAAATGCCAAACAGAAGAGGTTCCCCACTAGTTGTAACTTTACAACTTTACAGTAAACTGTTTACACCAACAGTGCTTTCAGAGTTTATTAAATGCTATGTTATTTTGTATTTTAGGTGGTGTTTTTTGGTTGCTGAACCTTTGCTCAACATTGGTATACATGATGGGTTCCTGAATTCCAGAAGGGTCTCAAATTCTGACATATTTCTATTCAAACTCCTAACATTAAATAATGCCACCATGTTGTTGTTGCCCAAAGTTGAGTTTGCTATGAAATAATGTCCACTAGGGGACTCTCTAGGGTTACCACCTGTCCCACTTTGCCAGGGACAGTCCCTCTTTGGGCAATTGTGTCCTGCAAAAAAATTGAAAAAATGGCAAATGTCCTGAGATTTTTGGACAAAATTATTTCTATATTTTATGTAATAGTTGCATAAAACAGTTATTCTGTATCTGAAACACATAAATGTTATAAGAAACAGAATAAGGAACTAAAATGCTACAAGAATAAGCTTTTATTTAGGCAAAAAACTGAAGTTCTGTCCTTTGTACTGGCCGTGGGTATGTTTGCCCTGCAAAATCTGACGTTTGTAGCAAAAATGTCCCATTTTGGGCATTTGAAAAGGTGGCAACCCTAGGACTCTGTCTAAAACAGACATTATGGGGCAGCAATGGCTTTAGACAGTATGCAGGAGCCTTGGTATGAGAGATGTAAGCCTCCCTGGTGAAACAGGAAATGCTATCTACCATATCCTACCATATGAGATCATAGAGTCTTAGGAGATTACTAGGCTATTAACACAGAGGTCATTTTAAGCCCAGACATTTCAACCCAATGTAATAGCAATAGTAATAGTTACTCAATACCCAAGATTCCATTTAGTGATGACTGCCGTTGTCCAGGAGGGTTGTGGGTGCTATCCCCGGTAAAAATTTACTTTGCCCCATCCACTCATCCAGGTTCCTCTTGAACAGTGTCACAGAGGTAATTTGTTTCACATCAATTGGTAGCCCTCCAGCACAGCATGTCCTATAAGTCACAGGCCATATTTAGGTCCCTGGAATGGGTAGCCCTAGACCCACTGGATTTACAGATATGCAGTAAGTTCATTAGGTTTGGGTCTTGGGTTGTTCTGTAGGCCAGGCATAAGTCTCCCTTAAAAAAGTCTTTATGATACAGAGTATAGCGATGGATTTTAGTTGGTCCGTGTAAGCTACATTTTGGAGGCCCTTGATCTTCTTTGTTAGAGACCTCTGAGGTCTCTCTAATTGCTGTAGGTGCTCAGTATGATACATACCGAATGGGGCATTATACTCAATTATGGATCGGATAAGTGCCAAGTTTAGGGGGATTATAAATTCTTTTGCTCTTGAGGTAATGCCTTTACTAACCAAGTGAGCTATGTGGAAAGCTTTCCTTACAATGGTAGACACGTGGTGGTTAAAGTTAAGGTCCCAGGTCCCTTACCACTTCATGGCTACTTAGGGTATTGTTATTGATTTGATAGTGTGAAGGGACATTGTTTGTGCTGAAGGGAATGATAATGCAATTCTTTGCATTCAGTTCGAGACCGTGACTAATATACCAGTCATTGGTCTGTGTGAGACCATCCTGGACTATACTGACATTATTTGGGGATTTAATGACCTTGGTCACACTTTCAAAGAAATCTACCAGATTTAACAGGCAGGATCTGCCCTTTATGAAGCTGAATTGGGCAGGATCTAGGGTTTGGAGGCCACCTATGTCTTTATTTATGAGGTCCATAATGATATGTTCCATAGCTTTACAGATGAGGCTGGTCAGACTTATGGATCTGTAATTCCCTGGGTTTGTTGCTAGGCCACCTTTGTGGAGGGGAGTAACTGTAGCTCTTCTCCATTCCACAAGAACAAAGACTGTGGTTAGGCTATGACTGAAAAGTGTACTTAGAAGTGATGCTAGTTCATGTTTTAGCCTGTTTTGAAGACAGCTTGGGATGTCATCTGGTCCCATAGAGGCCATGTTCTTTGCCTTAGACATGGCTTTGAAGACCTGCTCTTCAGATATGTAAGGTGGGAGGGAAGTCTGGGGGAGGATTTGTTGTAAGTTAAGAGGGGATAAGGGAGTGAAATTTTTGCCAAACCTATTCACTAGCAGCTTCACTAACTCTGTGGGATCAGTGTGTGTGATATCATTGGCCACCAGTTCTGCACATGCTTGGATCCTACCCGTTAGGTTACATACACAGCTGTAAAAGGCCTTATGATTATACTTGGCAAGTGCTAGGTTTCTCTCAAAGGAGCTCTTGGAGGATTTGACAAGTTATCTTATTTGCTCTGTTAAGGCTGAAGAGGGTAATTTTCCATTATTGGGTCCTTGTCTTTGTTTTCTTGGACAGCAACTTTTTGCATTTACTGTAGAGTTTGTCAGAGCTGGAAGTCCACCATGGCAGCTTGATTTTACTTGGGGGTCTGGCTTTGATTCTATCTGATACAGCCAAGTTTATATACTTATGCAAGTGACTGTAAAGGACTTTAATGTAAGTTTCGGCATAGTTACCACTTTCAGCTTGGGGTGGGGCCTGGAATGCATTTATACCTTCACTTAGGAGGGTATAGTTTGCCTTGGTGAAGGTTTTTAGTCTGATTTCACCATTTGTGAGTTGTGGTGTTAGTGTTAGTTCGAGGGGTGACTGATTTGTGGTCAGTTTTAACTAATGAGGGTCCAACAGTTGCAGCAGTGCACCTGTTTGACATGTTGGTGAGGACCAGATCTAGAATGCTTGTTCCTGTTCTCAGGGTATGGACAATTTGCTCCAGGGCATTTGAATTCACAAAGTCAAGGAACCTTTTGTGCTAGTAAGTTTGGGATAGAGGAGGTTTCCCAGTTGATGGTGGGATAACTGAAATCCCCCATAGCCAGTGTGTTCAGGAAAAATTTGGATTGTCTTCAGTTTGGTTAAGTATGCTTCGTAGGTGTCATGACCCATGGAGGGGGATCTATAACTAGTTAGGACTTAAATGGGGGTCTTATCCACCATAACCTGGACCTGGAGTAACTCTATGGAGTTGTCCAGTCTAACTAGACATGAGGTGAATGTATCTCTAATATAGATTGGAACACTGCCTCCTTTGGTTTTCACATGTTCATTTTGAAGTCTAAAGATGTGGAAGGCATTGTAGCCTTGCAGGGCTGGGGTACTCTCTAAGGCCTTAAACCAGGTTTCTGTGACTGCACAAACATCTAAATCTTCTAGTGATAGAAGTGCTTATAGGGAGTGCAGTTTTAGGTTTAAACTCCTAGCATTTAGCAGCAGGACCCTTATTTTGTTCTAATTGGTTAATTTCATGTTGGTAATGTTGCTTTCCAGACCTTGCCTAAAAAAGGCACTATGCAGGAAGCAAGAGCCTTTGCCAGCAGCCACATGCCTAGGGGTGCCAGGTGCAAACCATCTCTGGCAAAGCAGCAAGGTTTGTCGACCATGGCATCCCAGGCAGACAAGAAATGGATCCCCTTGGAATGACACCAAAAACTAAGCTAATTATTGAACTCAATAATTTTTTTGTTTATACTGCGGTATCATTCTAGGTGAGGGTAGTATGCTGCTCAAGGCTAAGGACATACCAACCTGGGACACATACTCAGAGAGCTCGGCCATGTCACTCTTCATACAGTCCAGTGAGGTAAATCTCAGGTCATTCACACCAACATGAACTATGACAGAGTCATAATGGTATTTGATGCTGAGAGACCTCAGCATGCATGATTTGGCGAACCCTGGCACTGGACAGGCAGCTGACCGTGACATTCTCCTTGTCCAACCTGGTGAGTGGGACATCCGTGTGACTCACTACTGAGTCTCCAATGACAAGAAAACTTGATTTTTGAGTGTTACGCCTTACGGGCTTGGAGGGTGAGACACTGGTGTTGCTATGTGTCTTGGGTGCTGCGGATATTGTGTTAGCTGTAGCAGACTTCTGTTTTGGAGGTCTCTGGTATTTCGATAAGTTTTTCGAGAGAACCTCCGCATATGTGGAATTATGTGTTTGATGCGTACTATGTGCATGAGTAGTAGTATGTCTATGAGTAGTGGTACTTTGTTAATATACAGTGGTGGGTGAATTGACAACCTTCACCGTGTTACTGTTTTGAGTGACAGAGAGCATGGATTCTAGTCTCTTGGTGTAAATACATCTCTCGCACTCTGAACTAGACTGTGTTAATAGTAGAAAATTGTCTGTGTACATGTGGAAAATGCTACACTGCCTCAAGAGATCCAAGTCAACAAGGTTGGCAGGAGGAACAAGGGTACTTGGTTGAAGACTGTTGTCACTAGGGGAGTGGCTTTTCAGAAATGATCATGGAGAAGCTTGGTAAATGGATATTTCTGCCTGGGTGTTAAGGGAAAATTTGTTGAATTTAACTGTACAGCTTTGGTGCACAATTGCATAGTAGTACGCTGTGCTGCACGACATGCAAACAAGCAGAATCCTGCTCAGATGCAGGGTCTAAATACCAGAATCTGAAACTTGGAAAAAAAAAAAAACTAACAAAATTCAAAAGGACCACTGAGGATGCTTATTCCAAGTCCTAGACTGGCCTGCCTTTACCAGTCAGGTGCCAATCAAACAGAATTCTCTCATAAAAGTGCAGATATGATACTTCCAAACCAAGATGGCCTGGAAAACATGGTCAGAACAAACAAGCTACTACAAACAGTTCCAGCAGCAGCAGGCCTGGATCTGGACTATGCTACAGCTACTAGTTACCATAGTTTCAGCGGAAAACACTAGAGAATATTTAACACAGAAGAAAAATAGCTGTGAGACACTGAAAAATGTTTAAAACGGCAGAAAATCAGCCAGGAGGCTCTAAAGAATGATTTAAACAGTTAACAGATCAGTTAATTAAGTCCTGCTTGGTGGGAAAACCATAGCAGGCAGAACAGATAGCTTTAAATCAGTGAAACAAACAGTAAATACTTAACAAACAGTGGAAACAACAAAAAAACTTGCTAAACAGTGAAAACAACAATAAAATTCAATTTTACAGGCAGTGTAGCAGGCAATTGCAGCACAACAGTATAACAGTGTAGTTTAGCCAACACATAGTGTATTCTCTAAGAATGACAACAACTAATAGCCATTTGTCTAACAATAACAACAACTACTTAGCCAATTGTTAAAGCCAGTTGACTTGTCATGGTTTCAAGGCACAATTACTGATGAAGGCAGAATACTCCTCAAGACCAGTGTCTTTTCTGCCTGTAGCACATGCATAGTAAATTTAATAATGTTTTTTTTTTGCAAGTCTCTCTGGATGGAGCACCTTAGGTCATTCATTCTGACATGAGCTATCACATTTGTCTGATTTAATTCACCTTAGGGTGCTTCTAACATCACCGATCTTTTCAATGGACATGCAGCTTGCAATCACTCTGTTCTTGTCCAGTCTGGTAATTGTGGTACACGTATGCTTAACAACAGAGTCACCTGTGACTAAAACTTTCTTCTGTGTGGAAGGAGACTTAGTGGGGTTGATGAGCTTAGGCCTGCTTTCCTGGTGATTCCTGGGTGAGCTATGTGGATATGCAGTATGTCCGAGTGGATAGGAAGTTAGTATTGCCTTGTATAACAGAGACTGGGATCTTTTAGAGTGTGTTCCAGGAGGCTTTGACATGTTTTTCCTTTGCAGCCTCAGCAAATTTAGCAAAAGCTATAGGCCTAGTGGTATGTTGTGACTGATGTGGTGTTGTGGAGGCACGATGCTTGCTGATATAGGGTTGAAGTGAAAAATTTGCCCCTCCCTATCCACAAGTTCTCACAATCGCGGTTCACAGTTTCCTGATGATATTTTCAGCTGTATAACATGTAACACCCAAAAATGAATGGTTACTTCTGGTGGATTTAAGAATGATTAAAATGCAAACACATCTGAACTAGATTTTATTTATTTTACTTTAATTTATAGCTGGGGTAGAGCACTGTTTACAAATGAACAATTTCAGTCTCCGTCCAGGAAATGGGGAAAATGAGCAATTTTATTTCATATTACAAGTACAAATACAGAGCAAAATAAAAACAGAGGCCATATATATTGTTATGCAATGTATGTAAAACAATTATATACAAAGGGACAACTGAGTGAACTGTCCAGTGAGGAGGCTATAGTACTGAAAAGAAGAAATTACAACTTGAAAATGAATGGGAAAATAGGTTATGTGTCCTGAGTGAAGTTATTCACATTCATCTAGTTTTTGAAGATGGGATTTCAGCTATGCACAGAATTTGGGTTAAGTTCAGGTTTGGTATGCACAGAATTTGGGGTAAGTTCAGGTTTGAGGCTTGGGGCCTGAGGCTTAGGATAGACAGATCTGTACAATGAAGCCTAGTCTGCAGGGCTTATAGTGCCTTATTAGTTTAGCAGCTAAGGGAGAGATTGTTTGACCAGTGAAGAGTTTGAACAGCTGTGAGCCTAGTAGTGGGAGAACTCTTAATTTGACAGGTAGGCATTTTGCTTTTGCCAAGGTTTTACAGTGGTACTCATGTTTTGGAGAGAGTGTGAAGAATCTGCAGAATTTAAGATGATAGTTTGAATGTATGTGGAGCTTCTTCTGGAAAAAATATGCTATTATGGGGAGACCATATTCCAGCTGAGAGAGAACAATATCTTTGCCTACTGCTCATCTAGTAGCTTTGGAGAGAGGGGGAAAGGCTGTTCTTGGCCCAGAACAGAAGTGAGTTAATCTTTGCCTTTGCATTTTCCAGATGGAGACTGACATTGGGAGATGGGTCTATCTTCCCAGATATTTAAATGAGTCAATATTTTCTACAACAGTGCTATTGTGATCAATGATATGCAATGGGTAAGTGGTTTTGCAGAGTTTTTGTTTGGAGCCAAACAACATATATTTTAGTTAGAATGAGTTCAGTACAATGCTTTAAAGTTGATCTATTGGATGAGAGAGATTAAATCTGATTGAAGGTCTTCTTGCAGTTCTGAGAAAGATTAATTTGAGCAGAATAGACCCATATCATCAACAAAAAGTAATAGGGGAGATGAGGCAAATCAATACTGACATGAAGATAGATAATGGGAAGATCCAGTTATGAAGCCCAGAGGATTTTGGGGGGGGGGGGTGGAATGATCCACTAGATTGAATCCCTTGGTAAATGTGACAAAAATGGCACCTATAAGCAGATCCTTGTCCAAGCCTAGGAGATTTCTTCGTTAAGAATTCATACAATTGTTAGTCTGTTGCAACCCAACCAGAAGCCATGTTGTTTTGATGAGATGATATTGTACTTGTTGGTGTTTTGTGCAAGCTTAGTCCAGATAATCTTTTCTAGAATTTACCCAAGAGATGGGAGAAGGGAGACTGGGAGGTGATGAGAGACTTTGGTAGGATTTGGTCATTTGGGGAGTGGGTTTACTCTTCACAACTTCCAAATATTTGGCATTGAGTTTTGTGTTATGCACATACTGTGTATGTGTTGGTAAGGTGCTGGGATGAAGTAGGGGTAAAGGCCATCTGAAACAGTAGGGCTATCAAACTTGTCCAAGTACAGAATCTCTGTTTTTACTTTTAATATGTTTAAAGTAAAGTAATGGTGCACATGCGGGAGGTTCAGGATTGCTAGGAAGATAAATGTGCTAGGGGTACAAACTAAGGAGTTTGATCAAGTATGCAAGAAAACCAGGAGGAGTAAACTTATATGTAGCATTCTGGCAGGTTGTTAAAGTGCTCCTATCTGTTAGTCAGTAGATCTCTTTTGAGAACAATTTGGCAGTAATGATTAGGGAATTTTGTTTTGACTTTATTAGCTGAGTTTTGTCTCACTTTTTTGCTTCATGATTCACAGAAAAGACAGAAAACATAAAATGTGTCTTACTGCTGTTTCTTACCCAATGTTTTTTACTCGTCATAGTCCTGTTTGCAGTATATAGGCAAACCTCCCACACCCTCTGCAGCTGAGTACATTTGAAAAAGGAACACCCCTTAGATTAGCTAGGACATGGGTAATCCACATCAGCTGGTCCATAATTAAGAAAGTCACCAATCCTATAATATATGGGGTACTCTTAGTTTACTTTGTAGCTTTGCTTTCCAGCCTGAAGTTAGGAAAAACTGTACATGTTTATTCTGTAACAAATTCAGGAATAAAAACTATTGACCTTGGCTTAATATAGTGTGTCATAAATAAATGAAATCTAAGAAAAATACCAAAAGACAAGGGAATTAAAACCAACTGCAGAATAATTATTTACATCATAAGCTAAAAATCTGTATGTGCTAAAAGGAATTACTTAGACTAGAACACATTAATTATAAAGAAAAAGCAAACACTTTTTGAATACTGTAATCATAGTTAGTAATAATAAAACAGAGCTCCAGTACGTCTGAAGGAAGCCAAAGAGGTATACTGTGATCTTTTAGAGATGGCATGTATAAACAATATTGTGTCCACAAGACATCCAAACATACCCTCAACAGCACTGCAGCTAGGGTATCATACACTGCTAGTGCCGACTGATACAGTAAAATATGCAAATGAAAATGGCATTATATGCATCCATCACAGCAGTGTATATCATGCCTTCAGATATGGAGTAGATATGAATACTTTTAGACTCAAATATAAAACAAAATTATTTGGGATAAGACATCCCTAAATCTATTCTAACACTGGATGACAGGAGGGAAAAAGTTTAAGTATATGCCCTGATAGGTTGTTTCATGATGCCCAAAAAAATTAGACTGTGCTGCAAATTACCAAGCTCTCACATTTTCAGACAGAACACCATCAGGTTATATGTACCCACCACAGATGTGGATCACACATATTACCTCCAAGCCATTTCCAAACTCACTGTATATATTATTGGATAAGATGTATACTTCAATCACTATGCATATCAGAATCTCCAAGCCACTTTACATAGCTGAGCAAGACTTGCCACTACAAACAAATTGTGCTTCTGTGAGGAGCTGATGGCAATAATGGAGAACAATGGACCTTACCAGTATTTTCATGTAGCTCTCAGAATATTACACTGCTAGTTTACTTTTACAAAGCTGATACCATGGCACACTGAAAATTTGAAATTCAGCCCACAGGTGGGTGAAATATGGTGCAACTGCCTTGGCTTGAAAGTGGTATGGAACAAAGTAGGTTTACTAATTCAGATGATACAATTGCATTTTATTTACTTTTTTTATGGAAATTATTAGACAATGGGCAACAGAAAAAAATATATTTTGCAAAGCACATAAGTGGTTGTGTTTTAATTCATCCTTCCTATTTACTAAGCTGAAATCATGTTTGATTACCATAAAGCAGTGAATGTGCACATACTCAAAGGTGAGTAACGCAAGAGCAGTCGGTAATTTCCAGATATTTTGCAGCTTTTTTTTACCAATGTTAAATCAAATAGCGATTTGTTGAGCACACAGTGCAGCCGAGCAACACTGTGCTGTCATGTAATTAATGTGCAAGAAATGGGTCTATATTATATCCTTGAACGCTTAAAAAAGCGAACGCTGATTGATCGAACTTATTTTTGCGAAACTGCAAAATATCGAAGCAGCAGAAACTCGAATTTTTTCCTAGGGAAAGAATTCGGTTGTCCGTTTCTGTTGCTTCGGTATTTTCAGTGTTATGGTGGAAAGTTACCGGTCGGATTCAGGTAAGTGTGCGATTGTGTGGATGTGAGTGTTAGGGTGATTTAGGTGAGTTAGGGTTAGGGCTCGGGTTAGGTGTGTGTGCGATTAAGTGGACATGAGGGTTAGGGTGGATTTAAGTGAGTTAGGGTTAGGGAGTGGGTGAGGTGAGTGTGTGATAGTGACAGACCTTAGGGTTAGGGTTTGGGTTAAGGTAAGTGGGTAGTTATTGGTGTGTGCATAGTTTAGTGTGGGGTTAGGTATCAGATTTTAGGTGTATGTGTGTGGATTTCTGTTTGTTTGGTGTGCTTGTGTTGTGTGTATGTGTTTTGGATCAGCGATTTTTTTCCCTGGGAAAAAATCGCTGATCTGACAGTTCGAGATTGTAAGCTTTCGCTTAAATTAGGTCGATCAATCAGCGTTCGCTTTTTTAAGCATTTGATGATATAATATAGACCCGCAAGAAATATCTGTTTTTGCAAAAATGGCAGTGGGAACTGTTAGGTAAAAAAAAAAAAAAAACATAAGGTCAACTGTTAAACCGAGAAATATTGCTCTTATAAATTGGTTAAAATAAAGTGTGCTCCTCTTGTTAATACTGTAATTACCTATTAAGTTAGGATCCAGTGTCTACACAATGAGTAATTTAAATCTGCTTTCCTTTGGCTCTGCTGCCACACTTTCAAACGCAGAAACTGCAGTAGCTGAATGTATTTCAGACACTTCACAATTGTGACTGGCATACAAATGTGTAGTACATTAGGAATCTCTGTTGACTATCTCTGTGCTGAAACACTGCACGTGACACTGTGACTTCAGTTGTATGCTGTTGAATATTAATAAATAGGCACCATCTTTTATTAAAGTACAGATCTGATCTACATTGCTTATTTTTCAAGTACAGCATGCTCAATATGTTCCTTTTGCTATGAAGCAAAAATACGACATGCTGAACATTGTATGCCTGAAAACTACAAGGTGGATCAGATGTTTACATTTATAAGAGGTGTGTCTCTTTATTAATATTTAACAATGTATAGATGAAGTCACAGTGCCTGCCTTATGCACCGGTGAACTAGGCAACTGCCTAGGGCACCGTGCTTGTAAGGAAACTCTTTTCAATTAATTAATTTATTTTTAGAGCAACAAAATACATGATTTAGTTACTCTAAGAAAATAAATAAAATGTAGTGCCCTACTACAACAAGACACACTCATTCCTCAGCATGACAGGCACCTCAGGGGGGAGGTGTTTCACTTGATTTGACCATTCAATTCAAGTCAAGCAATGTCAAGTTAAACTTGAGTGTTGCACTGTCATGATGCAGAGACCTCCCAACCTTCAAACTGGTAGGAGCAAAATGGTGGCACTCACTGTATTGAGCAACTACATTAATACGGCGTGCTTTTTTACACAAAACTCTAAATTCTAATGCCTGGCTTTACTAATTGGCTAAATCCTCAGCCAGAGAGTTGGACCATTTATGGACATTTGAAAGGAATGCTGCAAGACTGAAAGCAATGAGGTAATGATTGCTATTATATTTCCCATGATGCTCTGGTAGTGATCAAGCAGACATTTTTTGCAATATTTATAGTGATTTGTGTGGAACATCTTGGAATACTTTAACATGTGGCAACTTATTATGTGGCAATCAGACCTTATGGCTATAACAGCTGGTTGGGGTTTAGGAGTTGGGCATACTTCTCAAACGTCTGTGATTTTTATCTCACAAGTACTTTGGGGGAAAAGGTGGTATATTACACCTAATAAATAATGACAATAATTCCAGATGTACTGGGACAACCCATTTCAAGTACAACTTAGACAATTAGATGGGGAACGAAAAATTCTTCCCTGGTTTGGCACCTATGTCTCTAATGGACACAAGCAGCCTGTAAATGGTTCATCTCCCAGGCCTCTGCCTGAAAATGCTTCATCTCCTAAGCCCCTGCTTACACTTATCAAGGGTACTAGAACTTGTCAGAGATTTGGGATGCATGGCTAAGCTTAAAAAGCCGTTAGTGGTCATTAGCCTAGTGCATACCTATGAACCTATAATTACAGTTATAGACTTCTTTTGCTTCTGACAATGCATATTATTTCATATTCTCTTATTTTGTCTGCTCCTCTTGCTAATAGTACTAATATTTGAAAATGTGTCCCCGATTTGTTTTTTATTTGTCCCTGATTTTGGAGGCAATAGGTTGAGAGCTAATGGGCTGGGGTTGACTTTGTGAAAGTAGCTGACACTCATATTTTGCTCAGGTTTAAGCAGTTATGTTTACCTTGCTTTGGGGGACTAGTGTGTATTTGAGGGAAGTAACATGAACTAGTAAACTTGACACCTGATATGCACAGACAGCGCACAGTATAAATATATATATATATATATATATATATATATATATATATATATATATATATATATATATATATATATATATATAGATATAGATATATGTATGTGTGTGTGAATATTATTGTAGCCATTTGTCCTTTAATTTTCGTCCCAATTTAACACCAGACAGGGATACATATAAAGTGACTACCTTTCTTAATTTGGTGCAACAAGGCAAGTACTATTTATAGATAAGATGTATGTATCAACAAAAGTATTTGTCTTATGTGTTTCTGGCACCACTCTTTGGCTTACTTTGAGCATTAAGCCTTGGATACATCTCATTTCATCCTTGAAAAAAAAGTCCAGTTGAATTTCTTTCCTTTTGTATGATCTTACTTCAGGTCTTCATTGAATCAAACGATTGTTAAAAAATTCTGAAATGCACCTCAGAGCATCTATCTGCTGCCTAGTAGCCACTACACCCCCCAGCATAATTTAGTTATTACAGTGTAGTTTTGTTTAGTTAGGGTATGCTGAACGGATTCAGGGAAAAACAAAGTTTATCAGCAAGACTGAATTTCTTCCCTTAATCGTGATTTTGTTCAGGTCATCATTGGAAGCAAAGCTTGTTTAAAAAAAATCACTGTAAAATGCACCTCAGAAAAATCACCTAGAAACCCCCATGGCTTGTGTGGGTCTTGTGCACCCCAATTCAATACAGTTGTTTTTACACAGTTATCAGAGATCAGTCTTGCCTACTTAAATGTGTTGAATAAATGAGTAAATGCAGTAATGAACTGAACAGTACATCAAACTGTAAGAAAAAGGAAGAAAATAGTAATCTGGATGGTGTGAGTAAGCTAGGATGTGGGTACAAGGTGGTATGTGTGTGTGGGGGGGCACTATGGATGCCTTTTCCCGGGTCACCAGTTAACCTAAGGCCCGTCTGGTCACAGTCTCACACATGCTAAAATATGTTGTTCATTTTAGCTTTCAAATCACATATATCTTAATAAGTATGCAGTTTTCTCATTGCCTAATGGAGTTTTGAAGTATGTGTTCTTAATAATTTAAGTTATCTTGCAGTCCACAGATATTAGAATATTATAATGGCTGATCTCAAAGCATTTTTTATTTCCATGCTGAAGTCTGATCATGTCACACGTTTTGCTTAATGAATGAACCACTGAAAATTTTGTAGCTACATCACAAACTATTCTGGATCTGCGTTTAAGCAAGGTCCAGTGTTCTCCATTATTGAAGAAGGGATTGCTGGATATATGTTGTCACAAAAGGAAATACTTCCCACCCAGCTATCTGGAATTGTGTGAATAATTCTATGCCATTTGTGAATATTGATATGATTCATACAGAGGTGTGTGTAAAGGTGTAAAGTACTGAGCTAAAATGTAACCATAGCGTGCCCTGCTGGCTTAGAATAGAAATGTATATAAACTATTGCAATTGAGTAAATGTATATGTTTTAACAGTAGAAACTAGAACATAGAGGGTTAACTTACAAAAATTCAAGAAAATAAGTTGAAATCGATTGTGAAATAAAATTATTTTATTTTATTATTTATTTTACATTTGTTTACTGAGAAAGTCTGACTGGACAACTTGTCCGTTTTCAGCGGAGGCCGGGGGAGAAAAGCTCCAAGACATACAAAGACTTAGACAAACTTAACAATTTTACAAAAGAGAATTTGACAAGTTTAACATTTTACATAAATTTTACAAGAGAAACAATATTAAAAGTTACTTATTTTGAGAAGAAACACATTACAGTTGGTGGATTATTAAACAGAATAGGAAAAACAGATTAGTAGCTAAAGCTACTGTGGAGTAGAAAAAAAACTGTACAGCTAGTTCTGTTTGAGCTGGTCACTTTAGTGCAGGCTTTACAAGGTTATAGCTGTGAGCACGGGATTGTTAAGTAAGGGATATGTAGAGGGAGAGAAGTGGAAACTAGAAGTGTTTGGTAGGATTGTTGTGAGGTGTCAGGGATGGAGTTAGGGGATTTTAGAGAAACTATGTAAGATGACAGTAGAAGTGACCTTATAAGGAATTTAACTAGACTGGCCTGAGTTAGATCATGTTTTTATCCTGGTTCAGTACATGGGCATATCCATGAGGCAGATAGGTGGGCTTTTAGAAGTTTTTTGAATTGAACAATGTTAGTATTGGTTTTGATGTGGACTGGGAGACTATTCTAAGCTTTGGCAATGTAACAGGAGTAGAGGGATTTGCCAGCGTGATTTTTGCTTTTTGCTATTTCTAAAAGTGCCTTATTACTGGAGCGAATGATACATTTGTTGGAATAGTTTGTTAGTATGTTCTTTAGGGCTGGATTCTTTTCAGGCTAATTTATAATATGATGGGCCATTTTGAGCTGATTGTATTTTAGCAATGAGAAGAATTCAAGCCATGAAAGTTTTCTGAGAGAGTGGCAGTGGTGGGATCTATAGTTAGCACCTGTAGCGAATTTTGCTATCTTAGTGTAAGAGGTTTCTAGTTTTGTCATATCAGCCTTTCTAATGTTTGTAAGGATTGGGGGTGCATAGAGTAGTGTTGAGGTGAGGTGGGTTCTGGCAATGGTAACTCTGGTGTCAGCTGTGAGATAGTGCTTACTACTGTAGAGACACCCTAGTTTTTTATGAACTTTTTTATCAATTGTGAAATATGAGTATCAAATAGCAAATTATGGTCAATGGTAACCCCTAACAGTTTGGTACTGGGAACTGGGGTTATAATGATATTATTGACTGAGGTAATTTTGAATGCTGGTGGTGTGTCAGGGGCTCTGGTAGGGTGAAAAAGGATGAGCTGAGTTTTTTGGGGGTTCAAAATTAGTTTAGCATTAGTCAGCCAAGTTTCTATAGCTACAAATGACTGTCGGGTGATTTGATCTAGTTGTTGGAGGGAAGGGGCGACACAAATAAAGGTTGAATCATCTGTGTATTGTATGAGTGTGGAATTTTTTTGTAGCTGTATGAAGTTTGTTAGTGAAGATTGTGAAAAGGATTGGGCCAAGGATAGAACCTTATGGGACTCCTACAGCAACGGGAAGAAGAGGGGAGAGGATTTGTTGCCATAACACTGCCTATTGACGGCTGTCCAGATAATCTTTAAACCAGGCTATTGCTATCTGGCTGAGGCTTAAATTGGTTAAGGCTTGTAAGAGTTTGTAATGGGATACAATGTCAAATGCCTTTGACAAGTCAAGAAAGGTTGTGGATACTACATTATCTTCAGAACGAAGTTGGTTAACAGTATTGGTAAAACACATTAGTGCTGTGGTGGTAAAATATTTAGGCCGGAAACCATGTTGGATGGGAGTAAGGAGATTGTTAACAGGTATTTTAACAGTTGCATATGAATACATTTTTCCAAGATTCTTGAAAGAGGAACAGTACGGCTATGGGACGATAGTTGGATCTATAGAGTTTCCACCTTTGTGAAGTGGGATTATGTGTGCTATTTTCTAGAGTATCTCTCCATTTCAATTCAGTAGCAGTCACAATGTCTAGTGCTAGAAGTTTTTGTTTTGTCTTGGAAGAGAGGTAATTAGGGTCTATATTATATCCTCGAATGCTTAAAAAAGTGAACGCTGATTGATTGAACTTATTTTTGCAAAACTGCAAAATATCGAAGCAGCAGAAACTCAATTTTTTTCCTAGGGAAAGTATTCGGTTGTCCATTTCTGTTGCTTCGGTATTTTCAGTGTTATGATGGAAAGTTACAGGTCGGATTCAGGTAAGTGTGTGATTGTGTGGATGTGAGTGTTAGGGTGATTCAGGTGAGTTAGGGTTAGGGCTCGGGTTAGGTGTGTGTGCGATAGTGACGGACCTTAGGGTTTGGGTTAAGGTAAGTGGGTAGTTAGTGGTGAGTGCATAGTTTAGTGTAGGGTTAGGTATCAGATTTTAGGTGTATGTGTGTGGATTTCTGTTTGTTTGGTGTGCTTGTGTTGTGTGTATGTGTTTTGGATCAGCAATTTTTTTCCCTGGGAAAATAATCGCTGATCTGACAGTTCGAGATTGTAAGTTTTCGCTTAAATTAGGTCGATCAATCAGCGTTCGCTTTTTTAAGCGTTCGATGATATAATATAGACCCAGTAATTACTAGGTTTGAGATGCAGAAGTGTTTTATTGTTTTACGACTTCCAGGATCTGCAAATATCTGAGAGATATCTATTTTTCACAGAGAGATGCTAAAATTCTGTAGTTTCTGCCAAAGGGGGGTCTAGCTTGTGAACTAAAAGTCAGGTGACAAAAACTGATGTCATCCAAGCTAACCCAGCAGTAGTATTTGATATTAATTTAAGAACTCTCTCAAAGAGAGATTGTGCATTTTTTATCTGCCTTTTGACCTAACAAGAACATCCACTCATCACCACCTTCTGCACTTTTACCTGTGTGTTGTTCTGTAAGTAAGTTTTTAGGGCATAGTAACTCTTTTACATTCAGACAGGAATATAGTAAAGTATAGCTTAGATGTTTTCTTTATTTATTTGAGACTGTCCTGCAATGTTGTTTTAAATATTTCCTGTGATTCTGAACTCTGATGTAACTGATTACTTATTGAGTATTGCCTTGTTCTTTTACTATTTATTTATTATTAAATATATTTAAGCCTATCTTTGTGCCTGATATCTGTGAGACATATTTAACCTCTTAGAGTACTTGCATATCTATTTGATAACACTGTGAAGGCCACTCCTAAATAGCCTTGCTCTTGGACAGACTATCATTTGGATTATTAATAACATTACACAGTAGGATTGGACACGCTTTCTTAAGGGACTTAGAGTAGCTGATAAGAGTTGGGTGGTGGCAGCTGGAACTACCTTATAGTCTGGGCAGAAGAGGGCATACCTAATAAACCTGTGCCAGCCTTCCCCAGGTGTGTGTGTGTGAGACAGAAAGGGTGCTGGAGGTCTTAGCTTGGCCACTCAGCTGAGATCTCAACTCTATAGCTGTTCCAGTGGGGAGTCTTATTGGGGATCTGGAGAGAGAGGGAGAAACCAGCGCCAGACTGACTATGATCTCTTTGTGCTCTTAAGGGAACCTGCATTTAACTGTGTGTGTACTTGTCATCCTTCCAGTGTGTTCATTCCCCACTGTTGTCAGTGGTGAGGACTGAGGCTCCTTGATTACTGGACCAGTGCTGGGGCATCACATATTAATTGGTTGGCAGTGGTGGGACAGCCACATCACATATTAATTGGCTTGCAGTGGTGTGGATATTGAATTCCTGTAGCCTGTAACCAGTGGTCACTAAGGAAGGTGTTTGTACTCTCAATCAGCCACACAGTGAACATTAAGAGTTTCAAATCACAATTGTTTTATTTTTTGTTAGCTTAGCTAGTCAGGGAGAGCAGGCAATCATGTCAGCAGAGGAATATGGCAAGCTGACAAGGAGCCGGTTGGTTGAGATGTGCCAGGCTAAAGGACTGGTGCATGCCAACCTGACTAAGGCAGAAATTACTGTAGCCTTGGGTGCAGCTGCATCGCAGGCCAGCAGTCATGAGGACAACCAGGCTGGGCTTGGAGATGTATAACTCTCAGAAAATGGACAGTTCAACCCTTCTACAGAGGACTTAAAAATCCGGCTGGAGTTAAACAGACTTGAGCTGGAGGCCAAATGTTTGGAAACAGAAGCAGCAGAGAGACTGAGATGTCTGGAGGATGAGGAAAATGAGAAACTGTCTGGTGGCTGAGGAGAATGAGAGGCAGAGGCAACATGAGAAGGAGATGCTGACTCTTCTCCAGGGTCATGAAGGTAATGAGGAAGGGAGTAACCAAACTCCAGAAGCAACAAAGGTCAGTAATTTTCTTCCACAATTTAGAGAGGGGGATAATTTTGATAGTTTCAGTCATATATGTGAAAGGGTATGTAAACAGTATAATGTTGACCAAGGGCTCTGGGTATGGTTCCTGACCCCATTACCCCATGGAAAAGCTGTAAGTGCTACTTCTAAATTGTCTGATACTGACTGCTTAAATTATAATACAGTCAAAAACTGTTTGTTAGAATGTTTTAACACCTGAAACGTACAGGAAAAAGTTTTGTGAGCAAAGATGCAAGGCAGATGAAAGTGTGTGTGAATATATTGCTGAACTAAATAGAAGTTATGTTCTTACCATAACGTTCCATGTTAGTTGTCTTCTTCTCGCCTTCTTCTTGCTGGATGGGTTCGGAGCCGACCTCGGCCCGACTGCCACTCTAAAAGCTCGAGAGTTGGTTCCACCGGCTCGAGGCTCCCCTTATATCCCACAATGCTAGGCGAGAGTTACCTCAGATCTCGTTTGTAAGCTAACCCCAGCTTATAATAGTAACAGAATAACTCTAAACAGAGTCCACCTCTAACAACAGGAAGAAAGAAGGGTGACCTACATCCTGATCCAGGAAATATGCACAACAGCATATGCCTAAGAAAGAGGTGGTAGAAAGAGAGGTCACAATCACAACTCCTCTAGGTCTGTCCAGGCCAGGGGAAGGAGGGTGGGGCAAGAAGAAGCGAGAAGAAGACAACTAACATGGAACGTTATGGTAAGAACATAACTTCTATATGTTAAGTTGTCTATCTCGCCTTCATTCTTGCTGGATGGGAAAGCGTCCCTAGCACCTTGTCCCGGGTGGCCTAACGGAACAGACTCCTGAGAACAGTGGAACCAAAGTTAGCTCTATGCCTAGAAGCTAAGTCCAACTTATAATGAGAAATGAAAGTGTGAGGAGTAGCCCAAGTAGCCGCTGCACAAATGGTGTCAATAGGCAGTCTGTCTTGGAAGGCTAAAGAAGTAGCCAAAGCTCTGGTGGAATGGGCCTTAGGTTTATTAGGCAGTTTTTGGTGTCTAATTTCATATACAAGGGAAATCAAAGATGTTAGCCATCTGGATAATGATACCTTTGAAACTGAAAGTCCCTTTCTGCTTTCCGCATAGGAGACAAACAGCTGATCAGATTTTCTGAATTGTTTTGTTCTATCCAAGTAGTACCTCAATTGACGATGAACATCCAGGCAGTGTAATTTTTGTTCAGACCTATTGGAATATTCTGGAAAAAAGACAGGGAGGTCAATGCTTTGATTTAGATTTGATGTCGAGACCACCTTAGGCAAAAAGGACGGGTTAGTTCATAAGGATACTCTGTCCTTATGAAACAATAGATAAGGAGGTTGACAGCTGAGTGCTTGAAGCTCTGAAACTCTTCTAGCTGAAGTAATAGCTACCAGAAAAAGAGTCTTCCATGATAGCAATTTTAAAGAACAGGAGACTGCAGGTTCGAAAGGGGGAAGAATCAAAGAAGCAAGAACTAAATTTAGGTCCCAAGGAGAAGGAGGATTTCTTATAGGAGGTCTGAGAAGAAAAACTCCTTTCAAAAAGGCTTTGCAAAGCTTGTGGGACATTAAGGCAGATTCAGAAATACCCACATGAAAGTTAGAAATAGCTGCCAATTGAACTTTAAGAGTAGAGGGAGATGAACCTGCATGGAAGAGTTCAGCTAGAAATTCAAGGACTAATTGGATGGAAGCAGTGAAAGGATCTATGTCCTTTCCTTGAGCCCAATATGTGAAGCGTTTCCACTTACTCAAATAAATCTTCCGAGTGGAAGATTTATGGGAAGCTATCAAAATATCTCGAACGGAGTGAGATAATTGAGGAAGCCTGGCTAAGGTTGGAACTGGAGGAACCAAGCAGTGAGGTTCAGAGAGGGAGGGAGCGATGAAACTGACCCGACTGATGGATCAAAAGATCTGGAACTAGGTCCAGATTCCACGGTCGCTCCAATAGAAATCGATGTAGAAAGGGGAACCACACCTGTCGAGGCCAGTAAGGAGCAATGAGGATCAATGAGGCCTTCTGAGCGATAGCTTTCTGTATCACTTGAGAGATTAGTGGGAAGGGAGGAAATGCATACAGAAGTCCCGGGCCAAACTTGGACTAGAGCGTCTCTGCTGGGTTGGCCTGGTAAAGGGAATAGAGTGAAATATTCTCTGCACTTGCTGTTTTGGGGAGTAGCAAAAAGATCGCAGCAAGGCTGACCCCACTTGAGGAAAATTTCTCTCACAACAGAGTCTTTCAGAGACCACTCGTGAGGCATGAGGATAGCTCTGCTCAACTTGTCCGCAATTTGATTGGACTTCCCGGGGATGTGCATTGCTATCAGAAACCGCTGAGAAGAAATCGCCCATTGCCACAATCTGAGTGCTTCTCGACACAGGGGGTATGACCTGGTTCCGCCTTGTTTGTTGATGTACCACACTACAGACATATTGTCTGTCTGGATTGCAATCGTTCCCAAGGGAAGAGAGTCTTGAAGGGCTTGCAACGCTAAAAGCACTGCTCTCATCTCCAGAACATTTATGTGCAAGTGGCATTCGCTTGGTTGCCATGTGCCCTGGACCGTCCTGCCCTGATAATGCCCCCCCCACCCGATCAGGGAGGCATCCGTTGTCAGAGTAGCAACCGGAGGGGTGGAACAAAGGGTCTTCCCAACAAGAGCTGAGGGAAGACATCCACCACATGAGATGATTTTTGCACGCCTGCGTGATCATAATGGTGTGAGACATTGGAAGTTGCTGGTATGACCATTGAGTAAAGAGCATCCATTGAAGGATCCGCATGTGGAATCTGGCTAATGGAAGCAGAGGTATGGCCGCCATAATTCCCAACACTTTCAGAACTAACCTGGCTTTGATTCTGTTGTTGTTGAAAAGGAGTGAGACCAGTTTGTGAATGTCTGTTATTCTCTGATGTGTTAGTCTCGCAGACATGTCTACTGTGTCTAGATTTGCCTATGAAAGTAATAGCACGACAAGGCGACAAAACAGACTTTTCGCAATTTATTGAAATGCCTAACTTTTGACAAATGCGAAAAGTGTAATCCCTGGCCATCAGAAGGAGATGCTTGGTGGGAGCTGTGAGGAGCCAGTCGTCCAAATATGGAAACACCTGGAATCCTTGTCGTCTCAGGTGAGAAGCTACCACTGCCATGCATTTGGTAAACACCGGGGCAGTGGTGAGACCAAAGGGCAGGGCCCTGAACTAAAAATGACTGGTTCCCAGCCTGAAGCGGAGGAATCTTCTGGAGCGTCTGTTCATTTTATGTGATAGTACGCATCCTGAAGGTCTATAGAGCACATCCAGTTTCCTTTGCCCAAAAGGGAAGGATGGATTGCAGCGTGACCATCCGAAATCTTGTTTTCTTGACTGATCTGTTCAAGATACTGAGATCCAAAATTGGTCTCCAGTCCCCTGTTTTCTTTGGAACTAAAAAGAACCTTGAGTAGATTCCGGATCCTTGCTGGTCTGCTGGAACTGGCTGAATTGCTCTTTTTGCAAGCAGTTTTGAAATCTCCAAAACCGCTAGATCCCTTTGAGCGGGTGGAACATCTGGAAGGGATTTTTTTGGTTTGGAATGCGAAGAAAGGGGATAGAATAGCCTTCGGAAATGATGGACTGTACCCATTTGTCTTGAGTCAGGGATAGCCAGGCTTCTAGGTACAGTGACAATCTTCCCCCGACTGCCTCCGAAGGTGGGCAGTCGGGCAACACCTCAGGGATGCTGAAAGGGCTTGTCAGAGAAGGCTTCCCGATTGCCCTGGTTCTGCGGACCCCCCCTGCCCCTAGGGCGACGTCTACCATTGTTATTCCCGCCTCTGCCTCTGGCGGGGAAACGACTCTGTGCGTCAGGTGAAGTCCCTTGAGATTGTTTAGGGAACCACATCTTTCCACCTTTCTGGCCTTTGGGGTAAGGCCTAGAAGGAGTAGAAAAACAGACTCCGACGGCAGAAAGGGTCTTGCCATCAGTTTCGCACCTAGTCAAGGTTTCTTTCACTTGAGGACCAAAGAGAGATGATCCATCAAACGGGGAGTTAGTGAAAGACGTCTTGAAGGGGTCCGCAAAATTGCATAGCCGCATCCAGGCATGCCTACGTAAGGCCACACCTGTCCCTGCGGCTCTACTCACTCCATCAGCCGCGTAAGAAAGAAGGCGCATGGAGGAGTTGGTTATGGAGTTAAGGGTAGCCAGCTGCGTGTTCATCTTATCTTGAAAACCCGCAGCTGTAGGGTCCTTTAACATTTCACTCGCTTCCTTGATCAAGTCCCTTTGAAGACGAGTAAAATGGCATAGGTAGTTCAGCGAACGCATGGTGAACATCGCTGACGAGAACATCCGCTTCCCGTACCTGTCCATGGACCTAGATTCCTTGTTAGGTGGATGGACAGGTACTGAAGGATCAGCTAGCTCCTTCTTAGTGGCAGCAGCTACCACCATAGCATCCACAGAGACTCCTTTTGTCAAGAACTGTTTGTCTGCTGGTGCCGTTATGAACTTGGAGGGTCTCCTGGGAGTGGGGTCCACTGAATCAGGAGCCGTGCATGCCTTCTTAGCAACCACCTGCATGAGGGGGTCAAGGGGGGGGGACACCCAGGAGGTGGAAGGGCGAGAGCCAAACGCCTCAAGATACACAGATTCATCCTCCAAGGGTTGAGGGCTGGCCAATTTCCCTCTGCTTCAGGACCTCTAGAGTGTCTGGAAATGAGACATCTTCAGAAGGGGAACGGGGAACCCTCAGAGTCATCTAAATCTGTGTCAGGCGTGATGGACTCAGGTGAGTCAATGTGTTTCCTCTTACACTTCCTCTTCCGAGGGGCTCTTCTGCCAAATCAGGAGAGGCCTCGGAAGAGGATGAAATCCCACAGGGGTTCCTGAGGAGCTGGCTCTCTGCGGTCCGGGATGAGGGAGTGAGTCGACTTGACCTGAGGCACCGTGAGGGAGGGGCGGACGGAACCGACTGTGGAGTAGAGCCAGGCTCTAACACACTCCGCATGACCTCGAATGCACCCCTGTCAGGCAAAGCCAGAGGTCCCCGCCCGAAGCTAAGAACCTCCCTCGGCACCGACAGAGATGGCTCCGAGGCGATGTCGGAGCCGAACTCACCAGCGCCAAGCACCGAGAGGGAGAGGGGTCGGACAAGGGTCCGATGCCACTCACCCTCGAGCCGACGAGGGAAGTCCGGCGCCGAGATTCTTCCAAGGAAGAAATCGGAGCCGACGACGGAGCGGAAGACAGTTATATCGGCCACGGCGCTATCACAGTCTCGGTTCCGACGACCCGGCCCGAGCTCAAGAGAGTCGAAGGAGGAATATATTGATGGACCGGGCAGGCATCGACTGATGAGTCGGGCTCTGAAGCATCTGGGCCAGTGCCTCGGACTTAAGAAGTCGACTCACTACCCTCTGAAGGTCATGATCCGACAGCCTCGATGACCTAGAGGAGTGAGATCTTTGGCTCCGTTCAGACAGCAGGGGAGATCCTGGAGCCGAATGAACGGAGCCAAGGGATGGTGACCTGGACCACTTCCTAGTTGTCGGCTCCGAAGGTCTGGTCGGAGCCGACACGGGAATTTCTAATACCTCGGCTCCAGCCGGAGCGAGGGAACCACAGAAACTGTGGACTGAGACTCATCGGCTCCAGCCGGAGCCGATGTAGACAGAGGTTTAGAAACCTTAGGTCTCGGCTCAGTTGTCGGAGCCGAAGACCTAGATGCCTTAGAGGGCTTCCCTGTAGATACAGAAAGGGAATCCTCTGGCTTGAGTAAGCCCCTTAAAATTAACTTATTTTTTTCTTTCCTGCAGGACCCTGGGGCTGAAGCCATGGCACACAGCACAGGAGTCCTGCAGGTGCAAAGGTCCCAGACAGTAGACACAAGAAGTGTGAGCGTCTGTCAGAGACATTTTCTGACAGCACGCATCACACTTCTTGAATCCGGAGACCTTTGCTTCTTTAGACATCTCAAAAGGTGTAATCACTCACACAGTCACAAACACACTAATTACACCCTGTCTAGTTTAAATTATAATAAACCACTAACTAGGTTTTTTAAATAAGAAAAATAACACACACACTCCACTAGGGAAAGAAAAAAGGCCTGTAGGCCCAAGGGAAGAACTTAAAGTTCTTGAGGGAAAAAAACAGGAATTTTTAAGAAAGGGGATAAGAATTCCTCTAAACTAAGGGAAATAAGTAAAAATATTAAAATTAAAGGGGTTTTAATAGACTAACTTCACAAGAAAAGTCACTTACCAAGAACCGGTAGAAAACCAACACCTCGATAGCTGTAGCGGCAAACGAGATCTGGAGGTAACTCTCGCCTAGCATTGTGGGATATAAGGGGAGCCTCGAGCCGGTGGAACCAACTCTCGAGCTTTTAGAGTGGCCGAGTTGGAGCCGAGGTCGGCTCCAAACCCATCCAGCAAGAATGAAGGCGAGATAGACAACTTAACATGCACTTATTTTCATAGGTGAGTGAGTGGATGTCAGGTCACCAGTTTTGAAGGGCTGGCAGACCTTTTGGTGAGGGAAGAAGCCCTTAGCACTTTGCCTCGGGACATGAGAATCTGGTTAGCAGATAGACAATGCAGCATTGCAGATGAGTTGGGGAAGAAGGGAGACCTATACTTAGCAAGCAGGGCATCACTGCACAGGAATTGGATACTCCGTATTGCTCATGGGTCAAAGGGAACCCATGGTGGGCAGCCTAAACCACCCCAACAGAGTCCACCAGTAGCAGGGGAAGCCACTAGTCCAGGTATGTGTGGAGGACCAAAAGTTAAATGCTTTAAATGCAATCAGTGGGGGCATGTAGCTATAGACATCCACGGAGGCAAGGTGGGGAACAAAAGGTGGGAGAGCCAGTAAGTGGGAATGACAACATACCAGCAGTAAGTTGTTTTGAGACAACAAGGGTACCAAACTACCACAAGAGGGTATATCCTATCTTAGTGAATGGGAAAAAGGCCACTGCTAACAGAGACACAGCCTCTGACCTAACCATTGTGAAGTCTGCAATGGTTAAAGAGGAGCACTACTTGCTTGGGCAGTCTACTCCAGTCCGAGCTTTAGGAGGGACCCCATTCCAAATACCTTTGGCTAGGGTTCATCTTGAGTGGGAAGGTGGAAAAGGAAGCCAGCAAGTAGGTGTGTTTGAATGCAGTACTGTGTGTGCATGCAGTTACACACAGTCAAGGTTGGAGACAAGCATGTGGGTCTGGTAGCCTTGGGAAGACCCAGACAGACTGCACACTTGCAGCCAGGACTCGTGAGGTGGTTACTTCAGGGAGAGAGGTACCCTGTAGCAGTGAGACTGAAGGTGAGCCACAGCTCATTTTGGGTACTGAAGTTCCCTTGGACAGAGTGACTGCAAGGGCAGACGTGAGTAGTAGTACCCAAGCTGACAGTGAGGCACCGCTTTCAGAGGATGCCAGACTTCCTGTGGAAGGGGAGCTGGGAAGGGTTACAAAGAGAGATTTGAGACAAGCTCAGCTCTCAGACCCTACATTACAAGGCCTGAGGGTGGTAGCCAGTGAGGCACCTGATTCTCAAGGGAAAGGGTAATCTGTATACTAGGTCAAAGGGTTACTGTAAAGACAGTGGACCCCTAAGGAAGGGCTACAGTGTGAGAAAAAAGAAGTTATGTACTTACCATAACGTTCCATGTTAGTTCATCTCTCCTTCATTCTTTACTGATGGGTTCAGAGCTGATCCCTCGGCTCTGAGTTAGCACCTACTACAAAGCTTGAGGATTTCAAGTAGCTCAAGGCCAAGTCCCTAGCCCATGATGCACCCTGAGTTACCTCAGATCTTGTTTGCTGTGTATAATAATACCATATGTCATTCTATAACTCCATAAGAGAGAGAGAGTAGAAGGGTTGAGTGACCACGAAGGAACTAGCATCTAGGTCTTCTGAGAGCCCAGGAGGGGGTAGGAGGGACAGAAGTAGGAATGAAGGCGAGATGAACAACTCACATGGAACATTACGGTAAGTACGTAACTTCTTTATGTGAAGTTGTACTAACTCACCGTTCATTCCTTACTGATGGGTAGCGTCCCAAGCACCATCTACCTCAGGTGACTCACGGGAGTATATTTCTCAGGACCTTGGATCCAAAGGAGGCCCTCTCCCTAGAGGCCCTGTCAACTTTGTAATGAGTGATAAAGGTATGAAGTTTTGACCAAGTGGCTGCTGTGAAAATGTTATCAATAGGAAGTCTGGGAGAAAAAGCAGAGGAAGTAGAAACTGTTCTGGTTGAGTGCGCTTTAATTTTATGCTGTGAGGGCATATTGGCAGCTGAATAAGCAAAAGTGATACAATCAGATAACCATTTAGACAGAGTTGTTTTAGCCACTGGCATACCCTTCCTGGAATCTGAAAATGAAACAAAAAGCTGGTCTGATTTCCTGAAATCTTTTGTTCTATCCAAATAAAATCTGAGCTGTCTGTGAACATCAAGTTTGTGCAGCATGTACTCTCTAGATAGTTGGAATGGTTGGGGAAGAAAACTGGCAAATCAATAATTTGGTTGAGATTAGTTTCAGTGCAAACTTTGGGCAAGAAAGAGGGGTTTGTTCGAAGTGAGAATCTGTCAGCATGGAAAATCAAATAAGGGGGCTTAATGGACAAAGCTTGAAGCTCTGACACTCTGCGGGCAGAAGTAATAGCCACTAAAAAGATCGTTTTCCATGACAAAAATGTGAGGTCACATGAGGAAGCTGGTTCAAATGGCGGAAGAATTATGCAGGAAAGCATAAAATTTAGATTCCATGGAGAATAGGAAGATTTCACAGGTGGTCTAATATGAAAGGTCCCTTTGAGAAAGGCTCTGGATAACTTGTGTGCCATTATATTCAATCCTTCAAATCACAGATGGAATTTAGAAATGGCAGCGAGTTGAACACGGACTGTTGCTGCTGCAGCTCCTTTATTGAATATCATTGCTAGGAATTCTAGAATAGAGGCCACAGCGGCTTGGTAAGGATCAATGTTGTTTTTAGAAGCCCATACAAATTTTTTTTTCCATTCGCTGAGGTATACCTTCCTCATCGAGGATTTATGAGAGGATAGGAGAATTTGTTTCGTCTCATTAGAAAGGTTATGGAGCCTGGCTATGATGGCAATTGGAGCAACCAAGCTGTCAGCTTCTGGGACTGCAGAGAGGGATGAAGTTCCCCCGACGAGTGCATCAGAAGGTCCAGAACTGGGTCCAGAATCCAGGGGTCCTCCAAGAGATGAAGTCGAAGGAAGGGGAACCAAATCTGACGAGGCCAATGAGGAGCTATTAGAATAATGGTCATTCCCAGGGTTTTTGCTTTCTGTAATACCTTGGCTTTCAATGGGATTGGTGGGAATGCATAAGGGAGACCCGGGGGCCAATCTTGAACGAGT
This sequence comes from Protopterus annectens, assembly GCF_019279795.1. Taxonomy (NCBI): domain Eukaryota; kingdom Metazoa; phylum Chordata; order Ceratodontiformes; family Protopteridae; genus Protopterus; species Protopterus annectens. The sequence continues at coordinate 1,980,079,999 of NC_056729.1, read as the reverse complement.
GCGTCCCTTGGGGCTTCTCCCGGAGGAGGAATCAGGGCAAAGTAGCTTCTGCATTTCATGTTCATGCGACTGGCAAAAAGGTCGCAGCAAGGCTGGCCCCACCTGCGGAATATCATGTCCGTCATTTCTGTCTTGAGGGACCAGTAGTGGGGCAACAAAATTGCTCTGCTCAGCTTATCTGCTATCACGTTGGATTTCCCTGGGATGTGTGCTGCTAACAGAAAGTGCTGGGTAGAAATAGCCCACTGCCATACTCTGAGGGCCTTGCGACAAAGGGGGTATGATCTGGTTCCTCCTTGTTTGTTCAAATACCAGACTACTGACATGTTGTCCATCTGAATCGCAATCATACCCAGAGGAAGAGAGTCCTGGAAGTACTGCAACGCCAAAAGTACTGCTCTCATCTCTAGGACACTGATATGCAGATGTGTCTCTTGATCGGTCCATGTGCCTTGGGCTGTCTTTCCCTGAAAATGACCCCCCACACCCTATCAGGGATGCGTCCATGGTCACTGTGGCCGCTGGCAGGGATAACACAAATGGGCATCCTATCGTAACATGAAGTGAGGTCAACTACCACTGAAGATCCTTTTTACAGGAATTTGTGATCATTATCATGTGAGACATGGGGAGCTTTTGGTAAGACCATTGAGTGACCAACAGCCATTGCAGTATCCGCATGTGCATATGACCCAGTGGTATGGCCAGAATTGCTGCTGCCATCATTCCTAACAATTTCAGAACGTCTGATGCTGTTGCTTTGTTTTTGGATATTAGAACGCAGACATGCTGATGGAGAAGTTAGTCTCTTTCTGCTGGAAGTCTTAGCGTGATGATGGTGGTGTCCAGTTCTGCACCGATAAAGATGAAATGCTGCGATGGCGACAAGGCAGATTTTTCTAAGTTTACTGTAATGCCCAGATGATTGCAGAGTGACAGAGTGGACTCCCTGGCCTGAATGAGTTGATGCCTGGTGGTGGCGGGAAGGAGCCAATCGTCTAGGTACGGAAACACCTGGAATCCTAAACATTTCAGATGAGCCATGACCACGGCCATGCATTTGGTGAACACTCTGGGGGCTGTAGTGAGACCAAAGGGCAGGGCTCAAAACTGGTAATGACTGACTCCCAGCTGGAAGCGCAGATGATCCCTGGATGGCCTGGCCATTTTTATGTGGTAGCACACATCCTGGAGATCTATGCAGCACATCCAATTGTCTTTCCCTAAGAAGGGAAGTATTGACTGAAGCATGACCATCTGAAACGTCTCTTTCTTTACAGATTTGTTTAGTCTGCTGAGGTCCAATATAGGTCTTCAGTCCCCTGTCTTTTTTGGAACTAAAAAGAATCTTGAGTAAGTTCCGGATCCTGTCTGGTCTGCTGGGACTGGTTGGATGACTCTTTTTCTTAGCAACGTCTGGACCTCTACTGTTGCCTGTTCCCTGTAACTGAGTGGAATGCCTGGGATTTACCTTGTCGGTGGAGGGGGTTTTGCGAATGGGATGAATTATCCTCTGGAAATGATACTTTGTACCCAGTTGTCATTTGTTATTTTGAGCCAGGTGTCTGGGTACAAAGATAAGCGACCCCCGACTGCCTCCAGAGCAGGACAGTCGGACCTCCTTTCAGGAGCACTGGTAGGGCTTCCCAAAGAAGTGATCTCTGTTTTGTCTCTTCCGCGAGGCAACGTCTTCCATTATTGCCCCCTCCTCTGCCCCTGGAGGGGGGTTCACCAAGTGTGTCCTGAAAGGCTCCTTGGGCTTTTCGGAACCAAATTTTCCATCCTCTTTGACCCTTGGGGTAGGGTCTGGTAGGGGTGAATAAACAGACTCCGACAGCAGACAGAGTCTTTCCGTCCTGCTCACACCTGGTTAAAGTTTCCTTAACTTTGGGTCCAAAAAGGGACGAGCCATCAAAGGGGGTATTCACGAAGGATGACTTGAAGGGCTCCGTGAAGGAACACAAGCGCATCCAGCAGTGTCTCCTAACAGCAACTCCTGTACCCGCTGCCCTACTTGTTCCATCAGCTGCATATGAAATGAGGCGCATGGACGAGTTCACTATGGAATTGAGAGTAGCAAGCTGGGAGGCAACTTTGTCTGTAGCTCCTGCAGCTACTGTACCCTGAAGAGTATCTCCCAGCTCTTTAAGGAGATCTCTCTGTAGTCTTGTAAAATGGTTAAGTAGTTAAGCGCACAAAGTGCAAAAGTCTCTGAACTAAACATGCGCTTCCCATATCTATCCATGACCCTGGAGTCTGTTAAGAAGATGGATAGACGAGGAAGTTTCAGAATTTCCTTTTTCGTGGCTGCCGCCACAACCATGGCATCAACTGGCATACCTTTGGTCAAGAAGGATTTATCTAGAGGGGCAGATACAAACTTATTAGACCTCCTAAGGACAGACTCCATGGTGTCCAGAGACTCCCACGCCCTTCATGATACCAGCTGCATAAGCTCATCGAAGGGCGGAGACACCCAAGAGGTGGAGGGCTGAGACCCAAAACCCTTCAGGAGGACCGACTCATCCTCAGTAGGGTTGGTGGACTGCCAGTCACCCCTCTGCCTAAGGATTTCCAGTAACTCAGCAAATGAGATATCCTCAGAGGGGGATTGTGGGGACCCTTCTGATTCATCCAAGTGGGTATCAGATGTTAATGACTCCTGAGGGGAGTCCAAATGTTTCCTCTTACACACTCTCTTCCTGGGAACCTCATCAGTGGGAGCTTCTTGAGAGGACTCGGAAGAGCATGGGCCACCCAATGGGGCTTCCTGAGGCTCTGGGTCTCTGCGCTTAGCTAGGATCTGTGAGGCAGAAGGAGACACAGGAGCTTTAGGGGATGAAGAAGCCGGACCTGAAGTTGAGGATGTCTTGGGAGACATAACTCTCCTCATGGCTTTGAAGGCACCCCTGCTCCAATGTGAAGGGACTGACAGATCCAAGGAAACCGTCGATACCCCCGACACCAGGACAGTGGGCTCCGAGGCCGAGGTAGGAGCCGAGCACATCTGAGCCGAAGCCCCGTGAGGCAAAGTCGGAACCGACAAGTCAGTTCGACTATCCTCCCCGGACCTGACCAGAGAGTGTCAGCTCCTAGAGTCCTCGATCAGTGCCGAGGATGTCAAAGTGAAAGGAGCAGAAGACACTGGAGCAGGGGTCGTCTCCAAAGGCTCCACAATCAAAGACTCCTCCGGCTCCGAAGGACCGGTATGGCTTGGAGGAGGAAGAGATATAGCTGGCACAAGGGTCTTCGGCTCTGAAGCCACCTGGGTCAGAGCCGATAACAATTTTGCAAAGGCCAGTGCCTGAAGAAGCTTCTGCACCACCCGATCCACATCCAAATCTGATAGGCTAACAGAAGACCTAGACAAACGGCCGATGGTACCGACTGAAGAAGCAGAGATTTGGGAACTTCAGATACCGGTTCCAAAACCGGGGACCCGCTCCGATAAGAAAAGACAGTCGGCTCCGAGACCTGTGGAGCCGATGTCACAGACTCTTTTGACTTTTTCGAATCCACAGAAGTCTTGGAGTACTTTGAGGACTTACTAGATCCATCCTGGTCACTGAAAGCTTCCTGGAAAGAAGGTTTCAACAAACCCCTGTCAATAAGCTTTCTTTTTCTCTCTCTTGAAGGACTCAAGAGGAAAAAGAATGGCATATGGAACATGTTTCGTATAAGTGCAGGGCACCCAAGCAGTAGACACAATTCACATGGCAGTCAGTAACAGACATCTTCTGCCCACATTTAGGGCCTTTTTTTAAACCCTGACTTAGGATGTTTGTCCTTGTCATCAACCATGAAAGAAATGGAGACACCCAAAAACAGTAATGTAAATAAGCCTTCTAATAAAAAATAGGCTAACTATAAGCACACTCACACACACACACAAGCCTTTTAAACTAAGGCTAACTAGCACACACACACAAATTAACTAAGCAGATAAACTTATCAAGCAAGTTAACTCTAAGAATTATGAGATACTCTGCTAAGGAAAAAATGTAACAAAGGTCACTGAATAAACACTTACTAGTCACTAGGTAATCACACAACACTATGCTAATAACAAATGTGACAAAAAGGTCACTGAATAAACAATTTTTAGTCAGAAATTTTAAATAGAAAAGCACCCAGGGAAGGGAATACTGCAGATAAAGCTTTAAGAGGTTATCTAACCTAAATATCTGACTATTCTAACAATAAACTAACAATATTTTTTGAAAATAGAAAAGTATTAAAGTTTTTACTGGCCCGAGCTAGTAAGAACCTCCGATCAGTTGCAACGGCAAACTAGATCTGAGGTAACTCAGGGGACATCATGGGTTAGAGACTTGGCCTCGAGCTACTTGAAATCCTCGAGCATTGTACTAGGTGCCAACTTGGTGCCAAGGGATTGGCTCTGAACCCATCAGTAAAGAATGAACGGTGAGATAGAACAACTTCACATTACAGCAGTTGCTTGTGCACAGAGTCTACCATCTGGCACTTCTAGCCATAACCCATGAAATTCCCTTTCCAGGTCATATGGGCATAAAACCTACAAAGAGACGTATTATGCATAACTTTTATTGGGCTGGGATTTCCACAGATGTAACAGGATACTGCAGGACCTGTGCATAGTGCCAAAAGGTAGGCAAGGCAAGAGACAAGGTGAAAGCTCCTTTGATGCCTTTGCTTGTGATTGAGGAGCTGTTTCAGAGGGTAGCTATGTATATTGTGGGGCCTCTGAGTATCCCAAGCTCCACAGGGAAAAAGTATATCCTTGTGGTAGTAGATTATGCTTCCAGATACCCTGAGGCGGTGGCTCTGTCCTCCATTAAGGCAGAAAAGATGGCAAATGTTTTGTTGGAGATTTTCAGGGTAGGTTTCCCAAAAGAAATACTGACTGACAGAGATGCCAATTTCATGCCAGACCTGCTGGATTGGCTGTGGAAGTACTGTGGAGTGAAGCATCAAAAGACCACACCCTACTATCCCCAGACTAAAGGTCTTGTTGACAGGTTAAACTCTACACTCAAGATGATGCTACGGGCATTTGCAGACCAGTTTAAGAGGGGGTGGGGCAAACATATGCCCCATCTGTTGCTTACTTACAGACAGGTTCCCATGGAATCCATAGGTTTTTCACCCTTTGAGATGCTGTATGGGCATAGGGTGAGGGGACCTCTAGATCTGATATGTGGTAAGTGGGAGGGTGACTGTGAATCCCACAAGGAGTCTGTTGTGGCATATGTCCTAAACCTCAAGACAAGGCTCAAGTAACTCATTGGCTTGGCCCAGGAGAACCTGGCAGAAGCCCAGCAGCAGAAAAAGGTCTGGTATGACAGGAATGCTCAATCCAGAGAGTATGCTGTAGGGCAGCAGATTACGGTTCTCAATCCTGTCAGACATAACAAGCATCTGGCACCTTGGGAGGGACCATACAAAGTGATAAGGAGAACTGCTAGGCAGGAGGCAGGGGCATAAACTGTACCATGTTAACATGATGAAACCTTACCATGACAGGGAGACCCTTGTGCTGAGTATTTGCAGTGGATGGCAGGAGGAATCTGAGCAGGATCTGGTGACTGATCTCTTCAGTGAGGCTTGGACTGACACCTCAGTGGAAGGGTTGCAATGTCCCAGCAGCTATCCCCTACCCAGTTTTGAGAAATCCGAGCAGTGTTACAGAAGTTTGGGGATATGTTCATTTGGAAACCAGGGTGCACCCACCTTGTGCAGCACCATGTGGATATAGGATCCCAAAGGCCTATTAAGCAGGCTCCTTACAGGGCGCTTGAGAGAGTCAAACAGACTCTGAGGGAGGAGATACAAGAATGTTGGAACCAGGGGTAATCCAGGAGTCCAGCAGTCCCTGGGCCTCCCCAGTGGTGCTGGTAACAAAGAAGGATGGCAGCACCAGGTTCTGTGTGGACTACAGGAAATTAAATAGTCATTCAGAGTCAGATGCCTACCCCATGCCTAGGACAGATGAAGCCCTAAAGCAGCTGGGGAGGCTAAGTATCTTGCCACTACTAATCTTACCAAGGGTTACTGGCAGGTGCCCTTGATTCCCAGCACTAGAAAAAAGTCAGCCTTTGTGATGTCTTTTGGCTCGTATGAGTTCATGAAGATGCCCTTTGAGATGCAAGATGCCCCAGCGACTCTCCAGAGGCTGGTAGATCATATCATAGCAGTAGCAGGAGGTTTTGCCCTTGCTTACCTGAATGATATTGCCATCTACAGCCATTCCTGGCAAGAGCAGCTTCAGCATGTCAGGGAGGTGCTGGGCAGACTACGAAGGGCAGGGTTGACCATTAATCCCACTAAGTGTCAGGTGGGTATGCTAGAAATCTCCTACCTGGGACATACAGTGGGGAGTGGTAAGATCAGGCCAGAACCTGCCAAAGTGGAAGCCATTCAGGCATGTCCTGCCCCTGTTACCAAAAAGCAGGTGAGGACATTCTTAGGGACAGCAGGGTAGTACTGAAAGTCTGTCCCCAATTATAGTACCATAGCTGCTTCCCTCACAGACCTGACAAGGAAAAACAAGCCAGATAAAGTAGTGTGGACCCCAGCATGTGAACAGGCATTCCAGAAGCTTAAAGGAGCTTTGAGAGGACCCCCTGTATTAGCTAGTCCAGATTACAGCAAATAATTTTTGTTATGCAGGTGGAAGAGCACCCAGTGGTATATCTTAGTCACAGACTGAAACCTAGGGAGGAATGCTATGCAGCTGTAGAAAAGGGATGTCTAGCTAAAGTGTGGGCACTGCAGAAATGTCAGCCTTATCTGGATGGAAGGAAATTCACTGTAGTTACACACCACAATCCCTTAACATGGGTACATCAAGCCAGCCAGCAAAATGCCAAGTTACTAAACTGGAGCCTAGGGTTGCAGGCATATGATATGACAGTGCAGCACCACAGTAGGGTTAGCGATGCCAATGCAGATCATCTCTCAAGACAGGGAATGGGGGTGAGGTATTCCCAGACAGTCAACCCTCTAAAGCAACGTTTCTCAAGAGTCACTTGAAAAACTAGCTTGCGTTTTCGGGGGGGGGGGGGGTAACAAAATGAAATATTGCCAGCCCAGCTGTCTCGAATGTTGTAAATAATTCGATGTCATTTGTGAATATTGATATGATTCATAAAGAGGTGTGTGTAAAGGTGTACTGAGCTAAAATGTAACCACAGCTTGCTCTGCTGACTTAGAAAAGAAATGTATATAAACTATTGTAATTGTGTAAATGTATACGTCTTAACAGTAGAAGCTAGAACATAGAGGGTTAACTTGCAAAACTTCAAGAAAATAAGTTGAAATTAAATTGTTTTACGATTGTGCTATAAACGTTATCTCTCAGTTTCAGTTCAGTAGCAGACACAATGTCTAGAGCTAGAAGTTTTTGTATTGTCTTGGAAGAAAAGTAATTACTAGGTTTGAGATGCAGAAGTGTTTTTATTGTTTTATGACTTCCAGGATCTGCAAACATCTGAGAGATATGTATTTTTCATAGAGAGATGCTAAAATTCTGTTTCTGACAAAGGGTGTTTAGCTTGGGAAATAAAAGTCAGGTGACAAAAAGTGATGTCATCCAAGCTAACCCAGCAGTAATATTTGATATTAATTTAAGAACTCTCTCAGAGAGAGAGACTGCATGTTTTATCTGTCTTTTGACCTAACAAGAACATCCACTCATCACGACCTACTGCACTTCCGCCTACGTGTTCTGTAAGTAAGTTGTTAGGGCATAGAAACTCTTTTAGATTCAGACAGGAATATAGTAAAGTACAGCTTTGATGTTTTCTTTATTTGTGGTTACATAGGTTCGTACTAGGCTAACTGCCCTTGCGAGCCATTGTAAGCCTAGACAATTATCCTTTGTGAGACTCAAACCCTGCACCTTGTGCTTGTAAGGCAAATACCTTAACCATTAGGCCACCCTCCCACTGTCCTGCAATGTTGTTTTAAATATTTCCTGTGATTCTGAATTCTGATGTAACTGATTACTTACTGAGTACTGTTTTGTTCTTTTACTATTTATTTATTATTAAATACATTTAAACCTGTCTTTGTGGCTAATATCTATTTGGTGACACTGTACAGGGCACTCTTAAATAGCCTTGCTCTTGGTCAGACTACCATTTGGATTATTAGTAACATTACATAGTAGGATTGGACACCCTTTGTTAAGGGCCTTAGAACAGCTGATAAGAGTTAGGTGGTGGCAGCTGGAACTACCTTATAGTCTGGACAGAAGGGAGCATAGCTAATAAACATGTGCCAGCCTTCCCCAGGTGTGTGTGTGTGTGCGTGTGTGTGTGTGTGTGTGTGTGTGTGTGTGTGTGTGTGTGTGTGTGTGTGTGTGTGTGTGTGTGTGTGTGTGTTGGTATATCAATCAAATCTCAAAGTGTGTGTGTGTGTGTGTGTGTGTGTCAGCTACTTGGGGAGGGACGTGAAGCACACTGGTTGAACAGAGAGGGTGCTGGAGGTCTTAGCTTGGCTACGCAGCTGAGATCTCAACTCTATAGCTGTGCCAGTGAGGAGTCTTATTGGGGATCTGCAGAAAGAGGGGGAAACCAGCCCCAGACTGACTGTGATCTCTGTGTGCTCTTAAGGGAAATTGCACTTTACTGTGTGTGTGTACTTTTCATCCTCACAGTGTGTACACCCCCCTCCTGCTGCCAGTGGTGAGGATTGAGGCTCCTTGATTACTGGCCAGTGCTGGTGCATCACACATGCATTAACTAACTAAAAGGTATAAGGCAGGTTTTCTTTGTAATGTGTAGAGTTAATGGAAACATATTAGACTATTTTCTACCTATACCTTCCATTTGCAGTCTTTTTGTGTAGTTTCCAGGGTTTGACATTAAAATGTGAGCTTAAGAGATGGTATATTAACCAATAATTTTATGGAGACAGACAACAAAATTATTTTTTCACATTTTCACTTTACAAAAGTGGTATTTAAGAACAAAATTTAAACTTAACATTGGAAAAAAATTCTGATGCTAATCTAGCACCGATTTACAAAATTGACCTGACCTGAATGTTAGCATTGAGGAAAGAGTAGATACATAAAATATCTTTTGATATAAACGTGACTTTTTTCTCATTTAAAGAATGAAAAGGCTTTTTAGAACAGAGTTAAACACTGTTTAAATAATAAAACTTAACTAACTTGTTTGATAGTCTAATATTTAGTCTACTCTACTATACAGTTGGATTTACTAAGCTCTTTAAAAGTTCATTTGGAATAGGCTCTGCGGGATTAGTGCCATACTCTATTTCCTTTCTTGCCTTAATTTCGGACACACTAATGTCAGCCAATATAGTATGGGGAACGGAATTAATTTCAGTTAGAAGTGTTTACATAAGAAGTGAAAATCACATTTCTTTTCTTCAGTGATGAACTCCTTAAATGAATGGAAACCACATTTACAAGTTATTCAATGATTCATTATGCCCTGCTGCTGCAAATGAGCATAATATATATTTATTAACCTTATAAACTTAAAAAAAAAAAGTGCTCACATCCTGGTACTTTCAAACAAATTATTAAAAATCACTTTAGAAGTCAGGAGGTATGCAATATGGCAATATACCCTGACAGGGAGTAGGACATTCATATAGTAAAATATGAACAACCCATGACCCTGCCATAATGCATTGCTATTATACAATGGCATTAAAAAGGAATGCTTTCCCTTTTTGAAAAGGCCATTGTACAATGTGAAACTCTTGGCTTGTCAGTATCTCTGCACAAAACCAGTCATCAGAGATAGCTTCCTGAAGTACTAGACATGTATGCAAATCAATGTGATGAAGTACCTGTAGTCCATTCAGCTACTGTAGTTTCTGCTTTAGAAAGTGTGCCAGCAGAGCAAAAGGAAATCAAGTTTAGAATATTCTGTTTGGTAGGATACTGGAAAAAACATGCATGCTTGTCAAAATATAAAAGGAAACACATTTGAAAGGCTATTACATTAAAATGAAATGAAATTAAATGATTTACATATTTTACCACCTAGTAGTGATTAAAAAATGGCAGCTGTAATGTCACACGTCTTAGACAGCCCTAGGCTCAATGAAGCTTTTCTTCTAACATTGTTGGTGAGATACATGGAGTTTTATCTCTCAGCTTGCAAACAATACTAAGTAGGAAGTAAATCTTTCCCAGTGTTGCATTTGTAACATCACTTATTGTTGCTTACATATCATGTCTTGGAACAGTTAAATAACAAGTGAATTTCACTTATAAAAATGTACTTTTCAGCATTTTCATCTTCAGGCATATTTGGATAAATCAGAAGTCCTATAAAAGCTTATCTCGGAAAGCTACGGGCTGACAGACCTAAGATGGTCACGGACTCTTGATGGGATATGAACATTTGTTAAAAGTTTAACTGTCTGAAGCAAATGAGTTTCAAACACAAGTGAAGTACCACAGAATGAAGAAACGAAAACAGCTGCTTTTGTGAAGAAAAAAAAAAACTTCCCTACCCTGTATGAAATGGTGACCAGAGAATTGATATTCTTGATATATAATTGATATATGAACAAGGAGCATGAAGAGTGCAGCCCTCAAAACAGAGGTGAGAGGGAACCATTCCTTATATAAACCATTATTCTCAGATGAGCAATGATCCATGAGCCAGTGTTTTGAAACTTTAAATTCACAAGGAAATGGTTGAAAGAATGCCCCTAATCTGACTAACAGGATGTTTACTTAGACATCAGAATGTGTAAGCTTAGAACATGCACTTAAATGTTTGGTAATCAATTGCAAAGACCACGCAAACATTGATATACCTCTGACAGATTGCATTCAGGTCCAAAATACAATGCTGGTGCCATATGACTGCATAGGAATGACAGATTATTAATCTGCTAGGACACAATAAAATTGAAACTAACATCAAGCAGAAATTAGTGTCACATATTTGCGTTTGTCAAAAGGACATTATATTAAACAGAGACAATAAAACATCTTAAATATTTGTTAGTGTTGGAAATGACTGCAAACATTACAGTTTTATACTTTAGTTCCATGTCAATATTGTATGTAAAGAAGAAATGTACTGCTGAAAAATTAAACTGTAATTTTATTTGAAAGCATATATATCTGAAACAAATGGGGAAAAAACTTCATTCTATCACGTATTTTGTCTTTCTGCATGAAAAAAATCTGTGAGGATTTATAATTCAGTCTAAACACATCTTAGTATATTCTGAAAAACAGAAAAGGACAAATGTAACTAAGACTTTAGATTTTGTGTGTGAAATGATTACATAAAATAAGACAGGCAATTTCAATGGAAAATATTTTTGAAGTCTTTTTTCAAACTGATATAAGTGGTACAGGAACATTTCTATGATATGATAAAACTCAATTACTGACATGCCTTAAGACACGAGATGGTGACAATTTAATAACTCTTGTCCACTTCAGTTTCTTTTTTTATAAATTTGATTCATGAAGTTAGGAGATACTGTACACTGGATCTTGATTATCTATGTCCATCCACTTCACTGGATGGAACTGGTCCACAACTAGGCCATACTGGGGCAATGCAGCAATTGCCTCATGTACACAGACAACCATCTCCTCCTACCACCCAACACTACAACCTGTGAGAGATGCACTTACATAGCCAAAATGAAAGCAAAGCTCTCTCCACCCAAGATTGTGCTAAACAGTCAAGAGGAGAAGGTTAACACCCACACTACACCTCAAGCAACACATAGCCCTTCTAAACCCGCACCACCAACACCCACATATAGCAACACTAAATCCACATATGCAGAGGCCCTTAACTGTAACCTGCCCAAGCAACAAAGACCTCTGAAGCTGAAACGCAAACAAACACCAATCACAACCGATGTGTCACATAGTTCACAACACCAGTGTGCCACCCAGCAACAGCCCCTAAGGCAAGACAATGTACCTAACACTTTAGTCATAGGTGACTCTATAGTCCGGCACACTGATGTCCCTCTCACCAGGTTGAATAAGGAGAAAATTACAGTCAGCTGCCTGTCGGGTGCCAGGATCCGCCACATAACGCATGCACTCAAGTCACTCCAAAACAAGTACAAATATGACTGTCACTGTCCATGTTGGAGTGAATGACTTGAGACGTACCTCCCTGGACTACATGAAAAGAGACATGGAAGAGCTCTAGGATCATGTGGCCCAGGCAGGTATGACCCTAGCCCTGAGTAGCATCCTGCCTTCGCCCAGAATGATACCACAATATAAGGATAAAATGATTGACTTCAACAATTGGCTAAGCTTATGGTGTCATTCAAAGGGGATCCAGTATCTGTCTGCCTGGGATGACATGATTGATAGACCACGATGCTTTGCCAGAGATGGTTTGCACCTGTCGCCCCTGGGATTCAGGTTACTGGCTAAGGCTCTTGCCACCCTATAGTGCCTTTTTTAGGCAAACTTCAAAGGACAAAACCACCACTGTAACAGGTACAAGCATGCAAAATCTGAAGGTAATGCTACTCAATGCTAGAAGTCTAAACCTCAAAATGCACTCTCTCGAGGCACTCCTAAAAATGGAGAACATCGATATCTGTGCAGTAACTGAGACCTGGTTCAAGGCTCCAGAGAGCACCCCTGCAATACCAGGCTACAACTCTTACCACACTTTTCGGCCACCAAACCAGGACCGAAACACTAAAGGTGGAGGAGTGTCAATATTCACCAAGGATATTCACACCACCAGGCTAGTTGGCCAACACAATGTGTCTGAAATTCTCCAAGTGCAACTAACACTAGGTAAGACTGCAATCCAAATTGTAGCTTGCTACAGATCCCCCACCATACCCCAACATTCTCACTACACCTTTCTAAACATACTGGAAAATATTAAGATAGAACCAAACACCCTAATACTGGGTGATTTTAACTATCCTGCCATTAACTGGGAAAACTACTCATGTCCCAACACCTTTGCTAACGGTTCTTGGAATTCATAAATTCCAACGCCCTGGATCAACTAATCCATAGTCCCACCAGGGCTCCAATATCCTAGACCTGGTCATTACCAACATGGGAAATCAATGCTCCATACCTATGGTCACCCCTCATTAGTCAGGTCTGACCATAAGCTAATCACCCTTAACATCCACATCCCTACCCCACCCCCAGTAAAGAAACCACCATAAAAACTTCTCCAAAGCCAACTTCATGCTACTCAAGTCAGAAGTGACAAACTTCATGACACCCATGCAGACGGGAACTGAAAGTTCAACTGCTGAATCCTACACTAAGGCACTGTACGAGCACATCCACTCATGCATGAATCGTGCCATCCCAAATAGAACCAAAATGCTCTCATCCAAAAAAAGGAAGCCAATCTGGTGGTCCCCTGCCATAAACAAACTTTACAACAAAAGGAAGAAACTTTTGCAGAAAAGAGGAAAATCCCAGGATGCAAAAAACTCCCTTACTAGCCTCAGTAAGAAACTGAGATGCCTCATAAAATCCTCCAAAGCTAGTTACGAAAATAAAATTGCCAAAGATTCCAAAGACAACCACAAAGCATTCTATAACTATGTCAAGAATCTAAATGGCAATGCTCAGATCTGCTCTGAGCTAAAACAGAATGGCATTAAATATACTGATCCGAAGGATATTGCCAATATCCTGGCAGATCGATTCAGTGTCAACTTCACCCCCCTCTCACCCCCTAAATGGCCCATCTCAATACCGGAGGATTGCAAAATTCCAGTAATAACGGCCACACAGGTGCAAAACGCACTCTCTAAAGCCAAGAATACAGCATCCATGGGACCAGATGACACCCCGGGCTGTGTACTACATGAACTACAATATGAACTGGCACCTCACCTAAGTGTCATGTTTAATCATAGCCTCACCTCAGGTTTCGTGCCCACTGAGTGGCGCAGAGCTACAGTTATCCCAATCCACAAGGGGGGATCCATCTTGGATCCCGGAAACTACCATCCCATCAGTCTGACAAGCCTTATCTGCAAGGCCATGGAGCGTATTATCATGGAACTTATAAACAAAGACATTGGCAACCTTCAAACTCCGGACCCCACCCAGTTTGGGTTTGTGAAGGGCCGATCTTGTCTCCTGAACCTTATTGACTTCTTTGAATCAGTCTCCAGAGCCATGGACAAGGGTAAGGTGGTCCACACAGCCTATCTAGACCTTGCCAAGGCCTTTGACACCATCCCCCACTCTGGAATCATAGATAAACTTACTAAGTTGGGCATTAATCCCTATATCACCCAATGGGTTGCTAAATGGCTTATTGATAGAACCCACACTGTAAAAGTAGCCGACTCCAAATCCAGCTCCAGACAAGTGACAAGTGGAGTACCTCAGGGTTCAGTCCTGGGGGCGCTCTTGTTTGGCATCTACTTCTCTGAAGTACAGGTCAACACTAAGGGACTCTGGCTAACAAAGTTTGCAGATGACTGCAAACTGGGAGCCATTATTGAATCCCCAAGTGATGTGGATACTCTACAAAAGGGCCTTACAGAAACATATGCTTGGTGCCAGAGCCATGGGCTCAAGCTCAATGCCAAGAAATGTATTGTTATCCCCTTTGGGAAAAACATGTATCCATGAATTACCATACAGGTGGCAGTACACTAAACACAGAAAGTGTGATGAGAGACTTGGGGACACAGGTGGACAGTGGTCTCACCTTCGATAACCACATTGCCACAACAGTCAGGAAATCCTTCTATGTGGCACACCTCATCACGAAGGGCTTTTCATCCAGAAAAAAGGAGGTCATTGTCCCACTGTACTCATCCCTCATTAGACCCATTATAGAATACAACGCCCCATTTGGTATGCACCTCTCAAGACATCTGCAACAACTGGAAAGGCCTCAGAAATACCTCACTAAAAGAATCACAGGCCTAAAGCAGATGCCCTACGCTGACCGCCTTAAAAAACTCCAGCTATACTCTGTCGCATATCGTCTACTCAGAGGCGATCTCTGCTTAACATACAAGGCCATGTCAAACCCAGAGCTGTTGGACATGCTACACTTAAAGAAATCCCAATCCCTCAGAGCTACACGCCCAGGGATCTAAACCTTGTCATCACAATAAACAAAACATGCTGGAGGGATAGGTTCCTGACCCAGAGACTCCCCAGACTCTGAAATAGATTGCCCATACATGTCAAGCAGAGTGCCTCTTTGGACCTCTTCAAGAGGAACCTTGACGATTGGATGGGAGAAAGGAAATTCACCCCAGGGATCACGTCAGTCGCCCTGCTAGACAGGGGTCCAGGAAAGTAAATAATGTGGGAAGAAATAGCCAGGGAATTGTTATGGCTAGGCTTGTATAGGCCCTAGGGCTGATAGCCTAGTACCAACCTATGAACCTATGAACCATGGCAAACAGCTCTCCTCAAACAGCTTGAGCTCCTTCCTTCCCTCCCACAAAGGACCACTCCAATCTCCTGAATTTCCAAGAAGTATAATCCTCTTAAATCTCTAACTAGTTTTCTCCTTTCTCACCTGTCCTACAACTAATGCTTAAGTTTGCTTACTGTTTACTAGCCTATTGCAATAACTAGTTGGTCGGGAAAAAATGGGTTTTAAACTAGATTGCTTCACTAAGGATTTAGTTCAGTGCTCTGTGATACAAATACTGTGCAACTTCATTCCATAAACTTTGCAGTTTACCTGGAGTCTTGCAAATCTTTTTCAGGCTCAGAGTGACTTGAAGAATATGAATTTAGAAACTCTACACAGATATGAGATAATTAAATATGAAGAGTACTGGCTGTCCATCTGTAATGCATTTTCCAACCCTTTGATTTACCTTTCTTTGTTTCCAGTGGTATGAGTGTTTATGGTCATTAATAAGTTTTGTTAAATCACAGAATGAAGTGAAAATATTTTAAGAGCACAGAACAGTCAAGTGACTCAGAGACAAGTGTCCTGGCTTTCAAAAATGCGAACTTAATTGCACCAGTTATTTGCCAATGCCACCTTGGAAGCATATGGAGAGAAATAAAGAAATGAGCTAAACAGAATGAAGCTATTTAGAAAGATAGCATCTCCTTGCATGTAACCAAACACTGGTGAGAAACAAGACATAAATTAACAAACCTCAAAGGAGATAGCTCAGAAGTCAATAGCCACACTTTACTGGAAGCTTTTATAGTTCATCATGAAGAGGATATGTTATTTCACCTTATACCCCAGAGTGCAATAAGGAAAAACAGCCAGCTTGACAATGTGCAAAGAAAAAGGCTTATAAATGACTGGATCATTACTTCTTAAATAAATGCTTTTTGAAAACCCAGAATGAAGACAATAACAGTTTTTTTTTATGATGAAAACAGAAAGTTTATGCCAGATAACACCAAGCAGATTATTACAGTGGCAAACTGGTAAGAAAAGATAATTACAAACTACTAGAATTTCAGTTAAATCCAAAATTATGACATATGCAAAATGTCTGTGAATCTTTTAGAAAATTTGCTGAGGTACTGTTGAGGGATAAGGAGGGGTAGAAGGGGCCATCTATCTCAGGTGACAGCATTTGGGAGACAGTACCTGTTTGTTTGTTTCCTGGCAAGCCAAATGATCCTATTTGGACGTCTTTCACTCATGACTCAGGCCACAAGGACAACAGTAAATACAAAACTACAGTGTAAGATATATATGGATAATTTAGTGTAGGCAATTAACTAGTGTGTTTTGGAAGGTGAGAGGAAACCACAGTACTAAGAGAAATGCCAGAAACCCGGGCAGGCATAGGCAACCTGCAAACCCTGCACAGAGACATTAAATAATCCACCACTAGCTGACCACAGGAACAATTCTCAGTCAGGGACACTGGTACAAATATAATTTCAAAGTATTATACTGTTGCCCACTATCGTCAGATTCAATAGCCAGCTTCATTGGAATGAATCTGCAGTGTGTCATCACACAACAGTTAGAGAAAAAAGCAAAGCACATCAACAACAGCACATATACTCAAATGTCTGCAGACTGGTGGTAGATCATGTCTTGTATCTTTTTTTGTTTGTTCATCCGCTTGTGTATGCATTTTGTTGTAGAACAGAGACATTACCCATTCATCATCATCAACCCCATTTTTCTACACGGGGTTGGGGTATCGTGTTAACTGTCCCCATCTCTCTTGATTCAATGACACACTCTTGTCTTCTTCGACACTCATGCCTGATTGTCACAGGTCTTCTCTCACATAATCCATCCACCTCTTTGCTGGATGTCCTTCTTTCCTCTTACATTCTTCCTGTCTGTCCCAAATCTTCTTCACCAACTTGTCTTCTGCTTTTCTGCACATATGTCTGAACCACTGTAATCTGTTGTCTTCGATATTTTCTGCAACTGGAGATACTTTGGCTTCTGCTCTTATAGGTTCATATGTCCTCATTTCTTCATCTGTCCCATAGTGTGCATCCTACCACCCTTCTCAGGTACTTAATTTCCATCATCGCTAGCTTCCTCATCTGCTCTGCCTTTACTGCCCAGGTTTCTGTACCATACAGTAGTACTGGTCACACCACTGTCCTGCACACCTTACTTTTCAGCTTCTTTGGCATTCTTCTGTCATTCACTACACCTGAGACTCTATGCCAGTTGGCTGCAGCCCCTCTGATTCTAGCTTTGAACTCTTCATACAGACTTCCCTTCTCCTCAACTACCCCTCCCAGATACTTGAAGCTATTAGTGTGTTCCACAATCTTCCCTTCTATCTCAGTTCTCAGCTTCTTCTGACTTCCCCAATTTGCTTCCATTACCACTGTCTTATCTATACTTAGTTTCATTCTATGTGCCTTCAGTTTTGCATTCCATTCCCCTATTTTTACTGAAGTTCTTGCTCAGAGTCTGCCTATAATTCCACATCATCTGCATACAGCAACTTTGTTGATCTGTCACCTCTGACCTGATTGCTAATGCAGTCCATCACCAGTATGAACAGAAGGGGGTCAGAGCTGAACCCTGGTAACACCCACTCCAATTGGGAACCCCTCTGAGACCGAACACTGATCGTACTTGAGTAATTGGGTCCTTGTACATAGCCTGCACTAATTCTACCAAGGTTCTGGGACTGCAGTACTGCCCAAATCAGCTTTCTTGGGAGCTTGTTTCATAGTATAGTATAGTACTAGGCTATCTGCCCTGGGGCACTTTCTTGGGAGCTTGTCATATGCTTTCTCCAAGTCTAGTAATGCCCAGTTGGACTCTTTCCTCGTCTACAGCTTCTTCTCAACTATCTGTCTTACTGCAAACATTGTGTCAGTTGTGCTGCATCCTGATCTGAATTTGAACTGCTCACCTCCCATCTTACATTCTACTGCTCTGCATATCCATTTATCAATCACCCTCTCCATAAATTTCATGCAGTGTGACAGGAGTTTAATGTCTCTGTACTGCCCACAATTGTGTATGTCCATTTTGTTCTTGTACACTGACATAAGTATGCTTATTATCCAGTCATCTGTGATATGCCTTTCTCTCCACACTGCTATGAGTACCATGTGTGAGAAAAACTGCAGAACAGATATGTGGCTGGGCCAGTCATGGCAATAATCTCACCCAGCATCTTTATCTTATCTGCTGTGACCTCATCTGAGCCTGCTGCTTTCCCTGACTTAATTTTCCTTAGTGCTATTCTTAATTCTTCTAGGGTGGCTCCTCTTCTTTTCTCATAGTAGGCTGTATTTGGGGCAGTACAGCTTCTATAGGGGTTTCTTCATTCAGAAGCTGATGGATATACTCTTTCTATCTGCCATTGATGTCCTGTGGACTGGTAAGCAGCTTGTTGCTGGCATTCCTTATGAAGGGTGTCTGACTACCTTATCTTTCTGTCTTTGTCTTGCAACCCGATATAGTTTCTACTTGCCAGAAGCTGGTAAAGTGCCTCCGATGCCCTGATCATTGCTACTGAAACTCCTTTCTTAGCTTCTTTGATAGCCATCTTGTATTCCTTCATAGCCTGGTCAGTCTTTTCTATCTCCTACTTTTTCCTACACTCCTTCTTTCTTTTGATGACTTCCTGGACTTCTACATTTCACCACCAGCTTTCCTTATGTACTTTATTTCCATAATTGGCCTGGACTCATATCTGTTCTGCAGTTCTCACACATGCTGTTTTGACACGCTGTCATTCTTCTTCAATTCCACCTATTTCATCCTCTTCTTACGGTGCTAGTGCCCTGAGTAAATCCTTGAACTGTTGTACTTTTTCTCCAGTCAACTTCCAGGTCTACAGCCTGGTCTTTGTTTACCCTGACCACTGCTTACAACTGATTGTAGCAACCAGTTATTTTTGCTGTGGGCAGACTGTTTCACTGAGGATGACGTTGCAATCACTGATTCTACCCCAGTGCCCTTTCCTTACTAAGAGGAAGTCTACCTGAGTTGCATGTTGGCCACTCTTGTATGTGATACAAGATATATAAGATAAACTTACTAAGCTGGGCATTAATCCCTACGTCACTCGATGGGTTGCCAACTGGCTTACTGACAGAACCCACACTGTAAAAGTAGCCGACTCCCAATCCAGCTCCAGACAAGTGACAAGTGGAGTACCTCAGGGTTCAATCCTGGGACTGCTCTTGTTTGGCATCTACTTCTCTGAAGTACAGGCCAACACTAAGGGACTCTGGCTAACAAAGTTTGCAGATGACTGCAAACTGGGAGCCATTATCGAATCCCCAAATGATGTGGATATTGTACAAAAGGGCCTTACAGAACCAGATGCTTGGTGCCAGAGCCATGGGCTCAAGCTCAATGCCAAGAAATGTATAGTTATCCCCTTTGGGAAAAAACATGTACCCATGAATTACCACATAAGTGGCAGTACACTAAACACTGAAAGTGTGATAAGGGACATAGGGACACAGGTGGACAGTGATCTCACCTTCGATAACCACATTGCCACAACTTAAGCTATGGAACCTTGCTGGCTAGGCTTACATAGGCCCTTGGGCCGACAGCCTAGTACTTACCTATGAACCTACAACCTATGAACAGTCAGGAAATCCTTCTATGTGGCACACCTCATCACTAAGGGCTTTTCATCCAGAAAAAAGGTGGTCATTGTCCCGCTGTACTCATCCCTCATTAGACCCATTATAGAGTACAACGTCCCCTTTGGTATGTACCTCACAAGACATCAGCAACAGTTGGAAAGGCCACAGAAACACCTCAATAAAAAAAATCACAGGCCTAAAGCAGATGCCCTAGGCTGACCGTCTAAAAAAACTCCAGCTATACTCTGTCGCATATCATCTGCTCAGAGGCGATCTCTGCTTAACATACAAGGCCATGTCAAACCCAGAGCTGCTGGACATGCTACACGTAAAGAAATCTCAATCCCTCAGAGCTACATGCTCCAGGGATCTAAACCTGGTCATGACAATGAACAAAACATGCTGGAGGGATAGGTTCCTGACTCAGAGGCCCTCTTCAAAAGGAACCTTGACGACTGGATGGGAGATAGGAAACTCACCCCAGGGATCACGTTAGTCGCCCTGCTAGACAGGGGACCAGGGAAGTAAATATTCTGGGAAGAAATAACCAGGGAATTGTATGGCTAGGCTTGCACAGGCCCTAGGGCTGATAGCCTAGTACCAACATAGGATCTTGTGACGGTCTCAATTTCTGAACCATGTGTTGACTTCTATCAAGCCATTTGCCAGACAGAAGTCTAGAATGGCCTCCCCTTCTTTATTCCTGTTGCCCCATCTATGTAGACCCAGGCAGTCTTTATATCCTGCTCTGTCTGTCCCGATATGTGCACTCAAGTCACCCATTATCAACACCGACTCATGTTGTCCTGCTTTATATAATAGGTCCTGCTACTGCTGTCTGAATGCATTCTTTTCCTCACTATCACAACCCTGCTGTGGGGCATAGGCTAAGATTAAGAATGTTGCCATATCAATACACTGGATTATGACTGCCATGACTTTGTCACTAATTCTGAAGGCATCCCTCACTGCTTTCTGAAGCTTCTCTCTCACCACAATTCCCACATCATTTCTATCCTGTTCTCCTCCTGAGTAGTAGACTCTGGATCCCCAGCCAAGTGGCTTCACTGCACTGTGCTTCCATCTTTTCTCTTGGATACAGAGGATGTCCAGCCTCCTCCACATCATTATGTCATGTAATTCCAAGGTGCATCCTGTCAGTGAGCCTACATTAAGTGCAGCAATTCTCAGTCCAAGTTTGGCAGGTTGATTGGTTTTATGTCAAGCTTTCGCTCAAAACAGCTATCCCAGGTAACCCAGGCTAAGCAACTAGACACCGGCCAACCAGTAGCTTATTGACCCAGGCCTTCTGGGCTTTATGGTGGCACACACTGGCCAATAGGGGCACATAGTAGGTTGGGTCCTCAGCCCACTTATCACTGGCAAATGGCAAATACCCATACCCATTTGGTGACATTAGTTAACATAACCTAATCACCTAGAACCATGTCACAGTGCACAGTCTGTGATCTGTGTTTTTCTATCTTGAGGATACTGCACATTACAGTAGATGCCCAAAGTGGTTGTTCTGTACAACTCATCTCCCTATAAGGCACAATGTAGAGTCTGTGTGGCTGCCCACACCTCCACTCATTGGTGAGTTTAAGATGGATGCACTCAGTCTGCTTTTCGGAGGTGGGAAGAACCCCACAGAGACACAGGGAGGACATGCAAATTCTTAACAGGCATTAGCCGGTGGTCAGGATTGAACCTTGTACCTTGTGCATGGGAGACAAAGACCTTAAACATTATACCAACTTGGTCCCTGGAGATTTGAGGCAACACTAAGTTGTTTTGGTTTTTAGTGGTTCATTACTGGTACTTGTTAATATCACATTCTACAGGCCAATATCTATATTCATAGTGTCCACTCAGCATTCTCTGCTTCCTGTCCCAGACAAGTTCTTCAACTCACCAAACCAATGCCTTCGAAACTTGTACAACAGCAACATTTTATCATTGTAGCAGTCTGATGAGGCCTACATAAAATTAAAGGACCCCCAAAACATTATCTCTAGTTGAATCATAGCTGTGTATATACAAGACAATGCAAAACACTATCTATGCTACAATATCTAAAATGGACAGGCGGGAGAAAGGGTGAAGTAAGCAAGGCAGAGGTGAAGGGGAAAGAAAAATACATAATAATCAAGATTTTATGAGTAAGGGGGTTGCAATAATTGTTAAGGTGTTTTCCTCCATGGCATAAAGTATACGGTTTAATTCTTACCTTTGTTCACTGATTGATCAATGCTTAGGCATGTAATAGTCTGGAGACTGATTTCCTAGTATTTGCTTATGAAATTAAGCTGGCCTCTGAAGCCAAAGACAATCAGAGGATGGGTTGGGGACAATAGTTAAGGTCTCCATCTCATAGATACAAAGTATAGGTTTGAGTATGACCTTGGGTTATTGGTTAGGTTAAAAATGGCCTTTCAGAGCAGGTAGCCTAGTATTCACATAGGAACCTACTATAAAAAAATAGTTAAGGTCATACAAATTCCAAATAAGATTCATCCTATATTTCGTTTAATATTGTAATGAATGTAGGCAAGGCAAGGTTTCCGTTATGAAATAATGGTGTTTTAAAATGTTTTACTATATGGGAAAGGACCATCACGATTTTAATATCTTTTTATTCTGCTCTGCAAGCCAAACAATGACATAGTCATAATATTTACCCAGTTTCCCTCTGTATTACTTGTTACATACATCAAAAATTTTTCCTTCTCATGAAAACATATTTACTGAGTAGCAGTTGCCACAGAAAATATGTGGATTGGTCTGAGTGCCAAAATGCCTTAGTACAGTACTGGAATCCTGCAGGGGGGATGGAAATAAGAGGACTAGAATACATGGACCTTGATCTAAGAAATGTAGGGTGAACATTTAGATAAAATACTAATCTACAGTGTGGCCATTCCTTTTATTAACTTTGGATTGGATCGAAATGCTTTCTTCTGCTTTACCAATGTCTCTAATATCTTCAGCTTTGTGACCACTAAAGAAGAGGAGAAATGATGAGACAGGACCAGAGAATTCCACAGTGCAGTAGCTTAACATCAATGTCATAAACGTAAAATAAGGCATCTAGGCTACATGCAACAAATGGAATAGCCCATAGCTGAAAAAATGTCTTTATATATGAAGGTGGTCTTAAGGTAGCTCATAAATAGTGATCTCAGGGAGATGGAAACCTGTGGTGAGCACCAGAATAATAGTAAAGAATTCAGAAAGTTAATACAAGACAAAAGGAGGTGCAAATGTTAATGGGCAACTCACCCATTAAGATTTGGCTTGAAATGCCTAAATGTGAAGCCTTGCCTAAATGTGAAGCCTTCCAATCTGTAACAAATAGCAACAGGTATTTAAAAAAATATTTAGTACTATACATCACCTAGAACAAGTTCTTCATGTCAGACTAAATGATTCTCATGTGCAGAGACTGTAGTGGAGAGAGAATTACTGTAATGGAACCTGATACATGTTTTTTAAATGTTTCAAAGACATGACTATAGTGCGGGCAATAACATCATTCTTAAAATGGTAAATTTAGAAAGATGATGTATGTTACAAGTTTACAAAAGTAAGACTAATGGGTCTATATTAAGTCAGTGAAACAGCATTACAGCGAATGCCGTTTCGCCGGCACATATAGAATGAAATCTGACAACAGCGATTTTTTTCCCCAGGGAAAAAAATTTGGCCTGAGCCGTGGCATTGCCCTTTACCCCACTGTAGTGCAATCTCGGAGTTGGTATATTTAGTTAGGGGGTGGGGGGCACAGCCCCCTACACTGTGCGGTGTGGGGGCGAAGCTCCCCACTCTGCAATGTTTTAAGTGGTGTGTTGTGTTTCGTTGGTCTACCGATATTTTTCCCCCCTGGGAAAAAAATCGTTGATCTGGGGTTTCACTGTTTTGAGATTTCATTCTATATGCCGTTTCGCTGACTTAATATAGACCCAGACTAATAGGTAGCATGTAGAAGCACATATTTATCTGTTTACTGATAACTACTACTTTTTGCTGAGTAGACTCTTACTATTGCTCGTAAGGGTAAATACAGCAAACAACTTCAAAAATATACTCAGCAAATGTAAGAGGGTAAACGGGTAGTTAGATGAAATGTCTATCCTTAAATGCCACTAGACAGGCTACAAATGCACTTGGTTTATGAAACACCACTGTGCATTTAAATTCTGCCATACTTCAGCAGAAACTATAACATTCAAACTACACTGTAGATGTTTTTGTAGATAAAGAATAATTTTAACTATGGAATGAAGCAATACTGGCACTTTTGTTTTTCAAATGGCCCCTTTGTGGTTGACATGAAAAAAGACTAAAAAAAGTAAGATTTTAAATCCCAAAGGTGAAAATAATTGTAGCTGCATGAATGCAGTCAAGAACTTTGTGGAGTACTAAAGATTTATATTATAGTTCGCAATAAAATAACTACATATCACAGACTCTGGAATGGCCATCATGGTTTTAATGGAAAACATAACTTCAATGACTTGCTGACCATGTACTCAAGAGGTTTGCACATGTGGTTCTGGAGAAGCCAACTTCAGAATACTTTTCATACTTTGAGAGACCAAATTTAAAACGAGAGGTACATTTTTTTCATAAACTAGGCACTTAAAAAGGTTATGAATAGAATATTTTTATCCATATTCACAAAATGGCCACATAATATTGTGGTTTTCAGATTGCAGTGGTTATACATTTCTGTTAATATGTGGTAAATTTTATATCAATAAACCCCAGACTTGCTGGTTAACCAAAACAAAAAACAACAAAAAAAAAACAGAACTTTTTCTTGCATCACATTATAACAAGCTTGTCAACCAGCTATTTATTGCTTCACTGAAATACCAAAAATGTGTGATTCTCTTATTCATTGCTTTCCTATCAGTCATCATTCAGTTTCTGTTTTTTTTTTTGTTTGTTTTATTACTTGACAAATACTGCTAAGTAACTCACTTCCAGATGCCCAAATTATAGGGATTCATTTTCTGGGCTTAGCAATGGGCATTTAGATCCACAATTTAAGACCTTTGTCTATCATGGAGTGGGGCAAAATGTACATATTCTGTTCATATCTAAATTAATTGTAATTTAAATGTTATGGCTAAAAACTTTGTGGGAATGTATGGTTAGGCTTCTAAAGATCCTCACACATCAATAGCATAGTCAATGCTTCTGAACCTATAAACCTAAAAAATCATTATGAATATTTTTGACTTTTTGCAAGCACTTCTTTCAGAGTAAACACTACCAAACAATTACGAATCTAAACCAATGCAAACAAAAGCTGATTTTTTTCTAAATACAGTAATGAGTTATACTGCATCTTCATTCTCACACAAGAGACCTAAATGAGGTTCAGTGATAAATGTGCATGACTACTGAGGCTCGTGGATTGTGTACAAGTAGCAGAAGTGTCAGATTATGAATTAGTGGGGTCTTGTGTCCTTATCCATTTTTGATGTTCTCAGGCCAGGAATAACCCAAGGATAAGAACATGGGTTCATACATTCAGAAGTCAATGCTTAAGAACTAGGGGCTTTCAAGAAGCTTGATTGCAACAATCCCATGTTTATATTTTCAACTGCTTTCTGTGCCAAGGGTTTAAATCTTTCCACCTTCATTTGCCTACTGTGTGACCCTGTGTCACTTAACCAGAGAGTGCTTTACACTAGGCTCCTTAATAGTCCCCTGGACTGCATGCCTATTAACTACTTATGAATATACAGACTTTTAAGTATTACCAGATCAGACAGTGTCTTGCAGACCATGCAGAGGATGCTTTTAAGTAACTTGTAAGGAAAGACTATTATTATGAGGTCCCTGATGTCTTTTTGGATATTTCAAGTTTTCCTGTGCTAACACTTTTCTAAAAAGGAACTGTACTTTGTTGAGTTGTTTCCAGTGGCTTGTTTGAAGGCTACAAAAGGCAGCACTGCATTCAACAAGGGTAGCAGTCAGTAACTTTAGACAATTCTGACTGACAGTGAAAAGTGTGATCCCAAAATTTAGAATGAAGGTTATGTAGACTTAGATTGAGACTGTGGCATCTCAGTAAATTCTTTTTAAGTACAGTGATTTCAAGAGAAAGAACACTTAAGTGACAGGGGTGAGGCAACTGCAGCCCAACCAATGTTGAGAGGGTACAGGTTGTAGCCTCATACAAAACTACTTTAACCTAATTATAACATGTTCTGATTTACACTGTTTATTTTGGAGTCATTGTTTTATGATATCATTTTTCAGTTTTAATCAGTTATGTTTAAAACTTTTATCATGTAGCCATTCAACAATGGTTTGGATCAGTGAGGTAAAAATGTGGTACAATGACTCTCTTGGCTAACTAGACATGTCCTTTAGCATATGCTTTTCTGTCTTTGGTAGATGAACTCTGGGCAAAATTTAAAAAGTTGTATACCATTGTTACTAGATTTGGAATGACTGTGTAGTAAGTTTTATGATTTGATCATTTGTTACTGTCCTTTTTTCTAAATGTCAACATGCGACATTTACTGACATTAAGATGGGGTTGTTGCTACTTCATCTGGGATGTAATTTTTGTAACGCATCTGCAGAACATCTGCATCTTTTATGGAAGTAATTACTTTAATCCATTTGTAGTCATCACTACATTTGGTTACCAAGCTGACACTTCCCACCTTTATGTCTAAGAAGAAAAGTGTGAAAAGAAGTGGCCATAGCGCAGACTCCTGCAAGAAATTATGTATCAATTCTATTGAGAAAGACAGGAAAACTTCCATACTAACTTCTTGCATTCTGCTGCATGACTAGTGTTTCTCTCTTGAAGCAAGTTTTGGACTGACATTAAAAAGAAGTTATGTACTTATCATAACGTTCCATCTGTGTTGTCCATTTTTATTTATCCTTGATATATGGGTTCGGTTCCAATATTGAAACCGACTCTGGGATTACCACAGCTCGTGCGGGCCAAAAACTCTCGAGTTTCACCTCTACCGAGAATCCTTCTCTCCCAATTACCTCAGATCGAGTTTGCAGATTAAATATAAAAGTCAAAGATAAGGAAGCCTCAATGGAAGCCATATCTGCTATACCTTAAGGATCACAATAACTTAAATATACATTAACTATTCCAGCAAAGAGTCTTCAAAGGCCAGGGGATGGAGGGAGGGGAGTCAAGAATAAATGAAAATGGACAACACAGATGAAACATTATGGTAAGTACATAACTTCTTTATCTGATGTTGTCAATCAATTTTCACTTTATCCTTGAGATTTTAAATCGAGTTGCTGGCTACTGAGACTTGTCTGCATATATCAACTGGACACAAGCTGATTTAAGTATATGTTTTCTGCACATATTTAAGATTTGAGTCAGTAAATATTGTCTGTCTTTGATTCACTAAATATTGTGTCTCTGTCTCTCTGCAGTTAGTTCCCCACCCCCTCTCCCTGTTTCTAGTTGTGGTGTTAATCTTGGTGGCTTTGGAATTGCCCGCCCCTGCTGTAAATCTCTTTTTGCACACTCCTCCTGGACCCATCTCATTTGCTCACTCAACTGAGTACAGTGAGATCATATTTTGAGTTTGGATACTTCTACCAGTCCCATCTCCGCTGCGGTATACAGAGAGAGCACTTGGGAAGGGCATTCCCCTATAGTATCTTAATCTGCTCTGTTTCCTCCATCTCAAAAAAAAAAAAAATTTGCACTTCATCTGCCTTACTGTATTTGTGTTTCTTCCTACTTTATTACCTTATTTTGCTTTTGCCTCTTCTTAAAAGTACTTAATTAAATTTATTCTGCTGCCTTTATTACTGCTTGTTAGTAGCCTGATTAAATTGTAACTGTTATTCTAAGGCCCTTGGTTTAAGCACTTGGGCTTCAAACCAGTTGTTTTACATTAAGAAGGTTTGTGGTCTGCACTGTTGTGGCAGGACAGGTAGCGTACATCCTTCTAAGTTGGGAACTGCTGATTGAAGGCTCAGTGTCTGTTATTCTAAAAGTGTATTAGTTCTGGGTTAAGAACTTGGGCTTCAGGCCAGTTATTTTACATTAAGAAGGTTTGTGGTCTGCACTCTTGTGGGAGGAGAGGCTAGATTCTGCCCTTCTGAGCTGGGAATTTCTGGTTAAAGGCTAATTTTGCATGCTTACTTGAACTGTTTCTTTCTGAAATCGGTACGCCTTGTTTGCTGTAGCATAGACTAGATTCAGACCAGCTGGATCTAGCTTTGTTTGTATAACTTGTGCACTGATACAGGCTGCCTTTTTTGGAGAAGGTTTCTCTGTACCTTAGTGGCAGGACTGTGCAGTTAGAACTTGTCTGATTGAAGACTGCTGGAACAGGGCTCAGTTTTAAGCTTTTTAACTGGTTAATTGGGTAATGTGTTGTTTTGATTGTATCTGCTCTATTTTCTGGAAATATATATATATATACTTGTTTCTCGCCTTTCTGAACTAGTATAGTCCAGTTTTCATGTTATTGCTGAATCCAGGGCTGTGTTACAAGTTTCTGTGTTGCCATACCTTACTTGGATAGAAGGAAGTTTCTCTCTTAACCTGTGAGAGAGGGGAGCTTTGAGCAGGCTATCTGTCCCTGGAGGAGTGGTTTCAGCCTAGAAGATAGTAGTTTATTGGCCTTTTTGGGCTAATTTTGATTGTATCTGCTCTATTTTCTGAAAAAAAAAAATTATATACGTGTTTCCTGCCTTTCTGAACTAGTATAGTCCAGTTTTCAGGTTATTGCTGAATCCAGGGCTGTGTTATAAGTTACTGTGTTGCCATTACCTTACTTGGATAGAAGGAAGTTTCTCTGTTCACCTGTGAGAGACGGGAGCTTTGAGCAGCCTATCTGTCCCTGGAGGAGTGGTTTCAGCCCAGAAGTTAGTAGTTTATTGGCCATTTTGGGCTAATTTTTATCTCTTTCACTTCCCTGCTATAAAAACCTCATTTGCACAGTTTTTACGCTTGTATTCCGCTCAGCAAGTGCCTTCTGGGTGTTCTGCAGAGTCTACAGCAGCAGAGAGACAAAAGAGTGACTTTGGAGTGATTAAGTATCACTTTTCTGCTTTTCTTGCTGTCTTAATTAATTCTGCCTAAAACGCCATTTTTTTTTAGCGAATCTGTGATTTTAAAAGTTTGTTATTGTATA
Organism: Protopterus annectens; assembly: GCF_019279795.1. NCBI lineage: Eukaryota > Metazoa > Chordata > Ceratodontiformes > Protopteridae > Protopterus > Protopterus annectens. The sequence continues at coordinate 1,980,050,836 of NC_056729.1, read as the reverse complement.
CAACTCCGCACAGCTCCTCGTGGTGTCCTGCAAAGTGATACAGGCAACAAAGAGACCCAAGAGAGACTTTTCCAGATTTAAGTATGTTTTTCTCTGTTTTTTTGCTCCGACTGCCTTTTCCTGCCTAAAAAGTGGATTTTTAACTGATCTGTGATTTAAAAAGTTTAAATTGCATTTGCCTTCTGCTTTTTACAGTTTTTGTACTTGTTTTATATCAATTTAAGTAGTTTTTGTATTGTATAACTGTTGTAGGCTACACACTAAAGTGCGCTAGCCTGTTTATAGCATTTACAGTGTTTTCTGTGTGTTTTTCTGCTGTTTCCTGAAACAAAAAAATAAATAAAAAATATTCTCTTTTCCCGCCTTTGCTGAACTAGATTAGTCCAGATTTCAGGTTTTGCTGAATTCCGGACTGTGGTATAGTTTCCTGTGTTGCCCATATCCTTAACTGGATAGGAGGAAGCTTCTCTGTTCACCAGTGAGAGTGGGGAGCTTTGACGGCCTATCTGTCCCTGGAGGAGTGTTCTCAGCCCTGAAACTAGTAGCTTGTTGGACGTTTTGGGTCAATTCCTATCACTTTTAGTTTCATTGCTTTAAAACCCGCATTTGCGCGGTTTTGCACGATTTTGCATAGTGCAGCATCGGGCAGCGCCGCTTAAATGGGTTTAAACTATTCCTGGCTCCACAAAGTCTGCTCTTCAGCTTTTCCCTTAGAACTGTTCTAAATCTCAAAGTAAAGCACTCTATTTTCATTCTAAAGCCCTACAGTTGCTCGTATAAGTAATCTTATAAGTAAGCACTAATAAACTAAAGCACTACACCCTCTTACACTCCCTTTAAGTACATGGCTCCCTATTGGTCCTTTTTGATCAGTCAAAAAGTAGTTCCTTATACTATTCTGGCATGTCCAAAAGTCAGTTTCGGGTTTACTCTCCAGTCCAGCTAGTGAATCTGGGAATCTTGAGGCAATGTTACAACTGCCTTATGTACACAGACCACCCTCTCCTCCTCCCAACAAGCTCAAATATATGTGAGAGATGCAACTATATAGCCAAACTGGAGGCTGAGCTCTCTCAACCCAGTAGTGGCGCAGTCAGTCAGGAGGAAAAGGTAACCACACAAACCACAAATCCAGTCTCACATAGACCTATCGCAACAGCAAACCAAACACATAAACACACAAAAACATACTCAGAGGCTCTAAATAAAAATCTGCCCAAGCAGCAGGGACCTCCAAAGCAGACATCCAAGCAACCGCTACCCCACAACAATACCCACATATCACATAGTTCACAAAGTCAGTGTGCCACACAGTCACAGCCCTTAAGGCTAAACAACACACCAAATACACTTGTAATAGGTGACTATTGTCAGACACACTGAAGTCCCACTCACCAGGCTGAACAAGGAGAAGGTCACTGTAAGCTGCCTGTCAGGTGCCAGGATCCGCCACATAACACAAGCACTCAGGTCACTCCAAAGCAAGTAAAAATATGACTCCGTCATTGTCCATGCTGGTGTGAATGACCTGAGACGTACCTCCCTGGACTACATGAAAAGAGACATAGAGGAGCTCTCTGATCATGTAGCCCAGGCTGGTATGACCCTGACCTTGAGCAGCATCTTACCCTCACCAAGAATGATGGTCTGCAAAGCTATGGAGGGTATCATCATGAAACTCATAAACAAAGACATTGGGAACCTCCAAACACTGGATCCTACCCAATTCAGCTTTGTTAAGGGAAGATCTTGCCTCTTGAACCTGGTCGACTTCTTTGAAACAGTCACCAAGGCCATAGATGAAGGGAAGGTAGTCCACACAGCCTACCTGGACCTCGCAAAAGCCTTCGACACAATACCCCACTCGGCTATCATAAATAAGCTCACCAGCTTAAATATCAACCCCTATGTCACAAGATGGGTTGCAAACTGGCTCAGGGATAGAACCCACATGGTCAGAATTGCAGGTGCCATGTCAGACTCTAAACCAGTTACAAGTGGCGTCCCACAAGGCTCAGTCCTGGGACCTCTCTTGTTCGGTATATATTTCTCTGAGGTACAGGCTAACACAGGAGGACTATGGCTGACCAAGTGCGCAGATGACTGCAAACTGGGTGCCATAATCGACTCGCCGACTGACACAAGCATCCTCCAAAAGGGTCTGACAGAGAAGGATAACTGGTGCCAGAGCCATGGCCTAAAGCTAAATGCCAAAAAGTGCATAGTCATCCCCTTTGGGAAAAACAAAGTGCCCAAAATTACCACATAGGTGGTAATCCATTAAGTACGGAAGAAGTAATTAGGGATTTGGGGACCCAAGTAGATAGCAATCTCTCCTTTGACAATCACTTTGCCAAAGTGGTTAGAAAGACCTTTTATATAGCCCACCTTATCACGACAGGGTTCACATCTAGATCAAGAGAGGTCATTGTGCCCCTCTACTCATCACTCATCAGGCCCATAATTGAATACAATGCCCCATTTGGGATGTACCTTACCCGACACCTGCAGCAACTGGAAAGACCCCAAAAGTACCTCACCAAGAGGATCAAGGGGCTCAAACAGATGCCCTACGCAGTTAGGCTAAAGAAACCCCAGCTCTACTCAGTTGCTTACCGCCTACTCAGAGGCGATCTGTGCCTGACGTATAAAGCTATGTCCAAACCAGAATTAATGGACATGCTCCACCTCAGGAAATCCAAATCCCTTAGAGCTACATGCTCCAGGGACTTAAACCTCAGCACAGAAATAAATAGGACATGCTGGAGGGACAGATTCATATCCCAGAGGCACCCCTCACTCTGGAACAAAATCCCAATCCATGTTAAGCAGAGCCCCTCAATGATCCTCTTCAAGAGAAATCTTGACGAGTGGATGGGAGATCGTAGGTTTACCCCTGGGATCTCTTCTGTGTCCCTACTAGACAGAGGCACAGTAAACTAACCTTAAAAGGGCTATCTTCTGTGACCTACTATACAGAGGCACAGTCAACTAATCTAAAAGGGTGGCGAAAGCCAAACACACTCTAGCTAGGCTTATAAATGCCCTAGGGCAGATAGCCTAGTATCAAGCTATGAACCTATGAACATATCAGGCAGAGTCTCTTGCCACCATAGACCTTGGGAGGACTCACAGAAGGACATTCCTGAACACCACTGAATAAAAGGATGCTCTTCCCCTAGAGACCAAATCCAATTTGTAATGAGTAATAAAGGTATGGGGAGAAGCCCAAGTAGCTACTGCACATACATCATCCATCGAAGCTCTATATTGGAAAACTACTGAAGTGGCAACAGATCTTGTAGAAAGTGCTTTTACAGGCCTACGCAAGGCAATTTTCTTCTTGTCATATATAAAGGAAATACAATCCTTGAGCCATCTGGCTAAGGTCACCTTGCTGACTTTTTTCAAAACCTAGCATTTGAAAAGGAGACAAATGGTTGGTCAGACTTTCTCATGTCTTTCATCCTGTGAAGATAAAAGCATAATTGTCTGTGAACACCTAGCAAATGCAAACGGTATTCACCTCTGTTCAAAAAGTTGGGAAAGAATACAGGCAATTTAATAGTTTGACTGATAACAGACTCTGACACTACTTTAGGTAGAAAGGTGGGATTTGTTGATAAGGAAATTCTGTCTTTGTGAAAAATCAGATAAGGTGGCCTACATGATAAGGCCTGAATTTCTGAAATTCTTCTAGCAGAGGCTATTGCCACCAAAAGTAATGTTTTCCATGACAAATACTTCAGATCACAGTGTGCAGATGGTTCAAAGGGAGAATGTACAATGGTTTGCAACACTAGGTTTAGGTCCCAAGGTGGCATAGCCTCTTTGAAAGGACGTTTTAGCAAAAGTGTCCCTTTTAAAAATGACTTACAAAGTCTATGAGAAGCCAAGGAATGTTCCTCCAAACCATCATGGAAATTCAAAACTGCTGCTAGTTGTATTCTGATTGTAGATGGGGACGCTTCTGCACTGAAAAGAGAGGCTAAGAAATCTAAAATGTTATCAATAGAAGTAGAAAAGGGGGTCAGTTTCCCTTTCATGAGCCCAAATGGTAAATATTTTCCATTTATTAGCATATAATTTACGGGTGAAAGGCTTATAAGAAGGTAGGAGAATTTGGAGTTTCGGGGAAGAAAGGTTAAGTTGCGTGGCAACTAAAGGAACTGGAGGAACCATGCTGTCAGCTTGAGGTTCAGAATGTCTGGGTGAATTAGTCAGGGGAGGCTCATTCTACTGGACAGCAGGACTGCAGCCCCTCCAGCTGTAAAATAAAAGAAAAAAAAATTAAATAATTAGCTGTGAGAGTCCCGGAACTCTGCGCATTTGTGAGGGAATCTGGACTGCTGTTTAACCAGTCCGAATTACCACATACACTGGAATGGGATCAGACTGCAACATCTGCTGTCAAGTATGGATAGCTGCTCTTGTGGGAAGAAGGGACTTTGCATTATTTTGAACACTGCTCTCGCTTGAAGCTGCTGCAGGAAGATGGGACTTAACGAAGCTGCTGCAATTGAACTCAGGTAGTTAAATATGGTTTACTATCAAAATGTTGATCACCCCTCGTCAAGACCACTAACGCGAACTCTGAACTGCGACTGATGATAATGACGAACACCTATATTCCGAAACGCAAAATCTCGCCTCCTTTTTGACCCATGGTAGCACTTGTTTTGCAGTGTGTAGCAGTCGGAAATGTCAACGTTCAGTGTTTTTTCGCTATTTTGAGGAATCGGCATTATGGCTTTCGCATAAAGGAGTCACCAATAGGTACATTTGAGGATGGGTGATCGACATTTTGACAACAGACCATTAAATATACCTGGTGGTTACAGAGAAACCTCAGGAAATATACCTGCTGGCCAGAGAGAGTAACTCAGGCTCAAACCCTGTACCTTGGGTGCAGGTAGTAAGAGCCTGAGTTCCCTACCCACCACCACTTGTGAAAACTATTCAGATTTTTGCGTCATATTTTTGTTCTGTTCTGTTCCTCATAAAATCTGTGGTTTTCTGGATTTTCAATTCACTAAATAATGACAGGCATTTGAATTTCAGACTTAATATTCTTCAGAAAGTACATGGTAACACAATACCTTTTATTCTAGCAATTTTCTATGTTTGTAAGATCAATATTTGAAATGTGTCTCTATTTTTGAGGCTGTACTCCCCAATATTGGCTTTGTCCAGGTTTTTGTGCTAAGAGGTTGAGAGCTATGGTGAGAACTGAATTCAATGAATATGTTTGGGGGTTGTATTCCCCCATTATTCGCTTTGGCCAGGTGTTTTGTGCTAAGAGGTTGAGAGCTATGGTGAGAACTGAATTCACTAAATGATAACCATTTAAGTTTTAGTCTTTCTGCCTTTCAAGAAACAGCTGATTTGGCATAGTGGTATGTTGCTCTGACCATAGTGCACAAGGGCCTAGGTTCAAAACTTGGCAGTGAAATGCATGGTGATAGCACAACATTTTATTCTAGCAACTTTCCAAGATTACACAAGCAATGTTTAAAATGTGTCCCTGGTTTTTGGGTTTTTGTCCCCCCTCCCATTAAATTTTGGCTTTTTCCAGATTTCGTGTGCTGTAAAGTTGAAAGACACAGTTGAGTATCGAGTGGATTTGACAAGGAGCTGAGAGCTTCTGGGGAAGAGAAGTTTAGTGCTGCTTATGCTGAGTTGCTGAGTCTGCTTGCATTGTTAATAGCATAACAGGTTGAATACTTGCTTTTGATGCAGAAGGCTGTGGGTTCTACTCCCATGGTATGTAGATGCATTGCTGATACTGTACTTGTTGTACTTTTAAACGGGGTAGATGCTGTAGTCCTGAGAATGTCCTCTTTGGCGGAGATACCTAGTAAATATGAACCTGTTATAAGTTTGCCATCTATTCCCTATTGCAATATTACTAGCTTATCATTTTTATAATGTAACATAGGCAATTTATTCCTCAAGGGCAACAGGCACTTTACTTATAGATGAAACAATGAAATATAAAGCTGTTTGTTAGCAGCAACCTCTTCATTAGTTACAGATATATTTAATGTCGAATTATTTAGATGACTTCTACTTCTGCAGAGATTGTGCATATTTACTGATACTGGTGGAGAAGTTTGAGTAGACTTTTATGATGGAAATGTTCTGAATTGGGCAGCTTTGTCATTACTGGTACATGCATTTTGTTTCATTGTATACTGGAAAATGTTCAAAATAATAAATTTAAACACTAACAACTGTACTGTATTATACAAGGAATATAATTTAATACAATCAGATAGTGTATCAAAGAACACATGTATGTTTCATGTGCAAGGGGCCTACGATTTGAAAACAGATCAAAGTTAATCTTTATCTGTCACTGGCCAGATGTGTTTTCTTTGAATGTGGGTTTCAATGCTGTTTCAATGGATGTAAGTTTCAAGGGCAGAGAAGTTTTAATGCCAAGTCTATTTTCATTGTGAGATTGCATTACTTTGTTTAACAGATGTCTATTAGTGTTTGTGCTGTAAAATACAAAATAAAACTTTTAAATGAAATCCAAATCATTGTAAAATGCAGTATGCACATTACAGTGTTTATGGTAAATGGGGTGAAATAGCCAAGTAATGTACATTGGAATGGCTACAAGGGGGAGGCCCCATTCGACCGTGATTTTGTGAGGGGGAAGGGTGGCAAACTCAAAGACAGGCATTTAGGAATGAAGTCAGTAAATAATGACAAACACTGAGTTTCAGACTTCATACCCTTCAGAAAACTGCATGCTAAGGCAAGACCTGTAATTCTATCAACTACGTTTAAATAAGAGCAATTTTTAGTACTGTCTGTACGTTTCCCCAATATATGTGGCCTTGAACAGATTTCCTGTGTTAAGAAGTTGAGAGGTATGTGCAAATAAATCGCTTTATAGAATTAGATATATCCAAACCTCTCAACTGTCCCCGATTTTGGCTCAAAATGTTGCTCTCCCCCTAATAATCCGTCTGAAAAATGGCAATTTTGGAAGAAAACATGGAGGGTTTACAATTAATAAATAATTGTAATGATCAGAGCTATAGATTACTTTTATTTCAGAAATGCATGTAGATTCTCTTATTTTGTCAGCTGCTCAACTTAACAGTACTAATATTAAAAAGTGTCCCTTCTTTGACAGGTTTCCAGCTGTATTGTGTGGCTATTTTATATTTTTGCATCACATTTTTCGCCCATTTTTCATAACATAGACATTTGAGTTTCAGACTTCATACCCTTCAGAAAATTCATACGAATGCAAGACCTAATATTCTATTGCCTTTCTAAGTTTATAAGAGCAATATTTAAAAATTGCCCTTATTTTTGGACCTTTGTCCCATTTCTATTTATGGCTTTGTCCAGATTTCTTGCTCTGAGGTTGAGAGGTATGACAAATGTGTCAGTGCCATCACCGTCAGCCAGAGATATTTCAAATTGTGACATACTTGTTGTACCCCACTCCCCCATGTAGTGACTCTGGATGTGTCCAAGCAAGACAACGAGCAGTTACGCAGTGTAGGTGTGCAGAGTATCCCCCATCCAAGGTAGACACAAGTACTACAGTGGCTTTTCATCTGTCCTTGATTTTGCAGAATGTTCTGATTTTCTGTCATATTTTTATACTGTTGATTTATGCTTCTTATTATTCAAAAATGCATGTTGTTGCAGTGCCTATTGTTCTGTGTTTAAGTAGCAATGCTTTAATGACCAATCAGATAAGCTTGTCAGAGATTGTAAGATGCAAGTAAGGTTTAATAAGCATACTGTTAAAGAATTACCAACAATGAAAGCCTTTTTGTTGTTGCCATGCAGAGAATATTTACATAACTAGATAATGTAAAAGCCTTTGGTATTGAAATGCATATGACAGTATTTGTAATAAAGGACAGGATTACAGTATTTTCAGAAACTCATTACATTTGTTGGAGACTTGCAGTCATCTTTGCAAGCTTTACCCGTAAACTAAACAGAATACCAATCTATTATGTGTGGTCCATAACCTGTACAGTAATCCTTTAAGCAATTTATCTTGAGCTTGTTTCATGTTTGCTGTTCATTTTTTACTTTGATCATGTTTTCCCCACAAAATAAGTAGATAGTTGTTGTCAGGAAGCAGGTCTTTTTTGGATAAGAAACATTTTTACTAGTGGGAGTATTACAGAGATTGCTACTTTCAGCATGTTACTTGGTGCTTTTAAAAAGCTGAATATAAATTATAATTAGCACTGCAGTGCAAGGAGAAGTAGTTTGAGTTGAGTGCTGCTTGTTTTTTTATACTTGATTTTGACTGGCATTCCAGTAATGTATTTAAAAAGTAATTTATTTTTTCATGCCTCACAACCTTTTTGATTCCATCTATATATTAAGTAAGCTGTCATGTAGCCAATGCATTGAAATATTTGTTTTCTTCTCCACTTCATTTTGTCTTGATTGGACTCTCATAATGATGGTTTGGCACCCAGGGCAGTGTATTTAATTAAAGTCTCAGTGTTTGTAGTTTTGAGCATAGTTTTGCCCCTTTCTGGCTGGCCAAACCCCTTCCAGTTGGCGGCACCCATTCAGCTGTTTCCTGCTGCAGCCCCCCTTTGATTTGAAGTCACCAGCCGCCACTGGAATTAGTCCATCTGGATAAGATAGAAGGTCTGGAGTTGGGTCCAGAGTCCAAGGTGGTTGAATCACATGATGCCAAAGGAAAGGGGACCATATCTGTCAAGGCCAAAAAGGAGCAATGAGGATTACTTTGCTCTTCAACCTGACTGCTTTCTCTAAGAATTTTGGAATTACAGGTATCAGTGGAAAGGCATACAGGAGTCCAGGGGGCCAAATGTGGACAAGAGTGTCTCTTGGTGACTTCTCCGGAGGGGGAATCAGGCCAAAGTAATTACTGCACTTGTGTAGGGGAGAGGCAAACAGGTCACAGCAAGGCAGACACCACTGATGGAAAATCCTTTCCATCACTCTTGGATTGAGAGACCACTCATGAGGCTGAAGAATACATCTGCTGAATTTGTCTGCTATCACACTGGAACTCCCCAGAATGTGCTGTTGGAAGAGCTCGCCCACTGCCACACTCCGAGTGCTTCTCAACAAAGGGAGTAAGACTTGGTTTCTCCCTATCTGTTGAAGTACCAAACTACTGACAAACTGTCTGTTTGAATTGCAATTGTTCCCACAGGGAGAGCTGTTTGAAAGGCTTGCAATGCTAAAAGCACCTCTGTTAGTTCCAGAACATTGATATGCAAGTTGGCCTCTAGGGGGACCAAGTGCCTTGGACAGTCTTGCCCAGAAAATACCCCCCCCCCTTCCCCATCTGGGAGGTGTCTATGGTCACTATGGCCTTGGGCTCTGGAAGGACGAAGGGGTGGCCCAGGAGAATTTCTTTGGGTGAATACACCAAGCTAGGTTCTTCCAGCAATGACTGGTGATCAGAATCTGGTCTGACTTGGGTTGGTATAGCATACACCATTGCTATATCAGCAGCCACTGTAGAATTCTCATATGACTGTCCCTGACATAGAACCTAGACGAGCCTGTAAAATTAGTCAAGCAGTACCTTCTTGCTGTGGATTATTTTCTGAACCTGAGTTATGTTTTTTGAAGTCTCACTGGAGGAAAGGATGCTAAACTCTGAGTTGGAGTCAGATGAGATTTTTCGTTATTTACAGATATTCCTATGTATGCACAGTTCCTGAGAATGTAATCCCTTGACTCTATCAATTCATGCCTGGTCAGAGTGGTAATGAGCCAGTCATCCAAGTACAGAAACACCCAGAATTTGATGAACACCCTGGGGACTGGGGTGAGATCAAAGGGAAGTGCTCTGAATTGGTAATGACTGGCTCCCAGTCGGAAGCGGAAAAAATATCTGGAGTGCTTGTCCGTTTTTATGTGGTAATATGCATCCTGAAGATCTACTGAGCACATCCAGTCACCCTTTTCCAAAAATGGAAGAATGGACTGCACCGTGACCATCCAGAATTTCATTTTTACTAATTTGTTCAACACACTGAGATCCAAAATTGGTTTCCTGTCCCGTCTTTTTTGGCACTAAAAAGAATCTTGAGTAAATTCTGGATCCTCTCTGGTCTGGTTGGACTTCTTGGATGACTCTTTTCTCTAGCAGTGTTTGTATTTCTAGAACTGCTGGTTCCCTCTGATTGGGTGGAACATGGGGGATTTTTTGCATACGGAGGAATGAAGGGAAAAGGGTACAGAATAACCTCTGGAAATAATCCATTGCACATTAAGTACAGAGAAAGCTTTTGGGGACCTGGGGACCCAAGTTGATAGCAATCTCTCCTCTGAAAACCACATTGCCAAAGTGGTTAGAAAGACCTTCTACATAGCCCACCTCATCACAAAGGGTTTCACATCTAGATCAAGAGAGGTAATCGTGCTCCTTTATTCATCCCTCATCAGGCCCATCATAGAATACAATGCCCCTTTTGGGATGTACCTTACCCGACACCTGCAGCAATTAGAAAGACCCCAAAAGTATCTCACCAAGAGGATCAAGGGTCTCAAACAGATGCCATATGCTGCTCTGTTAAAAAAACTCCAGCTCTACTCAGTTGCATACCTACTTCAAGACGATCTATGCCTGACATACAAAGCTATGTCAAATCCAGAATTAATGGACATGCTCCACCTCAGTAAATCTAAATCCCATAGAGCCACACGCTCGAGGGACTTGAACCTCAGCACAGAAATAAATAGAACTTGCTGGAGGGACAGGTTCATAACCCAGAGGCTCCCTTCGCTCTGGAATAGAATTCCAGTTCATGTGAGGCAGAGCACCTCACTGAATCTCTTCAAGAAGAATCTCGATAGGTGGATGGGGGATTGTAGGTTTGTCCCAGGGATTACTCCCGTGTCACTATTAGACAGAGGCACAGTAAACTAAACCTTAAAAAGGGCATAGTATATTCAAATCAAGGGGTGGCGTAAGCCATACAGAATCGGTCTAGGCTTATATTTGCCCCAGGGCAGATAGCCTAGTATGAACCTATGAACCTAAGAATCTGTTGTTATATCTAGCCAGGTGTAGAACTTATGGAAAACAGATCGTGCAGAATGCAAGCCGAACGAACACAGGTCACCATGCTAAGCAGTAGTTATCTTGAAACTGTTTATTGATGTTAAGTGTTTCTCATCTCGGATAATACCAAGACTTCTTCAGACAATATTAAAACACACGCCCCTTCTTTAAGTACATTCAGACAAATGCGACAATCACCCTGATTGGTTGAATGGCAGTGAGTCACAAGTAAACCTTAAATGTAAAAAACCATGACTATAAAAACAGAATGCCACAAATTGTGAACAAAATAAAAAAAAGTCTGTCATACAGAATACGTACATCTATCTATGAGTACCCAAAATATTGATTACCAAAGTGGCTACCACACTAAACATATAAAATGTATACATTTATACGTAAATAGGAGCTTTTTTATGCACAATGGGTGCTTCAGTTTTAACCACTTAATGGAGAACATATAGCCACTGTTTTACACACGTACTTCAACTTGTTACAATAAATAATCACATGGTCCTGCCTAATCAATACATAACTAGGAAACACTAGTACCTTGATAAAAAATTGAAAAAAATGTTGATTATTTAATTATTAAATTATTATATTATTTAATTGTTTGAAAAATTGAATCTATTTAGCTAAACTAAACTACGTAAAAACTTAAAACGTTAAAATATATGTGTTTTTCATTATCTCAAGAGACTCCTGAGTTTCAAAATACAATTCATAGTACACATTTCATTTAATCCAGGGAATGAACATGCGTCTGTGCATATTTGCCACATAAATTCTAATACTTCGAGACGTACAGATTCGGGACCACCTCTTCCATCTGAAATTATACAATCAATGGCCCTAAACAGAAATTTGTGGTTTGGGTTATCAGAAACTTGTTTTGCTAAAGCACTGGTCATTTCTGCCTTCCTAATGTGGTATAGGTGTTCATAAACATGCTCGCGGAGTCTCCTGTCCGTCTTGCCAATATAAAAAGCTGTGCACTGATGGCACCGGGCAAGATAGACCACGGCTTTTGATTGGCAATTGAATTTTTGTTTAACTCTGTATTTCAAACCCCTTAAACTAAAATGTTCACGTGTGCCCATATAGGAGCAAAAGTTGCACATGTTGCATTGAAACATGCCCCTCCTGATTGGGAAGTGTGTCCCGTTGACCTCTAACAGATGTTTCAAATTTTTGCCTCTCTTCTACACAATTGTAGGGGTCTCAGGAAGTTTGTTCCTAAGTTCATTATCATTCGAAATGAACACCCAGTTTTTTTGAAGTATGGATGAGATAACATTACTGACAATACTATAGGGGGTGAAAAGACTACAAAGTGAAGGGGTTCCCCACTGGTTGGAATGTGCCACTATCTGTATTGTTGTCAACTCATTCCTTTGAAATTGATTTAGAATTGGTTGGTATGTACCCAATTCCTTCTTGGTGCTGACTTCCTTAATTAAATCATCTACAAGCTGTTTAGGATGCCCCCGACCTACAAACATATTCTTGAAGTCGTTACATTCCTCTAGGAAGTCTGGAAATTTAGACACCATTTGGGCAGCCCTCACGAGTTGACCCTTCACCACAGATCTCTTTTCGTAAACTAGGTGACAACTACTGAAGTGGAGGAAAGTGTTGGAGTAGGTGTCCTTTCTGTGGATTTTAGCACAGAAAGCATTAGTGGTTGAATCTTTCCAAAGGTCTACATCCAAGTAGGCAATTCTATCAGTTAAAAAGAAGCAGGATCCAAAACGAAGTTCCACAGCAAATTTATTGATTTTGAGCGCTTTCGTCGGCCTTAAACATCAGACTTCATCAGAAACACTCGAAATACAATGTAACACTCTTAAATATCAACTCAATACCATCACATGATTTTAAAACCACACCCCCCCATTGTTTGTTTGTGTCTTTCGGCTTTTCCCGGTTAGGGGTCGCCAAAGCGGAACTCCGGTCCGCTAATGATTGGCAGTAGATTTTTACGTACTGGCTTGCCGGGCCTAACGCACAACCTTCAACGAAGGAACGCCCATTCACGCATGTCGCCACACAGAAGACACTCTAACTGAGAATTGAACGGGCAACGTCTAACTGTGAGGCGACAACACCCCCATTAATTAACACAATTAATTCATGAAGAACATCAGTTCATTGATGGAAATACTGTTTGTTCCTAAAGGAACATTACCTAAAATCTAATGTGCAAAACTTTTACAGCTGGTATTTTTTCATAAAGTGCAAATGCAATACTTTATGTTGTTAAAAAGTAAATATTATTGATGACATATAAAATTCGTAATCATTACTATAATACTCAATGTTCATGACGCTCCTAATAACTTGTAAACCTATTTTCACATGTGGAATTCAGATTTAAGTTTTAAATAACTACTAATAGACAAGGTCTCATTGAGACCTGGGAAACTGGTAGCATTGACACGGAGTTGCCAAATCAACTCCCTATACTCTAACCATACATCTTTTGGACCACCCCTCATATCCTTGTCAGTGACTTGCTCCAGACCGGAAAATATGAAGCAATGCCCACTATGTTCGAAAATGTGTCTAGCTACAGCATTGGACATATTAACTTTCCGTATGTCATACAGATGTTGGTAAATCCGTTTATTAAAGGCATTTTTGGTTTTTCCTATATAAAACATACTGCAATGTTGACAAACTGCAATATATACTAAAGCTTTTGTCATACAGTTCATCTTATGCATAAGTTTAATAGTACCATAACTTTCTATATGCACAAGATCTGTTTCAAGAACATAACTACATTATGCACAATGTCCACATCTTCTCATACATCCACCGACATTTTTGTATACATTCCTTTCTAAAATATTTTTAATATTGGAACTTCTTTTATACACCACTACTGGCCTCGATCCCATTTCCATTTTACTTTCTTTTATATCATTTAATATACTCCAATTGTTATAAATAATATCTTTTATCTCACTGAAAACAGGGCTAAATGTCAAAATTAAAGCCCTGTTGAAGCCTTTGTCAGTGACGCCTGTGTTAAAATTGTCTAATCCACCATCCAATGTGTTTGTGGCATTTGTATTTGACACGTTAACACCTAATAAGGGAACAAAATGCTGATTGTTTCTTTTGTTGATAACTTCCTGTAAAATGGGATCAATAAATGTTTCAGGGTATCCCCTCCTGATTAACATATGTTTAAGGGTGTTCTATGTTTAAGGGTGTTCATTTCATCGGTGAATTGTTTATAATCATTGACCATTCTTGCTATTCTCACCCCTTGCCCCTTAACCAATGATTTTTTTCTGGTGCATGGGGTGACAGCTACCATAATGCAACAAGGTATTCGAAAAAAAGAAGTTATGTTCTTACCATAACGTTCCATGTGGAGTGTTCATCTCGCCTTTGTTTTTACACACGGGTTCGGAGCCGATCCTCGGCTCCGAGTCGGCCGCATAGCAAAGCTCTGCATCTAAGAGAAGCTCGAGACCAGGCTATATCCCACAATCCTCCCTGCCATTACTCAGATCTAGTTTGCAAGCAAACCAGAAAAAAACAATAACCCTAATGTATCCAGGCTACAAACTGCTACGAATGAAAACATTTAGAGACACCATCTCACTGACAACCAACTAGGGGTAAAGAAAGATACCCGGAATAGGTAAGACATGTGGACCAGACTCTAGTCCTACTCGTTCTTCCAAACCGTGAAGGAGGAAGGGGAATGTAAAAACAAAGGCGAGATGAACACTCCACATGGAACGTTATGGTAAGAACATAACTTCTTTATGTGAGAGTGTTCAATCTTGCCGTTTGTTTTTACACACGGGTAGCGCCCTAGCTCCGTCACCCTGAGTGACTCATGGAAGAACGTTCCTGAGCACAGTGGAATCAAAGGATGTCCTGTCTTTGGAGGCTTTGTCAACCCTATAATGAGTGATGAAAGTATGTGGTTTAGACCACGTGGCTGCTGCACAAATCGTGTCCAAAGGTAGGCGAGCTGCATGAGCTAAGGAAGTGGAGACGGACCTAGTAGAATGGCCTTTTGGTTTGGTGGGTAAGGCCTGGTTTGACTTAGAATACACAAAGGCTATGCAATCAGTAAGCCATTTAGAAAGAGTGCGTTTTGTAACTGCCATGCCCTTTACATTATCTGCAAATGCAACAAAAAGTTGATCTGTTTTTCTGTAGTCTTTAGTCCTGTCTAAATAAAATCTGAGTTGCCTGTGGACATCTAAGTTGTGCAACATATATTCCAGCTTACTGGTATGGTTTTTAAAGAAAGTGGGGAGTTCAATGGATTGATTAATATTAATGACAGAGCATACTTTGGGAAGGAAGGACGGATTTGTTCGTAAAGAAACTCTATCTGGGTGAAAATTTAAGTAAGGAGGTTTAATAGACAGTGCTTGCAGCTCTGAAACTCTCCAAGCTGAAGTAACCGCTACAAGAAAGAGAGTCTTCCAAGACAGAAATTTCAGGGGGCAAGAAGAAGCTGGTTCGAAAGGTGGTAACATTAGTTGTGACAACAACAAATTTAAATTCCATGGGAATAAAGGATCCCTGACAGGAGGTCGAAGATGGAAGGAACCTTTCATAAAAGCTTTACAAAGCCTGTGGGACATGATAGAAGAACCATTCTCACCAACATGAAAGTTGGATATGGCAGCCAACTGCACTCTTAATGTGGAAGTAGAGGCCCCATCATGGAAAAGGATGGAAAGAAATTCTAGTATTTTATGTAAAGGGGCAACCAAGGGGTCCAAGTGTTGATTAGATGCCCAGTACACAAAGCGTTTCCATTTACTGTTGTAAAGTTTTGTGGTGGAAGCCTTATGAGAGGCAACCAAAATGCGCTGCACTGCCGGAGAAAGAAGATCAGACCTGGCTAGGCGGCGAAGTGGAGCAGCCAAGCTGCTAGTTTGAGGGATAGAAGAGACGGGTGAAGAACTCCCGACGAATGCGTCAGTAGATCTGGTACTGGGTCCAGGATCCAAGGTTCCTCTGTTAGATGGGCTTGAAGAATGGGGAACCATATCTGTCGAGGCCAGAATGGGGCTATGAGTATAATCGTCCTTTCCAGGTTCATGGCTTTCTGGAGAAATCTGGGAATCAAGGGAATAGGTGGGAATGCATATAGGAGACCTGGGGGCCAATCGTGTATCAGTGCGTCCCTGGGGACATCCCCTGGAGGGGGTAGAAGGGCAAAATAGCTTCTGCATTTGGCATTCATCGGGGAGGCGAATAGATCGCAGCAAGGCTGGCCCCATTTGCGGAAAATTCTCTCCGCCACTTGTAGTTTGAGGGACCACTCGTGAGGTAACAGGATGGCTCTGCTCAACCTGTCCGCAATGACGTTGGATGACCCCGGGATGTGCGTTGCTATCAGAAAGCGACTCGTGGACTCTGCCCATTGCCAAATTCTCATGACCTCTCTGCACAATGGGTAAGATTTGGTTCCCCCTTGTTTGTTTATGTACCAGACTACAGACATGTTGTCTGTCTGAACTGCTACTGTCCCTAGAGGTAGGAGGGTTTGAAAGTGTTGCAACGCTAGGAACACACTCATTTCTAGAACATTTATGGGCAGGTTGTACTCGATGTCGGACCATTCCCCTTGGACTGTTCTTCCCTGAAAAAGTCCCCCCCACCATATCAGGGAAGCGTCCGTGGTTATAGTGGCTGTCGGATTTGGTAGAACAAATGGACAACCCATAGTGAGGTCCTGGCTGGACACCCACCATGAGAGGTCCCGTTTGCAGGAATCCGTTATCAGGATCTCGTACTTTAGGGGTAACTGTTGGAATGACCACTGCGTGAACAGTAGCCATTGGAGGAGTCTCATGTGCAGCCTTCCCATGGGAATCGCAATGAGGGACGCTGCCATGAGACCCAAAACTTTCAACGCCAATTTGGCCGGGGCTTTCCTGCATTGTAGCAGAAGAAGAACCTGTTCCTTGAGGGATGAAGCCCTTACTTGAGGGAGCTTTACTAATGTTAAACGGGTATCTAGGTCCGCTCCGATAAATGAAATATGCTGTGAGGGCAATAAGACAGATTTTTCGAAGTTTATGGAAATCCCTAGGTGGGAACAAAGGTTGACTGTATAGTTTCTTGCTTGCATGAGGAGGCGCTCGGTGGTGGCGGTGAGGAGCCAGTCGTCCAGATAGGGAAACACCCGGAATCCTAGACATCTCAAGTGAGATGCTACCACTGCCATGCATTTGGTGAATACCCTGGGGGCTGAGGTGAGTCCAAAGGGCAGGGCTCGAAATTTAAAATGACTGACTCCCAGCCGGAAGCACAGGTGATCTCTGGATGGTCTGGCCATCTTGATGTGGTAGTACGCGTCCTTGAGATCTATTGAGCACATCCAGTCGTCCTTCTGTAAAAATGGAAGGATCGATTGAAGCGTGACCATCCGGAACTTTTCCTTCTTTACGAAGGTATTGAGATTGCTGAGATCCAAAATGGGTCTCCAGTCCCCTGTCTTTTTTGGAACTAAAAAGAACCTTGAGTAAGTTCCGGATCCTTTTTGGTCCGCCGGGACTGGCTGAATGACTCTTTTTTTGAGCAGCTTTGAAATTTCTATTGCTGCTTGGCCTCGCAGACGGGGTGGTACATCTGGAGACCTTCTGTGTTGGGGTGGAGTTGATGACATAAGGGGTATTTTGTATCCTCTGGTTACAATGCTTTTTACCCAGGAGTCTGAGGTGAGAGTTTGCCAGGCCTGTGGGTATAAAGTCAAGCGACCCCCGACTGCCTCCAGAGCAGGACAGTCGGGCCTCCATTCAGGAGTGCTGGAAAGGCTTACCAGGGATAGTATCCCTGTCGCCTTGGTTCTGCGGACCCCCTCTGCCGCCAGGGCGGCGTCTTCCATGTCTGCCCCCCCCTCTGCCTCTGGGGGGGTTCACTCTGTGTGGCCTGGAAAGATCCCTGAGTTCTACGGAACCACATTTTTCCACCTCGTTGCCCTTTGGGGTACGGTCTGGATGGAACGGAAAAACAGACTCCGACAGCAGACAGAGTCTTTCCTTCCTGCTCACACCGAGTTAATGTCTCTTTCACTTTGGGCCCAAAAAGAGTGGCACCATCAAAGGGGGCGTTGGCGAAAGAAGACTTGAAGGCTTCCGCAAAAGAGCACAGCCGCATCCAGGATTGTCTTCATAGAGCAATCGCTGAAGCTGCGGCCCTACTCGACCCTTCAGCCGCATACGAGATGAGCCTCATGGACGAGTTCACTACGGAGGTAAGGGTGTTAAGTTGTGCTGTCACCTTATCTGAAACAGCAGCATCTGTGTTACCCTGGAGGGTATCTCTCAGCTCCTTGATGAGATCCCTCTGTAGTCGTGTAAAATGTGTCAAATAGTTTAGTGAACGCATGGAAAAAGTCGCTGAACTAAAAACGCTTCCGTATCTGTCCATAGTCCTAGAATCCTTATTAGGAGGATGAACAGAAGAGGAAGACTCCAACATCTCCTTTTTAGTGGCTGCTGCCACCACCACAGCCAACGGGACTCCTTTGTTAGGTAAGTCTTGTCCTGGGGGGCAGTAATGAACTTACTTGGCTTTCTAGGGACCGGTTCCACTGTGTCCAGTGTCTCCCACGCCCTTCGAGCAATTAATTCCATTAACTCATCGAAGGGCGGAGTAACCCATGAGGTAGAAGGTTGAGCACCAAATGCCTTCAGCAACACTGACTCGTCCTCAGTGGGGGCTAGGGACTGCCAATCACCCCTCTGTTTTAATATCTCCAATATGTCCGCAAATGAGACATCTTCGGAGGGTGATTTTGGGACCCCTCTGACTCCTCCAAGTCAGTGTCAGATGTTAAAGATTCCTGTGGGGAGTCTAAGTGCCTCCTCTTGCACAATCTTTTCCTTGGGACCTCATCGGAGGGGGATTCCGGTGAGGCCTCAGAGGAACAGGGGGCATCCTCTAGGGATGGCTGAGACAATGGTGCTCCACGCTTTGGATGTGTCGTGGGAACAGAAACAGAGAGCGGCTCCTTAGGGGAGGGAGAAGACGCGTCCGATGTAGTGGTTGTCTGTGTAGACAAAACCTTCCTCATGAGGTCAAAGGCCCCTGAACCTCGGGCCGAGGACTCTCCCGGTTCCGAAGAACATGGAAGAATCCGAGACATGGGGCCCATGGGTCTCGACCCCGAGGACGGAGCCGAGCCGATCTGCGCCGAGGCCCCGAGAGGGAGAGTCGGCACCGAAAGGTCGGTACGACTCTCGGTCACGGAACCAAGGAGAGATCGTCGACTCCGAGACTCACCTATCGGTTCCGATGGAGTCGAGGTAAGTGGTGTCGATCGTGCTATGGATGGTTTCGGCACCGATGGCTCCACTATCATCGGATCATCCTCTTCTGGCTCCGAAGACTGGATGGGTCTCGAAGGAGGACCTGTTGGAGATAAAGGGAGGCCTTCTAGTTTTGACACCAACTGGGAGGAAACTGCAATCAACCTGGAAAGAGCCGTGTTCTCCATCAGTTTCTGCATGACACGATCCACATCAGTTTCAGAAAGTGGTCTGGAAGAACGGGTCGAAGGAGCAGAAGATGGCACCGACCGAAGAATCGATGGTGGCGGTAGTTCCGACACCGGTTCCAAGACCTGGGGCTCAGTGAGAGACAAACGTTCGACGCTCGGCCCCGAAGTCTGTGGAACTGGCGAACGAACTTTGGAAGATGTACTCGGAGCCGATGACATGGGCTCCGACATCTTCGACCCCTTCGAAAACTTAGAAGCCTGGTCCGACTTGTCCAAGGCTTCTTGAAAAGCAGGCTTAAGAAGCCCCCTATCAATAAGTTTCCTGCATCTATCTGTCATGACCCTCCCACTGAAGGAATGGCAAATGGAGCAATCCTCTTGCAAGTGGAGAGGGCCAAGACAGTAGACGCAGGAGGTGTGGTTGTCAGTGATGGACATTTTCTGTCCACACTGGCACCTTTTGAACCCACTTTTAACTTTTTCAGACATACTGAAGAAGTGAGGTAAAAAAAAATTAAAGAAAATTAGAAGTTAGAAGGAGGTAGGCCCCAAAGGGAAACCTATAGAAATAAACTAACAAAATAACTATAGTCACACACACTATAGTAAATAAAATACAAGTATTCACAAACAAAAAACTATAACTTTTAGGACTAACAAGAAGAAAAAAATACTATCTTATCTGTCAATATTCTTAAACTCTGGTCTGAGCTCTCTAACGCGATGTGACCTGTTGTAGCGGCAAACTAGATCTGAGTAATGGCAGGGAGGATTGTGGGATATAGCCTGGTCTCGAGCTTCTCTTAGATGCAGAGCTTTGCTATGCGGCCGACTCGGAGCCGAGGATCGGCTCCGAACCCATGTGTAAAAACAAACGGCGAGATTGAACACTCTCACATAGTGGGTTTCCTGTATATTGTTGAGTTAAACCCTTTTTTCACCTGGTCCTTGGTGATTTTAATATCCAAGAAATGTATTGTGTCCTTGGCAGATTCCATGGTAAAGGACAGGAATGTAGTACTAATGTTTAAAAATTCAAAAAAACTGTCCAATGCTTCATCTGTGCCATCCCAAAATATTAGGATGTCGTCCAAAAAACACCCATAGAATTTACAGAATTTAAATAACTCAAGTTTGAACACAAACATTACTTCCCAATAGGTAAGGACAATATTGGCAAATAAGGGAGCACATGACACCCATCTTTTGTTTGAAGTACTGGTTTTCAAACACAATAAAATTATTCTCTAAAATTACTTCCATAAGTGTTCTAAGCATCAAAATTCTGTTATGTCCAATGGTAGTGTTGTTGCAAAGAAAATCATAAAACCATTGAATACCTAGGGCATGTGGAATGACAGTGAAGAGATCCTTGACGTCTATCGTAACTAATATCAGATGTTCACAAAATAAATTATCCTTGATTTTACCCAAACAGTCTCAGGAATCTTTGAGAACGTGTTGGTATTTTTCCCAACACATTTTTTGAGTTGAAAATCTACAGATTTTGCCAAACTGAATGTCTTAGATGCCTTAGCATCAACAATGGGTCTCATGGGAGAATCAACAATATTTCTGTGAAATTTTTGGGATACCGAAAATAGTCGGTATCCAGGGTGATTTTTGTTGCAAAAAATTAAATTCACTGATGGTGATCTGTCTATCTAATAACAAATCATTCAAAATAACATCAATGTGCCTGCAGGCTATATTCAATTCTTTCAGAGATGTTTGTTCATAACTATCACTGAAAAGGTGTTCATACATTTTTTCTACGTAGGCCCTCCTTTCCATTACCACAATGCCCCCTCCCTTGTCGGGTTTCATTAACCTGATGTTCATGTTCTCACATATACTTTTTAAAAGGTCATTTTCTTCATGAGAAAGGTTAGTTGTACAGTCGTTTTTTTTATATTTAATAAGATTCCTTACTTGATTACTACATAAATTTTCAAACACCTGTAACAAGGGATGTAGTGGGGGGTTAAATGTACTTGATTTTTTACATTGTGGTATTTGTATCCTATTAATTTTGTTGTCAAAATAAATACCTAAGTTAATTTTCCTGACAAACGTTTTAATTTCCAAAAGGATTTTTTCCACTGCTGGCACCTTCGAGGGAACATCATTTAGCCCTTTTTGAAATAAATCTGCCCACTCATTATCTACATTTGTATTACTTAAATTAAATATTTTGAAATCACCCTCATTGTTCGTAATAATGTGTGTGTTCATTTGGGTGGCAGAATCTATTACCACCTGTTGTTCCCCCTCCCTCGTCCCCTGTAGGGGCGGCCCTTGTTGGAAAATGTATTCCTGTAGCCTGTCATACAGAACACGTATATCTTATCTATGAGTACCCAAAATATTGATTACCAAAATGGCTACCACACTAAACATATAAAATATATACGTTTATACATAAATAGGAGCTTTTTTATGCACAATGGGTGCTTCAGTTTGGAGAATGGTTCTGCCTTTCACCAAGATTTAGTTAAATTGTTCAACAAACACGGACTCGAACTGTTAGAATTAATGTGCAAGCATTACAACATTCAGTGTGAGGTGCTTATGGAGGAGGCTACAGGGTTGGACCAAGCACTGCAACAACACCTTGATTTTGGGAGATACACATTCGATTACAAGCGTATTTTTGTAAGCATTGACTCACATATTTCCAAAATAAAAGAAACTAAGTTAAAAAAATTGAACCGAGACCGGTTAGCGGACAGCAGCGGTCAGGTCTACCCTCCGCCCCCTCCTCCCAAGCCAGTCTGTTTATTGGTCAAAAATCCATTGGTGGGGCCAGTCAAATCAACAATCGGATGCCTGGATCTAACGGTAACACCCATGTTCAAAACATGCCAGCATGGAAGCAAACGCATACTGCGTCCATGGAGGATGCAGGACCAGCTATTTATGCTTCAGTGGTAACAGGGCCTGAAGTTCAACATGAATACAACCCAGGCGCACAGTCAAATTTTCAGACAGGAGCCTCGTACTACAATGTACGCCAACAACCACACAGAATGAACAACTTCAACAACAGCTACCACAAGAGAGGGAAGAAAGACAGGTAATGGACTTTCTCCCAGTATTGAACAAGCCTACTATTTTGTTCAACACTAGTTTGAATTTTAAAATATTTAACTTTACAGACATTGAAATTGAACCATTATTAGTGGAACTTTTAGCTAAGGGAAGTACGTTTGTTCCTGACACTGGAGCTGACTTGGTAAAAACAATCACTGACTTTTTACAAGGAAACTTAACTTGAACGTACTGTTTGGTGACAATCCTGCCAGCAGTAATGGTTTACATGTACCTAGCACTTTTTTAACTGTATTACACCCAACGTTAGCACTATTTGGCACAATGTGTGAACTTGACTTGAGAAGTTCTTTACACAAAAAAGCTTTTCAGGGTCATGATAGACCTAACATTACTCTTGAAGAAAGAGAGCTTTTATGGTCCATCAGGGAAGCAGGGGTAAGGATCATGCAATCAGACAAAGGTGGTGGTGTGGTTATCATGAAACAGGAGGATTATGCAGACAGGATGCTGAGCATTTTAGGGAGTGAGACATACGAAGTAAAGTCTAGACATGAACTGAATACAGCTTATAATAGGATTCGTTCTTATTTGAATGACCTGTTTATAGAAGGTAAAATTGATATTGCATCTTTTAACTATCTTACTATGCTGGCTCCTAGGATCCCAAAATTATTTGGGATTCCCAAGATTCACAAATCCATCCATGACCCACCAATGAGACCCTTGGTCGATGCTAGAAATAGCATCACATATCCGTGTGCAAAATTTGTGGACAATATTCTCAAAAAATATGTAGTCAAGGAACCAGACATTTGTAAGGATTCATGGTCATTTTTACAGTACATTAATGACCTTGAATTCGACAATAACCTTAACTTCCTCACAGTGGATGTTAAGGATTTATATTCCTCTGTTCCACATGAAGAAGGAATTGAGTGGGTAAACTTCCTTTACAGGAAATTTCCTTAGTTGAAGAACTACTAAATATTATTTTATCTTGAAATTTTTTAATTTTTAATGATACTATTTTTTTACAGAGGGTCAGTGCAGCCATGAGGTCGCCATGTGGTGCTAGCTTTGCCACCCTTGTCATGGCTTATTGGGAAAAAGAAATCATCCAGAAAAATGAGTTTTTTACTAACAAAATGGTCTATTATACACGGCTCTTGGATGATATATTTATTCTGATTAAAGGTGGCGAAGCAGTAGCACTAGAATTAGCAAGATTCTTTAACTCTCTGACCAGTTTTTTATCATTCACACATACATTTAGTACTGATAGAATTGCCTACTTGGATGTAGACCTTTGGGAAGATTCAACCACTGATGCTTTCTGTGCTAAAATCCACAGAAAGGACACCTACTCCAACACTTTCCTCCACTTCAGTAGTTGCCACCCAGTTTACCAAAAGAGATCTGTGGTGAAGGGTCAACTCGTGAGGGCTGCCCAAATGGTGTCTAAATTTCCAGACTTCCTAGAGGAATGTAACGACTTCAAGAATATGTTTGTAGGTCGGGGGTATCCTAAACAGCTTGTAGATGATTTAATTAAGAAAGTCAGCACCAAGAAGGAATTGGGTACATACCAACCAATCCTAAATCAATTTCAAAGGAATGAGTTGACAACAATACAGATAGTGGCACATTCCAACCAGAGGGGAACCCCTTCACTTTGTAGTCTTTTCACCCCCTATAGTATTGTCAGTAATGTTATCTCATCCATACTTCAAAAAAACTGGGTGTTCATTTCGAATGATAATGAACTTAGGAACAAACTTCCTGAGACCCCTAAGATTGTGTGGAAGAGAGGCAACAATTTGAAACATCTGTTAGAGGTCAACGGGACGCACTTCCCAATCAGGAGGGGCATGTTCCAATGCAACATGTGCAACTTTTGCTCCTATATGGGAACACGTGAATATTTTGATTTAAGGGGTTTGAAATACAGAGTTAAACAAAAATTCAATTGCCAATCAAAAGCCGTGGTCTATCTTGCCCGGTGCCATCAGTGCACAGCTTTTTATATTGGGAAGATGGACAGGAGACTCCGCGAGCATGTTTATGAACACCTATACCACATTAGGAAGGCAGAAATGACCAGTGCTTTAGCAAAACAAGTTTCTGATAACCCAAACCACAAATTTCTGTTTAGGGCCATTGATTTTCAGATGGAAGAGGTGGTCCCGAATCTGTACGTCTCAAAGTATTAGAATTTATGTGGCAAATACGCACAGATGCATGTTCATTCCCTGGATTAAATGAAATGTGTACTATGAATTGTATTTTGAAACTCAGGAGTCTCTTGAGATAATGAAAAACACATATATTTTAACGTTTTAAGTTTTTATGTAGTTTAGTTTAGATAAATAGATTCAATTTTTCAAACAATTAAATAATATAATAATTTAATAATTAAATAATCAACATTTTTTTCAATTTTTTATCAAGGTACTAGTGTTTCCTAGTTATGTATTGATTAGGCAGGACCATGTGATTATTTATTGTAACAAGTTGAAGTACGTGTGTAAAACAGTGGCTATATGTTCTCCATTAAGTGGTTAAAATTGAAGCACCCATTGTGCATAAAAAAGCTCCCATTTACGTATAAACGTATACATTTTATATGTTTAGTGTGGTAGCCACTTTGATAATCAATATTTTGGGTACTCATAGATAGATGTATGTATTCTGTATGACAGGCTTTGCTTTGTTTTGTTCACAATTTGTGGCATTCTGCTTTTATATTCAAGGTTTTTTACATTTAAGGTTTACTTGTGACTCACTGCCATTCAACCAATCAGGGCGATTGTTACATTTGTCTGAATGTATTTAAAGAAGGGGCGTGTGTTTTAATATTGTCTGAAGAAGTCTTGGTATTATCCGAGACGAAAAGCGCTTAACATCAATATCTAGCCAGGTGTTTTGATGCAAGAATAAGTGTCCCTCACTGCCTCCAGAGGAAGACAATTGGGCCTCCTTTCAGGAATGCTGAAAGGGCTTACCCGGGCAGGAGTCAGTGAAGCCCCTGGCAGAAATGGCACCACATGTGTCCTGATAAGGCCCTTGGGATTTTTTGAACCACATCTTTCCATCACTCCTCTGATTCCTGGAAAAGGACTTTTGGGGGTGGAAAGGTATACTCCCACAGCAGAAAGGCTCTTACCATCCTTCAAACTCCTGTAATGTCTAACTTTTGAGCCAAACAGAGATGATCATCAAAAGGTGTATTTGCATTGATGAATGAAGACTTAAATGGCTCTGCAAAGTCACACAGATGTATCCTGGTGTGTCTCCTTATGGCTAAGCCTGAACCCACTACTCTGGTGGTCCCTTTGGCTCCATGCACAATGAGCCTCATGGACGAGTTTGACACATAAGCCAGGGTAGCCAACTGGGATGCAACTTTTTCTTTGACTCCCTCAGTAACAGCTCCTGCCACGGTATCTGACAACTCCTTGATCAGATCCATCTGAAGTCTGGTAAAATGTGCCAGGAAATTTTAAGCCCTTAAGACAAAGGTTGATGAAGCATAAACCTGTTCCCAAATCTATTCATTGTCTGAGACTCTCTGTTGGACTGATGGATACATGAACTCTCCTCAGTGAGTTCCTTTTTATGGCAGGCGCTAGGACCATGGCATCTACCGCTAAACCTTTAGCCCAGATTTCTTTATCATCAGAGGCAGATAAAATTTTGTCCGGTCTCTTCAGAATGGGTTCAGTGGTGTCCTATGCCTTCCACTCCCGCTGAGAAATCAACTGAATAATTTTGCCAGTTGGTGGAATCACCCAAGAGGTAGATGGGCAAGTGCTGAACGCCTACAGGTAAACTGATTCTTCTGAGGAAGGGTTTTGGGACTTCCAGTCACCACTCTGTTTCAAAATTTCTTGGATGCCTCCAAAGGAGACATCATCAGGGGGTGACCTTGTGGACCACTCCCCCTCATCAAAATCAGTGTCTTCTGTGACTGATTCCTGTAGAAATCTAAGTGCTTTCTCTTGCAATTTTTCTTCTGAGGAACCTCCTGAGGGGGGTAGTCTGGAGAGGTATAAGAAGATGACAGAAGCTGTATCAGAAATTCCTGAGGTTTTGGTACTCACTGCCCCAGTGGAGAGACAAGTTGAATAACTGGGTGTGAGGAATGTATCTGCTCCAACGAGGAAGGGGCTGACTGAGTCACCACAATAGACAAGGCCCTCTCCATTGTCTCAAAGATTGCCCCCCCCCCAAAGAGGGAAGGGTGCCTGGAACCAAGATAGACTGTCTCAGAACTGTAGTCACTCCCTGCATGACGAAACAGCCATAGAGACAGACACCAGAGCTGAACTGAACAGTGCCAGTGCTCCAAGGTGCAGGGACAGCTCGAAAAAATTGGAGTCAACTCCTGACTCTCAGATACGGCCCCAGGAGGTCTCTGAGTCCGAAAGAACCAAAGAACTCAGGGCAATAACCAGTTCCAAATTGAGAGAGATCTCCAGAACCAATACAGTCAGTGCTGGATGACTCAGGGTAAACACTGATGCCTCAGAGGAGGCCAGAGGAGGAGTAGTTAAAGGGTGTGAATGAAGGTTCAGCTCCTGAGCCCATATGAGCCAACACCAAAGGGAGTCCTGTAAAACCTCTTGTCCACAGAATTTTATTCACCAGTCTCTCCATGTCAACTTCTGTAAGACTTTTGGTGGAACGGACTGACATTAGAGAGGGTGATTTCAGCCTTTGTAGGAAAACATTGGGTAATTCACCCACAAAAGAGTCAATAGACAGGGAGTAACTAGTCCTGGGTAAAACATCTTTCTGCACTGTATCCATACTCTGTGCTGATGCAGTCGGCATTGAGGAAGAGCCAGGAAGCAATATTTCTTGTGCCGAAGCCTTCGGCATGAAGGCTTTTGAATCAGGAATAGTGGCTGGTACCGATGATTTTCCCAGCACCGTAGTCTTAGAACCAGACAGAGTCCATCAGTTCTGAGGAACTTTTAGGAACCAAAGATTTAGGTTTCTGAGGTGTCAGTGCTGAAGGAGACCTCAGTACCGAAAAAATTCTCTTTTTACCCTTCTCCAAAGAAGTCGATGAAGAAGCGGAAGAAACGTCTGTTTTACTCTTGTCATGAGCAGATATGGCCTCTCTAAAGGCGGAAGGAATCAAGCCTTTCAAGATTAATTTGTTTTTTCTTTCAACAAGAGACCTATGACTAAAGCCATGCAAATACTACAATCTTCTTGTAAATGTAGAGGACCCAAACAATAAACACAAAACAGGTGCAAATCTGAGAGAGGGATCTTATGGCCACACAGCTTGCATTGTCTGAAGCCAGAAGGACCCTAAGTTTTCTCAACCATAATGAAAAGCCTGGAAAAGGCACACACCACACTCACACCAAAGGGAGGATATAGAAAAACACACTCAGACAAGAAAAAAATGGACAGGAAAGCAGTCTTTGTTTTAAAGAAAAAGGAGAAGAGAAAGAGAGAGAAAGAAACTACCAACAATGATAGGAAAGGAGTACACCGAAGTACATGGAAAGGAGGCTATCAACAATGATAGCAGAGAGTACACAGGAGTGTACAGAAAAGGGAAAGTGATTACAACTTGAAGGGTACAGGAACAGCAAAAAGGGCACCAGAGTTAAAATGAGGTAATAAAGACAGAAGAGTTAAAACGAGGTAATAACAGAAAAAAGAAGAAAAATATCCAAAATATGAACTTTGCTTGAGAGTTATGGCAAATGCATCTGTCTGGAAAAGCACCAAACAAGATCTGAGGTAATTGCGAGAGAAGGATTGTGGGTAGAGGTGAAGCTTGGCAGTCCTTGGCCCATGTGAGCTGTAATAAAGGCCGAGTTGGTTCTGATATCGGAACTGAACCCATATGTCAAGGATAAAATGAAAATTGACAGCATCAGATATTATTTTATAGCTGTCAGTCATTCCCTTATATTGAACAACACTGAATTACGCTTTCCAACAAAAACATTATAAAATAAACTGTTTTTTGAAAGCATTGTTTGACTCCACTGACACTACAAAAAAAGTCTACAATGAAAGCATCACCGATGGAACTACTTGCACCTATTAAAATGTACAATAACATGCAATGCTTTCCTTGCCATAGCAAAGTTAAAATAAACGACATGCTGTCTTAGATGTTTATCATGAGCTGCTGTTACCTCTTCGAATAATACAGTGAAATTCAGAAGGTAAAATCTCCTTTGCACAAATCAAACTCAAGTTCTGTGATGTCTACCCCACTACAGTAGTAGAAGTAAGCCATCCTGTGTCACTCTGGGTAAGTTCCACTTATCCTCCCTTTTCCCCCTCAGCTCTTTCCATTTACATGTGATGCTTTCTCCTGTCAACAATGCAGTAATTATCTACTAATTTCATACAAGTTTTCAAACATAGCAAGGTCTATGCAGTGATGTTATCTAATGTTTAAATGTATCCCCTTGACAGACATCACTGGATACAGCAAATAATATGCTGAAAACATAACTGGTCAGAGACGTTTGTTAAAGTTATATAGCATACACACACACACACACACACACACACACACACACACACACACACACACACACACACACACACACACAAGATAGCAATAAACCATAGCAAGAATGATGAAAACCTTCCTTCTGTTCTGAAATATGGTAGGAAAAACTGATAACTCAGATACCCAAAAGTCCACATCAGTCATGTTTATTTCCTCCTATATTAAATGCTATGAAAAACAAAACAAAAAAGTGTGATGTATATAACTCATACTATAGCCACTCAATGCTTGGGTGTACAAGGACACGTACATCCTGGCATGGTCAGCTCACATAATTACAAAGTTAACAGTTAACTGAAGCCATGCTCTTTCAGAAATGACAAGATACAAATTAATAAAAGATAAACCTGTCAAAACAATGCATGAGTGAAAACTATTTTCATCTGTATTGTTCTGTGACTCTAGAAAATTAATGACAAAAGTTCTAAGAAATTAAGCATGGGTTGTTGTTGAATATTTACAGCTGAAAAAATCTGCCAGTGGGTCATTGTCATGCAAAGTTACCCTCACAAATCTGCTTGCAAAACTACAAGTAAATATCTAGAAATACTCAGTGTATTGTCACAGATAACATATGATACAGAACAAAAGAAAAACATTTGCTGTTACATGAAATTATTATTTCCTTCTGTACAGTTCTGTTACCACAGAAATTCACCACCAAAGTTGTAAGCATGGATTTCTTTTAGTCCTGGGTATATTTACATTTGTCTAAATAGGCAGTGGGGAATGTTTAAACATACAATGGACTTAATGAAAACACGACAAGTAGCCAATGGCACAGAGATTTAAGATTATGAGGTGCTAGACCTAGATCCTACAGCAGTCACGGGTCGCCACTGAAAAAGACTGTGTGCTCAGTAATTTTACCTGATTAACCAGTGTTATTATTATTATTAAGTGGCACTGCCAGAATTGAGTGTCCTGTTTCAAGCACATCCACCAATGCAGCATAACTAATTTTATTCTCATTTTTTTTTGTCAGCCCCACAGAAAAACAGGCCCAGTCTCACATTGTTACTAGCTAGCCTAGGCATTTTATGATAGGTTTACCATACCAAAGTTACTCTTTTTTTAAAGGATATGTCATCTTCTCAAAATCAAAACATGAAACAGTTTTATTACTATTTAATTTAATGCAACATTTCAATAGGCTTGAGTAGATATTTGCATACAAACAGGTTTAAAGTTGGATAAGCAAATGATTTGCTGGAATATACCCATTATTTTGCAAATTCTTTGTGCATTTTATTTTGTATCCTTGTTTGCATTTTAACATATGTAATCCATAATTAAAGAAATAAACTATTGATTAACCTCCATTTTTTTCACTGTTGAGTCCACCTCCCCCATCCCCATGGAAAGTTAATGTAATTCCTTTGAAATGCCTAGTGCTAATCATCTATGACATGATTAGGTTCATAGTTTTAATTTTAAGCCTAGCTAATAACCTGTCAGGATTAAACCCCTGTCCCTTACAAGACCTTAACCATTACTTCGCCCCCCCCTCCCAAAAAAAAAAAAAAAAAAAACTAGGCAAATTAGTCTGAAGACTATTACATAGCTAGCAAAGTGTCCAAAGGTGAGAATCAAACCCGGATTTTGGGTTTATGAGGGAAACTCATTAACCATTATACCAACTCACATCACCTCTAACCCGGTAACTGAAATGTAAATGAATAAATAAAATGTTCACAACAGACTTGAGTTTCAGATAGTAACAATGCTAGCTGATTACAGCCACATTTTTTTTTTACTTGTAGGTGCTTTCCCAAGTTTTTTGTTGAAAATACATCGCTGCAGAATGACAGACTAGTATGTTCTTACTACTCTATGCCACAGACCATAGATGGCGGTTCTTTGCCCACGTTTCTGCCCTTTCTGCCATCTTCACTTTATTCATCATTCTTTGCAGACTCCTTTCTATGTCCTCCATGCCAATGGCTGAATGACAGACATTGTGTTGCTGATGGAAGTTTTGGTATCATCACCTTATAAAGGGTTCATAGCAAGTTTACAGCATTACAACTACTGGTTAACAAGAAGCTTGAATGTTGTTAATTTGTGTTTGTGTATTCAAAATCAGTTTCAAGCCAGGTTTTGAATTCCAGTTACAGTTTTCATATGTGTACTGACAATTTTTCTAGTATCTAACCAGAAAATTACAAGATCTATATGTGTTTATTTACACACAGGTATACCATTATAACAATCTGAAGTTCTTTTCACCATTGCAAATTATTATTTGTTTATTCTTTGTCTTTGCTATACATACCAACTATTTACTGTGTATTTTCATCTTTGTTATATTGACAGTATTTGCCTTATGTCTGCCTGCATCATCTGTATTCTTGATGTATTTCATTTATTTGCCTTATAGCCCAGGAAGCGAATGAAGAGGTTCTACAGACCACTTCATGTACCTGGTAAACAAACCCAGAATAAAATAAAACAATAAAGTCTTCTTTTAGACCCATTTTATTTGTCAGCTATACTTAGAATGAGACTGAATGACCTTGTGTGAATGCACATCCCATTTATGCTCATTCATTTATTTCCTAATACCCAGAGTAGTGGACGGGGCCTAACCTACAAGCAATGGACATAAAGCATGAAACTAATAACAGACAGGATGCAGGTACACCACAAGAGGCATACATAACCACTGTCGGTTTGCAGCATCACTCATTAATCTACCAGCATTACGTACATAGGTAAGTACTAGGCTAGATGCCCTTGTAGGCTATTTTAAGCCTAACACGTGTCCTTTTTGTGCACAAATTAACATTTCCCATTTGTTTATGGATTCACCTTAACCATCCCATGGTTGACAATTATATATTACCCCTAATGATAATAACTGGGATCACACCATAGATATTTAGATGGAACCCATACATGGGATAAAGCATTTAGTTGCTGCCTCTGACAATTAGTAGTACAGGGGGTAGCCTGAGGTAATTGTTCTGTGTCCCATCTACAGATTAAAGTTGTACTTGAGTATGGACATAAATGGACTTTGTTTAATGTGGAAAGGGGTCTGTTTCAGAGCAGTGGTATCCTTTGAAAGATATACAGATACTCCTGTCCCTCTAAGCCATTCTGTTGATCTTGCAAAAGAGGTTTACATCCCTAGACCAAGTATTTCTGATGCCACTGGACTTGCTAATGTGCCATAAATCCATCAATAATGGGTCACAGGATGCCTTTTATAACAGACACAGATCACCTCTTAGAAGTCTACAGGATATCAAGTACAGTAACAGGAGTTTGTGTCAGTCCATATATGACATGTTGTTTAGGCCTTGTATCCTTTTAGTAAGATAATTCTGTTGCAACTCCAGTTGTTGCATGTATCTGGACAGATACATCTGAAAGGGGGCATTATATTCAATGACTGGCCCAATGAGGGCTGAGTAAAGGGGAACAATGAAATCCCTAAATCTGGATACAATCCCTTTGTTTATAAGCTGTGCAACATAGAAGGACTTTCTTACAACAACGGACACATGTTGGTCAAAAGTTAGGTCACTGTCTACATAAGTTCCTAAATCCTGAACAATTGGATCAACTCTTAGGGGTGTATTGTCAATGTGTGAGTTCTATGGGCTAGATGACTTCCCAAAGAATAGAGTAATGTATATTATATTTTATACATTACATATTTATAATTATATTTTATATATTATGTAATATAATAGCATACATTTGTAATGTGGGAAAAATCCAGATATTGCAAACCTATGAAGACACACAGGGGTGTCATGTAAAATCTACACAGAAACTTCCCCAACCAGGAACTAAACCAGTGAAATAACAGCAGTGAGGCAGTGTTGCTAACAAATGCATCATTTGTCATCATCATCATCATCATATGTTCCTACAGTTTTGTACCACCAATTAGGATACTAAACAAGACAGTTTCAGTATCATAGTGGGATGAAGACCTCACTGTGACACAGGTGACTTAAATTTGATTAACTGCTTGGGTTCCTGGTAGAGCTGCCATGGGAGGAAGAGGAACGAACTGGCTACATGGGAGTGAAATGGATTAGGAAAATAATTCTAGTGAAGCCAGGGCAGTGCTGGTTACCCTGTGCTGTTGAACTGTTAATGGGTACTTAAGGAACATGTAACCAAGAAAGTAGGAGCATTCCCTCAGAATACCACTGCACGCCCCTTCGCAAGCTGTCAACCCAGTACATCAATGGGGAGGTAAGGCTCAAAAGATTAAAGCCAGAATCCTCAAACAGCAATGGCAAATCTTGAGTTCTCTCCTCTTCTGCAACCTTGCTACATCAGTTAAGTAAAGGTTGATAGCTATCCTGGACTAGAGGGGGGTTAGAAATACCACAGATTACAATCTATGGTACAGAGAAGTATGGAATCATTAAGAGCCATGCGACAGCAGAAGATAAGTTCAGCCTAAGAAATGGGAACCAACGTACATTAAAAAAAAATTAGAATCATTTGCTAATTCACTCACTAGTTCACTCATTCCCTTCCACATCTGCAGCTATACATCCACTTACCTATTCTGTTATCGATTTTACTTGTACTAAGACTTCTAAAGTACCAAGCCCACACTGTACACTGACAGCCTTGGTATATTGCAGAATAAACTTGTTTAAAAATTGCAAAGTTTAGGAAGCAGGATTTTCCTTTCACAAAGCTGTACTGAATTTGATCCAATAATACTCAAAACTTCTATTTCTTTTTTTTAATAAGTACATGATTATTCTTTTCACAGCTTTACAAAGAATAAGTCCCAAACTTACTGGACTTAAGAACATAGGGTTAAATTTAATTCCACCCTTGTGGACATAAATGAAAGTTAGACCACTGTTTCAGTAGACTAAATTATACGGGTCTTGGCCCTGTAATCGACCAGCTTTCAAAGCTTAAGTGCCTGACTGTCAGAAGCTTGAGAGGTGTGCCAATATAAAGACAGTTAAACCAAGAAAAAGATTCAGAACTTTTTTGCCTCGAAAAAAGTGACACAAAGATAATGCTAGGAAAAAACCCAAAGAGGCTGGCGGAAGGGGAGGCTACTGCAACAGTGAACATCTACTGTTATGGCAAGTTTATCTACACAACCCTACTACGTTCAACGTTTGAGTCACTGCTGCAGAACCCTAAGCTAGTTGGGTAAATTACCATAGCTTAGAAATTAAGATGGGAGGAGGAATAATAAACTAAGACTCCAGGAGATCCTGGGGAATGGTCCTAGCAAAGCCTGTTCAGGAGCTGACAAAGGACTCTAGTCTGTACTGCTTTGTAAAAGTACAGAATCTAGTCTGTGGTGCTTTTTAAAAGTACAAAGGACCAAGCTGCTGCTTCAAGAATACTTTTAGAGCTGCTGTTGGGGGCGTGGCTAGGATGTAGACTGGTTGGCAGCATCTTTTCCCAGCTCTGCACTCAAAAGATATTTCTGACAGGAATTTTTTAAAAACTAGATATTGTAGACAAACCTATTTTGTTGAATTACTTCTACTAATATCACTAGAAGTCTACAGTGCAAAAAATTTGGCTTTAAACATTATTTTTCCTGTCAAAAACAAAAAGGAAGGTATCTGAATCTACTGAAAATGAGCTTTTCTAAGCATACCACACAGGACCAGACGATGAAAAAGGAGATACAGTCTTTATTAAATGCTATATAAGACTTGTCAGTGAAATTTGACAAAATGAATACCAAACTGGACACTTTTGAGGAGAGATCTACAAAACAAATACAGCAACTACAAGAAAAAATGACGCAACAGAAGTCTCAAATAGCTGACATATAGAGATCCTTAAATGATACTGAGGGCAGACTCTCAGAACAAGATCGTCAGCTACATTTTTTATCACAACAAAATGCTTCATTACAAAATAAAATAGAGGATCTAGAGAATAGGTCCAGACGAAATAACCTTCGCATCTATGGGCTACCAGAGAAAACAGAGGGAGATAACATGGTGACTTTCCTTACTACCTGGTTACCAGAAGTTTTAAAATTGCCTGAAGCTCTTTCTTATGGAATTGAAAGAGCCCACAGATCCTTAAGAGCTGCTTCATCAACCATCAAATCAAAAATCACCCGAGATCAATAATAGTAAAGTTTTTTCATCACAGGACAAGGAACTTATTTTAAAACAGCATGGTCAACTTCTCCAGTTAAATACAAAGACAACATAATCAGATTTGATAATGATTATTCTGCTGGAGTTATAACTGCAAGAAAAGAATGTCTCCCTCTGATAAAGGAATTGAAAAAAAGGCAACTTAAAGTCCACTTGCTGTTCCCTGCAAGAATAAAATTATTTTTTACTGAAGGTCCTAAAACTTTTGACACTCTGCAAGCAACAGTTTCTTATCTTTCAGCTAATAAAACCTTGGATAATGTGGAAGAAATGGATTTCTCCCAATTTGCGGTTAAGCATCACTTAGAAAAAAATGAATGGAGCACTGCTGACAAGAAGAAGAAGAAGAAACGATAAAAGACATATGAAAAACACAAACATTATTGTCTTCTATTTGCTCTGTAAGGCAAAAAAGTTCTTTGAAAGCATTCATGCTTTACACATGTGTCAGTCTTTGAAGCAATACAAATACAAGATAAGCAGGAAATTTTATAACTAAAGCAAACAACCCTAAAGAAAGCAAGGTAACATATCTTTCTCTATTACAGTGTAAATACTTACAGTCATGATTTTTCTAACTCTAAATGATATTTAGATAGTTCATTTATAAATTACCTGCCTTTTACTGCTAGTATAGAATATGATGTATTTACACTGGCATATTAATGTGGTGTGTTTAAATAAGCATGATTCCTTTTTATATTATTTACACTAAGCTGCATGAAATATCTAAACTGATGTATTTAATTCACATAATAATATATACAAACTGATAGTAATAACTGTCAAAAAGTGCCTTGAAAAGTAATTATCTATTCTTTGATGCTAAAAGTGCCTTTTTGACTAACAAACAACTGTTTGGCTTGTATATCTGCCCTTAATGTTAAGAAAACTAATAGAAGTTTAATGAGCTGGTGTTCAGTTTAAAAAAGCCCTAAAAACTTCACTTACTTTGTTTTTGTCTTCCCGCCATGGTCGCGAGCTGGGAGCTCTTGTTTTACCACCCCTGAATGAAGGTTCTTCAGTTAGAATTCATTACAGTGTGTTAAACCTTCTAACAGCACAAAATGAAAGTAAACAGTCATGAGTGATGTCAGCACTAAAACAAGACAGTATGGGTGTGGTGTCAGCTCCTAAGCTACTTAAAGTAACCAGCACACCATTTATGAGATGGCAAAGTGCTTTTACAGTTTAACAAATATTAAAAGTACACTGAAGTACCTAATGAATTTAGAAGGTATCAACACATACATGACATTTTATTATATTGTAATATTTGTTATTCATTTTGAATTGTAAACATAAACAGCACACAAAGCTTAAAAAGAAGTATATCACTTGGAAGAAACTGTATGAATAGTTAACACATACAGACTTTACTACAATCTTTTCTGATAAGATCACCCACGTAAATTACTATAATTTAACTTAATTTTATAAAAAATTAATATATTTAAGTCCTTGACTGGAACTATATAACATATTTGTAAACACACTGCAGCTAGTGTACTCAACCTTAAGGATAGTAAGTCAATTAAGGTTCATGAATGTAGCTTTGTGTTATTAGGCATTTTAAGGGTAAAAAGGAGTTGCTGTTTAATTATCAAGATACTCTGTAAATATTAAATTGTTCAAGTAGCACAATCATTAAGCAGTAATGAGCAAGAAAAAAATCTCAGACTTGCTTATGATATTGTTTTATATATATATATATATATATATATATATATATATATATATATATATATAGGAAAGAACTGCTGAATTATAAGTATGCTTTTATTAAAGGCAAGTTATATTAATATTGAACATCTTCACTGAAAATGAATGGTTGTGTAGAGACACAGTAACTCCCATTATATAACCAAGGCTAAAGAGATTGTCTTGTATGTCTAAATTGATCAGCCTTGAACCTTAGATTGCAAATAGACATGCAGCGTACTTTTACTTATAATAATGAATATATATTATATAACATCACAAACGCTAAAGCCATTGTCAGCTACATCTCATATCAATCAGCATTAAAATATGAATTGAATAGCATAGGCATTTACTAACATATTGCTGTTGGTACCTGATATGCATATAAGTAACAGGTCTAATTTCTGTCTATGAAAGTAAATACCAGGCTGTGTGCATTTGTTAATTATGAAACAAGAGCGTGCTATCTATTCTTTTTAATATCCTATAGGTATGTACTTGTTAGAGACACACACATGCTGCAAAGCTGCTAGTTATTGCATATTCATTGGTATATTTCTGACTGCAGTGTTATAAATATATGGTGTGGACCACTTGAGTTGAGAATATGTCTCTATATTGGGCATGTTCTCTGTTTGAACGTTGTATATTATCTATAATATGATATTGAGTACCCTCACTAAATTCAAAGAAGCCACAATAGAAACAAATATTTATTAAAAATGGAGAATAGAAGGATGAAGAGAAAAATGAAGGAAAATGGTTGATGGTCATATAAGGTTATCTTTTCCTGTGTATGTAGAAGAGTTGACAGTAATAAGTACCAAACAATTGTGTTGTAGCATATTTAAAGCCTACTTTGCTTCTCATATTTTCCAACCTTACAGTTATAACACTGCAGATCAATCCTGTAATATCATAAGGAGTATGAGTTGCTATTTGACATATGACATATGTGGTACACTAGCGATGAAATATGCCAGTGGCACTAATAAATATATAGGAATTGCTAAGAAATATAGTCTTAAACTATATAATACCAATGCCAAAAACAAATTAGTAGCATTCATACCACTAAAATATGACTTTTTGAATTAAAAGAAAACTATAAGATTACTGATAAATGACAATACAAATATAACGTTATATTCACTGTTACGGATACTTTCTGATTTAATCAACTTGTGGCATGGTTAACTGATGCATGTAATGCTTAACATTTTTTTTTTATGTATGTATGCATATATGTGTGTATGTATGTATGTGTGTGTATGTGTATGTATGTATATGTATATATATATATATATATATATATATATATATATATATAGGTAGACCATTACAATAAATTTGATACCTATGAATGCCACTCACACTATAAGGGAGATAGACAGCAAGCATATTATTTTTAAGATGCATAACCGTTATTGCTACACAAAAGATATATTAAAATAAAAGATTTTCCTTTACAATTTAAACAAAACCAAATAGTTAAGTATTAAATCTATGTATAGTTGTGTTGCCTTAGTGTTTTATAAAATATTAAAATAGATAAAGACTGTATTTAAGTAATCTGTAAAGACAAATACATGTATACTTAAAAGATATATAAGATACTTTTCATTATAAAACTACCATATGGCGGGGCCGGGGGAGGATGCTGAAATGCAGACTTAGAGAGATCGCTTGAATGATTAGATCATTCAAGGATGAGATTTTTTTTCTCATGGAGGGGTTTGGTGGTTGTTTATCTTATATTGTTCTCAGTTATGATCTTGTAATTTACTTTTATTGGGTGTCTATAATCTATTGTAATACTGTTGGAAGAAGAAAGAACAAGTCATTCTCTTCATGTACACACATCTACACATTGTTACGAGTATATGAATATGGATAAAAGCAAAACTAATATAAATCCAATTGCAAAATGTATATCTCTTAATGTAAATGGTTTAAATAATAGCTACAAAAGGGGAAGTCTTTATAGATATTTAAAGCTATGTGAAGCGCAACTAGTATTTTTACAGGAAACACACCTTACACAAGAAGACATAAATAAAATAAACAATAAAAATTATACAATACTAGTAAGTTCCAACTATAATCAGAAGCGAAGGGGAGTAGCAATTTTGTGGAAAAACACTACTTTAATGCCTAAAATCATAAACACGTTCCATGACAACTCAGGAATGTTTTGTCTAGTGACAATATCTATCAATGAAATGATATATACATTAGTGAATATTTATTGGATACCAGGACTAGGTGTTAGAGTGGCCAAACAACACTTAGAAGACATTGTACAATATACCAAAGGCAATTTAATCATAGCTGGAGATTTCAATTGCATTATAAAAGAAACTGACACAAATACTAAAACTACACGTAAGAGATCACCTTTAACAAAGTTGTTATCTGAGTTTGTTGAAACTTTTAATATAGTTGACATACATGAGTATGCTATCCCAGATTCACTATTCTTTACACATTTTTCCCATAGGCATAATACATACTCTAGAATAGATAGAGTGTACATAGCAAAGGATTTAACCTCTAAATTAAATAAAGTCAAGACAATTTCATGTCCATTTTCGGACCATAACACCATAACGTTTGAGATAGACTTATGTTTCAAGAGAAGGATATCAGTAACAAGAATACCATCTTACATAACAAATCTCAAAGATTTTAAGGAATTTTATATTAAAGAGACACAAACATTCCTAGATATCAATCTTACAAAAGATGTATCTGAAATATATATATGGGATGCACTGAAAGCATACCTATATGGAAGAGCGGTGGGATGGTATAAAAATAAACAAAAACAGTGGAATAAGGAATTAATGGAATTACAGTCAAAAGTAGATAATTTAAAGCTTGATATTCAAAATGGAAACACCAGCTTAATAAAAGAACTAGAAGATACTAATAAAAAATACTCAGAGATGCTACACCACAAAACAATGATCAACTTAGAAAAAATTAAACTATGTTACTATTCAATGAACCCTAAAAAACAACGAAGAACAGCAAAGAGGACTAAAAAGATTATTAAAACAAATCAAATCAAGGAAATACATAATATAGAAACCAAAAAGAAAGTATCTGATTTAGAAGGAATACTAGAAGCTTTTAGGCTATTTTTTCATAAACTTAATAATCAAAATGAGAAAACAGAAACACATTCAGTATTGAAAGCTTTTCTCAAAAACAATGTTAAAGTTAGGTTATTAGAGGAGCAGGTACAACTAACAGATAAACAAATAACAATGACAGAACTTAAAGCTGAAGTAAATAAGCTAAAATTAAATAAAGCTCCAGGTATAGATAATATCACCCCAGAAATGTTTAAATTACTATCAAATGAGGCTTTGCTGTTGTTATTGAATGTCTTACATCAGTTAAAAATGGTAAAGACATTCCTCCTTCTTGGAAGTACACATTAATATCACCAATTCTGAAACAAAATAAAGATCCCAGTGAATGTTCATCATACAGACCCATTTCACTTCTTAATATAGATTATAAAATTTTATGGCAATACATGCTGCTCGAATAAAACAATTACTACCACTTTTGATAGAGGAGGATCAAACAGGTTTTATAAAAGATAGGAACACTTATGACAACATTAAAAGAATTCTTTCCTTAATTGATTATATAAATGTCACAAAAACAAAATGAATGTTATTAGCTTAGACATAAATTGCGCATTTGATTCAGTGAACTGGGATTATCTGTGGTTAGTTTTAGAAGAATATGGCTTCTCAAACAACTTCACTTTGTTAATAAAATCATTATATGAAAAATCATTGGCTTATATAAAACTGGGATCTTGTCTGTCTAAATCTATTAAAATAACTAAGGGTACAAAACAAGGCTGCCCTCTTTCTCTGTTATTGTTTGCGCTAGTCATTGAACCCTTAGCAAATAATATACGTATGGATAAAAATATTGAAGGAATACAACTAGACAACAGCCTAGAGCTTAAAATTCAACTTTTTGCTGATGATATTTTAATTACCTTAAAAAATAATAATAGCTGTTTAAAAGCATTATGGGACTCAATTCAAAACTTTCAAAACTTTTCAAGTCTTAAATTTAATGAGAACAAAACAAATGTATTGCTTATAAATACTAATAAAAAGATCTAAATAAAAATACCATAAATATATCTCTACCGATAATATAATTAAATACTTGGGAATTATAATAACTAACAACCTAGATACTACAATTGAAACAAATTATAAAGAGACCTTAAATAATATTAAAAATCTAATACAAAGATGGACTAAATTCTTCTTTTCAATGGAAGAAAGGCTTTATATAATTAAAATGATCATATTTCCAAAAATTCTTTATGTCATATAAGCTTGTTCTTTGCCACCAGCTAAATCACACCTAAAACAATTAAATGATTTAATGGTAAGATTCCTATGGTATCCAAAACCAAGGATAGCTATGAAGTATCATCTAGATGATTGGGATATAGGTGGCATAGGTTTACCAGACATAGAAATATATTTGCATTCATCCATTATTAAAACAATATCATTATGGCTAAATACAAAATATACATCAAAATGGAAGCTAGTTCATGAGAGAATCTGGTTAAAATCAGGATTTGTAGTAGCAAATAAGTATACAGATTTTGTACCAAACAATTTTCTATGGCTGATGAAGGAATATATGATGATACATAAGAATAAAAATATAAGTTCCAAATACATTACTTATACATTAAAAATTTTCCAAAATCTTATTAATAGCAATCCTGATATTAAAGCATGGTCATTTATTTTA
This sequence comes from Protopterus annectens, assembly GCF_019279795.1. NCBI lineage: Eukaryota > Metazoa > Chordata > Ceratodontiformes > Protopteridae > Protopterus > Protopterus annectens. The sequence goes on along the minus strand of NC_056729.1, from coordinate 1,980,009,047 downwards.
TATCCAGTAGCGTACACACAAGGTAATATAATAACATTTAATATGGAAGTAGTCAACATGCTTAAAGAAAAGGGATTAATATACTGGTATCAATTGCTAAACTCTGGAAAACCTCTGACAATAGACCAGATTAAACAGAAATTAAACATGGAAGATAGTTCGTGGTTACATGTACAAGAATTAAGACAGTATATAGTAAGCAAACAAGAAACAATGCAACCATCAATAAGACAAAATGTTCCTAACCTTATAGAACATATAATATTACTAACGAATTAACCCATTACTGGAAAGGGATACTTATCATCTATTTATAAAACAAACAAAAAAATAAAAATGCATAATAATGACAAAACATGGAATTATTATAGATCAGTTAATGGACATGTGCCAAATGACAGAGATAAAAAAACTAATTCTTCTCTCTCCAAAGCAGACATCACTTTCATTACATTGGAGACTTTTTACATGGCAATTCATACACAGATCTTATGTAACCCCTCATAAAATGGAACTTATGTTTAAGAAAAATATTGGCTGCTGGAGATGTGATTTATCAATAAAAGCAGACTGGCAACATATGTTCTACGAATGCCATTTGATTAAACCATATTGGGATAAAATAAATTATTTTCTGCAAATGGTATTCAATGATAAATTCCAGATTTCCAAATCTATTATTTTGTTTAATGCACCTGTACCCGACTGTGTGCCAAGAACAAAATATGTAATCTTATGGACTCTCCTAGCTATTGCAAGGAAGAACATTACATCAAACTGGAAATCCAAAGCTTCTCCAACTTTTAAGCAATTCATGAATATGGTGTCAGCAGTATCGCAATTAGAAATGAACACTATTAAAGGAAGAACTGAAAGAACTACATCATTATACGTAGCATGGCAAAAAGTAACTGAAATACTGGAGAATAATGACTGCAGCAGATTATAATCAGGAAACAATTGTATAGAAAGTCAATTATATGTCAACAATAGACACCCTTGTAAATACTTTATTTTGGTTTTAATGTTTGATATCTGTTTAGAGGTTTTAGCCTACCTTTTTAAATAATTTGTAAATACTTCATTGTCATAAATAACCTGCATTCATGTTTTCTTGTTTTTGGAAATGAATAAAAATATTTACAAAAAAAAAGAATACTTTTAGAGTCCACTCCTTTCCAGAAAGCCACCAAAGAAGCCAAAGCCCTTGTCAAACTGCCCGGGGTCAATATTATTTGACAGAAGTTTTATAACTTCGAATACCATATGATCAACACCATATGGTCAAAGTTATAAAACTTTGAATACTGAAAAAAAAAAAAAAAGTAACCTAGTGGATTAAAGAAGAGGGGCAAGCCCCACTGCACCCCACACCCCCCGCTCCTTAAATATACCAACTAAGAGATCGCACTACAGTGCAGTAAAGGGAATCTTCCCTTTACTACATTATAGTGCGGTCTCGGAGCTGTTATATTTAAAGAGCGGGGGGTGGGGGTGCAGGGGGGGCTTGCCCCCCTGCCTACAACCCTTAGTTTAGGGTTTCTTCTTTTATTTTATTTTTTTTAGTATTCGAAGTTTTATAACTTCGACCATATGATGTCGATCATATGGTATTCGAAGTTATAAAACTTTGTTCAAATAATACAAACCCAAACTGCCCATAACCCTGCATGAAAGTGGTTTATTACGGTGAATGTAATAAAAGGCAACAGCATGCAACAACCAACCAGAAGCAGTCTGCTTTGACACTGATTTTCCTTTCCTCAACTTTATAGGAGACAAGGAACTGATTAGCTTTTCTGAAGGTTTGAGTTTTGTCTAGATAGCATCATGAGCTGCTAGTGTAAAGAATCTTTTCTTCCTTGTTCTGTAGTTAATGGAGGAGGACAGAGAGATTAACAGTCTGGCTTAAGGTAAACTTTGATACAAGTTTAGGCATGAAAGAATGGTCAGTTCTCAAAAAACCCTGTCCTTGTGAAAAACGAGGTAGGGCTGGCTCACCATAAGAGCTAGTAACAGGTACTCTAAGAAAAGTCAGAGCAATGGGTAAAAAGTCTTCCATGTTATGAGCCTCAATTCAGGCTGAACAGTTTCAAAAGGAAAAAGTGTATGCTTTTCAAGCACAAAATTAAGATCTCAAGGAAGAGCCACCTGCTTTCAAGATAGACGGGTATACAACACTCTTTCATACCTCTCAAATTGGAAACATCAAAAATCTGGATAAGGCCCCTGAAAAATAGGTACAAATTTGTAAGCTGATTAACATAAAATTTACATACATAATTACGTAACCCCATCCACTTCAATGGAATTGTGAGATACCAACTTTCAAATGCAAACTGAAGAACAGACAACCATAATATGGCACCAGAATCCCCCTGCAGCCATCCAATGTCCCATTACCTGGCTATACCGCCCCATTTACCATAAACACTAATGTGTGTATACTGCTTCACTTCTACAATGATTATTTGGATTTTATTTTTACACTTTATAACACAATGCACAAACACTAATAGACATCTGCTAAAGAAAGCAATATTGTCTCACAACGAAAATAGACTTAGCATTAAAACGTCTCTGCCCTTGAAACTCACATTCATGAAAACCCATACCACATCCAAAGAAAATGCATCTGGCCAGTGGTGGATAAAGATTACCTTTGGGCTGTTTTCAAATCATAGGCCCCTTGCACACAAAACAAGAAACATACATGTGTTCTTTGATACACCTTCCTGACTTTATAATATATTCCTTGTATAATACAGCACATTTGTTAGACTTACAGCGCATTTTAAATTTATTGTTTGAAAATTTTTCCAGTAAGAAATGAAACAAAATGCATGAACCAAAAATGTCAAAACTGCCCAATTCAGAACATTTCCATCATAAAAGTCTACTTTCACACACACACACAAACACACACACACGCACCCACACACGCAGACACACACTATAAAAATAGAATGACAGTGTAAGCTATAGGCATCTTGCACAGCTTCTCGCACTTATTTTCAATTTCAGGGTTTTTTTTTGGGGGGGGGGGACAAAAACCAGGGATACATTTTAAACATTACTTGTATAATTTTGGAAAGTTGCTAGAATAAAATGTTATGTTACCACCATGCATTTCACTGCCTAGTCTTGAACCCAGGACCCTGTGCACTACAGTCAGAGCAACATACCACTATGCCAAATCAGTAGTTTCCTGGAGGATAGGAAGAATGAAATTTAAACGGCTATCATTTAGTGAATTTTTCTCACTTTTCACCATAGCTCTTCACCTCTTAGCACAAAAAACCTGGACAAAGTCAATAATGGGGGAATACAGAATTCAGTTTTCACTTCCCAGCGTAGCTCTCAATGTCTTAGCACAAAAAAACTGGACAAAGCCAATAATGGGGGAATACAGCCCCAAAATACAGACAAATTTTAAATACTGATCTTAGAAACTTAGAAAATTGCTAGAATAAAAGGTTTTGTGTTACCATTTATTTTCTGAAGAATATGAAGTCTGAAATTCAAATGCCTGTCATTGTTAAGTAAATTCAATCCTTCAGTGATCTGCCACAAAAAAATCCTAAAAAACACAGATTGTGTGAGGAACAGAACAAAAATAAGAGGCATAATTTCACATGTGGTGGTGGCTAGGGACTTTAGGCTCTTTTTATCTGTATTGAAGGTACAGGGTTTGAGCCTGCCTTCCACCCACCAGGTGTACTCCCTTGGGGCATTTACACACATACACACATACACACACACACACACACACACACACACACACTGTAAAATACCTGAAAGCTCTGCAGTCCTTCTCGCTCGCAATGTTTCCAACAGTCCCTCTCACTCTCTGCAGTACGGCATCATTTCCAGCAGTCCCGCTTGTTTTCTGTAGTATGACATCGTTTCCAGCACTCCTTTCCACCCTAATCCCATTGCAGTACCCAGTCCTTTCTCGCTCGCAGATGCAGCAAATAAATGTTTCCAACAGACCCGCTCATGCAGATGCAAGTGCAGTCCTTCCTGGTTCCTGTTCCCGCTTGCAGATCCATTTCAACAGCCAGAAGCCCTTGAGCTCAATTCTGATAGGCTGATGAAGCTGACCTCATTGCGCACGTGATGATGTCACCTCAAAAGGTGAAAAAAAATTAAAAATAAAAGCTGGGAAAAATTCGGAAATGAAGGGGTGCCACTTGGGAATTGTGGCACCCCATTATTTGGACCCCAAAACTTGGTAAAAAATTAGTAATTCAGGACAGTTGAGAGGTATGCATCCCTTTCAAAAACTGTTGAACTTGAGGATAGTTATAAAGGTGGAATTTAAGGGCAGGAAAGCAGAAATGGTTAAGAAATTAACCTTGATAATGTTCATCACTGTCTTGTTGTCTGTGGAAACTTGTAAAGGTCCAAAGAACCAGAGATGACTTAAAGCTTTCAAATCACTAATCACTGCCCTTGGCCAGACTGAAAAAGAAGGAAAACACAGATTCATGAGTAAAAAAAAAAATGAGTCACCACCACTATTCATCGATCTGACATCTATGTGCCTCTGTCTGTTTTGGTGAGGGCTCTGCAGAGGTCGCACTTTCAAACCTTGCAAAATGCTCTTCAGAGCAAGTCTGAAGCATCTGTAGTGACAGACTGGAGAGATGTCAAAAGGGAGAATGGATATCGACTGTAAGAGATCTGGTCTACCCACCTTACAAATCCGAAATAAGGGATTTTAAAAGATAAGGGCTGAAGATGTTGAGTCTGGACTGACCTGAAGTACTTCTGGATTTTTCTCAAGTGCAGTCTGGCAATGGGAAGCATGACAATCATCAATGCCATGAACTCCAATATCCTGAGAAATTCCCTTGCAGATAACTGCCTTTTGAGAGGAGAAACTCAGGAAGAACTGTTGCAATGGGATTAGCGGCAGAAATCTGTTTAGTAGAAACAGTTTTATACATAGAAATCACTGATGGATTAGCTTTAGGGTCAGAAACAAATACAATTCTGAGGACCCCTGTATAACTTGTCAGACTTACTGGGAGAAGGAGGATGACTGTCAGGCAAATCCCAGCTGTGAGAAAACCTTTCTCTACAGTAGGCATCATAGGAGGAACAGCTGCATATTTAGGCATATCTAACTATAACAAATCAAACTATATTTTCTATGCAAAAAAGATTTTATTCTACACCCACTAAAAAGCCTCTTTCATCTTAGATAATGTCTCAGGAAAAAGATAATTCTTCAGAAAGGAAATCTGAAACCATTCTTCCTTCAGAATCAGACTGTTCAGTTTAAGAAGTTCCTCAGGTACCCCTCCCCTCAGTGTCTGCTTGTCTGACTGAAAAACAAAGTCAGAAACTGGGGGAACTATTTTTGTTTTCTTTCCTGAAGAAGAAGTATAAGGCAAGAAAAATGCAAAATGAGCTCCTTAGCAAATCCTAGTAAGTCTTTCTCCAAAGAAAAAGAAACAGGAGATAGCAAGATTTTCTCACTGTGTTCACCTTCCTGGCAAACTCACTGTAAAATGATTGACCTATAGTAGGCATACTCAACCCACACTCAGATTCCCTATCCAGGTTAAGTGAAGAAACTTCATCTGCCCCTTCCTCTGAGACTGACAAGGGCGGTTCTCCCTAGCCCACAAAGGGTATGCAGAGGATGTGGCTGATCGATAGAGGAGCATGGATGAGTCAGTAAAAAGGTAAAGTAGAGAAAGTACAGCTGTGTAGATAGCTTACTCTAATTATAGATGTTTGAGTAAAGCAATGTTGTAGTACTGACTCTTGGAATATGCTGCCATGAAGAAGCCCATGGATGTCCTGTATACCAGATTATTTTCACCATCTCAAATGTCAACTGGTGCTATGTTCAGGTCTTTCTTGTCCAAGGAACCAGAGTCCAATGTCCCTCAGGTGCAGCATGACTTGTCCCACTAATCCTACAGACAACTAACAGTCCTGACCCAAGGGAGCAGGGGGGGGGTGGGGGGAGGATGAGTAGCTAGGTTCCTCAACCCAACCCCAGGGCAGGAGAGAAGTGGGATAGGAGGGAGGGAAAGGATACTACAACACTGATCTACTCAAACATTTACAGTTATGGTAAGTTATCTACACAACTGTCTTTACTGGAAAGGCTCACTGTCATACATTGCTTTGATGGAAAAAAGAAGTTATGTCTTACCATAATGTTCCATCTGTTTTGTTGATCTTCATCTATTCTTGACTGATGGGTTACAGTTCTGATACTCGGAACCAATTCAGCAGTAATATTGCTCATGCCAGCCAAAAGACTATTGAGCTAATCATCCACCCATAATGTCCCACTCTACATTACTTCAGATCGAGTTTGCAGAATTATAGAACAATGGAAGAAAACTAATTCCAAATGAGGAAGCCATGTCCAAGGAATGTCCTAATAGAAGACCCAGGACAATTCACTCCACCAGGAATCCACAGGACAGGGAAAGAGGGTGGGACTCCAAGAATAGATAAAGATCGACAACACAGATGGAACATTATGGTAAGACATAACTTCTTTATCTGATGTTGTCAATCTTCTTCTATTCTTGACTGACATAACACAGTCCCCAGCTACTTTGGATTCTGGGTGGCCCTATGGAAGGATATTCCTGAGAACCACAAAACCAACAGCAGCTCTTCCCCTAGAGACCAGATCCAATCTATAATGAGTAATAACGGTATGTAGAATAGCCCATGTTGCTGCTGCGCATATTTCAGTCATGGAAGCTTTAGAATGGAAGAAGACAGCTGAGGTAGCCAAAGATCTAGCAAATGTGCCTTCGCCAGCAATGGAAGCTTTAGGTTCTTCTTGTTATAAATGAAAGAAATACAATCTCTTAACCATTTTGACAAGGTAACCTTAGAGACAGATTTCCCTAAGGTTGCGCCAGAGAAGGAGACAAATAATTGTTCTGATCTCCTAAATTCTTTAGTTCCACTGAGAAAGAAAGGTACAGCTAACAGGAGTAAGCAATATTTACCTTTATTAGAAAAATTTGGAAAGAAGACAGGCAAGTCTATAGTCTGATTAATGTTGGACTCTGAAACCACTTTTGGAAGAAAGGCTGGATTTGTCCTGAGTGTAACTCTATCCTTATGGAAAAGTAAGTAAGGGGGTTTTGAACACACAGCTTGCAATTCAGAAACTCGTCTTATGGAGGTGATAGCTATAAGTAAAACCATTTTTCAAGAGAGGAACTTCAAGTCACAAGTAGCTGCTGGTTCAAAGGGGGGAGCTACTAGTGACTGCAAAACAACAGTCAGGTCCCGTGGTGGTAGAGGATCTTTAAATGGGGTTTTAATGGACAGTTACCTTGAGGATGACCATACAAAATCTGTGAGAAATTAAGGGTAGATCTCCAAAGTCATTATGAAAGTCAGAGATGGCTGCTAGAATGACTTTAACAGTAGAAGCAGATGCTCCCCTACCAAAAGGAATTGCCAAAAATATCAAAACTCTTTCCACTGGGGCTGAAAAGGGATCAAGGCAATTGTCGCAAGCCCAGACTGAAAATCTCTTCCATTTACTGAGGTAGAGAATCCTGGTGGATGGTTTATGGGATGCCAGCAAAATTTTTCATACTGGGGATGGAATATCATTATTCCTGGTGACTAACGGAAGTGGAGAAACCAAGCAGTTAGCTTGAGACTTTGAAGACTGGGACGCACCAATCCCTGAAGATGAAACAGAAGGTCTGCAACTGAGTCCAGAGCCCATGGATGGTGAACTAGGTGAGGCCATAGGAAGGGAAATCAAATCTGTTGAGGCCAGAAAGGTGCAATGAGGATTACTTTGCTTCTCAACCTGGCTGCTTTCTTTAGGAAAAGAGGGATCAGAGGGAAAGGGGGAAAGGCATATAGGAGACCCAGGGCCAATTGAGAACAGCATCTCTTGGGGACTCCCCTTCAGGGAGATTAGGGCAAAAAAAAGCTTCTCCACTTCTTGTTTTGGGGTGAAGCAAAAAGTTCACAGGAAGGCTGGCCTCAGCGATGAAAGATGTTTTTCGCTACCTCAGGATTGAGAGACCACTCATGAGGCATCAGAATGCATCCCTGCTCAGTTTGTCTGCTATCATGTTTGAACTCCTCGGGATGTGCATTGCTACCAGAATGCAGTTAGAGGCAATCGCCCATTGCCACACTCAGAGGGCTTCTTGAGACAGCGGATAGGATTTGGTTCCCTCTTGTTTGTTGATGTACTAGACTACGGATATGCTGCCTGACTGAACTGCAATCATTCCATGAGGTAGGACAGAGTGAAATGCTTGCAGTGCTAGTAGCACCACCCTCAGTTCCAGAATGCTGATGTACAGATTGGCCTCCATCAGGGACCAAGTGCTTTGGACTGTCTTTCCCAGATAATGCCCCCCCCCACACCCCCCCACACCCCATCTGGGAAGCATCTGTGATCACTATGGCTTTGGGTTGAGAAGAGACAAAGGGGCGACCCAAAAGAATTTGTTCGGATTCCATCCACCTTGATAGGTCCTTTTGCAGCGACTTGTGATGAGTATGGGGTGGTTCATTGGGTGGGTTAGAATGGAACACTGATTCGTAAGAAGCCAATGCAGTAATTTCATGTGAAATCTCATTAATGGGACCAGAGTGATCGTCGCTGCTATGAACCCTAATGCTTGAAGCACTAACAGGGCTGGTACTTTGTTTAAGCACAGAAGAAAACGAATTTGAGATCTTATTTTCTGTAGCCTATGGGAAAGTAGAGAGGTCACACAAGACAGAATGCTGAGACAAGCTTCAACAAATTCCATATCTAGAGAGGGAGTCAGTTGAGACTTTGTAAAGTTGACTGTGATGCCTAGTTGCAGGAACAACTGCAAGGTGAATTCTGCCGCCTGAAGCAGTAGATGTCTGGTGGAAGCGGTGATGGGCCAATAGATGTCTGGTGGAAGCGGTGATGACCCATTGAGCCAGTCATCTAGATATGGAAACACCCAGAATCCATGCAGTCTCAAGTGAGCTGTTACTGCTGCCATACATTTGGTGAACATCCTGGGGCTGTGGTGAGACCAAAGGTCAGCACCCTGAACTCATAGTGACTGTCTCCTAGCTGGAAGCAGAACTCATAGTGACTGTCCCCTAGCTGGAAGCAGAGGAACCTTCTTGAGCGTTGGTCCATTTTTATGTGGTAATATGCGTCTTGAAGGTCTATAGAGCACATCCACTTGTTTTCCTCTAGAAACCATCTGGAATTTGGACTGTTTAACAAATCTGTTTAGAATACTGAGATCCAGAATCAGTCTCCAGTTCCCTGTCTTTTTTGGCACTAAATAAAATCTGGATCCTATTTGGTCTGGTGGGACTTCTTGGATGACTCTTTTTCTAGCAGCTTTTGTATTTCTTTTTTTTTTACATTCTCTTTATTAGTTTTTGACAAATCATTTACATACATAACAGCAGGCTCATAAACATAAGTACACACTACACACTAAAAACAACTATATACAAATCTCATCTATATCTTACTAAAATGATTTCATATCTTTTACTTAATATCATGTCAGAATATCATCTAAAATCAATTTCCAAGAATCCTTCTGTGAGGGTTTTTGCTTCATGGAATACCATAGATATTTGTGCACAAGTATTTGCTTTCTAGCTACTTGTCTAAAGCCTTCCCATGACAGTGTAGTCCTGTTTTTCCAGTTTAATGTGATGTAGTATTTCATTAACATAAATATCATTATTATAAGATGTATATGTTTCATTCTAAATCCTGTTGGGGGAATATGTAAGAGAGCAAATTTCCAAGATAGAGTTGTTTTTTCATATCCCATTTTTTCTAATTTGACCCTTAAGGCACACCAAAGCTTGTATGAGCATTTACAGCTCCAATTTCTAAGGCTGCTTGGCCTCTCTGACTGGGTGGAACATCGGGGAGTCTTGCTCGAGTTGTTTGACAAAGAATGAAGGGGATAAAGTAAACTCTGGAAATAATTCTTAGCACCCAGGCATCTGTGGTTACTTGTCATCAGGCTGTTGGGTGCAAAGAAAATCTTCTCCCGACTGCCTCCAGAGGCAAGCAATCGGGCCTCCTTTCAGAAGCGCTGCTAGGGTTGGCCAGAAAAGGACTCCCTGGAACCCTGGTTCTGCAGACCACCTCAGCCTCTAGGATGGTATCTTCCATTGGAACCCCCCCCCCCCCCTCTGCCCCAAGGGGAGTCCGTACCACGTGTGTCCTGGAAAGGCCTCTGGGACTTTTTGAACCACATCTTTCCACTCCTCTGATTCCTGGAATAGTCTAGTTGGGAAGCAGAAAAATGTATTCCCACTGCAGACAGGGTCTTTCCATTTTTTCTCACACCTGGATAGAGTTTCCTTAACTTTGAGGCTGAACAAGGAGGATCCTTCAAAGGGAGCATTGACAAAGGAAGATCTGACTGGCTCCACAAACTCACACAGGCACATCCAAGCACGTCATTGAATTGCAACACCTGAACCTGCTGACCTGGTTGCCTCTTCAGCTGCATGTGCAATTAGCCTCATGGGCAAATTAGAGATACACTCCAGTGTAGCTAACTGGGAGGCCACGTTTTCTTGGACCCCCCCCCCTCAGCTACTCCTCCTGCTAGAGTATCCAATAACTCCTTGACCAGATCCCTCTGGAGCCTAGTAAAATGTGCCAAAAAGTTCAAGGACCTAATGGTAAAGGTTGATGATGCATAAACCCGCTTCCCAAATTTGTCCATTGTCCTCAGCTCCCAGTTAGGGGGATGAACACTGCAACTTTCCTCAGCCAGGTCCAATTTAGTGGCAGCCGCTACCACTATGGCATCTACTGCTAATCCTTTGCCCAGTACTGATGATCCTTGGAAGTGGAAAGTATTTTATTTGGTCTCTGTGAAATTGGTTCTTTTGAGTAAGGGGCCTTTCAAGCCCGTTGAGTGATCAATTTAATGAGAACATCAGTGGGAGGGGGTCACCCAGGAAGCAGATGTGTGAGCTCCAAAGGGCTGCAAGTACACAGATTCCTCAGAGGTAGTGTCTTTGGGCTTTCAGTCACCCCTCTGTTTAAGGATCTCCAGAATGGCTCCAAAGGAGACATCTTCTGGGGGGTGACCAGGGGGAACCTTCCCTTCATCGAAATCCGTGTCCTCAGTGATGGATTCTTCAGGGGAGTTCAGGTGTTTCCTCTTACACAATTTCTTCTGAAGGGGCCTCTTCAGTGGGAATATCTGAAGAGGACTCGGAAGAGGGGTGAACCTTGGTTGGTATGTCTTGCACCCTTGAAGCTCGATGTCTGGGTATGGAGGTTGGTGGCAGCTCCAAGTAAGCAGGCATCAAGGGGTGAGACTCCAGTAACATAGAGGCCACCTGGGAAGAAGCAGTGGCCAAAGCCTTCACCATAGCTTGAAAGGCAGGCCCCCCCCCCGAGGAGGAATGGGAGCCCAGAACCATGACAGACAAACTCGGAATTGGGGTATCACCCCGCCCTGAGAGAATCACCTGCAAAGTCAGAGCCAAGGAATGGCCCGGAGCCAGCATGGCCTGAAGCGGTAAGGTTGGCTCCAAATAAAAATCAGGAGTATACTCAAACCCTCCAAACCCGATGGTGGAGGCCCATCCCAGGGACTCGTCGCTTCTGAAGGCACCAAGAGAGTCAGAGCCATGCCCGGAACCAAAGACAAGGAAGTTATCAGCGCCAAGGCCACAGGAGTCTGTGTGGATGGAGTAGACAGCTGTAAAGCCCTGCAAAGAGGTCAGAGGAGTATATGTGGGGGTAATGGGAGAGAATTCCCCTACACCAAGAGGGAGAGAGGGCTGAGAAGATGAGGGAAGACCCATAGCTGTCAGAAGCTGATCCACCAACCTCACTATATCAACTTCAGAAAGACTCCTGGTGGATCGAATGGATAATCCCAAGGGAGATTCAGGTCTCCCTACAAATGGGCTAGGATGTTGACCCCAAAAGGGTTCAATCGATGGGGAATATGTAGTCCTGGGTGTAAGGAAAGATTTGGTCTTCAGCACAAGGGCAGAAGGTAGAAGCTGCAGAGCCAGAGGAAATGTCACTACCAAAGTGGTAACTAAAACAGTCGGTGTTGACATAGGAGTCATTAACGGAGTCGGTGTCATGGTCAGTATCAATGGCACCAAGGTAGAGTTCGGTGCCGCGGACTCAGTGCTTCCTGAAATTTTTGGAACCTTAGACATCAGTTCCGTAGAGTAACCAGCTGATGGGTGTTTATGTTTTTTAGATGTCAGTGCCAATGGGGCAGATTTTACACCAGAGGCCTGAGGAGACTGGTCAGTCTTGGACAATGTTTCCTCAAAATGGGCCTTAAGAAGCTCTTTAAGGATTTATTTATTTTTATGTTCCACTAGGGCTCTAGTACAGAAGCTCTGGCAGACGGAGCACTCTAGATTGAGATGAGACACACCCAAACAATATACACACTTATCATCACCATCCGAATTTGGCATTTTCCTGCTGCAGTCTTGGCAATGCTTAAAACCAGTGGTCAACTTTGATTTATCTGACATTATAGCCAAAAAAGGGTAAAAGATCAAGAAAGACAAGTTTAGAAAACATGATCACTCAGTCACAAAAAAACAGGAAGAATCCTACCAACGATGGAAGGAGAGATTACCCAATGGTAAGAGAAGGACAAGTGAGTGGAAACTACCAAATATGGTAGGTAAGAAGTGCCTAAGGTTACAGGTTAAGAAAACACACATACTTACAAACAGAAAAGGGTAGACAAGGTTCAGATATTATTGAATAGCTTAAGGAAGCTAAAAAGTTAGAAAAATTTTATTAAAACTGCAAAATGCACTTAGCTGCGATAGAGTCGGCTGACGCATCTTTTCTATATCAACGGCAAATGAGATCTGTGGTAATGTAGAGAGGGGCAGCATTATGGGTAGACTATTAGCTTGAGAGTTTTTCGGCTGGCACAAGCTTTATAAAGGCCGGATTGGTTCTAAGGATCAGAACAGTAACCCATCAGTCAAGAACAGATGAAGATTGACAACATCAGATGGTTAGTCTGTTATTGCTTTCTTGTATTTTGTATTGCCTCGTTGCCTTCTTTTATTTTGTATGCTTGAGTTTATTTTCTTTACACCGTGTTTCAATTGTATTCTACTTATAATTGCACATTTAAACTAGGAAAGAGACCACAGCTGTGCCTCTTGTGAGTTATACAGAAATTAAAATTTTCCCCCACCCAGTGCTGTTGTGTTTTTAAACTCAATTGTCTTTCTAACTGCCACCCCTTATGTTAATCTGACCACATTTCCTTCCCTCACCTCTTTCATTGGCTATAGTGAGTAAGCACAAAATTATTTCCATACACCCAAAATAAAATTGCTCACCCCAACAAATCTATCTTGCTCTTTTAAAATCCGTGGCTCTCCACTTAGATTGCTAAAGCTTAAGTTATACTCTCTTTCATATCTACCTGCTTAGTGCACACTGCAAATCTTAGGATATTAACCCATTTTTACCTTACCTTTAATATCTGCAACATCTAGTCCAAGACCACCAATTACTGGAGAGCCTACATTCTGCCTCTCAGCAGTCATCTTGGGATTAGTGTTTCTGTTTTACTCCTGGTGAGAGAAGGACCATAGGGACATTATTTCCTGGAGATTGATGATCATCAGAAAGCCTGAAAACTGCTTCATATGTGCCAGCTTGGAATTAGTGCTTATATTTTGCTCCTGGTGAAAGAAGGAACAGAGTGCATTGATTTCTACCTGCTTCTGATTGGGCAGTGAGTGTTTGTGTTGGAACTTCCTCACTGGTCTGGTTGCTATTCAAGGCATCTACCAGGAGAAGCCTCCAACAAGCCTACAGGCCCTTGCACTATCTGGGGCAGGACTGCTGATCACCAAAAAGCCTGTGGCCTGCTACTCATCTTGGGATTTGTGCTAATATTTTACTTCTAGTGTGAGAAGAAGCAAAGGAGCATTGTATCCCAGCAGCATGAAGCTGTGGTGAGACCAGCACTAGTAGCAACCAGGCAGTAGCCAATCAGGTAAATCCCCTCTTTTCATCATTCCAAGCAAAGCTAATGTTTTCACTTTAGTAAGTATTGCTTGATAAGCTGCTATCTACCTAACTACAAAATATCTCCCTAAATACTTTCTCCATAAACTATCATAGTCTACTTATTAGTTTCTTCTCAAGTGTTTGGCAGTGCCCTGTACAGACGCAGACAACTTGAGATGACATTTTTTATGTAAAAGCACCCTTGAAATTTCACCAGTACCTAGCTGTACACAAGCCAACTAGTTTGCGGTGACGAGCAATGACCCCAGAGTTGTAAACCAGATATTCCTGATATTACTTTATATACCCACTGCTGCCATCTAATCAATAAAAATGGGACTGTTGCCAGGGAAGGTGGATATGGGCATCCTGCAGCAATGTAGAAACTGCATCATGTTTACTGACAACCAATTAATTCTCAAACAAACTGATATAGTATGTCAGAGATGTATTTACACAATGTCACTGGAGGCAAAGCTCTCACAAACAAGCACTCCTAATGTCAATCAGGTTGTCAGTAGTACCCACACACACAGTTCAAACCACCCACCACACCCATCACACACAGTTCAAAGCAGGCACATAGCCCCACATATGCTGAGGCACTTAAATGTAATCTTCCTAAACCCCCAAAATATCCTAATGAAGTACACATAACAAATACCCTCAGAAACTCCAAATGTACTCTTTCAAAAAAAAAAAAACACCCACATCAACACATACAATCACATCTCATGGAGCCTCTACTTCTAAGCTCATAAGGCAGCCCAACATAGAACTCAACATTCTGGTCATGGGAAACTCCATTGTGAGACACGCTGATGTCCCTCTCACCAGGCTGAGTAAGAAGAAAGTCATGGTCAATTGCTTATCAGGGGCCAGGATCCGCTGTATTACACACACACTCAGGTCAATGGCCAGAAGTAGCAGTATGACTCAGTCATAGTCCATTTGGGTGTAAATGACCTGGGACATATCACCCTAGACTATATGAAGAGAGACATTGCAGAGTTCTCAGAATATGTGTCCCAGGCTGGTATGAGACTAGTACTGAGCAGCATTTTACCTTCTCCTAGGATGATGCCACAATACAAACAGAAGATGACTGACTTTAATTACTGGCTGTTTCTAGTGTCATTCTAAGGCTGTTCAATATTTGTCAGCTTGGAAAGAAATGGTCAACAGACCTCACTGCCTTGCCAGGGATGGTCTGCACCTCTCCCCTTTCGGCTTTCAAACATAAGCTAAAACACTGTCCTCCGCCATAGTGGCTTTTTTTAGGCAATGTCAAACTGAAAGAAGTTCCGAAATAGCAAATCAAAACCAAGAATATCTCAAGGTTTTACTGCTCACAGCTAGGGGTCTTAACAAAAAAGTCCACTCCCTAAAAGCCCTACTTACCCTAGAGAATGCTGATGTTTGTGTGGTCAGTGAAAAGTACAGTTTTGTACCTACCATAAATGTAGATGTTCGAGTGCTAATACAGCTGCAGTAATCACAGATGGGTTCTCTGCCATCAGGCGGTCCCTCGGTCAGCCGAATTCCAAAGTCTAGGTCCGGCGTCGGTTGTTGTCGCTTTTTCTCCCGACGTCAGTGAGGCCAGAGTATATAAGACACAGCCGACGCCATGTTCTTCAGTCTTTCTTGCCCCAGATGTCAGGTGCCCCCAGAAGGAAGGCAATACATAAATTATGTTTATATGCATATACAAGCAATGCAATATAATCCAAAATCAGTAGTTGCAAGCAAATAAACCATAGAAGGATAACCCAGTCAGGTTGTATGAAGAGGGTGTTAGGCCCCATGCCCTTACCAAGTGGGGAAGGAGGGAGGGAAACCTGTACTGCAGCTGTATTAGCACTCAAACATCTACATTTATGGTAGGTACACAACTGTACTATGTTCATCGTGCATACAGCTGCAGTAATCACAGATGGGTAGAGTCCCAAAGCTACGCACAGGGTGGTAGGTACTAGGAGGAACTGGGTTGAGCCAGAATGCCCTGCAACACAGCAGTGGCAAAGCCTGCTCTAGTTCTGGAATATAAAGGCAGGTGGTAGTGTTTTGTGAAGGTATGTACAGAACTCCAAGTGGCTGCCTCCAAAATATCTTTGGTAGGAACTCCTCTGAGGAAGGCTGTAGAGGTAGCTGTGGCCCTGGTGGAGTGTGATCTGATACCTGTAGGGACAGATTTCCCATGATAGGAATAACAAAACCTTATGCAGTGGCCTATCCACTTTGAAATAGTCTGCTTGGTAACTGGCTTCCCTTGAGCCCCTACAGCATAGGACACAAAGAGTTGTTCTGATTTCCTGAAGGACTTTGTTCTGTCCAAATAGTAACGTAGCTGCCTATGGATGTCTAAAGAATGTAGCAGCCTTTCCCCTTTGTTTTGAGGATTGGGGTAAAAGGTAGGTAGGTGTATGGCTTGATTTAAAGCTACCCTGGATACCACTTTAGGCATAAATGACGGGTTGGTACGAAGGGAAACCCTGTCCTGATGGAAGATGAGAAAGGGCTGCACCGCCATGAGGGCCTGTAGTTCCGAAACTCTACGAGCTGAAGTGATAGCCAGAAGGAAGGCTGTTTTCCAGGACAAATATTGCAAATCTGTTGAGGCAGCTGGTTCAAAAGGAGGCAATGTTAATTTTTCTAGTATGTAATTAAGATCCCAGGCTGGTATTGGTTGTTTCCTTGGTGGTCTTATATTCTTAGCCCCTCTGAGGAACTGTCGTAAGAGTGGGTGAGAAAATAAAGGAGGATCCATGTTGAATTCTGCAGAAATGGCTGAGGCATGGATTTTTATGGAAGAAAATGAAAGTCCACTGTTCAGCAGCTCAGCTAGGTACTGTAATACCTGAGGCAAGTTCTGTTTTCTAGGGTCCTGGCCTTTTTTCTCATTCCAAGAGCAAAACCGCTTCCATTTTGCAGAGTAAGCTTTGCTAGTAGATGGCCTTCTGGCCTCCAAAATGACATCCTGCACCTCCTTGGAGAGGAGGGTCTGTTGTGGTGTTAAGGAATTTTCCATGCAGCGAGATTGAGTGTATTCAGCTGACTGTGAAGAGTTTTGTAGCTGTGCTGAGTCAGCAGAAGAGGCATTAGAGGCAGGGACCAGGGAGGAGTATGTGTTAGGCTCCTCAGGAGTGGGTACCAGTGTTGCCTTGGCCAATCTGGAGCAATCAGTATCATCTTCGGTCTGTCTGCTCTTGCTTTCAAAAGCACCTTGGGCAGAAGAGGCAGAGGTGGGAATGCGTAAACTGTCCATGCTGTCCAACTGAATGAAAGGGTGTCCACTCTCCAGGCCTTTGGATGAAAGGTCCTCGAACAAAACTTTTCCAATTGATGATTCCTGTGGGAGGCAAAAAGATCTATGTCTGGCCTCCCCCACGCTTGGATTATTTCTGTAAACACCTGAGGATGTAACTTCCATTCGTGTGGATCTGTCATATTTCTGCTTAGATTGTCTGCCAGCGTGTTTTCCAATCCTGGCAAGTACTGTGCTTGAAGTTCGATTTGCCATTCCAGAGCCACGTTCCAAAGAGTCATGGCTAGTCTGCACAAGGGGTATGAATGTGTTCCTCCTTGTTTGTTTATGTACCACATTACTGTGGTGTTGTCTGTTCTTATCAGTAATTGTCCTGGATGCAGGAAGTCCTTGAAAGCTGTAATTGCATTTATTACTGCTAGCATTTCTTTTTGATTGATGTGAAGGTGCTTTTCCTTTTGGGACCATTTGCCCTGAATGCACCTGTCCGTCATGTGCGCCCCCCAGGCGTAATCTGAGGCGTCTGTTGTGATGACTTGCTTTGCTTGAGGCTTGCAGAATGGGAGGCCTGTGTTTGCTTGACATGCTTGGGCCCACCATAGGAATTCCTTTTGCAAACATGGAATTATTGGTATTATTGTTTCCAAACTGTGACTGTGTTGAGACCATAGGTTTTTTAGGTACCATTGAAGTTTCCTCATATGCAGCTTTGCACATGGGATTAAAAGAATGCAAGATGCCATGAATCCCAGAGCCTGCAGGATTTTCCTTGCAGTAAGCCTGGTACATTTTGCTAGAATTTTGAAGTACTGAGTTAGTTGCCCCTGTTTTTCTGGCGTAAGGTAGGCCGTCTGGGTGTTTGTGTCCAAGTTGGCACCCAGGAAAGTTATTTTCTGAGATGGTGTTAGCCTTGATTTCTCTTTGTTGATTGTGTATCCCAGAGAATGCAGTAACCGTGTCACATATGCCAGATGTTCTAGAAGTATGTGCTTGCTGTCCGCTTGGATCAGGCAGTCGTCCAAATAAGGGTAAATTTGTATCCCTTGAAGTCTGCAGTAGGCAATCACTGATGCCAGGCACTTTGTAAATACTCTGGGCGCAGTAGATAAGCCAAAGGGCAATGCAGAGAATTGATAGTGGATTGAACCTGCAAGAAATCTGAGGTATCTTCTGCAGCTTTGTCTGATTGGGACATGCAGGTATGCCTCCTTGAGGTCTAATGTTACCAGCCAAAACTCCTTGCCCAGCATGGGAAGAAGCTGCTGTAATGTGAGCATCTTGAATTTTGGTACGAGTAGAAATGTGTTTAGGATGGATAAGTCCAAAATGGGTCTCCAGTCGGTTCCTTTCCTTGGTACCAGAAAAGTCTTGAATAAAAACCTTGACCTTGTTCGTGAGTAGGTACCTCTTGAATAGCTCTCATGCTTATGAGCTTTGAAATTTGTAGTTGTGCCTCTGCCCTTTGATTTTGTGGCAGGTTTGGCATGCCTCTCATTTTTGGAAGAGTGTGGAATTGAAATTTGTAGCCTCTGTTTATAATGTCCAGGATCCATTTGTCTGTTGTGACAATATGCCAATTGCTTGCAAATAATGCTAGCTTTCCTCCCAAAGGTGCTGCCAGCTGAGACATGCTTGGCATGGAAATGAGGGAGTCATTGGGTTTGCTTCCTGTATTGTTGTGCACTGTCTTCGCCACCTCTTGGTGCTGGAGTTTGCCACTGTTGGCCTCTATATGATCCTTGTGATTGTCCTCTGCCCCTTGTGCGTCTGTATCTACCTCTTTGGGGCTTGTCAGTGGCTGGAAAGGACCAGTTTTTTGAAGGCCAATTTCTGCTAAAACGTGGTGGTTGGACCTGTAAAAAAGCTTTGACAGTTTGCATAGATTTGGCTTTTTCTTCCATTTTCCGTAGTATCTCCTCAGCATTAGTACCAAACAGCACATCCTTTTGTAAAGGAGCATCTAGAAGTTTAGCTTTCACATGGTCAGGCAGGTTTTGTTCCCTAAGCCAGGCATGTCTGTGAATGACTGATCCTGTAGCAGCCGCTCTGCTTGAGGCCTCTAGGGCATCATAACCACATTGTAAGGTGTGTTCACCCACTTGCTCTGCACTATGCATCATATCCTGTAACTCCTTCAAATCTGGTTGTTCAGGTTCAGACATTTTATTCCTTAATTGTGATAACAGGAACTGTTGATATTTAAGCATGTGAAACTGACAATTTAAGGCCCTCATGGCTGGGGTGGCCGAGGTATATACCTTTTTCCCCCACCTTTCTAAAGATCTTGACTCTCTTTCTGCAGGAAGTGGATTCTTGGCAGTGGAGGCCTTCAATCCCTTGGGACCTTGTGAAATGGTTTCAGGGTCAGCATTATGGCTTTTGAAGAGAAATTGGTGAGAGTTAGGTACTCTGTAGTACCTATCAGGTTTGACTGGTGCAGGAGGCAGAGAATCCTAGTTAAGGCAAGCCTCCGAATAAACATCATCAAGTATGTCCAAAACAGGAGGTATCGCCAGAGGTCTGTGTTAAGGTAACAAAAGAAATTCCCTAAGTCTTTTCTTGGAATCTGAAAAGTCTTGGCCTTCCCAATGGAAGTGTTCCCTCAAAGTGTGCAAGGTTTCCCCAAAGGAAAAATCCTCAGGAGGAGATACAGAAGGAATGGACTGCTCTGCATCCGAATCCTCAAAAGGGGAGTAGGAGTGTTCCTCTACATCAGAATGTTCTGATAAAATGGATCCCTGATCAGAAGAGGGAGAATCTTCCTCCACTCTGGGTCTCTTGTCTGGAGGGGGTTGAGAACCCCTGATAAGAGTAATTAAATCCTCAGCCATTTTAAGCATCTGTTTTTTAGGCATGGGGCCTGGAGATGGGCCCTGTGCAACAGGCCTCTTGGGATGCCTGGCTGCTTTGGATTTAGTAAAGGCCTTAATAGAAAAAGAAGATGAGGGTCTAAAGACACCATGTGTGGAAGTGGACCTGTCCACATTAGTAGGCTCAACATTAGCAAAGGCTTCGGTGGTTGTAGTCTGGGAAAGGGCCGAGGTACCAGCGGTCTCGGGTACAGAGGACACCGCCAAAGGAGTGTCGTCGGTAGTCAGGGACTGCAAAGGTGTCTCGCTGAGAACCGGACCACATGTAGCCTGTTTTGGCGTGGTGTCGGTGGGGACCGCGGGCCTCGCGTGTCGGTCCTTGTCCTTGCGTTTTTTGGACAAAACGGTAGTCGGAGTATCCGACGACATTTTATAATCAAAGGCTTTACCAAAATAGTGTTGGGCGAACTCCGCCTGATGCTTAATAGTGCGTTTATTGAAGATAGCATAAAAGCGACAGCCCGAGACGTCGTGGTCTGGGCCTAAACAAGGTATGCAGAGGGAATGGAAATCCTTATGCGGTATTTGCTTCCCACAAGAAATACAATTATTAACTTTTTCTGACATCGGTCTGAGGCAAGAAAAGTTTCCCCAACGGGGTACTTAGCTTTAATGAAGACTTCGGTTTCCAATATTTCCGTAATTCAGGAGCTGGCCCACCGGCACTTGCGAACTGCTTCTGCTTCGGGCACCGCGCGGCAAAAAAGACTGAAGAACATGGCATCGGCTGTGTCTTATATACTCCGGCCTCACTGACGTCAGGAGAAAAAGCGACAACAACCGACGCCGGACCTAGACTTTGGAATTCGGCCAACCGAGGGACCGCCTGATGGCAGAGAACCCATCTGTGATTACTGCAGCTGTATGCACGATGAACATCATGGTTTCAAGCAACGGAGAGCACATCATCAGTTTAAGGCTATAATGCATTCCACATATTTAAACCAGCTAATACACAGAGACTGAAGCTAGCGGTGTCTCGATTTACATCAAAAATAAATATACCTCAAGGCTGGTCAAACAGAACAATGCACTTGAGCTTCTCCATGTTCAAATCACCACAGACAAACTCCCATACCACTTCCTTGCAAGCTATAGGTCCCCCTCTATGACTCAGGAAACCCATAAATTATAATTATGTACTCACCATAGCTCTGTATCTGTGTTGTCTGTTTTCTTCCTTCCTCAACTGATGGGTCTCAGATCTGGCCTCAGCCACTCAACAGACTTTAAGCTCTGTAGCTCCAGCTCCTCCCCTTACCCATAATTTCCCAGCTACTCTTGAGATGCCTCATATCAAGTTTGCTCTCTATATGGTTAATTACAATGTGAAAATGGAAAAATGCAGCCAAAAGTAACCTCTGAGTTACAACACACAGAGGGTGAAAAAGTGGCAAACAGGAAGAATCAGAGAAGAACTCTGGAACCCACACAGCATAAACTAATGAAGAATATTCCTCAGGTCATGCCAAATCCAAACAAAAGGGAATGGGAATTAATGAGTGGGAAGTTGAGGAAGGATGAAAATGGACAACACAGCTGCAGAGTTATGATGAGTACACAATTATAATATTTGATGTCTTTTTCATCTGTTCCTCAACAAGTAATCTTGGGTGGCCCTCAAAGAAGGATATTCCAGAGTACTGTGGAGCCAAAGGCTACCTTAATTCTGGATAAAATGTCCAATTTGTAATGAACTATAAAGGTATGAGCACTGGACCATGTAGCAGCTGCAGAGATGTCCTCTATAGTTGTTTTACATCAAAAAGCGGATGATGTGGTGACAGACCTGGTGCAGTGAGCTTTAGGACATATGGGTAATGACAGCCCTTTGCTCCTGTAAATAAAGGTAACACAATCAGTGAACCATCTGGCTACAGTCATATTTGTCACTGTTGTGCTTAATTTGACTTTGGAAAAGGATACAAAAAGCTGTTCTGATTTCCTTAAATCTTTAGTTTTGTAAAAGCAAAATCTGAGCTGTCTATGAGCATCCAGTAGATGAAGCATGTATTCTCCTTTACTGGAGAATTTGTGACAGAATACTGGTAGATTAACTGAATGGCTGAGGTTAGCTTTTCACACCACTTTGGCAGAAAGGAAGAATTAGTCCGAAGTAAAACACTGCCCTTGTGAAAAATCAGGTAATGTGACTGAGAAGAAAGCACTCGGTATTTGATACCTGTCTAACTGAGGTAAAGGCGACTAGAAAAAGAGTTTGCCAGGACAAAAATTTTAACTCTGTCCTTGAACAAGGTTCGAAGTAGGGCTGAGGTAAGGGCTTGAAGAAAAAAAAATTATGTACTCACCATAACATTCCATGTGAGTTGTTCATCTCGCCTTCATTCTTACTGATGGGTTCAGAGCCAATCCTCAGCTCTGACTCGGCCAAATGCAAAAGCTTGAGGTCTTCAACCAGCTCATGGCCTACTCCCTATCCCATGATGACTGGTGATTCCCTCAGATCTTGTTTGCTGCTAATAAATATATGTGTCACTGGACATATCAATAGTATAGAAAAACACTAGATAATGTTCACATACAGCCATGCTTTACCTTAAACTCAGTCCTCAAGAAACTTGGATGGGGGCTGGAGAGTAGGACATAAGAATGAAGGCGAGATGAACAACTCACATTGAAAGTTATGGCGAGTACATAACTTCTTTATATGAAGTTCTCCTATCTCGTCTTCACTCTTACTGATGGGTCAGCGTCCCAAGCACCATCTTTCTTGGATGGCACACGGGAGTATATTCTTCAGGACAGTGGAACCAAAGGAAGCCCTGTCTGCTTTGTACTGAGTGTTAAAAGTATGCGGCCTCGACCAAGTGGCTGATGCACAAATAGTATCTATCAATAATTTAGCAGTAAAGGCTGAAGAGTTGGAGACAGCTCTAGTTGAGTGAGCTTCTATTTTGTCTTGTAGGGGTATATTCACTGAAGTATAAGTAAAGGAAATACAATCCGATAACCATTTTGATAAAATGGTTTTCACAACAGGAGCTCCTTTCTTGGAATCTGAGAAAGAAACGACGAGCTATTCTGTTTTCCTGAAATCCTTGGTCCTATCTAGATAAAATCAAAGCTGTCTGTAAACATCAAGCTTGTGCAGCATATACTCCACCTTACTGCCATATTCAGGGAAGAAGACAGGCAACTCTATTGACTGATTGAGGTTCGTTTCTGAACATACTTTTGGTAAAAAAGAGGGATTAGTCTGAAGAGAAACTCTATCATTATGAAAAATTAGATATGGGGGTTTAATGGACAAGGCCTGTAACTCTGAAACCCGCCAAGTAGAAGTAATGGCTGCTAGAAATATAGTTTTCCATGTGAGATACTTTAGGTCACATGAGGAGGCTGGTTCAAAGGGAGGTAGGATGATTCTTGAAAGAACAAAATTCAGATTCCACTGAGTAATTGGAGATTTAATAGGTGGTCTCAAATGTATTGTACCTTTGAGAAACGCCTTGGAAAGTCTATGTGACATGATACTGGATCCTTCATCACCACGACGAAAGTTAGATACTGCAACCAATTGAACTTGAATAGTTGCATTGGCTGCCCCTTCACTAAAAAACTTTGTCAAAAATTCTAAAATAGAGGACATTGGAGCTAAATAAGGACCAATATCGTTTTGTAATGCCCATATTGAGAATCTTTTCCATTTGCTGAGGTATAACTTTCTGGTAGATGATTTGTGAGAGGATGTCAAAATATGCTGTACTGCAGCTGAAAGATTCTGTAACCTGGCTATATTTGGAAGTGGAGCAGCCAAGCTGTCAATTTGAAGAACTGCAGGAATGGATGAAGAGCCCCCGATGAGTGAATTAGGAGGTCTGGAACTGAATCCAGGATACAAGGTTCTTCCAATAGATGAGGCCGAAGAAAAGGGAACCAAATCTGGTGAGGCCATTAGGGGGCTATTAGAATGATTGCCCTTCCCAGAGCACTGGCTATCTGTAAAACTTTGGGTATCAGTGGAAAATGTGGAAAAGCATAAAGAAGACCTGGGGGCCAATCATGAACAAGTGCATCTCTTGGGGCATCCCCTTGAGGGGGAATTAGGGTGAAGTAGCTGCTGCATTTCGTGTTTGTGGGAGTGGCAAAGAGATCGCAGCAAGGCTGGTCCCATTTGCGAAATATCCATTTCACTATTTCTTTCTTTAGGGACCACTCGTGAGGCAATAGAATTGCCCTGCTCAGTTTGTCTGCTATGACGTTGGACCTCTCCAGGATATGCATTGCTTTCAGAAAGTGCTGGTTGGAGGCTGCCCACTGCCATACTCTCAGGGCCTCTCGACATAGGGGATAAGATTTGGTTCCTCCTTGTTTGTTGATGTACCAGACTACTGACATGTTGCCC
Source organism: Protopterus annectens (assembly GCF_019279795.1). Taxonomy (NCBI): domain Eukaryota; kingdom Metazoa; phylum Chordata; order Ceratodontiformes; family Protopteridae; genus Protopterus; species Protopterus annectens. Next base: position 1,979,984,517 of record NC_056729.1, on the reverse strand, counting down.
GTCTGTATCGCGATGGTCTCCTGAGGAAGAGAGTCTTGAAAGGACTGCAATGCTAAAAGTACCGCTCTCATCTCTAGGACATTGATATGCAAATTGGCCTCGTAATGATTCCATGTGTCTTGGGCTGTTCTTCCCTGATAATGCCCCCCCATCCTATCAGTGAAGTGTCCGTGGTCACTATGGCTATGGGTGTTGGTAGAACAAAGGGACGGCCTGTCGTTACACAATGCATTAGCCACTATTGGAGATCCCTTCAGCAAGAATTCGTGACTATGATCTGATGAGACAATGGGAGATCCTGAAATGACCACTGTGTGAAAAGGAGCCATTGTAGTATGCGCATGTGCATCCGACCCAGTGGAATTGCAATGATGGCTGCTGCCACTGTACCCAACAATTTGAGAATCATGGATGCTGGGGCTTTTTGTTTTGAGAGAAGAGATAGAACTTGTTGTTGAAGAGTACAAACCCTTTCTGGCAGAAGTTTTAGGGCCACTGTGGTGGTGTCCAGGTCTGCTCCTATGAAAAAGATATGTTGCGATGGTGATAAGGCAGACTTTTCTAAGTTTATGGTAGTCTCCAACTGACAGCACAGATTCATAGTGGTGTCTCTTGCTTGAATGAGTTGATGCCTGGTGGTGGTGGTTAGGAGCCAGTCATCTAGGTATGGAAACACCTGGAATCCTAAACATCTCAGGTGAGCTGTGACTTCTGCCATGCATTTGGTAACCACTCTTGATGCTGTAGTGAGACCAAAGGGCAGAGCTCGAAATTGGTAGTGGCTGCCCCCCAGCTGAAAGCACAGATGATCTCTGGATGGTCTGGCCATTTTTATGTGGTAGTATGCATCCTAGAGATCTATCGAGCACATCCAGTTGCCTTTTCCTAGAAAAGGAAGTATTGACTGCAGCATGACCACCTGGAACTTCGTCTAATTTACAGATTTATTCAGTCTGCTGAGATCCAAAATGGGTCTCCAGTCCCCTGTTTTCTCTGGAACTAAAAAGAATCTTGAGTAAGTTCCAGATTCTATCTGGTCTGCGGGGACCGGTTGGATGATTCTTTTGTTTAGCAACCTTTGAACTTCTACAGTTGCTTGTTCCCTGTGACTGTGTGGAACGTCTGGGATTTTCTTTACAGGGGGAGGTGGGGTGAAAAAGGGTATAGAGTAACCTCTCGATATGATACTTTGTACCCAGCTGTCTTTTGTTATTTTTAACCAGGCGTCTGGGTATAAAGATAAGCTTCCCCTGTCTGCCTCCAGAGATGGACAGGCGGGCCTCCTCTCAGGAGCGCTGGTAGGGCTTCCCAAAGAACTGATCTCTGTCACCCTGGTTCTGCGGACCCCTCTGCTGGGTGAGTGGCGTCTTCCATTATTACCGCTCCTCTGCCTCTGAGGGGGGTTCACCATGTGTCCTGAAAGGCTCCTTGAGTTTTACGGAACTACATCTTTCCACCTTTCTGACCTTTGGGGTGGAAAAATGGACTCAGATGGCAGACATAGAGTCTTCTGTCCTGTTCACACCTGGTAAGCGTTTCTTTCAGTTTGGGTCCAAAAAGGGACGAGCCATCAAAAGGGGTGTTGATAAAGGATGACTTAAAGGGCTCCGCAAACGAACATAAGTGCATCCAGGAATGTCAACTAAGAGAAATTCCTGTACCCACTGCTCTACTCGCTCCATCAGCTGCATACGAAAGCAAGGAAGGGTTTGTCAGGGAATTGAGGGTGGAAAGCTATGAAGACATTTGATCTGAAACCCCTGCAGCTACTGAATCCTGTAGAGTATCTCCTAGCTCTTTTAGGAGATCTCTTTGTAATCTAGTAAAATGCATAAGCTAATTTAGCGACCTAAGAGCAAAAGTCACTGAAGTAAACATGCGCTTTCCATATCTGCCCATGACTCTCGAATCTTTATTTGGTGGACGGACTGACATAGACATTTCGGATAACTCCTTCTTGGTGGCTGCCGCCACGACCATGGCATCAACAGGGACTCCTTTGGTGAGAAAGGCCTTGTCTTGTGGTGAGGTAATAAACTTATTGGGCCTCCTAAGGACAGGTTCCACTGTATCTGGAGACTCCAATGCCTTTCGACAAACCAAGTCCATGAGTTCATCAAAAGGCGGAGACACCCAAGAGGCGGAGGGTTGAGACCTGAAAGCCTTCAAGTAGAATGACTCGTCATCAGTAGGTTTGGTGGACTGCCAATCACCCCTCTGTTTGAGAATCTCTAAGATATCTGCAAAGGAGATATCTTCTGAGGGTAATCGTGGGGAACCTTCTGAATCATCCAAGTCAGTGTCTGAAGCGACGGATTCCTGAGGGGAGTTCAGATGCTTCCTCTTGCATAGCCTCTTCGGAGGGACCTCCTCAGTGGGAGCTTCTGGTGAGGTCCCGGAAGAGCACGGATCGCCCTCTGGGTCTCTACACTTTTGTGGAATCTGTGAGGATGAAGTAGACACTGGCACTTTGGGGGGAGAAGCTGCTGGTCTTGATGAAATGGTTGTCCTTGGAGACAATGCTCTCCTCATGGCATCGAAGGCTCCCCAGCTCTGATGTGAAGGAACCCCTGGATCTGACGATCCAGCTGATTCTCCAGACACCAAGACGGTAGGCTCCGAGCCAGAGGTAGGTGCCAAACTCACCTGCACTGAAGACCCAAGAGGCAAAGTCGGACCAGAAAGATCGGTTCGACTATCCACCCCAGACCCGACTGGTGAGTGTCAGCTCCCAGACCCTTTGGTCGGCACCAAAGTAGTCAGAGAGGTCAGTACCAAAAGTCCTGGAGCAGGTCTTGGCACCAACGGCGCCACTATCATCAATTCCAAGCAGTCCAGCTCTGAAACTTCAAGTCGGATCGGAGGAGGAACAGGAGAAGAGGGGGGAGTAATGGTCGGTTCCGAAGCCAGAAGGGTCGGACCCAATAAAAGCTTGGCAGACGCCAGTGTCTGCAGAAGCTTCTGCATCACATGATCCACATCCATGTCTGACAGGCTTCTTGAGGACCAAGGGGACGGAACCAAAGAAGCCACAGAATGTAATACTGGTGATTTTAGAATAGGAGATACCAGCTCCAGTACCGGGGACCAGCTCCTAATAGTAACAACTGTCGGCTCCGATATCAGTGGAGCCGAAGATGAAGTTTCGTCGGCTTTCGACTGACTAGGAGATGGAGATTTTCTCTGTTCCAAAGATCCAGAAGCACATGTTTTTTTGAAGACTTAGTCAGTTTAGCATGACCTGCCCTACTCTGATCTAATTAGTCCTGAAAGGAAGATTTAATTAAACCTTTGATAATTAGTTTATTCTTCCTTTCCTGTAACACTCGAGAACTAAATGAGTGGCATATGGAGCATATTTCCTGCAGATATAAGAGACCTAAACAGTACACACAATCCGTGTTTCCATCGGTAATGGACATCTTTTGTCCACACTTGGGGCATTTCTTGAAGCCAGAAGGCTTAGTCTGCTTTTCCTTGTCTTTATCCTGTAACATTTTTATGTGTAAAAGGAGAAAGTCCACACAATACACTATAATAAACCCTCTAATATAAAACGAGCTTGAAATAAGATATTAGCCTTCCATTAACTGGCTTAACTTAACACAGGCTACAATAAACTTCAAAACACACATCAAGCTATGAAATTTAGCCTTCTAATTTAAACAGCCTATAAATGGAAAAAATAAATGCACACACTTACCTATGAAGAATGCTAAATGTATATGTATATATATAATTTACACTGAGATATAAACACACTATACTGTTAAATTCACAGTAACTCTACTATGAAAACTTAGCTAGATTTAAGGGGATAGGGGTATAACAAGGCCTTCAAACAGGCTGCAGAGAACAAGAAGAAGAGAATCACGCTCTCAGGAAAAAACTAAGTGTGAAGGCCACTCTAACTAACTACAACTATGTTAATAAAGTCAAAATTATGTAAGATTCTACAAAATATAAAATATCTATAGAAAAAACAATTTTCACTGGCCAGAGCTAGTGAATCGCCCGATCTGTTGCAGTGGCAAATGAGATCTGAGGGACTCACCAGTGCATCATGGGATAGGGAGTAGGCCACTAGCTGGGTGAAGACCTCCAGCTTTTGCATTTGGCTGAGTTGGAGCCGAGGATCGGCTCTGAACCCATCAGTAAGAATGAAGGCGAGATAGGACAACTTCACATTTAGTGTTAAGGTTCCATGGAGGCACAGTATCCTAATTGGAGGCTGAAACATAAAGGCACCCTTAAGAAAGGCTTTTCACAATTTTAAGGAAGCTAGGGATGAATGATCTACAGCTAGTTGAAAATATGAGATGGCAGCTAATTATTTATTTATTTATTTACATTTGTTGACTGGGAGTGTCCGACTGGACGTAGGTCCATTTTCAGCGGAGACCCGGGGAGAAAGGCTCCACAGTTTAAATAAACAGACAGTAGTTACATTGGATTACATAGCAATTAACAATTTGATTAACATAGCAATTAATTACAAACATATTTACAGATGAAGAACATAGTACTTCAGTAGACAACTAGAATCTTTATCTGCGAAGTACATAAACAGAAGTTATGTTCTTACCATAACGTTCCATGTTAGTACCTCGGCTCCGACTCGGCCACTCTAAAAGCTCGAGAGTTGGTTCCACCGGCTCGAGGCTCCCCTTATATCCCACAATGCTAGGCGGTATTACCTCAGATCTCGTTTGTAAACTAGGCCCAGCCAATAATAACTCCAGAACTACTGGAAAAGGAAAAAGCCACCTCTATAAAAGGAAGGGAAGAAGGTGACCTGAAAACCTGATGAAGGAATATATGCACAGTATAGCATATACCTATATACAATAGAGGTGGTAGAAAGAGAGGTCACAATCAAACTCCTCTAGGTCTGTCCAGGCTAGGGGGAAGGAGGGTGGGGCCTTAAGAAAGAAGCGAGAAGAAGACAACTAACATGGAACGTTATGGTAAGAACATAACTTCTATATGTTAAGTTGTCCATCTCGCCTTCATTCTTGCTGGATGGGACCGCGTCCCTAGCACCTTGTCCCGGGTGGCCTATCGGAACAGACTCTTGAGTACAGTGGAACCAAAATTAGCTCTATGTCTAGAAGCTAAATCCAACTTATAATGAGAAATGAAAGTGTGAGGAGTAGCCCATGTAGCTGCTGCACAAATGGTATCAATAGGCAGCCTGTCTTGGAAAGCTATAGAAGTAGCCAAAGCTCTAGTCGAATGGGCCTTGGGTTTGTTAGGCAACTTTTGGTGTCTAATATCGTACACAAAGGAAATCAGGGATGTTAGCCATCTGGAAAGTGATACCTTCGAAACTGAAAGGCCTTTTCTGCCTTCTGCATAAGAGACAAACAACTGGTCAGTTTTTCTGATCTGTTTGGTCCTATCCAAATAATACCTTAATTGATGATGGACATCTAGCCAATGCAATTTTTGTTCAGACCTGTTAGAAAAATTAGGAAAAAACACAGGGAGGTCAATGTTTTGATTCAGATTAGCCGCAGAGGCTACTTTAGGTAAAAAGGATGGATTGGTCCGTAAGGATACCCTATCCTTATGAAACAAAAGATACGGTGGTCGACTGCTGAGTGCATGAAGCTCTGAGACCCTTCTAGCTGAAGTAATGGCTACCAGAAAGAGAGTCTTCCAGGATAGCAATTTCATTGAACAGGAAGCTGCAGGTTCAAAAGGGGGAAGAATTAAAGATGTGAGAACTAAATTAAGGTCCCAAGAGGGAGGAGGATTTCTTATAGGAGGTCTAAGAAGAAAAACACCCTTCAAGAAAGCTTTGCAAAGCTTGTGAGACATGATGGCAGAATCTGAGGTGCCCACATGAAAGTTAGATATAGCTGCCAATTGAACTTTAAGAGTAGAAGGAGATGAACCTGCATGGAAGAGTTCAGCTAGAAAATCAAGGACTATTTGGATGGAAGCAGTGAAAGTATCTATGTCCCTTCCTTGAGCCCAATAGGCGAAACGTTTCCACTAAGATAAATCTTCCGAGTGGAAGATTTATGGGAAGCTATCAAAATATCTCGAACAGAGTGAGATATTTGAGGAAGCCTGGCTAAGGTTGGAACTGGAGGAACAAAGCAGTGAGGTTCAGAGAGGGGAGGGAGTGATGTAACTGACCCGACTGATGGATCAAAAGATCTGGAACTAGGTCCAGATGCCAAGGTTGCTCCAACAGAAATTGATGTAGAAAGGGGAACCAAACCTGTCGAGGCCAGTAAGGAGCAATGAGGATCAATGAGGCCTTCTGAGCGATAGCTTTCTGTATCACTTGAGAGATTAGTGAGAAGGAAGGAAATGCATACAGAAGTCCCCGGGGCCAAACTTGGACTAGAGCGTCTCTGCTGGGCTGGCCTGGTAACGGGAATAGGGTGAAATAATCTCTGCACTTGCTGTTTTGGGGAGTAGCAAAAAGGTCGCAGCAAGGCTGACCCCACTTGAGAAAAATTTTCTCCAAAATAGAATCTTTCAGAGACCACTCGTGAGGCATGAGGATAGCTCTGCTCAACTTGTCCGCGATTAGATTGGACTTCCCGGGGATGTGCGTTGCTATCAGAAACCGCTGAGAAGAAATCACCCATTGCCACAGTCTGAGTGCTTCTCGACATAGGGGATAGGACCTGGTTCCACCTTGTTTGTTGATATACCACACTACAGACATGTTGTCCGTCTGGATTGCTATCGTTCCCAAGGGAAGAGAGTCTTGAAGGGCTTGCAACGCTAAAAGCACTGCTCTCATCTCTAGAACATTTATATGCAAGTGGCGTTCATCTGGTTGCCATATGCCCTGGACTGTTCTGCCCTGATAATGCCCCCACCACCTGATCAGGGAGGCGTCCGTTGTCAGAGTAGCAACCGGAGGGGAAGGAACAAAGGGTATTCCCAGGAAGAGCTGGGGGGAAGAAATCCACCAAAGAAGATGATTCTTGCATGCTTGCGTAATCATAATGGTGTGGGACATCGGAAGTTGCTGGTAGGACCATTGTGTGAAGAGCATCCATTGCAGGATTCTCATGTGAAATCTGGCTAATAGAAGTAGAGGGATAGCAGCCGCCATAATCCCCAGTACTTTCAGAACTAATCTGGCTTTGACTCTGTTGCTGTGGAAGAGAAGGGAGACCAGTTTGCGTATGTCTGCTATTCTTTGGTCTGTTAGTCTCGCAGACATGTTGACTGTGTCTAGATTTGCGCCTATGAAGGTAAAAGCACGACAAGGCGACAAAACAGACTTTTCGCAATTTATTGAGATACCTAGCTTTTGACAAATGCGAAAGGTGTAGTCTCTGGCTATTAGAAGAAGATGCTTGGTAGGAGCTGTGAGGAGCCAGTCTTCCAAATATGGAAACACCTGGAATCCTTGACGTCTCAGGTGAGAAGCTACCACTGCCATGCATTTGGTAAACACCCGGGGGGGCAGTGGTGAGACCAAAGGGCAGGGCTCTGAATTGAAAGTGACTGGTTCCCAGCCGGAAGCGGAGGAATCTCCTGAAGCGTCTGTTCATTTTTATATGATAGTACGCATCCTGGAGGTCTATAGAGCACATCCAGTTTTCCTTTCCCAATAGGGGAAGGATGGATTGTAGTGAGACCATCCGAAATCTTGTTTTCTTGACCGACTTGTTCAAGATACTGAGATCCAAAATGGGTCTCCAGTCCCCTGTTTTCTTTGGAACCAAAAAGAATTTGGAGTAGATTCCGGATCCTTGCTGGTCTGCTGGCACTGGCTGAATGGCTCTTTTTGCAAGCAACTTTGAGATTTCCAACGCTGCTTGATCCCTTTGAGTGGGTGGAACATCTGGAAGGGATTTTTTTGATTGATTTGGAATACGAAAGAACGGAATGGAATAGTCTTCGGAAATGATGGACTGTACCCACTTGTCTTGAGTTAGGGATCGCCAGGCTTCTGGGTACAGTGACAATCTTCCCCCGACTGCCTCCAAAGGTGGACAGTCGGGCAACACCTCAGGGATGCTGGAAGGGCTTATCGGAAAAGGTTTCTCGATTGCCCTGGTTCTGCGGACCCCCCCTGCCTCTAGGGCGACGTCTACCATTATTGTTCCCCCCTCTGCCTCTGGAGGGGAACCGACTCTGTGCGTCAGGCAAAGTCCCTTGAGATTGTTTGCGGAACCACATTTTCCCACTTTTCTGGCCTTTGGGGTAAGGCCTAGAAGGAGTAGAAAAACAGACTCCGACGGCAGAAAGAGTTTTGCCATCCGTCTCGCACCTCGTCAAGGTTTCTTTCACTTGAGGACCAAAGAGAGATGATCCATCAAACGGGGAATTAGTGAAAGACGTTTTAAAGGGGTCCGCAAAATTGCATAGCCGCATCCAGGCATGCCGGCGTAAGGCGACACCTGTCCCTGCGGCTCTGCTCGCTCCATCAGCCGCATATGAAAGGAGGCGCATGGAGGAGTTAGCTATAGAGTTTAGGGTAGCCAGCTGAGCGTTCATCTTGTCCTGAAAACCCGCAGCTGTAGGGTCCTTCAACATCTCACTCGCTTCCTTGATCAAGTCTCTTTGAAGATGAGTGAAATGGCATAGGTAGTTCAGCGAACGCATAGCAAAGATCGCTGACGAAAACATCCGCTTCCCGTACCTGTCCATAGACCTAGATTCCTTGTTAGGAGGATGGACAGGCACCGAAGGATCAGCTAGTTCCTTCTTAGTGGCAGCAGCTACCACCATAGCATCCACAGAAACTCCCTTGGTCAGAAATTGCTTATCTGCTGGTGCTGTGATAAACTTTGAAGGTCTCCTGTGGGTGGGGTCTACTGAGTCAGGAGCCGTCCAAGCCTTTTTTGCTACCACCTGCATGAGGGGGTCAAAGGGGGGGGGGACACCCAGGAGGTGGAAGGGCGAGAGCCAAACGCCTCAAGATACACAGATTCATCCTCCGAAGGGTTAAGGGCTGGCCAATTTCCCCTCTGTTTCAGGATCTCTAGAATGTCTGCAAAGGAGACATCTTCAGAAGGGGAACGGGGGGAACCCTCGGAATCCTCTAAATCTGTGTCAGAGGTGACAGACTCAGGTGAGTCTATGTGCTTCCTCTTATACTTTCTCTTCCTAGGGGGCTCCCCTGCCAATTCAGGAGAGGCCTCGGAAGAGGATGAGATCCCCACAGGGGATTCTTGAGGAGCTGGCTCTCTGCGGTCTGGGATGAGGGAATGAGTAGACATAACCTGAGGCACCGAAGAGGGAGGGGCGGACGGAGCCGACTGTGGAGTTGAACCAGGTTCCAACACACTCCGCATGACCTCGAACGCACCCCTGTCAGGCAGAGCCAGAGGTCCCCGCCCGTGCTGAGAACCCCTCGGCACCGACAGTGATGGCTCCGAGGCCGATGTCGGAGCCGAACTCACCAGCGCCGAAGCACCGAGAGGGAGAGCGGGGTCGGACAAGGGTCCGATGCCACTCACCCCCTCGGAGCCGACGAGGGAAGTCCGGCGCCAAGATTCTTCCAAGGAAGAAATTGGAGCCGACGACGGAACCGAAGACAATTGTATCGGTTCCGACGCTACCACAGTCTCGGTTCCGAAACGCCCCGGCTCCGAGCTCAAAGGAGTCGGAGGAGGAACATTTTGAGGGATAGGGTCAAGCATCGACTGATGAGTCGGGCTCTGAAGCATTTGGGCCAGTGCCTCGGACTTAAGAAGTCGACTCACTACCCTCTGAAGGTCATGATCCGAAAGCCTCGATGATCTAGAGGAGTGAGATCTATGGCTCCGTTCAGACAGCAAGGGAGACGCTGGAGCCGAATGAACGGAGCCAAGGGACGGTGACCTGGACCTCTTTCTAGATGTCGGTTCCGATGGTCTGATCGGAGCCGACCCAGGAATTTCCAATGCCTCAGCTCCAGCCGGAGCCGAGAGAACCACAGAAGCTGCAGTTCGAGACTCATCGGCTCCAGCCGGAGCCGATGTAACAGTAGGTTTCGAAGCCTTAGGCCTCGACTCAGAAGCTGGAGTCGAGGACCTAGAAGCCTTAGAGGGTTTGCCCGAAGTAGCAGTAGGGGAACCCTCAGGCTTAAGCAAACCTCTTAAAATAAGTTTGTTTTTTTCTTTCCTGCAGGACTCTAGGGCTGAAGCCATGGCATACAGCACAAGAGTCCTGCAGGTGTAAAGGTCCCAGGCAGTATACACAAGAAGTGTGACTGTCTGTCAGAGACATTTTCTGACAGCACGAGTCACACTTCTTGAAGCCTGAGACCTTTGACTCCTTAGACATTTTCAAGGAAAGTGTAACCACACACACACACAAACACACCGATTACACTGTCCACAAGGTTAACTAAAAAAAATTAGTTCTTTTTCAGATCCCTAAAAAAAAAAACACATACACTCCACTAAGGGGATGGAAGGGCCCGAAGGCCTGAGGGAAGAACTAATACGTTCTTGAGGAAAAAAGGGTGGATAAACAGGAAGGAAAGGGTCAAAATCCACTAAGTTAAGGGAATTAACAATAAAAGACTAAATTAAGGGGGTTTAATTTAACTATAGAGTAATCTATAATAACTGACCTGAAGCCGGTAGAAACAATACACCTCGATCGCTGTAGCGGCAAACGAGATCTGAGGTAATACCGCCTAGCATTGTGGGATATAAGGGGAGCCTCGAGCCGGTGGAACCAACTCTCGAGCTTTTAGAGTGGCCGAGTCGGAGCCGAGGTCGGCTCCGAACCCATCCAGCAAGAATGAAGGCGAGATGGACAACTTAACATCAGACATTAACAAATGTTACAATAAGAAGTTCCTGCTGTATAATAAGTACTAGGCTTATGAGCATCTGAGCTTGCTATAATCAAGGTAGTTAGTGGGGTGAAAAGAAAGGTAGTGGATGGATGGGGTGGGTGATATTAGAGTGGGAGTTGCAACGGCATAGCCAGCATGTTTTTATGTGTGCTTTTAGTAAAGTTTTGAAGTGGGTGCATGATGGTACGGAGGTAATTGTGGGTGGAAGGGAGTTCCATAATTTGGCTATGGCGCAAGAGAATAGTGCTTCGCCAGCAGAGTTATTGGCTTTATTGATCTGCAAGTGATTTTTGTTGCTGGATCTTAGTGGTCTGGAGGTGCGATAGGGTTGGAGTAGATTCTGGAGGGATGGGACATTTAGTGGATGGTTTACTAGTTTGTGGGCAAGTGAGAGTTGATACCATTGAAGGAGGTGAGGGAGTTCAAGCCAGCCCAGTTCAGCAAGTGAGAGACAGTGGTGACTACGGTAGGATGCCCCTGTGGCGAATTTGGCAAATTTGTTGTAGCAGGTCTCTAGCTTGTTTAGATCGCATTGCCTTAGGTTGGTATATATTGGAGAGGCATAAAGTAGGTTGGAGATAAGATGGGAATTTGCTATTGACATCTTTGCTGCTTTGGTGAGAAGTTGCTTACTTCTGTACAACGCTCCTAGTTTTTTGTGGACTTTTTTTATGGTCATGGATATGTGAATGTCAAATTTTAGTTTATTGTCTATTTCCACTCCTATCAATTTGGTGCGTTCAGTTGGGTATATAGTGGTGTTGTCTTTTGCTGTGATGTTAAAGTGAGAGTTGTTTTGAGTATGTTTGGTGGATTGAAAGATGAGTAGTTTAGTTTTGTTTGGGTTGAGTATTAATTGGGCATCAGATAACCATGTTTCAACAGAGAAAAAGGCTTCCTGTGTAACTTTTTGCAGTTTGGGTAGGGAGTGGGCTGAGCAGATGATGGCTGAGTCATCTGCGTATTGTATGAGTGTGCCATGTTTGGTGGCAGAGGCTAGATTATTGGTGAAAACAGAGAAGAGTAGGGGTCCAAGGATGGATCCTTGGGGAACCCCTATGGAGACAGGTAGTTGGGGAGATATGTCATTCTGCCATACAACAGATTGTTGGCGGTCAGACAGGTAACACTGAAACCAGTTGGTGACTGATTGAGAGAAGGATAGATTACTGAGGACAAAGATGAGTTGTTTGTGTGGGACCATGTCAAATGCTTTAGATAGGTCTAGGAAAGTAGCAGAGGAGAAATAGCCATTGTTTTTATGCTGAAGGATAGTGTTAGTAAAGGAGAGTAAGGCAGTGGTGGTGCTATGGTTTGTTCGGAAACCATGCGGAGTATTGGAAAGGAGGTTGTTAGTAAGGAGGTAGTCTGAGACCTGAGAGTGTATGCATCTCTCTAGCATTTTGGAGAGTGGAGAGAGAATAGCTATGGGGCGGTAATTGTACATTGATAGTCGAATAATTAGCCCAATAGGTTCATAGGTTCATAGATTAGTACTAAGCTAGCTGCCATTGCGAGCCATTTTAAGCTTAGCCAATTATTCCTTGGGAGACTCAAACCCTGCACCTTGTGTTTGAAAGGCAAACACCTTAACCATTAAGCCACCCTCCCAACCCATCATTGAAAATGGAGGCTAGGAAATCAAGAATAGCTTGAATCGGTGGGGAAAAGGGGTCTAATTATCTCTGAAGGGCCCAAATAGAAAATCTTTTCCATCTATTTTTATAAAGTTTCCTGGTAGAAGTTTTTTGGGATGATATTAAACACGTTGAACAAAGGAGGAAAGTCTGGCACTTCTAGCCATCAGTGGAAGTGGAGAAATCATATGGTCAATTTGAGGGACAGCGTGTCTGGGTGAGGCAGTCCAGACGGGTGAGACAGAAGGTCCTGAACAGTATACAAAACCCAGGGAGGGTGTAAGAAGGTGAGCCCATAGGAGGGGAAACATACTCGGTGAGGCCAGAATAGGGCAATGAGGATCACCTTGCTCTTCCGTTGGAATGCTTTCTGAATAAAGTTGAGAATGAGCAGATTAGAGGGAAAGGCATATAACAGACTGGAGGGCTGAATGAGAAATAGAGCATCTCTCAATGACTCCCCCTCTGGGGGGTCAGGGCAAAGTACCTGCTGCACTTGACAATGAGGGGAGAGACAAAGAGGTTGCAGCATGGTTGACCCCACTGGTGGAATATCGTGTCTGTCACTGATTGGTTGACAGACTACTCAAGAGGGAGTAAAATGGACCTGCTCAGATTCTTTGCTAGCACACTGGTTTTCCCCAGAACACGCATTGCCAAGAGAAAGCAGCCAGAAGAGATCATCCATTGCCAAACTCTCATTGTCTCCTTGGAAAGTGGGTGAGATCTGGTTCCCCCTTGTTATTTAATGTACCAGACCACCGATATGTTGTCCATCTGAACTGTAATCATCCTTAGAAGGAGCACATCTTGAAATGCCTGCAATACATACAGGACATTGATTTGAGGACTGGCTTCTGTCTGGGACCAAATGCCTTAAACTGTCTTTCCCAAGTAATACACACACACACACACTCTAGCTGGGAGGCATCTGTAGTCACTGTGGCCTTGGAAGAAGGAAAAATGAAAGGATGAACCTGGTAAACCTCCTCCTCATGAATCCACCATGCTATCTGTTGTTTGCAATCATATGTGACATGAATGGGAGTTGTCATTGACTGATGTCTTATTGACCACTGTACCACCACAGTCCATTGTAGTACTCTCATGTGGAAGCATGCCAAGGGGACTAGTACTATAAAGGCTGCCACTGAACCAAATAGTTGAAGAACTAATTTGGCTGGAGCTGAATGAAAAGTAAGGACGTGCAAAGCCTGTTCCTTAATGTTGCCAATCTTGTTTGAAGTAGACTTGCCACTTGTGACTTGGTATCTAGACAGGCTCTGATTAACTCCAGAGTTTATGTTGTGTGAAGTTGAGATTTGGAAAGGTTTACAGTAATGCCCAGTTGTGCACAGAGATGGAGCAAATTATCCCTGGCTTGAAGTAGTAGGGGCTCAGTGGAAGCAAATAAGAGCCAGTTGCTTAAATACGTAAACACTCAGAATCCCTGCAGTCTCAGGTGAGCTGCGACCATTGCCATACACTTGAACACCCTGTGGGCTGTGGTGAGACCAAAGGACAGTGATCTGAAATGGTAATGACTGGCTCCTGGGTTGAAGTGTAGAAATCTACCCAGACTGCCTGTGTATTTTGATATGATTGTAAGTGTCATTCCTTAAAAGAAGCAGAATGGACTGAACCATGGCCATCTGGAACTTTGAGTATTTCATAAATTGATTTAGATTGCCGAAGTCCAAAATTGGTCTTAGGTCTCCAGTCTTTTTGGCAACAAAAATAATTTTGAGTAAGTTCTGGATCCTTGTTGATCTGCTGGTACCGGTTGGATGACTCTTTTTTTTCTAGCAGCTTCTGTATTTCTGTGGCTACAGCTTTCCTCTGACTGGGTCTAACACTGGGAATTCTTCTGTTGATTTTTGGAAGAAAAATGGGGAAATGGTATGTAATAACCCAAGAATCTTTGGTCATGGCTATCCAGGCTTGTGGGTGTAGGGACAAGCATCCCCTGACTGCCTCCAGAGTGCAGCAGTCAGATAATCCTTCAGTGGCACTCAAGGGCGCCCGCAGGCAGGTGCAAGGGGGTGCACTTGCACCCCCCTGGAATCGGCTAGTTGGGATTAGTTTCATTTTCAAAAAAAAAATTTTTTTTTTTTTAAAGGGCAGGCGTTCCTCCTTAAGAGCACCCGGCGTTCCTCCTTAAGAGCGCCCTTTGCATCCTGTCCCATCGCACAGACGCAACAGGTGTTTGCAACCTGTTTCTATATCGGGAATTTGAATTCCAGACTCCAGCGTGGACTATGGGCGGAAACGTATGCTGACATCATCGCATGGCGCGAGCGGGAACTGAAACGGATGGTTTTAGAAGCAGTTTCTGCTGATGGTCTGACGGGTTTTTCTTTTGCGAGGACTGACTGAAGATGGAGTGGAGTGGAAACAGGTGTGCTGTGGAATCTGGACGCTTTTCAGAGTGAGTAAGCTGGCGTGTGTGTGTGTACATACATACTAGAAAGAGTGAGATTTATATTTGTATTTGTTTACTACCTTAGTTACCTAAAAAGAGGGGATGCCAATGTACCATACAGGTTCTTAGACAGCAATTGTAAGTTATGTGTTGGTAGACATTTGAAAAGATACATACAGGTAAGAATATACTGACAATATTATTGTGGGTTTTCACAAAGAAGGGGGTTTGCATGCACTGTATGTTTTTTTGTTGTCATGTCTTTTATTATACTCCAGATTTAGAGGAGTTGAAGGGACTGTTTAATCATTTTATATTGCAATTTTGTGTAGCAGGTCTAATGAGATCTTGACAATAGTTATATAAATCTTTTGTATGGGTCTTTTGGGGAGTCTGGTCATTTAGTGCTAGTTCTTTTGTCTGTATAGTTGAGTTGTATTCAAATCTTTTGTATGGGTCTTTTGGGGAGTCTGGTCATTTGGTGCTAGTTCTTTTGTCTGTATAGTTGAGTCTTATTCTGCCACTCACCATGTTTGGTCATCTTTTGGGTTTTTCACAGCCCTTACTTTTGCAAACTTTCAAACTGCAGACCTATTTTTTATTACCTTACAACAGAGCCAATGTTGTTCAGAAATGTATTTTGTCCTTTGTTTTTATGTCTATTTGAAGGATTTGGTTAGTCAACAATCTTAACAGTTCAGTTGAATATTTTGACTGATAGATCTACAGAAGGAAGACACTTTAGGAAGTACCATTTAATAGACTAGAGCTTACACTCAATAACTTCTATGAGCTGGTGTCTAAAAGTGTTTTTTTTTTTTTAATTCTTGTAAGCAGTGAATTAGAGTAGTGTGAGCTTGTGTGTGTGCACATGTACATACTCTTGTGGGTTCATGCCCATTTGAGAGCGAGCATGCTTCTAAATCATATATGGTGGTAAATAATTATTTTTCTAGTTAAGGTCTGTGTCTGTGAGAGGAGAATGGATAGGCATTTAATTAATTTCTGTCATGTACCAGTGCCTGTTAAACTTCCAGACTCAGCCTGGGTCTGAATGACTTGAAAGTAACCAAATGCTTGGTCAAAACATTTAACTCTATTGGTTCCCAAGGAGTACTAAAATTATTGAGTCTGACAATATCACAATCAGCATGTTCTTCAAACTACAGAATGGTAGACATGAGTAAATGGCATCCTGTGTGGGCTCATGTGTGATGTTTCAAAAGATATAAGGCACACAGATATACTTTCTTAACGTCTATGCACTGGGATCAAAATATACTTTTGGCATAAATGGGAGTTCCCTGTCATTTATATGCAGAGTATAAAAATAAATCAGATAAAGGAGCTGGTGAATCTTAAGCTGGTTTTACTTTTTATTCTTCCTTGCACCTTTCAAGTCCGTAGAGTATTATTTGAATCATGTTTCTATTAGTGCCAGAGTCTGAGGATTTAAAATGAGATTTCCTTCCCTTGAGTAGTTATTCCACTACATAGCCTTCTGGTATTTAGGTAAACTAAACAAAGCGGCATTTTAAGTGTTTGAGTGCTTCTCAAAGTTGTATTTTTATAGCTGTTGTTGGATTTAAAATAATATAAGACCCTGCATGTGTTTCAGTGCCACCAGTGTTCTATAGTGGAATGAGTAACAAATACACAAGTCATTCTTTTCTGTGATGCTCTTTTTTGAGGCTTACTGAGATGTTGAAAGAATGTGAGGTTGTGTAAAAATACAATAACTTAAATGCAGTCTCATGAAAAGACTTGAGGTTAATCATGTCTTTTCAACCTCCTACAAAACTCACTATTCATTCTATGTTTGGTACATGAAAGAAAAATGCTGCCAAGTGGAATGAATGGTATTTCTATTATTATTCTGCATTCATCAGGCCCATAATTGAGTACAATGCCCCTTTTGGGATGTACCTTACCAGACAACTGCAGCAACTGGAAAGACCCCAAAAGTACCTCATAAGAGGATCAAAGGGCTCAAACAGATGCCATATGCTGCCCGGTTAAAGAAGCTGGATACCTACTGCTGTTTGCTCCACAAACTGTTTTTCTTAACTTTTTTTCCCCTTTAAACAAGTGCTTTTTCTTTTAACATGCACACCACTTATGAAAACACAGCACACCAATGCAAGGTGTATTGGGACAGTTGCAGCTGCTCATTTCATTTTTTTGGGGCAGGTATTTTTCCTTACCTTTTTCAGTAGGCTTACCTGGTTTACAACTAAAAAAGAATGTTTAAACTTTGTTCCTTTTTTGGGACTCTGTCCATTGTTTTTGGCTTTGCCCAAATTTCTTGAATAAAAAGGTGAAACATTTTTGACTGCTCCTTTTAAAGCAGGCTATAATTACTTATAGTACCCCCAAGATTCAAGGTTGTAGACCCCACCTTTTTCCAGACTGGCAAAATTTTCATTGCATGCATAATGCAGGTAGGAGCTGAGAATTTACTGAAATATTTTTGATTAGTAAGAGCTTATTTTATATGTCAGTGTGCAGGGGATTGACTGCTGCTTTGCTGTATATGATACAGAGCACTTGCCATTTTAAGTACTGATTTTTTTCACAGTAAGCTGTACGCTGTTAGACAGACATACCCACACCTGCAAAGTACCTCACAAAGGTTACTGTAGCCAACATGCCTATGGCTTACACTACTGTGATTCTGTATTTATATATTGTGTGTGGAAGTAGACTGTTATCATGAAAATGTTCTGACTAGGGCAGTTTTGTCATTACTGGTGCATGCATTTTGCTTCATTGCCTACTGGAAAAATGTTCAAACAATAAATTTAAAATGCAGTTGTGTGTGGAAGTAGACTGTTATCATGAAAATGTTCTGACTAGGGCAGTTTTGTCATTACTGGTGCATGCATTTTGCTTCATTGCCTACTGGAAAAATGTTTAAACAATAAATTTAAAAATGCACTCTAACAAGTCTAATGTGCTGTATTATACAAGGAATATAATTTAATACAATCAAGAAGGTGAATCAAGGAATGCATACATGTATGCATGGCCCTAAAATATGTTTGAAAACAGCCCAGAGGAAAGTGTGAAAGGCTCAAAATCATGAGAAAATGTTAAGCTTTACTCTTAGGTTCATAGGTTGGTACTAGGCTATCAGCCCTAGGGCCTATACAAGCCTAGCCATAACAATTCCCTGGCTATTTCTTCCCACATTATTTACTTTCCTGGACCCCTGTCTAGCAGGGCGACTGACGTGATCCCTGGGGTGAATTTCCTTTCTCCCATCCAATCGTCAAGGTTCCTCTTGAAGAGGTCCAAAGAGGCACTCTGCTTGACATGTATGGGCAATCTATTCCAGAGTCTGGGGAGTCTCTGGGTCAGGAACCTATCCCTCCAGCATGTTTTGTTTATTGTGATGACAAGGTTTAGATCCCAGGAGCGTGTAGCTCTGAGGGATTGGGATTTCTTTAAGTGTAGCATGTCCAACAGCTCTGGGTTTGACATGGCCTTGTATGTTAAGCAGAGATCGCCTCTGAGTAGACGATATGCAACAGAGTATAGCTGGAGTTTTTTAAGGCGGTCAGCGTAGGGCATCTGCTTTAGGCCTGTGATTCTTTTAGTGAGGTATTTCTGAGGCCTTTCCAGTTGTTGCAGATGTCTTGAGAGGTACATACCAAATGGGGCGTTGTATTCTATAATGGGTCTAATGAGGGATGAGTACAGTGGGACAATGACCTCCTTTTTCTGGATGAAAAGCCCTTCGTGATGAGGTGTGCCACATAGAAGGATTTCCTGACTGTTGTGGCGATGTGGTTATCGAAGGTGAGACCACTGTCCACCTGTGTCCCTAAGTCTCTTATCACACTTTCTGTGTTTAGTGTACTGCCACCTATATGGTAATTCATGGATACATGTTTTTTCCCAAAGGGGATAACAATACATTTCTTGGCATTGAGCTTGAGCCCATGGCTCTGGCACCAAGCATCTGTTTCTGTAAGGCCCTTTTGTAGAGTATCCACATCATTTGGGGATTCAATAATGGCTCCCAGTTTGCAGTCATCTGCAAACTTTGTTAGCCAGAGTCCCTTAGTGTTGACCTGTACTTCAGAGAAGTAGATGCCAAACAAGAGCGCCCCAGGACTGAACCCTGAGGTACTCCACTTGTCACTTGTCTGGAGCTGGATTTGGAGTCGGCTACTTTTACAGTGTGGGTTCTATCAGTAAGCCATTTAGCAACCCATTGGGTGACATAGGGATTAATGCCCAACTTAGTAAGTTTATCTATGATTCCAGAGTGGGGATGGTATCAAAGGCCTTGGCAAGGTCTAGATAGGCTGTGTGGACCACCTTACCCTTGTCCATGGCTCTGGAGACTGATTCAAAGAAGTCAATCAGGTTCAGGAGACAAGATCGGCCCTTCACAAACTCAAACTGGGTGGGGTCCAGTGTTTGAAGGTTGCCAATGTCTTTGTTTATAAGTTCCATGATAATACGCTCCATGGCCTTGCAGATAAGGCTTGTCAGACTGATGGGACGGTAGTTTCCAGGATCCAAGGTGGATCCCCCCTTGTGGATTGGGATAACTGAAGCTCTGCGCCACTCAGTGGGCTCGAAACCTGAGGTGAGGCTATGATTAAACATGACACTTAGGTGAGGTGCCAGTTCATATTGTAGTTCATGTAGTACACAGCCCGGGATGTCATCTGGTCCCATGGATGCTGTATTCTTGGCTTTAGAGAGTGCATTTTGTACCTGTGTGGCCGTTATTACTGGAATTTGGCAATCTTACAGTATTGAGATGGGCCATTTAGGGGGTGAGAGGGGGGTGAAGTTGGCACTGAATCGATCTGCCAGGATATTGGCAATATCCTTTGGATCAGTATATTTAATGCCATTCTGTTTTAGCTCAGAGCAGATCTGAGCATTGCCATTTAGATTCTTGACATAGTTATAGAATGCTTTGTGGTTGTCTTTGGAATCTTTGGCAATTTTATTTTCGTAACTAGCTTTGGAGGATTTTATGAGGCATCTCAGTTTCTTACTGAGGCTAGTAAGGGAGTTTTTTGCATCCTGGGATTTTCCTCTTTTCTGCAAAAGTTTCTTCCTTTTGTTGTAAAGTTTGTTTATGGCAGGGGACCACCAGATTGGCTTCCTTTTTGGATGAGAGCATTTTGGTTCTATTTGGGATGGCACGATTCATGCATGAGTGGATGTGCTCGTACAGTGCCTTAGTGTAGGATTCAGCAGTTGAACTTTCAGTTCCGTCTGCATGGGTGTTATGAAGTTTGTCACTTCTGACTTGAGTAGCATGAAGTTGGCTTTGGAGAAGTTTTTTATGGTGGTTTCTTTACTGGGGGGTGGGATGTGGATGTTAAGGGTGATTAGCTTATGGTCAGACCTGACTAACGAGGGGGTGACCATAGGTATGGAGCATTGATTTCCCATGTTGGTAATGACCAGGTCTAGGATATTGGAGCCCCTGGTGGGACTATGGATTAGTTGATCCAGGGCATTGGAATTTATGAATTCCAAGAACCGTTGCACAAAGGTGTTGGGACATGAGACTTGTTATCAAAGCAATGGATGAAGGTAAAAGTTTACACCATATTACCTTGACCTGGCCAAGCCTTTTGATACAATCCCCTACTCAGGTGTAGTACAAAAGATGAATAATGTAGAGGCAAACACTTACATCGCCAGCTGCATTGCCAGCTTGGCTCACAGGATGCAGGAGATCAAAACAGGGGAAGAGACCAGTCACCAATGGAGTCCCCGGGTTTGGTGCTGAGACTTTCTGTTTGGCATATACATCTCAAAAGTAAAAGGAAATACCAAAGAGCTTTGGCCAGCTAAGTTTGAGATGCCTGCAAGCTAGAAGTTATTGAATCCCCAAATGACTTAACCAAATAATAACTGGTGTCAAAATCATGAAAATGCTCTCTGAGAACTGATCCAATTGTTTGGCATTTGGGAACTTGTGTGTACAGTGACCTAACTTTTGACCAACATGTGCCCAACATCATAAAGCCTTCTATATTGCACAGCTTATAAACAAATTGATTGTGACTAGATCTAGAGATGTTGTTGTCCCCCTTTAGATAGCTCTCATTATGTCAATCATTTTGTATAATGCTCACTTTGGCATGTATCTGTCCAGCCCCATGCAACAATTGGAATATCTTCAGAGATACCTTACTAAAAGGATACAAGTCCTAAACAATAGGTCTTGCATGGACTACCTCAAAGATTTATTATTATACTCAGTATCCTACAGAGTGCTTAGAGGTGACATGTCTGGCATACAAAGCATCCTCTAACATAATACAGATGGACCTAGTGAACATCAGCAAGTCAAATGGCATCAGAAATACTCAGTCCAGATATCTAAACTGAATGTTGTGGAGAGATGGATCTATATCACAGACTACCACTGCTGGAACAGACTATCCATAAAAATAAAGCAAAGCTCATCCATCCATATTCAAATGCAACTTGGATCTAAGAATGGGTAATAGAAAATGTACTCCAGGGTTTCCCCTCATGCCACTAATGGACAGAGGCAGTTCCTAAATGCTGCATCCCTTACATGGCCCCCTCAAATTATCTATGGTATGATCACAGTTGTTCTCACTAGGGCTAATATACAATTATCAGCCATGGGGATAGCTAAGACCAATCAGAAATTGTTAATTCAAGCACCAAAAGGGAATTGGCAAAGCTTAAAATGTCCTCCAAGTGAACCTATGCTGTGGTAGCAAATAGTTATAAAAATTTACCCTTTTTAGTTCACTAAGTGACCCTGTCTCCCTCCGCCCCCCCCCCCAGCCTTTAACAGCTTCTGGCGCCTATGGTGTGTGTGTTTAAAAGGGGTGTGTGTGTGTGTGTGTGTGTGTGTGTGTGTGTGTGTGTGTGTGTGTGTGTGTGTGTGTGTAAGAGGGAGGGGAGGGGTGTATGGGGGGTTTATACCTCACAATTATCCAGATTTTTGCCTCATATTTTCAGATTGTTTCTCATAAAATTGTCTTTTCTGGCAAATCATTGAAGACTGAAGTTGAGTTTTAGACTTCATATCCTCAGAAAATGCATACTAATGCAACAATTTTGTTCTATCCACTTTCTAAGGAGGTCGGGTATGTATGTGTGTCATACCTCTCAACC
Organism: Protopterus annectens; assembly: GCF_019279795.1. Taxonomy (NCBI): domain Eukaryota; kingdom Metazoa; phylum Chordata; order Ceratodontiformes; family Protopteridae; genus Protopterus; species Protopterus annectens. Next base: position 1,979,962,547 of record NC_056729.1, on the reverse strand, counting down.
ATACAGATTTTCACAGAGGTTGAGGTATGTGTGTGTGTTTGAGAGAGAGTGAAATGCCATATTTAAAGTCAGCAGGTAGAATTTATTTTCAAGGAATTGTGAGCTTCAAGGGAAGAGAAGTTTACTACTGCTTATGCTAAGTCTGCTTAGAATGTGCAACTGTTTTGTTTAGCAAATGGTATCACTGTTGTGGTGTAGAAGTTCAAAACAGTCTTATTAGCACAGTAGGTAGCATACTTGCATCTTAATGTAGAGGGCTGTAGGTTCTACTCCCACCACATGTGTATTTTAAGGGGGTGGAGTGCTGCAGTCCTCCTTTGGATGAGATGCCTAGTAACTATGAACCTGTGTTTCCGCTTGCCACTTATTTCTATTGCAATATACAAGCTTAGCATTTTTTTTAAATGTAACAGGCAATTTATTGTTTAAGGGCAGTAGGCACTGAATTTGTAGATGAAGCACTGAAATATAAAGCTGTTTTCTAGCAACAACCTCTCCATTAGTTTCAGATCTCTTTAATGTGAAATTATTCAGATGACTTTTACTTCTGCAGAGATTATGCATATTGACTGATATTGGTAGATTGTAATGATAGACGTTTAAGTGGTCTTTTATGGTTGAAATGTTCTGAATTGGGCAATTTGTCATTATTGGTTCATATGTTTTGTTTCATTGCTTAATGGAAAAATGTTCAAAACTATAAAACACACTCTAAGTGGTGCTATATTAACAAGGGATATAATTCAGTTATTGTATATTATAATTAATACAATCAGGAAGGTGAATCAAAGCAGTTATGTATGGTTCTGAAATGTGTGCAAGGGGCCTATGATTTGAAAACAGTCCAAAGGTAACCTTAACCTGCCACTGGCCAGATGCATTTTATTTGAATGTGGGTTTCAATGCTGTTTCCGTGCATGTGAGTTTCAAAGGTAGAGAAGTTTTAATGCTAAGTCTGTTTTCATTGTAAGACTATTGCTTTGTTTAAGTTTAGCAAATGTCTGTCAGTGTTTGTGCTATAAAATAGGAGGTTACTAGGCTATTGGCCCTGAGGCCCTAAAATTTGAAATAAAAGTTGAAAATTAAAACCAAGTATCTGTAATCATTGCAGAAGTAATGCATAAAACAGTATGCACACAGAGTTTTGAATAGTGTTTATGGCAACTGGGGAGAAATAGCCAAGTAATGAGATACTGGAATGGCTGCGTGTGTGTGCGTTGGGAGGGCTGAAGGGGGTGGGGTTGGGGGCGGTGCCTTGAAGGGGAGGAGTTGGGGGCGGTGCTCCGGGTTTGCACCCCCCTGCAAAAATTCCTGCGGGCTCCCTTGGTGGCACTGATAGAGCTTTACTGTGAATGGACCTCTAAAGCCCTTGTATTGTGAGCCACCTCTACCGCAAGGATGGCATCTCTCATTAAAATTCCCTCCTCTGCCATGAGGGGATCTTTCTCCACAGGAGTTTTGGGAACAACCTTGGGGCTTTCTGAACCATAATTTCCTGCCACCTCTCCGATTTCGGGAGAAGGCCCTCTGAGGGGTAGAAAAATGGCTTCCCATGGCAGAAAGAGTCTTTCCATTTTGCTTGCACCAGGAGAGAGTCTCTTTCTCTCCATCAATGGGGGCATTGATGAATGATGATATAAAGGGCTCCACAAAGTCACAGAGTCCCATCCAAGCATGGCTTCTGATGGTTAAGCCTGGACCTGTCATTCTAGCAGCTCTTTCTTATGCAAAAGAGATCAATTTCATGGATAAGGACTGAAGGGTGGCCAACTGTGAAGAAACTGTTTTCTTGCCCTTGGCAGACATGGAGCCGGGGAAGATACTGGAGAACTGTTTGATAAATTCCGTCTGAAATCTTTTAAGGTGTGCCATCGAGATCATAAAGCAAAGGTCACTGACAATCTGCCCAATGTCCTACATTCCCTATTAAGAGGATGGGCAGTAGAGCTCTTTTCAACTAGCTCTTTCCTAGTGGCTGCTGCAACCACCATAGCATCCACAATGGGACCCTTGCTCAAATGAACCCCATCTTTTGGTGTAACATGATACTTGTCCAGGCATTAAGGGAAGGGTTCCAAGACACCAAGATCCTTCCAAGCCCAGCAGGAAATGAGTTACACCATCTCATCTGCCAGAGGGACTACCCAAGTCATAGCTGAGTCATCCCCAAAAGCCTCAAGGAACACTCAATCCTCTTTGGAAGGGGGTTCAGAAGACTAACCTCATTTCTGTTTCAAAAGTTCGAGAATCTCCCCAAATGAAATGTCCTCAAGGGGTGACATAGGGGACCCTTCCCCTTCATCGAAGTCAGTATCTTTGGTTAATATCTCTTGAGGAGAGTCTAGGTGCCTCCTTTTACCCACCCACTTCCAAGGTGGCTGTTCGGTGTGAGGTTTTGGACAAGACTCAGAAGTACCAGCAGTGTCTTGAATGAGGACAGTCTCGAGGCTTGACCTGTCTGGCTGTCCCGATGGGGCAGGATGAAAAACACAGCTTCCACAGCAAACAGTAGGGTAGGGTGGACCCAAGGAGTGTAAGGATATTTTTCCATTGAAGAGGAGATCTCTCCACTTCCTCAAAAGCTGAAGCCATGGGAGAAATCAGTTTCACCCCCAATGATTCCAAAGAAGCCTGTGAGGGTTGAAAAATGATCTCACTTCTTCCATTCTCGAGGCAGAGGTTGGAGCCGAACTATTCAACACCAAAGCTCTAAGAGGATGGGACAGCTCTGATGTATCAGAGTCGATCCCAACCCATTGGATCTGGCACCGACACTACATCCCCCAAGATCCAACAAGGCTGGACTCATCTGGTTCAGAGAAAATGTCGGAGTTGAAGAAAGGCAAGTCTTCAGATACGACAGAGACACATTTGGAAGTCTCGGGTCCAAAAACTCAGAAAAGACTGAAAAGATAGGAGTAGGAGTTAAAGCCTAGAGTTGAGTGGTGGAGAGGTTCACAGGTTCAAAGGGAGACAGAGACTGTAAAACACCCAACAGAGTCTGGGTTTTGAGAAATGTTCTCATCATCCTATCCACATCCACTTCTAACAGGCTCCTGGATGACCTCAGGAAAGATGAAGTTGATGGTGGATGGGAAGATCTTTGAGATGCGTATTGAAGTCTTGAAGACATGGATTCTTAAGAAAACCTTGGTGACTTAGAGCTGGATCTAGTCAGATCTGGACAATAAGATGGCTCTGAAGGTTTTGTTTTTGTCTGAGTCAAGCCCGCCCTTGGAGATGGTAAGATCAAACAATTTAGAAGCAGAAGGAGTACAGCAGTCAAAGGAACACTTCCTCGACTCCTTGGGTCTTTTTGTTGTGTCCCCTGAGGATTTCTTAGAGAAAGATGGGGCTTTAAATAGAGAAGAAGCAGGGGATGGAAGGAGACCTTTCAGAATAAACTTATTCTTCCTCTCAACCTAGGCCTTAATATTGAACCCGGAGCATATGTTATGAGAAACATGCCCTGGACCCAAACAGTACACACACTGCAAATCAGAATTTAGTATTTTACGTCTGCAACTGGAACAGTTTTTAAATCCAGTATTTTTTTTTTACATTGTGGAATAATACAAGAAAATTCATGAAAACACCAACAATGTTAATAGCAATAACTGAATTCAGGTAAGAAAGAAAGAAATGAAGAAATACCAGCAATAGTAGTAGAAGATGTACCACAAGGGTAGCAACAGAAAGGGGCAAGGGCTTAAGGCCCAAATGCCAACATTAATGAGAAAAGTAAGAGTATATAATTTTTTTTAATATTTAAAGGGGAGGAGTGAGAAAGAAATTAACCTAGACAAAAAAACAGAACTCTAGAAGAGTATCAATATGAAAAATTGTACGTATCTAATCTAAATCACTCAAGGTAATGGTGACCACATCTTACTGGTAAAATGGCAAACAAAATGCGAGGTATCTCAAGAGTAGTTGGAAGTTTATTGGTAAGGGGAGGAGCTTGAGCTATGGAGCCTAAAGTCTATCAAGTGGCTGAAGACAGACCTGAGGTCAGATCAGAGAACCAGCAGTTGAGGAATGGACGAAAAAACATCAGATTATTTATTTAAACTTACTGGAAACCCTCAACCCAATACCATATTAATGACGACTTTAATTATCCCGGTATTAAATGAGAATCATTTATGACACTAAACTTGCAGGCACAAAGATTCCTGGGTTTTGTAAACACTAACTCCCTGGACCAGATTGTCAATACACTGACCAGGGGTGCAAACGTATTGGATCTGATCCTCACTAACATGGGACAGAGCTGCACACACCCTAGTGTAATGTCTTCTCTGGTAAGGTCAAACCACAAAATGGTCTCCTTTCAAGTAAAAATAAACCTCGGAACCCCAGCTAACCCTGGAATGTTCAGGAACTACTCTAAGGCTAACTTCCTACTATTAACTCATTACATCTGAGTGACACCTTCAGATGCCTCTGCAATTAACTCCTACTGACACCCCTAGGCATCAAATATTATTTGTTAATATTTGCATCAGTAATTCTAAAACCATGCTATGTACAAGGTTTTAAAAGATTTCATCTTAAATCTTACACAATGGCAAACAACTACATTAATATTTGACCTTTGTCTAGTGCAGGTAAATAGACATTAACAGTTGCTTTTATTATATTAATTTATATAGGTATAATTTCCACATTTTTCTAAATATTTCAACAACCAAGTAACACAAACAGAACTTCTTGCTGACAGCTTGAGTGGTTGCAGAGATATTGTAAGTTGTTTATAAAACATTACAAATACAACAGTTTCTGTGTTTACCGTGACTTACAAAATTCGATTTAAAACCTAAAACCTACACAATACTACCACTCTAAAATAGTTTGTGCTGAAGACTTTGCCATTTATACTTCTTTCATAATTGCTATTGTTCCAGACCTATGAACATTTATTTGAACTGTTAGGACATCATTTGATTCTGTCAACAGGCTTAGGCTATGCCCATTGGAAGCTACAGTGCAAACTTCCTGAGCTCCATTGGAGTGAATGAGTTAAGTGATAACTTGGCAAACTTTCAAGCTCCCATAAACCCTGAGAACACTGCTACCCATACAGAACTGTTCACAGAAACCATATATAAGCATGGTAACAGCTGGACAGAGGCAGCTGTACCCACCAGGAAGAAGTAGACAACTAACTCAAAAAACAAGCCACCCTGGTAAAATCACAATATCACTAGGCTATATAACTGAAGGAAGAAAATCATGGCAAAAATTAGGAGGTACAGCACCCAGCAGGATAAAAGTACTCTCATCAAACTAAACAAACAACTTAGAGGACAAATAAAACCTAAAAAAGTCAAATTTAAGGTAAGTTTGGCCTCCCAGGCCAAGGACATCCACAAGGCATTCTTTAGCTATGTCTGCAACCTCAAAGGCAATACACAATTTTGTGAGGAGCTCATTGTTAATGGAGCCATCTATACTGAGCCAGAAGATATAGCAAACCTACTGGCCAACAAATTCTGCTCTAACTTTATCTTTCTCTCTCCCTCTACCTTCCCTCAGGAAATATGATCAAATATAATTCCCCCCTGTTATCACTAAGGAACAGGTTGTTAATGCTCTAAGGCCAAGAACACCGCATCAATGGGCCTAGACTACATTCCAGGACACTTTCTAAATAGCATGAAACATGACCTATCAGGCCCACTGGAATTGCCATTTAATTGTAGTCTCCAAACAGGTTTTGTGCCTCATCAATGGAGAAAAACAACAGTCATCTCTCTACACAAAGGTGCCATCTACAGACCCTGGAAGCTACAAACCCATAAGTCTCACTAGTCTCAAATACAAATCCATGGAAAGAATTATCATGGAAAGCAAGATCAGTAATGGCATAAGAAACCTCCAGGCACTGAACCCAACCCAATTTGGTTTCATCAAGGGAAATGCCTACTTAACCTGGTGGACTTCTTTGAAAAGGTCACTAAAGCAATGGATAAGGGTAAAATGGTTCACACTGCCTACCTTGACCTGACCAAGGCATTTAACACAATCCCCCACTTCGGCATTGTTGACAAACTCAAGAGGTTTGGTATAAACCTTTACATTAGGTGCTAAATAGCCAGCTGGCTCACAGACAGGACCCAGGAAGTTAGAAATAGGGAGTTCATCTCTACAAATCACAAGCTTAGTCCCTCAGGGATTGGTCCTGGGACCACTCCTTTTTGACATTTAATTCTCTAAAGTCAAGGCCGATGTCAATGACCTCTTGCTGACTAAATCTGCATGCAGATGATTTTATTAGGAGCAGTCATAGAATCCCGCACCTACATAAATATTCTCCAGGAAGGGCTGACACAGACAAATAACTGGTGTCAGAACTATGGACTAAAACTAAATACCAATAAATGCATAATAATATCCTTTGGGAAGTCATCCACCCCGGGAAACTATCATATTAACCACACACCCCTAAGAGTTGATCTAGTAGTCAGGGACTTGGGACACACATAGACAATGATCTAGCCTTTGATAATCGTGTGCCTACAGTAGTGAGGAAATCATTCTATGTTGTGCAACTTACAAACAAAGGTATGGCATCTAGGTCCAAGAAGGTTGCTGTTCCACTGTATTCGGTATTCATCAGACCTATCATTGAGTACATTGCCCCTTTGGTATGTACTTAATCAGGCATATCCAACAACTGGAACATCCACAGAGGTTCCTCACTAAAAGAATATAGGGCGTAATTAACATGCCCTATGCAGACCGCCTCAAGGCCCTATCCCTTTCTTCTGTCTCCTACAGGCTGTTGAGTGGAGATCTATGCCAGGCATGCAAGGCATTGTCAGACTTCACCCTGATGGACCTCCTACATATCTGCAAAACAAACAGCACCAGAATTAACCATTCTAAAGACTTAAACCTTGTCTGTGATACAAATAGGACCTGCTGGAGAGACAGGTATGTATCCCACAGACTACCCATTCTCTGGAACAGGCTCCCCATCCATGTGAAGCACAGTTCCTTCCTAACCCAATTCAAGTGTAACTTAGACAACTGGATGGAGAACAGGAAATTCATCCCTAGTTTGGCACATATATCTCTAATGGACATGTCAGTCTGTAAAGGATTCATCTCGCAGGCCCCAGCTTATAAATATTTCATCTTTCAAGCCCCTGCTTACACTTACTAAGGGTACCAGAACTTGTAAAAGATTTGGGATGCATTGGTAGGCTTAACTCATCACAACCGGCTGATGCCTTCAGATGTTTCTACTGACACCTCTAGGCATCAAATATTGCTTGTTCATATTTGCATTAAAAATTCCAAAACCATACTACATAAAAACTATTAACTGATTTCATCAGAACACTTACACAGTGGCAAACACAACTGTATTGATATTTGACCTCTATCTATGCAGGTAAAGATAAATAAATTGTTGTTCATGTAATATTTATTTATATTGTCATAAATGTCACATTTTTCTAAACATCTCAGCAACCAATTAGCACAAGCAGAACCGCTTAGCCTCATACAAATGCTCCACACCAGAAGAACAAAATGTTGCTGATACTATGTGTGTAACATGAGTGGCTGTTGAGACATTCTAAGTTGTTTACAAAATATTACAGAAGTAATAGTTATTGTGTTTACTCTTACAAAATCCATTTTAAGACCTAGAACCTAAAGAATACTGTCATTATAAAATTTGCTTGTGCTGAAGAGTTTGCCATTTGCATTTCTTTAGTAACCTATATGGTTCCAGAGATATGAACATTTGTTTGAAATGTTAGGACATAACTGCTGTAGTGTTAGCTTTTGCTCTTATGGAGTGGACTCTAACTCTGTCAGGGATATGTTTACCATGCTGAGAGAAACAAAAGAAAATACAGGGAGCAATCCATTTTGACATGGTCTGTGTTCTTACTCATCTTCCCTGTTTTCCTTCTGCAAAGGCCATCAATGGCAAAACGGAAAAATGTTTGCTGATCGGGCGAAAATGCTAATTGGAGTTCTATGGGTAACATAGGATGGTGCTAAAAGGTTAAGTCACAGAGTGCGAAAATACACTTTAAAGTAACTCTGTCCCTATGAAAAACAAGGAAGGTTTCTTTTCACACCTGAGCTTATACCTCTTTTGTACCTAAAATATAAGGGCTAAAAAATGTAATGGGAATGTATGGTTAAGCATCTAAAGATCCTCACAGATCAATAGCCTAGTAAGCATCAATGATCCTGTAAGCACAAATAACTCACAGAGAAGCAGAGCATTTAAATGTTTTTGCTAAACCTGGAGTGAATTTGCAGTTAATTATCCATTCATCCAGATTATGTTTGAATAATGTAAGAGAAGTATTTAGCTTTACGTGGAGAGAAATACAATTTTAAAGAAGGGATATTCTCTGTGAGGCATATCTATCCCTCCACTATGTTCTGTTTATACTCCAAAAGACACCGAGATCTCTTATGCAGGTATTTATACCTCCACTGGAATTGCAAAAGAGCAGTAGGTCTGACATGATAGGATCTGCCGAGGCTCTGTAAACGAGGCAGAGATCACTCCTCAGTTGCCTGCAGAACAGGGACAAGATATGAGATGGCCACATTGCTTTTATGACTTCAGCCCTTGATCTTCTTATTAAGAAAACTTTGTTGTATTTCAGATGAGTCAAATGTTTGGACAGGTACATACTATAAGACTCAGTGATTAGCCTAATGAGTACAGAATACAGTGGAATAATTACATCCCTGGAGCTGGACTACATACTCTTAGTAAAAAACTGTGAAATGAAAAAGGAATTTCTTACAATAATGGATATGTAGTGATCACAGGCAGTTTGTTCACTAGAAAGCTTCCCAGATCCCTAACTACTGGATGAATTTTCAGGGGGTTATTGTCAATACAGCTACAAGGGACTTATCGCTTACAAGAAGGTATTATTATACATTTCTTGGCATTTAGTTTTGATACCAGCTATTGGTTTGAGAAAAGCACTCTTGGAAAATAACGGTGTCCTACAGGGAATTTATGATAGCACCGAGTTTAAAATCATCAGCCATTAACCCTTAACAGCACCCTTGAACTCTGGGAAGTAAATGCCAAAAAGGAGTGGCCCAAGGACTGTACCCTGGTGTACAACACTAGTAACAAGTCTTAAAGTAGGTACAGCAGCCAATCCTAACTTCCTGGGTTTTGTTTGTGAATCAATTTGCTATCCAACAAGTTACATAAAGATTAACGTATAGATGGGATAGTTTATCCAGAATAATGTGCTAGGCTGCACTCTCATCCATTGTTTCTGTATCTTTCTTGAAGAAGTCAACTAGGTTAACTAAGTAGGAACTGCTCTTGATAAATCCAAACTAACATGGGTTGAGAGTTTTTGGGTTACTTATTAGAACATTCAAAGCAACCTTAAAGTGTTACCACTCGATTCTAGGAGTCCAAACAAAAAACTCCACACCCTACAAGCTCTCCTCACTTTGGAGAATGCAGGCATCTGTGCTGTTACCGACACTTGGTTTAAAGCCACAGAAAGTATTCCATCAGTTGAAGGCTACAGTGCTTTCCACGCATTTAGACTAACATCAGCACAGACAGGGTTTAAAGGTGGAGGTGTCTCAATCTACATTAGCAGCAAAAACAACTATGCTGGCTAAAGAGGATGATGTCCTGGAGTTCATTCACATCCAAGTCTCCATAGATAAGGTTCCCTACCATGTCATGGCTAGCTACAGCTCACCCTCTATGACCCATGAAGCTCACATTTCTTACCTAGACCTACTGGAGGCACTCACCATCCAACCAAATATCCTATTCATGACAGACATTAACTACCCCTCTATAGATTAGGAAATGAACACTACCTCTAATTCACAGGCACAACATTTCCTGAACTTTATCAACACAAACACCCTGGAACATAGTGCACTCTTCAACCAAAGAATCAAACATATTGGAACTAGTTCTCAACAATATGGGACATGGCTGCACCCCCTTCCTATGTCACAACCTCACTGGTGATGTCAGACAAAAAAGCTGTCTCCCTCAAAATAAAAATCAACTCTGAAAATCTATGTAAACCCGTAACAGTTAGCCACTATTCTAAACATCCTATTAAGTGACAATTTGTCAAAACTTATGGTTCCCCCAAACCCTAAGAATGCAGCTACCTATGCAGAATTACTTACAGAAACCTTGCACAAACATGTAAATGGCTGCATTGAGGTTGCCGTACCTATCAGAAGTAAGCACAGATCTAGCAACAAAAACAGACCAGCTGGTGGAATCCTTATCTTAATAGGCTATATAAGAAAAAAAAAAGTCATGGACAAAATCAGAAAGAGTAACTCTCATGGAGACAAGAGCTCTTTGATTCAACTAAACAAGAAATTAAGTGGTCTAATAAAGTCCAACAAGGCTAGTTATAAGGAAAGGATAGCCTCCCATGCTAAGGACAATCACAAGACCTTCTTTAGCTGTGTCAGGAGCCTTAAAGGTAATACTTAGCAGTGGGCAGAACTGGTGGTAAATGGCACACCCTTTACTGACTGAGGTGACATAGCAAATCTACTGGCTGATAAATTTAACTCTAACTTCACCCTACTTCCTCGAGTACCCTCTATGAAATCCCTTCTAGCATGTGCCTGAAACTATCAGCAGGAAGTATGCCCTGGAGTCGTTCATTAAGGCCAAAAACACTGCTTCAGTGGGCCTCAATAATATCCCTGGCTGCCTCCTAAACAGCCATGGGAAAGTCTGTGACTAAACATGATTTAGTAGGACTACTTGAGGCACTCTTCAACTAAAGCCTCAAAACAGGTTTTGTGCCAGGTGAATTGAGGGCTGCAACAGTCATCCCTCTTTATAGGGGTGGACCATCAACTGACCCTGAAAACTACAAACCCATCAATCTGATAAGTCATGGGACAAATTATCATGGAAATGATCAACAAGGACACTGTCATCCTACAGACACTGGCCCCACCACAGTTTGGCTTTGTTAAGCGAAGGTCTTGCCTACTTAGCCTGGCAGATTTCTTCAAGAGAGTCATCGTGGCTATGGATGTGGAGAAAATGGTGCATACCATCTAGCTTGACCTGGTCAAGGCATTCAATACAATACCCCACTCAGTACTGTTGACAAACTCTCAGAACTAGGCTTAAATCCCTACAAAACTTGCTTTTTTACCAGCTGGCTCACAGATAGGATGCAAGAAGTCAGAATCGGTGAGACTACCTCCACCAAGAGACCAGTCAACAGCGGAGTATCCCAAGGCTCCATGCTAGGCATGCTTCTGTTTGGTATTTAATTCTCAGAAGTCAAGACTAATGTCAAAGGCCACTGGCTCACCAAGTTCACAGATGACTGCAAATTGGTAGCAGTCACAGATTCTCCCATGACTTCAACATCCTACAAAGGTTTCTAACACAAAGAAATGTCTGGTGAGAAAACCACAGATAAAAACTCAATCGTAAAGAAATGCATTATATTGCCCTTTGTGAAATCATCCACCCAAGCTAATTACTTCATTGATAAAACACCCCTAAGAGTTGACCCAATAGTTAGGTATCTGGGAAGATATGTAGACAGTAATCCGGCGTTCAACTAACGTGTAGTCAAGAAGTAAGAAAATCATTCTGTGTCACCGAACTCATAAACAAGGGTATGGCATTCAGGACCAAGGAAGTAACAGAACCATTCTATTCAGCCCTTATGAGAGCCATCATTGAATACAATGCCTTCTTAGGCATGTACCTAACAAGGCACTTTCAACAGTAAGAATGCCCTCAAAGGTTCCTCACTAGGAGAATCCAGGGTATGAATATCCTGTCCTACACAGATCGCCTTAACGTCCCATCTCTGCACTCCTACCAGTTACTGACAGGCAATGTATGCCAAGCATATAAGACATCCCAAATCCAGCTGTGATGGATCTTTAGCATATCTGAAAGACAAACAGCACTAGAAACACTAGATCCAAGGACCTGAACTTTGTCTGTAACATAAACAGAACCTGCTGGAGGGGGGGGGGATATGTGTCTCAAAGGATCCCTGCACAATGGAATATGTTCCCTATCTACATGAGGCAGAGTTCATCCCTGACCCTATTCAAAAGAAACCTTGATAATTGGATGTGAAATCACAAATTCATCCCTGGTCTGACCCCCATGTCTCTGATGGACAGAGGTCGACAATAAGCAAATGAATCCCCAACTAATATACCTCCCCATAACCCTTACCCTTTACAAACATACCTCACCATATAAATGCACAAGGAACTCAGGGAAAAAACTGGGTTGGTTTGCATGGCTAGGGTTGTAAAGACCCTGGAGGTCATTAGCCAAGTATAAACGTATGAACCTATGAACTTATTTCATAATTCCATAATGATCCTTTCTATGGCCTTACAGATGAGACTGGCCAGACTTATTGGGCTAGTTACCATCCTCCATCTGTCCAGTACAAAGCCTGTTTGGAGGCTGACACTGAATAGCCTCTGTAGGGTGCCTGGCAGTTCGTGGTTCAGGTTGGTCAGTAAGCAGCCTAGCACATTATCTGGTCTCACAGAAGAAGTGTTCATGGCCTTGTTCAGGGAGATATGAGGGGGAGATGTAGATGCAGGTATGATATCAGTGAATATAGGTTGAGAGATGGGGATGAAGTTATTTATTTATTTTATTTTACATTTGTTAACCGGGGGTGTCTGACTGAGCCGAAAAGACCCTTTTTCAGCAGAGGCCTGGAGAGATAAGCTCCACATAGAAAAATTACAGATACATTTAGATATTTAGAAATGATCAGTATACACACAAATTACAATAGACATGTTTTTACAGTGGTATGCAGCACATCAACAGTTACAGTGGAGAGAACAAACAAAAAAATATTAATTTAAAAATAAAGGTAATTAATAGATTTGTGGTGTACAGCTGAAATTTGGAACACAGGTAGAATACATACATAGTACACAGGTACAGTACATACATTGTACATTAGCCAGTGTTTGTAAGAGTGAAAACTATTATTAAGTACCCTAGGTTTAGTATGTGTACCTTATCCGCTTTCACTAGCCTGGGGAGCTGTCATGGCACTGCCAACTTTGCTTGAGATGTTGCCTAATGAGGTTTTTAAAGGAGGCTTTGGATGATGTGTTTTGTATTCTAGTGGGGACAGAGTTCCATTTTTTAGCCACTGAACTACTATATAGTGTGTCTCCAAAGCTATTGTAGCTGTTGGTGACTTCTAGTAGTAGTTTGATTGATGATCTAAGAGGCCTTTTGGCTGAGTGATGTACTAGGTTTTTGAGGGCAGGACACTTATTGGGAAGGTAGCAGATAGAATGACAGAGGCAGATTTGATTATAGGTTAGGAGGTTGAGGAGTTCCAGCCAGTGGAGCTGTCTCAAAGCAGTACAGTGATGAGTTCTATATGAACAATTTACAGCAAAGCGGGTAATTCTGTTATATCAGACTTCCATTTTGCTTAGTTCAGTTTTATTGAGATTAGTCAGAATGGGAGATGCATAGAGTAGGGTGGATAGAAGTTGAGAGTGAGCAATGGCTGATCTTGTGTTGCTGGTAAGAAATGGTTTGATAAGGTAGAGTGATCCCAGTTTGGCATGTACATTTTTAATAGTTATGTTGAGATGACTATCAAATTTTAGGTGGGAGTCTATTGTTATTCCCAGTAGCTTAGCCTGTGCCACTGGAGCGATTGGAGTAGCATTTGTGGAGTAGACAGTGAATTGACTGTTATCAGTATTTTTGTTACAACTGATTATAATCATAAGCTGTGTTTTCTTTGGATTGAGGATAAGTTGGGCTTTGGTAAGGTAGTTTTCAACATCAGAGAATTCTAGTTGAGTTGTTTGCAGGAGGGTGGGAATGTTTTGTGCAGCACAGGTTAAGGTAGTATCATCTGCATACTGAATGATAGATGCATATTGTGTGGAGGTATGGAAGTCATTTGTGAAGATTGTGAATAGTAGTGGTCCTAAGATAGAACTCTGTGGGACTCCTATAGTTATGGGCAGCTGAGAAGGGAGAGAACTTTCCCATTTCACAGCTTGGTACCTGTCAGTTAAGTAGCTTTGGAACCAGGTAAGAGTGGAATTTGATAGGTTTGTTTAGCAGGATTTGGTGCAAGACTTTGTCAAGTGCTTTGGACATATCCAAAAAAAGAGTTGACACCTGCAGGCCTTCATTTCTGAGACGGTTTACTGTGTCTGTGAAGCAGAGGAGGGCTGTAGTGGTACTATGGGCAGGTCTGAAACCATGTTGAGTAGGTGACAGAATGTTGCTGTGTATGAGATACTTTAGCACCTGGGTATGCATGCATTTTTCTAGGATTTTGGCCGGGGGGAGAGTATAGCAATGGGTTTGTAGTTATTAAGCTCAGTGGAGATCTCACCTTTATGTATGGGTGTAATACAGGATATTTTCCAGAGTTTGGGCACATAGTTTTCAACACTTGATCTGTTTATGAGAGTGGAGATTGGGATAACAATAGCATCTGCTGTGAGTTTCAAGAAATAGCTGGGAACAGGTCGGCTGCTGTTGATGAGGTTTTTAGTTTGCTTTTGATTGAAGTGGTGGAAACTGTTTTGAGGGTAAAGCTTGTATTAGTGTTATTTGTGTTGGGGGATAGTGAGGTTGGAACTGTCCTGTGATATTAAGGATAGAAGTGAGTTCACAATGTGGGAGTTGAATTGTGTTTCGATTGGAACTTTAGTGTCAGGGGTGGTTGGTTTGGGGGTAGCCTTTTGGGTGGATTTTAGTAGCTGGTTTACATTTTTCCAAAACTGTTGGGGGCTGTATTGATATTTAGTTTTTAATGTCGTTTAGTAGGATTTTTTGTCCAGCCTAATGCATTTTTTTGCACAGTTGCGCAGTTCTTGGTACTTAGTTAGACTTTATGTTTCTTTGCTGAAGTTCCAACAGAAGTTGGAGCAAAATTTATCTGCTAGTATACTAGCTATCTCCTCTGGGTCTGAGTATGTGATATAATTTAGTATTAGCTTTGTGCAGTGCTGGACAATGTTTCTAATGCAGTTAAAGAAGACGTTGTGGTTGTTATTTGCCTCTGTGCCTATTTTTCCTTCATATCTGGCTTTGGCTATTTTGAACAGAGTTCTGAGTTCCCTGTTAGGTTTAGCAGGAGTTGTTTTTGCATCTTAAGAGTTACATTTATTTTTAAGTGAAATGAGATTTTTTTAAGAGCCTACTTATATGTGGGTTCCACCACAGGGGTTTATTTTGAATTTGGCATTATATTTACTTTTGAGGGGGACAAACAGATTTATGCAGCTACTCACATGTGCACAGAATTTAGTGGTACAGGATTCCGCATAAGCAGTGGGGTCATCGAGTTGGAAGGGGATGCTGAATTTAGCCAGGTCATCAATAAGTTTCAGTAGATAAGCACTGACAAAAATCTGTGAATACCAAAGCATTGGAGTATGCTTCTGGCTTCAGTCATAGGTTACTATGACTGATATGTGAAGGGACAATTGGTAGGGAAAAGAACTTGCCCATACTGGTGACAACCAAGTCCAGCAGTTTATCACTCCTAACTGGGGTGTGGACTAACTGGTCCAGCAAGTTTGTATTGATGAAGTCTTTATGCATACATGTTAAGAGGATATATATGTTTCACAGTTAAAGGAGGGGCAGTTGAAGTCCCCTACGAGAATGGTTTGGCTTAATGCATAGGGATTAGATAGACAGGCTTTATGGGCCCAGGGGGACACAGAGGGGGTCCTATAGCTAGCCATGATGGATAAGGGGTCTTGTTAAACCCAGGATGGACATGGAGGTGTTCCAGATCGTTATCTTGTCTAACTAAGGAGTCTGGAGTTAAAGTAATTTTTTACAAATAAGGAGACATTGTCACCTTTAGTACCTTCATCTAGTGCAGTGGACTTCATAGGTTCATAGGTGTGTACTAGGCTAATGGCCCTGGAGCCTTTACAAGCCTAACCCATAGAAGTGCCCTGGCATTGTGCTGCCCGACGTTAGTTCCCAGTGCCTCTATCAAGTACAGCCACTGAAGTGATCCCCAGAGTGAACTTTCTATTTCCCATCCACTCATCAAGATTTCTCTTGAAGAGGGCCAGTGAGGTGCTCTGCTTGACATGTATGGGAAGTTTATTCCATTCCAGAGCATGGGCAGTCTCTGGGTTATGAACCTGTC
Organism: Protopterus annectens; assembly: GCF_019279795.1. Lineage (NCBI taxonomy): Eukaryota > Metazoa > Chordata > Ceratodontiformes > Protopteridae > Protopterus > Protopterus annectens. Next base: position 1,979,946,369 of record NC_056729.1, on the reverse strand, counting down.
TCTCCAGCATGTTCTGTTGATTGTGTTAATGAGGATGAGGTCTCTGGAGCGTGTGGTGTGGAGAGATTGGGATTTCTTTAGATGTAGCATTTCTGACAAAGCTGGGTCAGACATGGCTTTGTAAGTCAAGCAGAGATTGCCTCTTAGTAGATGATATGAGACAGAAAATAGCTGGAGTTTTTGTGTCTATCTATGCAGGACATGTGTTTAAGGCCTATGATCCTTTTGTGGCCTCTCCAGCTGTTGCAGGTGTCTAGTGAGGTACATGCCAAATGGGGCATTATACTCTATGATTATTCTAATGAGGGAAGAGTACAGAGAAATGATGACCTCTTTCTTCCTGGATGCAAAATCCTTGTTAATAAGATGTGCCACCTAGAAGGACTTTTTGACCACAGTGGTAATGTGCTGGTCGAAGGAGAGGTTGCTGTCAACCTGTGTCCCCACATCTGTTATAACACCTTCAGTGTTCAGAGGGCTCCCATCGATGTGATAATTTGTGGGAACTGAGTTTTTCCCAGAGGGGATGACGATGCATTTGTTGGCATTAAGCTTTAGGCCATGGTTTCAACACCAGTCATTGGTCTCAGAGAGGCCTTTCTGTAGGATGTCTGCATCACTTGGGGAGTTAATAATGGCTCCCAGCTTGCAGTCATCTGCAAACTTGGTCACCCAGAGTCCCTCCGTGTTGGCCTGGACTTCTGGGAAGTAGATGCCAAACAAGAGAGGACCGAGGACCGATCCCTGTGGGACTCCACTCGTGACTGGTCGGCAGTCTGACTTGGGAGTCCACTACTTTCACTCTTTGGGTTCTGTGTGCCAGTTTGCAACCCACCTAACGATATAGGGGTTGATGCCTAGTTTGGTGAGTTTATCAATAGTTCCTGAGTGAAGAATGGTATCAAATGCCTTGGCCAGATAGAGGTAGGCTGTATGAACTGCCTTATCTTTATCCACAGCTCTGGTGACTGACACAACAAAGTCAACCAGGTTAAGCAGGCATGATCTACCTTTCACAAAACCAAAATGCGTGGGATCTAGAGTTTGGAGATTCCCTACATCCTTGTTAATTAGGCCCATGATGATGTGCTCCATAGCCTTACATATCAGACTTGTCAGGCTAATGGAGCAATAATTTCCAGGGTCTGTAGTCGCTCCTCCTTTATGGAGAGGGATGACTGTAGCAGTGCGCCATTCGGTACGGACATAGCCTGAGGTGAGGCTATGAGTGAACAGGGCACACAGATGTGGTGCCAGATCACTTTGTAATTCATGTAGAACACAGCCAGGGATATTGTTGTGTCCCATGGAAGCTGTATTCTTGGTCTTGGACAATGCAGCTTTAACCTATGCTGCAGTAATGCAGGGTGCTTGGCATTCTTCCGTTACTGAGCTTGGTCCTTTAGGAGGGGAGAGAGGGGTAAAGTTGTCACTGAATCTGTCGGCCAGTATGTTGGAAATATCTGTTGGCTCAGTACAGGAGGTAACACTGTGCAGTAACTCACAGCAAATCTGGATATTTCCATGGAGATTCCTGATATAACTATAGAAAGCTTTGTGGTTGTTTTTAGTGTCTGCCACAATTCTGCCTTCATAGCTGGCTTTGGAAGTTTTGATGAGGGATCTCAACTTTTTGTTGAGGGTAATAAGGGAATCTGGGTATATGGGAATATTTCCAGTCTTGGGACCACCTTTTTCTGCAACAGTTTCTTCCTTCTGTTGTAGAGTTTATTAATGGCAGGGGACTACCAGATTGGCTTCCTTTTTTGGAGGAGAGCGTCTTGATTCTGTTGGGTATGGCAAGTTCCATGCATTTATGTATGTGTTCGTACAGTGCACTGAAGTATGATTCGGCATTCATGCATCTATTTTCCACTGGCAATGGGTGCCGTGAAGTTAGCCACCTCTGTTTTTAGGAGTCCAAAGTCAGTTTTGGCGTTTTTTCATGGTGGATACCTTTGCAGGGGGGTGTGGGTGAGATGTGGATTTCCATGGTGATTAGTTTGTGGTCAGCTCTAACCAGGGAGGAACTGACTATTAGTGTAGAGCAACTGCTGCCCATGCTTGTAATAACAAGGTCAAGGATGCTGCTTCCTCTAGTGGGGGTAAGAATGAGCTGGTCCAGAGCATTGGAATTGATGAATTCCAGGAAGTGTTGGGCCAGTGCATTTGTGCATGAGTAGGTTTCCCAGTTGATGGAGGGGTAGTTGAAGTCACCTAGTATGAGAGTGTTGGGTTGGATCTTAATAGTTTCCAGGGTGCTTAGGAATGTGGAGTGAGAGTCTTGGGACATGGTTGGGGACCTATAGCAGGCTATGACCTAAACTGCCATTTTACCCAATGTTAGTTGCACCTGGAGTATCTCAGATGTGTTATGCTGGGCTACTAGTCTGGGGGTGTGCATATCCTTTATGAATATGGAGACATTACCACCTTTGGAGCTTTGGTCCATGTTCTGGGGCCAAAAGGTGTGGAATGAGTTATAGCCTGGTAGTGCAGGGGTGCTTTAAACAAGGTCTACGTTACAGCACAAATGTTGATGTTCTCTTTTGAGGAGTGCTTCGAGCGAGTGCATTTTGAAATTTAGACTTCTAGCACTGAACAGCATGACTCTCAGATTGCATTTCTTTATAGCTGTTACGGTGGTAATTTGGTCTTTGAAACACCGCCTAAAAATGGCACTATATGTGTGGCAAGAGCCTTAGCCAGTACCTGAAAACCCAGGGGTGACAGATGCAGGCCATCTCTGACAAACCATCAAGGTCTGTCAATCATGTCATCCCAAGCAGACAGATATTGGATCCCCTTAGAATGACACCAGAAAATTAGACAATTGTTGAAGTCAATCATTTTCTGTTTGTACTGCACTATCATTCTGGGTGATGGTAGAATGCTGCTCACGGCTAATGAAAACCTGCCTGGGCCACATAATCCGAGAGCTCCACTATGTCTCTTTTCATATAGTCCATTGAGGTGCGTCTCAGGTCATTCACACCCACATGACAATAACAGAGTCATACTTGTACGTGTTGTGGAGTGACCTGAGTGTGTGTGTTATGTGTTGGATTCTGGAACCCGATAGACAGCTGACTGTTACCATCTCCTTATTCAACCTAGTGAGTGGGACGTCAGTGTGCCTCACTATTGAGTCTCCTATGATTACTGCATTGGGCAAGCTGTTTTGCTTTAGGGGCTTAGATTGAGGGGCACACTGTGTAGGTAAACTATGTGTCTTGTGGTTTGTGCTGTGTTGTGGTGGTCGATTGCGTTTCTGCCTTGAAGGTCTCTGCTGTTTGGGTAGACTTCTATTGAGAGCCTCCACAAAGGTGGGTGTGTGGTTTGTGTTTTTATGTGAGGGCTGTGATGGTGGGTGTTCTGGAGGGCTATGTGTTCCATGTGGTGTGGTGCAGGTGTTGACCTTCTCCTCTTGACCAGCTATTCCGATCTTGGCTGGAGAGTGGATGACTTCCAATTTGGAGATATAAGCTCATCTCTCACAAGTCTGAGTGTTGAGAGGTAAGAGGAGAGGGTTGTCTGTGCACATGAGGCAGATGCTACACTGTAAGCATAAAAACAGTCCCCTGCACGGAGAAAGTTGCACGGCCAAAACAAAGTCCCAGAAAAAAAGATATAAAAACAGCGGCAACTGCAGCATGCCATATAGACAATCCAATCACTGTTGCAATTCGCAAAGAATTTTATATCATATACTATGCTGCAATTGCTACTGGAAAATTTTGTGTAACTTGCAACAACATAGAAGATCTTAAGATTTATTACCACTTACGGCAGGAATACTGGGCAATTCATCAATATTGTTAAAAATAATTGGAATATTCTGTCTGCCGACCCTGCATTGTCTTTTGTTATTCCACATAATTGCTCCTTTTCTTTTAGAAAAGGTAAGAACCTAGGGTCTTATTTTAATCATTACAAACACCATTCACATTCTATGTTGTTGCAAGTTACACAAACTACTTTGCTTGGAGATAAACATATTGGCTGTGTGCCTTGTGGCCACTGTACCAATTGTAAACGTGTATTAAAGACTAAAGAATTTTCCAGTAGCAATTGCAGCATAGTATATGATATAAAATTATTTGCGAATTGCAACAGTGATTGGATTGTCTATATGGCATGCTGCAGTTGCCGCTGTTTTTATGTAGGGCAGACATCAAGGCCATTTAAGCTACGTATCTCTGAGCACATAAGTGATATAAAGTGTAAAAAACCCAGTAATGCGCTCTATAAGCATAATTTAAAACACTCTACTGCTAGGTTTCACTTTTTTGTTATTGACAAAATTTTAGGTGATCGTACAGTTAAATCTGGTTGGCACCAAAAATTAGATATTAAGGAGAAAAAATGGATAATTAAGTTGGGTGCTCTTTTTTATCCAGGACTTAATGAACATTTTTGATTGTGTTACTTATTCATGAGTTCACCAATCATGTTTATAGTTTTCTGCTTCTAATTAACATTTTTGTATAAATGGACTTCCTTTTTGCTTTTTGCTTTATCACACTGAAGAAGGCTTAAGTAATTTATTGCCGAAACCGGTCTGTGAGTCTGAAGTCTGAAAAATGTTTGATCAATAATAAATGATTCTTTCACAGCTATCCAGTTGCTGGCTATATCTTTTTTTCGCAGATGCTACACTGCCTCAGAATGCCCAAGTTCACCAGGTTAATAGGAATAAGCACAGGAAACTGACCTTTAGACATGCCAGGAGGGATGGTCATCATTACTAAGTACTGGAGCTCTTTCCTTATAGGACGTCTAGTGCTGATAGCACTTATGTGTGCTACAACAATTGCTACAAAAAGCCTGATGAAGTGCTAGGTAAATAAGCTAATTAAAGTGCAAGAGAAAAGAGATCTAGCAAGATCTAAGGAAAAAGGTGAAGAGCAGACTTTCTCACACCGGTAATATACTTTAAATGCAGTGCAAGCTAGCACACTTGAGTGTGTAGCAATATTAAAGCAAACACAGTTAAAATAAATACAATTAAATGAAAAAAAAAATACTTAAATCAAGTGCAGAAAGCAGTATAATCAGAAAAAATCAAAATGGAGACACTTAAAATCTCTCTTTCTCCTTTCTGTTGCTCTTGTAGTCTGTAGGACGCCAAAACAGGATTCACGGAGCTTAAACTAGCGCAAACCCGGGCAAACACGAGCTTTTAAACCAAAAATATGAAACGGATAGAAAAACTGCCCAAATGGCCAATAAACTATAATTTTAGACCCAGAAACCACTCCTCTTGAGGTAGATAGGCTACCTAGTGCTTTCCACTCCCACTGATAAGCTGGAAGGCTTTCTTCTAACACAGCAAACTCTGGGGAACTCAGAAACTTACAACACAGTCCTGGACATAGCAAATTTGTATCTGGGCTACTCTAGTAACAGGAAAGGCAGAAAACAAGCTTAGAACTTTTTTTTTTTTTGCAACTGGAACATATTGTGGGCTTTGAAACCCTGCACTAAAAGGGTGCTCTCAATAGTTTTGAATCAGGTCTCTGTGACAATGCATATATCAAAGTTTTCAGGGTGAGGAATGCTTGCAGAGAGTGGAGTTTGTATTAAGGCTACTAGCATTTTAAGTTATCCAGATTCTGATTGTTATGTTGGAAGTGTCTGAAGACTGACTTTGCTTAAAAAAGACACTATGGAGGTGGACAAAGTTTTAGCCAATATACCAAAGCCTTGGGGGACTAGGTGCATGCCATGTCTGACAAAGCAGTTAAAACTCTCTATCTCCTCCCAGGCTGATGTATACTGGACCATCTTTGAATGTTACCAGAAGCTAAGCCAATTGTTGAACTCAATTATTTTTGCTAGTATTCTTTCTCTCTAGCTTCTTCTCTTTACCTGCTCGTGGAACTGGTGATGTGCAACAGCCTTTTCTGTTATACTTGACTGGTAATTGCTGCTTAAACTGGCAGAATCACCCTTGTGATCAAGATTTTGAACCAGTTAGCTTAAGGTACGGTCTCCTACTCTGTTTAGGTCAAATAATATCAAACGCAATGTTCTTATGGTAAACACTGAACTTTGCAAGAATATTTCGATTCACTCAGCTGTTTTCACTGTGAAAAAGACTTAACACTGTTGTGACTCAATTAGCTGTTGTCCACAGTACGTACTCTGGTTTAGTGTATATTCTAGGCATTATAGCTACTGTCATAACTGGCTGTCTATTGTTATACATCTTTATTAATCACAGTGCCAGCTTGACAACAGTGTACTACCTACATAGTCTGCTTAGAGCTGCCATACAGTTGTTTTTACCTCCGCCTGTTCTTAAGTCTGTTTTTGCTGCTATTGAACTATATATTTGCTGTGACAGGAGAATAACTTTCTTGGGTGGCATAAGCCAGGGAACCTTGTTGGCTAGACTTACTTAGGCCCTTGGGCCGATAGCCTAGTACCTACTTATGAACCGATGAATCTATGACTGCATATAGGAGCTATTTAACTGATATTACTGCCTTGGATTGTTGTGCAACTGCAAACAGATGCTATTTAACTGATATTCTGCCTTCTATTGCTGAGCAACTGCATATAGATGCTATTTAACTGTTGTTACAATACTATACTTATAATACCACATTCATTTATTCACCCATACAGACACACTACCCCCTCCCCCTACACACGAGCACTCACCTAGCTGCTTTTTTCTACTTATATAATTGCTGCTTCTGTAACTCTTTTCACCCATACCTTCCCATTTTCTTCACTAACCCATCTTCACCACTCACTACACACACAACCAGTAGCCCTCCTTTACCTTCTAAAGAAAAGTTGTGTAAAATCTTACCATACCCACAGATGCCCTTCTCTTCCATGTTGCATTATTCATAACCTTTGGGTTATCCTCTGCTCTTCTACATGAATGTCCAGGGCAGTATATAAAAGATTTATTTACGGCAAGGTATGTAGGGCAGCCGCAGTGGTGCAGCAGTTAGCGTTGCCGCCTCACAGCAAGAGGTTCTCCGGTTCAATTCTCTGCTGGGGTGCCTTCTGTGTGGAGTCTGCATGTTCTCCCTGTGGTCGCGTGGGTTTCCTCCAGGTGCTCCGGTTTCCTCCCACATCCCAAAGACATGCTGTAAGTGGATTGGACACTCTAAATTGGCCCTAGGTGTGTGTGCGCGTGCGTGTGCCTTCTGTGGAAGGTTGCGTGCCGGGCTGGCAGCTCGACACCGTAAAACTCCACTGCCAATCATGAGCGGACAGGTGATCTGCTGTGGCGACCCCTAACCGGGAAAAAAGCCGAAAGAAGAAGAAGAAGATTCACTGCAAGGTACGTGGGACATCTAACATTGACCGTAGGGTGTGTGGGCCATAAAAGTGACGTCTGCACTTACCTTTCCCAGAAGTGAACACTCCAGTCAGACCCCAGTCCCCGGATAGCTGCACAAGTCCTGTATCATCCAACAAAGTTTATATATATATATATATATATATATATATATATATATATATATATATATATATATATATATATAGGAGGGTTGGATAGAATACTGCAAAATGGAAGAGAAGGACATTTATGGTTATCGTAAGATTTAACACAACTGTTCTATGTCCTTCTATTCACATGTTGCAGTATTCATAACCCATAACCTCATATCCTTTGGGTGAGTGCCAAAGCTCAACGGGAAGAAAAGGAGGGTGGTTTGGAAGTATTTTCCAAGAATCCATGCTGGATTGCCTTAGCAAAATCTGCTCTAGATCTTTAAATGTGGTCCAGTTTGTAGTGTTTGGTGAAGCTATTGACAGATGTCCACATAGCTGCCTCTAGAATGGAATCAGGGAACAGCCCTTTGAAGAAGGCTTCAGATGAGGCCATGGCTCTAGTGGAAAAGGCTTTAATTTTAGAGCTTAGATGTTTTCCATGGTAGGTGTAACAAAAGGAGATGGCCTTGGAAATCCAGGAAGAAATAGTCTGTTTTGCCACTACTTTCCCCAGAGCTCTGGATTGAAACGAGACAAACAATTGCTCTGATCTCCTATGGGACTAGGTCACTTCTAGGTAAATCTTAGTTGTCTGTGAACATCAAGGGAATGCAGGACTCTCTCAATGTCATTCTGAGGATGTGGAAAAAAGGTGGGGAGTTGAATACATAGGTCAAGGGACAGCTCATTGAGCACCTTAGGCATGAAGGACGGGTTCGCCCTTATGGTCATTCTATCCTTGTGGAAGATTAAAAAAGGTGGGGTGGCCATGAGGGCCTGGAGCTCTGACACTCTCCAGGCTGATGTCAGGGCCACCAAAAGCACAGTTTTCCAAGTGCAATATTTTGGAGAAGATGTAGTTGCTGGTTCAACAGGAGCAATGGTGAGCTTCTCTAAAATGTAGTTCAGGTCCAATGGCAGTGGAACTGGTCTCTTGGAGGGGCCTCACATGTAGTACTACCTTTAGAAATAACTTCACTGGAAGTCGGGAGGCAAGAGGAGGGTCAAGAGGTCAACAAGCAGAAATATCAGCCAGGTGGGCCTTAATAGAAAAATATGCCAGCTCTGCCTGCAACAATTCACACAGACAGAGCAGCACTGAGGGGACCTCTCCTAGAAATTGGTCTAGTTGTCTTTTAAGACACCAAATAGAGAACCTTTTCTATTTGGACAAATAAGATCTCCTAGTATTGGGTTTCCTGGCCTCCTGCAGGACATTAAGCATGTCCTCATTGTAGAGGTGTCTGAAAGGGATCAAAACTCTAACATCCACAGGGTTAGGTTCAGAAATTCCAAGTGGGGATGGATTAGGGATCCCTTGTCCTGTGTGAGAAGGTCCACTCTGTGAGGTAACTTGTGATGATTGCCCCTGGCTAAATGCAGAAGGAGGGGGAACCAATGCTATTTTGGCTAAAAGGGAGTCACCAACAAGATTTTTGGTTTGTCCTGCTGAATTTCCAACAGGACTAACAATGTTGTAAGAGTGGGAAGGGGAGAATTCATAGAGAAAAATCCCCTTCCATGAGATACAAAAGGTGTCTCATGCCCTTGCTAGGGGGCTGGGTGCCCTGGTACAAAAGTGTGGAAGTTGTCTGTTCACCTGGGAGGCAAACAGATCTATTTGTGGTGTAACCATCTGTGTGCTATGTCCAGGAACACATCCTTGTTTAGCATCCATTCGTGGGATTGTGACATGGACCTGCTCAAGGTGTCTGCCTGAGTGTTCTGAGATGAGGGAATGTAGACCTCCTGCAGGGTGACTCCATGTTCGGCCAAGTAAGATTTTGTTCCCCCTGTTTGTTCACATACCAGAGAACTGTAGTGTTGTCTGTGAACATCTTCAGGGGGGCCTTGCTTCAGAATGTGTTGGAAGGCCCTCGTTACAAAAGATGATGGCCCTCATCTCTCTGTTGCTGATGTATTCCCTCTTCAAGGTGCCTGTTCATGTGCCTCGCACCTTCAAGCTGCCTATGGCAGCTCCCCAACCCAGGTCTGAGGCATCTGTGCACATCTTCTGGACTGGGGTGAGGGGTTGAGAGAGACTTGATCCATCCACCAAAGGATTTCCTTCCTTAGGCATGGCAGGAAGGGAATGGTGTGGTCCAAAGGGAGGGAGTGTTGAGTCCATGTGGACCTCAGGTACCACTGAGGTTTCCTCATGTGGAGTCTTGCCAGTGGCAACATGGGTATAGTAGAGGCCATATGTCCTAGAAGTCTTAGATATTCTCTTGCTGTCATTGCAGAGACGTGGAGGATAGACATCAGGTATTCCTTCAGGCTTTCCACCTTTTGGCGTGGAAAGAATGCTGTTGTAGATCAATATGTGTGTATAAACCTTTAAGAAGCTATCCAAGGGCTTGCACAAGTGTATAAATATGGAGTATGTGCAAGTCTTACTGCCATTTTGTAGTCAGTTGTTGAGATGTAAGCATGTACATATGTAAGCTCTGCTTGTTGATTAGTTCGTTCATATTTAATGATGCTGCTATCCATCCTGATGTGTTTGTATGTATTAAAGCATCTGAACGAAACCCCAAGCCTTCTTGTTATATGTATTAGAGATGAACGAGCAACATGGTGTCAGACATGGGATGCCTAAAAGGACATGGTGTTAGAAGAAGCATATCAAAGGGGCATGAAGTCAGAAGTGGCTTGGCTAAAACAACTTAATGCACTTGTTTAGATGATGGTGGAATATGAGTGGATCATCCCAAAATGTGCATACTTTGGTAAACCCCAGAACTTTCTAGCAAATTTCAGAGTCCGCACAGTCTTAGTGAAGCATAAGAGTGAGTCAGCAGACTCAAAGCATGGGCCCCATCCCAGTTTCATTGCCAACTGTGGTAATTGTGGTGGAAGCCATGAATCTAAAAGAGAGAAATGTTTAGCGTTTGTTCAACAATGCCACAAATGTAATAAATGGAATAATTTCAAAAGATTTTGTAAATCAAAAGACCCACATTCTTTTATTAAAAGGGAACATTGTAAGAAACAGGTTGATTAGTTAGACTGTGGCAATTCTACTATTTATGTTAATGGTGTGTCAGTGCTTCATGAATCAGTCAATGCAGTAGATCTACGGGCCAAGAATGAAGTATTTTACACTATTCGGATAAATGGCAAATCCAGAGAGCTCAAAGTATTCACAGGTTCCAAGTGCAATGTTATGTCAGCAGAAACATTTGCTAGAGTGTGTCAAGGTGAAAGGCTTGATTTGGGAAGGTGTGCGAAGCTTGTTGCTTATGCAGGTGAAGAAATTCAAACCGAAGGCTCAGTAGTGCTTTCATGTTACTCTGCTAGAAGAAGCTACACTTTTTATTTTAGGGCTCACAGACAGTTTGAGAATGGGACTGCTTTCATTTAATAAGGATGTCCACCATGTTAGCTTAAAAGATCACTACTCTGATTTTGCCTAGTTCATTTTTTCTACCACAAATGCATGGACTCAGCCATACCCAATAGAACTACAACCTGCTCCTCAAGGAAACACAAACGTGTTTGGTGGAAATCCTCTATCAACAGGCTTTACAACAAAAGGAAGAAACTGTTGTCTAAGGGTAAAAAGGAACATATTCCAGATTGGAAAAACTCCCTCCTTAGCCTCAACAAGCAAATTAGATCACTAGTGAAAGCCTCCAAAGCTGATTATGAATTGAAACTAGCCTCTGAAACAAAGAGAAACCACAAAGCCTTCTTCAATTACGTCAGGAACCTCCATGGCAAAGCCCAGGTTTGTTCCAAATTAGTACTTAACAGTATCACCTACACCGATCCTGTTGACTTAGCCAACCTCCTAGCAGATAGGTTCAGCGCAAATTTCACCTCCCTGTCCTCCCCCCAAAGGCCCTTTTGACATCACGATACTTGTCCCGCACCTCACATCTCCATAGATCAAGTGTTAAAGGCCCTATACAAGGCAAAGAACACAGCTTCCATGGGACCTGATAGTATACCAGGCTGTATTCTGCACCATCTCCAGCAAGAACTGGCTTCGCCATTGAGCACCCTATTCAGCCACAGCCTAAGAACAGGCTTCATTCCAGCAGAGTGGAGAACTGTCATTGTTATCCCCTTGCACAAAGGTGGTGCCACTACTGACCCTGGCAACTATTGCCCAATTAGCTTGACAAGTTTTTTCTGTAAAGCCATGGAGCGTATTATTATGGATCTCATAAACAAGGACATAGGCAATTTCCAAGCACTTGACCCCACCTAATTCTGATTCATCAAGGGTCAGATCTTGCCTGTTGAACCTGGTTGACTTCTTTGAGACTGTGACCAAGCTCCTGAATGAGGGAAAGTCAGTGCATACAGTTTACGTTGACTTACATTGACTTGGCCAAGGCCTTTCACACAATCCTCCACTCAGGCATCATCAAAAAGCTACCACAACTTGGTGTAAATCCCTATCTCATCAGGTGGGTGGCCAACTGGCTCACTGACAGGACACTCAAAGTCAAAATAGGCACCTCCACCTCTAACAGCAGACCTGTCACTAGTTGAGTTCCCCAGGGATCTGTCCTAGGACACCTACTGTTTGGCATCTTTCTTGCCTCAGATGTCAAGGTCCAAGCAAAGACAAAAGGCCTGTGGCTGACCAAGTTTGCAGACGACTGTAAGTTGAGTGCTGTCATTCACTCCCCAAATGATGTTAACATACTGCATGAGCATCTCACAGCAACTGATGACTGCTGCCAAAATCATGGCCTCAAGCTAATCGCAAAAAAATGTATCATCATACCATTTGGCAAAAACATGGCTCCTACTGATTACTACAGTAACGACAACCTCATAAGCACACAACTTGTGGTGACAGACCTGGGCACTCAGGTTGATAACAACCTCACGTTCGACCATCAAGTAGCGGCAGTGGTCAGAAAAGCCTTTTACTTGGTTCATCTCATAAGTAAAGGGATTGCATCCAGAAAAAAGGAGGTTATTAGCTCTCTATACTCCTCCCTCATTAGACTAACCATTGAGTACAATGCCCCATTTAGTATGTACCTCTCTAAACATCTGCACCAACTGGAAAGGCCACTGGAAAACTTCACAAAGAGAATCCATGGCCTCCAACACCTGTCCTATGCAGACAGGCTCAAATCACTATTACTCTATTCGGTATCGTACAGATGGCTTCAAGGGTGATCTGTGTCTTGTCTACAAGGCAATCTCGGACCCTGCCCTACTAGACATGCTCCATATCCATAAGTTTAACTCCTCATGCATTACCCACTTGAAAGGCCTGAATCTAATATGCAACATCAACAAAAACTGCTGGAGAGACAGGTTTGTCTCCCAGAGGCTGCCCCATATCTGGAATAGACTTGTAAAAACACCTTGCAAAGGCTGCCAACAAAAATTTTGTTGGCTGCCCTTGCAAGTGTTTTTTTTTTTTTTTTTGGTGTTTTTACAAGTTTGGACTGTTGCGGCACTTGAGCATCTCTACCTTTTGCTATTTTTGGAATATACTTCCCATACACGTCAAACAGAGCACCTCACTGACCCTCTTCAAGAGGAACCTTGATGAGTGGATGGGAAACCACAAATTTGTCCCAGGGGTTCCACCTGTGTCTCTCACTGACAGAGGTGACAGGTGCTGACTGATGTTTCTTTTTGGGGATAAACTCTTGGCTTGGCTTGTAAGGGACCCAGGGCCATTAGCCTGGTAACCTCATATGATCCTATTAGGCTATGATCCTAGGCAAACTTCCAGTTGTGTACTCCATGAAGTTAGATCCGGTGGTCAGTCCAGCTATCAGGCCATTGCATAAAATTCCAATAGCCATGCAGGACAGAGTCAAAGTGGAGTTAGATAAAATGGTGCGACAAGGTGTGATTTGCCCAGCTGAAACTCCAACTGAATGGGTATCTTCCATGGTGGTAGCTCATAGGAAAAGTTCAGATCACATCAGAATATGCACTGATCCATGAGATTTGAACAAAGCACTTAAAAGATCTCATCATCCAATGCGCACAGTTGAAGAAGTTGCAGCCTTGATGCCAAACACCACTATTTTTCTGTCTTAGATACAAAGAGTTCATTTTGGCAAAATCAGTGTGACAAAAAATCCTCATTGCTCAGTACTTTCTGTATTCCGTTTGGCAGGTGCAGATTTTTGAGAATGCCATTTGGGATAAATTCTGCAAGGGAAGTCTTTCAACGTGCAATGGAGCAATTTTTTTCTGGGTATCCTTGTGTTATAGTACACGACAAACTGGTAGGAGGTCATGATGAGGCTGAACATGACAGAAACCTCAGAAAAGTTCTAGAAAGGGCATGTCAAATGAATCTTAAGCTCAATCCACACAAATGTAAATCCAGGCTGCAAGAAGTTACTTATGTTGCTCATCTACCTACTAGTGCAGGCTTATGACCAGACCCTTCAAAACAAACAGCCATTCTTGAGATACCAGCTCCAGACAATGTTCAAGCTCTGCAAAGTTTTCTTGGCATGGTCAACTACCTAGGCAAGTTCATTTTAGACTTAAGTCAACTTTCAGCACCACTCAGAGAGCTGACACTTAAAGATGTACCCTGGTCTTGGTTAGGGGAACACCAGAGAGCATCTGATGTCCTGAAACAGAGAATTGCAAGTCCACCAACGCTCAGATACTATGATGTTCACAAACCAGTTACACTTTCCAAAGATGCTTTAAAATTTGGTCTTGGTGCAGTCATTCTACAAGAGAATCAACCTGTTGCCTATGCATTGAGAACTCTTATCCAAACTGAGATGCAGTATGCCCAGATCAAGAAAGATCTTTTGCCAATTGTGTTTGCAAGTTCAAAGTTCCATGATTATGTTTATGCTAGACATATCCAAATCGAAAATTATCTTGAGAAAGTCAAGGCATTCAGCTCCAGCCAGACTGCAATGTATGATGCTGAAATTGCAAAAGTACAATTTCAATCTTGTCTACAAGAAAGGCAAACTTCTTTATCTTGCTGATACATTATCCAGTTCCCCCAGAAGCACCACAGAACAGCACGAGAATGAGAACCTTGATTTTGAAATCACAGAAGCGAGACATTTTTCCTCCACACGCCTTGATGAATTGGGAGATCACACAGCCACAAATCCAGTTTTACAGAGGCTCAACCACTTTATCAATTAAGGATGGCCATCAAAGCAATCTAGTTTATCTCAAGAAGTGCAACCTTATTTTCCATACACAGATGAGATTTTGTCTGACAAAGATATCATTATGAAAAGTCTGAAAGTAATTGTTCCAAAGCCCTTGCAACCAGAGTACATTACTATCTTCCATCTTGGCCACCCAGGAACCGTATCTACCAAAAGAAGGATGAGAGAACTAGAATTTTGGTCATCTCTGTCAAAAGACATTGAGAGAGCACTTTTTTCATGTTCAGTGTGTAATAGTACTAACCCACACCAATAGAAGGAAAGTACAGTTGTGTACATGTGCCATAAATGTACATGTTCGAGTGTATTCACTGTTGCAGTTATTACATTTGGGTTATCTGCTTGCAGGTAGACCTCAGTCGGCCCAATTATCACAGTCTTGGGTCCTGCGTCGGTTGCTGTCTCATCTTCCATGACGTCAGGTAGTCAGGGATATAAAGCATGCAGCCGATGCCATTACATCAGTTTTTCTTGCCTCAGATGTCAGGTGCCCCCATAAAGGGAAGCAATTACATACAAGGTTACACCATCAACAAAAAGCAAATAAACCAGAAAACTTTAAGCATAGTAAACAAGAATAGAGGTATAGTCAATAGAAGTCAGGGGACTGGAGGGAGGATAACCAGGACTGCAACAGTGAATACACTCGAACATCTACATTCATGGTAAGTGTACACAACTGTACTATGTTCTTTGTGTTTCATTGTTGCAGTCATTACATTTGGGTAGATTCCCAAAGCTAAGGAAGGGGGGAGGCAATTAGATAGCATTAGGACCAGCTATAAGGCCCTGCAAGACTGCAGTGGAAAAAACAGCTCTGGATTTTGAAAAAAATTGGCAAGTGGTAATGCTTGGTGAAGGTATGTACAGGACTCCAGGTAGCAGCTTCTAGGATGTCCCTGGTAGGGACACCTCTGAGAAAGGCTGTAGAGGGAGATGCAGCCCTGGTGGAATGTGGTCTTATCCCCTGTGGGGTAGGTTTTCCATGGTGCTTATAGCAGAAATGAATGCAGTGGCCTATCCACTTAGAAATGGTTTGCTTTGAAATGGCCTTTCCCTCTGCCCCTGCAGCAAATGCAACCAGCAGCTGTTCAGATTTCCTGAGAGGTTTAGTCCTGTCCAAGTAAAATCTAAGTTGTCTGTGCACGTCCAAGGAGTGCAGTATTCATTCTCCTTTGTTCTGTGGGTTAGAAAAGAAGGTTGGAAAATTAATGGGCTGATTAAGGGGGCCACACTGGATACCACCTTGGGCATAAAGGATGGATTGGTCCTGAGGGACACCCTGTCCACATGAAAGATGATGAAAGGCTCCACTGCCATGAGGGCCTGTAATTCAGACACCCTTCTTGCTGAAGTGATGGCTAGAAAGAAGGCTGTTTTCCAAGAAATGAATTTCAACTCTGCATTTGCAGCTGGCTTGAAGGGAGGTATAGTGAGCTTTAACAATACAAAGTTAAGGTCCCAGGCTGGAGTAGGGGCTATCCTGGGTGGTCTTAAGTTTTTGGCCCCTCTCAGAAATTGTTTCAGCAGTGGATGAGAGAAGAGGGGTGGCTCTGTACTATAATGAGCTGAAATGGCCAAGGCATGAATTTTGATGGAAGAAAAGGCAAGGCCCTTGTGAAGCATCTCAGTTAAGTATTAAAGAATGTGCGGTAAATTGGGCACAGTTGTGTCCATCCCCTGAGTTTGGCTCCAGGAACAGAATCTTTTCCATTTTTCAGCAAAGGATTTTCTAGTACTAGGCTTCCTTGCCTCCAGAATGACATCCATCAATCTATCACTTGCCTACTGAGGGATGGTAACGGAGAGATCATGTAATTAGCCAGGCTGCAAGGTTCAGGGTTTGAAGTGAGTGCAGAATCTGGCCTTCCTGCTGGGACAGCAGGGCAGGGGTCTGAGGCAGGTGCCATGGTTCCAGAAGTGACACACTGAGCAGGAGGGGGTACCAGTGTTGGCGTGGCCTATCTGGTGCAATAAGTATTGCCCTTGGTTTGTCCTGTTTGATCTTTAGTAGCACTTTGGAGAGGAGAGGCAGACGGGGAAAGGCATAAACTGATAGGTTTTTCCAGGTGAAGGATAGGGCATCCACTTTCCAAGCTTGTCTGTGGGGAGTCCTTGGGCAGAATTTGTCCAACTGGTAGTTCTGAGGGGAGGCAAACAGGTCTATCTCTGGGCTACCCCATTTGTTTCTCAAAATGTTGACTATCTTTGGTTCCAGTTTCCACTCGTGTGGGTCCAAGAGATTTCTGCTTAGGTCATCTAACAGTGTACTTAGCTTGCCTGACAGGAATTAAGCTTGCAGGTGCACTTGGTAGCTCAAGGCTGTGTTACACAGAGCCATGGCTAGTCTGCAGAGAGGGTATGAGTGGTTCCCCCCTGCTTGTTTATGTACCACATAACAGTGGTGTTGTCTGTCTTTACCAATAATTGTCCTGGAAGAATGTGGTCCTTGAAGGCTGTCAGAGCATTCTGTACAGCTAACATTTCTTTTTGATTGATAAGCAGGTGCATTTGACTCGGGTCCCATTTGCCCTCAATGCACTGTCCTGCCAAGTGAGCCTACCATGCATAGTCTGATGCGTCTGTTGTCAGGGTTTGGGCGTTAGGGGGTAGAGTGAATGGCAGTCCCTTGTTGTGGTGGCAGGCCTCTGCCCACCAAAGGAACTCTGTCTTTAAGCAAGGGATGATAGGAATCATTGATTCTAGGTCCTGAGAATGTTGACACCATAGGCTTTTTAGATACCATTGCAGTTTCCTCATATGCAGTCTTGCATATGGAATTAGTAGAATGCAAGAGGCCATGAACCCCAGGGCTTGCAGTATTTTGCTTGCAGACAGCTGGGTCTTTGTGGCCAGTAGTTTGAAGTAGGCTGTCAAATGAACTTGTTTCTCTGGCATGAGGCAAGCCATCTGGGAAGTTGTATTCAAGTTTGCTCCCAGGAATACAATTTGTTGGCAGGGTACTAGATGTGATTTCTTTTCGTTTATGGTGTATCCCAGAGAAGTTAGTAATTTCTTTACAAATGCCAGATGATTTAATAGTATGTCCTGGCTTTCTGCCTGAATTAGACAATCGTCCAGGTATGGGTTTATTTGAATATTTCTTTGCCTGCAAAATGCAATGACTGGAGCTAGGCACTTTGTGAATACCCTGGGCGCAGTAGATAAACCAAAGGGCAGTGCAGAGAACTGATAGTGCATGTAGACTGCACTGAAGCGTAGGTATCTTCTGCAAGATTCCCTTACTGGGATGTGCAGGTAGGCTTCCTTTAAATCCAGTGTTGCCAACCAGGCATTTTTGCCTAACATGGGATGCAGCTGATGAAGAGTTAGCATTTTGACTTTTGGGATTACCAAAAAAGTGTTTAAGATAGACAGGTCCAGGATAGGTTGTCAGGAATTGTCTTTTCTGGGTACCAGGAAAAGTCTTGAGTAAAAACCTTGCCCCCATTCCTCTTCTGGGACAGGATGAACAGCTCTGATGCTTAGAAGAGAGAGAATCTGCCTTTGAGCCTCTGCCCACTGATTTGGGGGTATGTCTGGCCAACCGTTTGGGGTTGGTAAGGAGTGGAAGTGGAATCTGTATCCTTGAGAAACTATATTTAAAACCCATTTGTCTTGGGTAATGAATTCCCAGTTTTTTGCATGCAGGGCGATCTTTCCCCCAAAGGAACAGTCAGTTGAACAGGGCTTGGAAGGTTTAAAGTTAAGCCATTGTGACAGTTTACCATAGGGGGGTGTCTTACTACTCCCATCTTTGGAAGTGGGAGCCCCCCACTGCTTAGGCCTGTGAGTACCTTGAGACTGAAGCCTGGGTGGTCTGCTGGCTCTGGGTTTGGACTGAGAAGGCCTGGAAAAGGCAGGAAAGGACCATTTCTTAGAAGGCCAGTGCTTACTAAATCTGGGAGGCTGTACTTGCAGGAAATGTTTAACAGTTTGCATAGATGTAGCTTTTTCCTCTATCTTTTTAAGTACTTCTTCTGCTTTGTTGCCACACATGCGGTCTTGGTTTAAGGGAGCATCCAGTAATTTAGCTTTAACATGATCTGGCAAAGATTGCTCCTTAAGCCAAGCATGCCTTCTAAGTACGGACCCAGTGACAGCAGCCCTGCAAGATGCCTCTAATGAATCAAAACCACATTGCAAAGTATGTTTTCCAACTTGTTCAGCAGAATGCATTAAATCCTATAATTCTTTATTTTCAGCACAGTCAGGAATCAACATCATTTTCTGTTTAAGCAATCCAATAATATGCTGCTGATACTTTAAGATATAAAACTGGCAGTTTAAGGCCCTAATGGCCAAAGTTGCAGAAGTGTATACCTTCTTACCCAATCTGTCTAGGGCCCTGGAATCTCTATCAGAGGTGGTAGGGTTTTTGGCAGTAGTAGCCTTAATGCCTTTGGGTCCCTGCGAAAAGGTCTCAGGATCTGCAGTAGGATTCTTAAAGAGGAACTTGTGAGAGTCAGGTACTCCTGTCAGGTTTTCTGGGAGCCGGAGGTAAAGTGTCAGGGGCCAGGCTAGATTCTAAGAAGGCATCATCTACAATGTCCAGTACAGGAGGGATAGCTAAAGGCCTGTGTTGAGGTATGAGTAAGAATTCCTTAAGCCTCTTTTTGGTTGTCAGAGTAATCATGGCTTTCCCAGTGGAAATGCTCCCTAAGGGCATGCAAAACTTCACCAAAAGAGAAATCTTCTGGAGGGGAAGTAGAGGGAATGGAATCCTCATAGGTAGATAAGGGCAACTGCTGGTCATCAGAGAAAACAGAACTTTCAGAATCCTGATCATAACAATCAGAAGGAAAATCAGTTCTAGGTCTCTTAAGAGGGAGAAGGGTGGCTTCCCCCGATTAGAATAATAAGGTCTTCAGCCATTCTTATCATTTGTTTTTTAGGCATAGGGGCCTGACCATGCAGTCTGGGCATTGGTTTTCTAGGCGTGGATCGAGTTTTAAGCATTGAAGAAGAAGATGGCGTCGGTTTAATATGCAAGTCATTAGGCCTGAATACACACTCAAAAGCCAGTGCCTGCACAGCGGCTCCGGACCCATCTACGGTAGAGACATCCGCAGGTTCCAAAGTCAAAGAAGCATCTCGCAGCATACCGGACTCTGAATGGGTCTCAGTAGAGGCCTGCGAATCTGAAGTAGTGGGTATCAGGGGCTGCGAAAGTGCCTCACTGAGTACAGGCGAACTGGCGACTAGCTTAGGAGAAGCGTCGTCAGCAGCTTTGGACGTATGCGGTCTGTCTCTGTCTTTGCGTTTTTCAGAATGTCGGTAGTCGGGTGGCTTACCGAAGCCATTTCTGGATAACTGAACAGAGTACCAAAATATTTAGATGTGAAAATGAACCGGTGATGAATAGTTCGAGGTTTGAATAAGGCACAAAACCAACAGCGAGGTATGTCGTGGTCTGGGCCTAAGCAAGGAATGCAGTATGAATGAAAATCTTTATGAGGTATTTTTTTTCCACAAGAAACTGTCTGTTATGTAACACAATTCATCTATTTTTAGGGCATTGCATTTGATTGTAGTCATTCATACTTATATGCACACAGATGTATTTTGTATCTTACATTTATATGGTGTCTCAGTAAATATTTCTATATATTTGTTGGTAATATAAGCAAAGCAATATTTATTAGCAATAGTACATAAGTATATATTTATGCACGTTCATGTTTCTTTAAGCTATTAACTGATGTAGTGCAGTGATAGGATGGTTGAATTTATGAAATCCTATATTAATTTATGTTTTTAACAGCTTTTTATGGTCTGATGAAGTGGTGTGATACAACCACGAAAGTGCTAACCTTTAGAATTTTGCTGTTTGGAAGAAAATAAAGCTGTTTTTTTGAAATTACTACTGGATTCAGTTACTACTTTCTGCCTATGGTTGGAGCCTTGGTCATTTTGAGTGGACTATTTATTCTGTGGTGTTGGCTTTACGCTCCACTTACACAGCGAGCAACTTATTTTGTGTGTGTGTATATATATATATATATATATATATATATATATATATATATATAAATATATATATATATATATATATATATATATAGAGTAATGCATGTCTAGCTCTGATATTGTTTTGCATAAAGGGAAATCTTTTTAAGAGGGAGGATGTAGATCAGTATGCGTGTATGTATTTTTAAGAAGCTATCCCAGGGCTTGCACAGTGCAAGTCTGACTGCCATTTTGTAGTTAGCTGTTGAAATGTAAGCATGTATGTATGTAAGCACTGTTTGTTAATTAGTTTGTTCATATTTAATGATGTTGCTAGCCATCCTGATGTGTTTGCATGTATTAATGCATCTGAATGAACCCCCAAGCCTTCTTGTTGTATGTATTAGAAACAAATGTATGACAGCTCTCATAACATCTGTCCTGATTCTGCACCCCAGGAAAACTTGGTCCTGGGAGGGATTTAGTTTGGACTTGGGAAAACTGATGTTGCAACCCAGAGACCACAGAACAGAAATGACTTTTTGGTGATGGATGTGTACGGAAGTGGAGCAATCTGCCTAGATCAGGAGGTCATCCAGGTATGGAAAATTTTGAATCCCTTGGACCCTGTAATAGGCTATCACTGGAGCCAGACACTTGGTGAATACCCTTGGAGCATTAGATAGTCCAAAGCGTAAAGCAGAGAATTGAAAATGCAAGGAACCCACAGAAAAGCGTAAATACCTCCTGTAATTGGGGCCTTATGGGGATATGCACATATGCATCTTTGGTGTCCAAAGTGGCCAGAAATGCCTGAAGCATTAGCAGGGGAAAAAGAGTCTGGAGTGTAAGCATGTGAAAAGTGGGCACTTGTAAAAAGAAGTTGAGGTGGGAGAGGTCCAGGATGGGTCTCCATGGGCCATCTTTCCTTGGGACTAGAAAGAGTCTGGAGTAAAAGCCCTTTCCCTTCTCTGACAGGGGGACAGGTTGGATAGTCCCTTGAGAGAGGAGGCTGTCCAAGACTGTTTGGAAAAGGGGAAGGTGGTACTTTGGTGGCTGTGGGATGCCTCTTGAGAAGGCAGGAATGATCCAAGTCATGAAGTAATCCTTTTCTATAATTGACAACACCCACTTGTCTGAGGTAATGCTTTGTCAGACAGGAAGACAATGAGAAAGTCTTTGGGATAGGGGGATGGAATCTGGAAGGGGTGGAGAAGAAGGTAGATAGTCCCAGACTAACTGCCCTGTCCTGAAACTGAGGTTTCTGAGCTGGAGTCTGAGCAGGCCTGGAAGGAGGCTGTTGCTTCCTGGTGCTCTTTTTGCTCTTAGGATGAGGAACAGGAGCTGATGAACTGTGTCTTAGTCGGATAATTCCTATTGAATTTTGGGATTGGAGAGACAAACAAATGCATGCTTTAAATCCTGCAATTCTTTGCCTTTTTGCTGAAGGGTCTTGAAAAGCTCTGCCACTTTGGGCCCAAATAGGCCAGAATTGTCTAGAGGTGCATCCAGACGCTTAGCCCTG
The DNA here is from genome assembly GCF_019279795.1 of Protopterus annectens. Lineage (NCBI taxonomy): Eukaryota > Metazoa > Chordata > Ceratodontiformes > Protopteridae > Protopterus > Protopterus annectens. Next base: position 1,979,924,289 of record NC_056729.1, on the reverse strand, counting down.
ATATCATCAGGTAGGGGTTGGAGTCTCAGCCAAGAGTACCTCCTAAGCACTCAGGCAGAAGCTACAGAGCTGGCAGAGGCCTCTGCAGCATCATAACTGCATCTGATTGAGTGTCTTGTCACTTGAGAGGAAATGTAGCTGAGGTTAGATATTTGAGCCTTAGTAGGTGAGTCTAGGAGATCAGAAAAAAAGTTTAGAAACCAGAGTCAAAAGGGCCAGGGCATACTTAGACATGTGTATCTCGTAGTTAACAGCCCTAAAGGCCAAAGTGGCAGAGGTGTATACTTTTTTGGCAATGTGTTCCATAGTCTTACTGTCCTTATCAGTGGGAAGGACAGAAGTGAAACATAGTAGTCTGGAGGGCTCATCTACAGAGACTGAAATAGTACCAGGGTCTGCAACAGGGTATTTGATCAGAAATGTGGCCTCTTTGGGACCTTATAAAACCTGTCAGGCCTTCTAGGGGTTGGGGGTTGGGATTTAGGATTTTTAAAGGGTGCATTGAAGGCTTCTAAAAAGGCTGATAAGACTGGTGGAATGGCAGAAGGTGAAGGGGTGCCCATTTGTAAGAGTTCATAATACCTCTTTTGAACCTCAGCCATTTCAGTGGAGTGCCATTTAAAAAACTCTCTCATTCAAGAGATGGCTTCTCCAAAGGTGAGGTCCTCTCCAGAGGGGCCTGCATCAGCAGAGTCCTCCTCTGGGGAAGCATACCCAAGAGGGGAAAACATTTGAGAGGCATAGGAATAGGAGTCCTCTGAAGAGTCTTCAGCTTCAAGTGGAAGAGGATCTTCAGTCTGAGGCCTAGGAGTGATAAATGGAAGGGCCGCCTGAGGGGAAGCAGCCACTGAAGGCCTAAGGGCCATGAAGGCATTAAATAAGTTCTGGGAGAAAACTTGCCAATCAGGCAGGCTTTCAGAAGGCGGAGAGTCATATTTTGTCTTTTGTTTTCTTTTAAGGAAGAGACATGCCTGGAGGGCATAGGGCCTAGGTTCAGATGGTTGTAAACCAGTGGAATGGCTGGTCTGGACATCCATTGTGAGCCGAGGTATCCCTCATCATCGGCGCCCAACATCTGCATAACCTCCATGAACATGCTTTCAGCCCTAGGTTCTGCGGCCTCTGAAATGGTACCCGCTATGCCTGAATTGGCTGGTTCCATACGTTCCTCCAGGCAAACGTCGGCCGCAGGAGGAACATCAGGTGGAGGAGATGCAGCAGTGGGTTCAGGCCTGGAAACTTTGGCTTTCTTTTTTGGTGGCTCGACAGTCTGAACAGATGGATGTTCCATTGCCAGAGCTATGAGTTTAAGACTCTGGTTTTCCAAATAGATGTTTAAGGTGTGCAGATGGTTGCGAAGAGTCTTAGGAACGAAGGTCTGACAAATCGTGCAGGTTTTATGGTCATGGTTGGGCCCTAGGCAGAAAAGGCAGAGGTTGTGAGTTTCCTTATGGGGATCCGATGTCCACACCTACACTTTCCTTCCTGGATGACATGAACCTGAGCAGGCATGCAGTGACCAAAATAAGAAGAAAAAAGGCCTCAACGGGGTAATTATCTTAAACATGAAAGATTCGACTGCAGAGATGGCAGGATGAGCTGACATTTGACTGATGGCAGAGAAGTTCTGGAGAAAGTACATGTAGAAATCACTTTTATGGCCCATGCACACTACAGCTAACGTCAGACGCCCCACATACCTCGCAGTGACTAAAGCTTTTGTATACTGGCTGGATGTTTAGGTAAAAGAGCGGAGGATAACCCAAAGGCTGTGAAGACTGCAACATGTGAATAGAAGGACATCAACAGTTATCTTTCATGCACAGTAGGTTTCATAATACCACAGTCATTCATTCACCCACACAGAAATTCAACCCCCCCCTACATACAAGCACTCACCTAGCTGCTCCTCTCATCCAGTACCTCTCAGACTCTCTAATGTGCCTACATAACTTGTATTCTCCTTTATTTGAATCACTGTTCTCTCTACTCTTTCTTTTAGGTTGCCTGTGCCACACAATCAAGCCCATAGACATAAACTTACTCTTTGCATGGCTGGAACGCTATCTGACCAAGAGTATTTACAGTAGTGTTATCAGCTATAATCTGTATATAAAGCACGTCCTATTAATTCACAATATTAATGCTTAATTCATCTTATTACTGCTCCTTAACAGCTTGCTGCTGCTTGCACATCACAAAGTCGTTCTTCTACTTGACCTGCTCTGCTATCCCCACTTAGCTTCTCTTGTAAAATAAACCTACATATCGCCAGTAGCTCTTTTCTTCTGCTCTATCCTTGTCCACTTCTGCATTCTACTTACAGCTTAACCCTCTCTACACCACATTCCACACCCTACACTAGTAACTGTACTTTTGTTTGGATACTTCTTCCCTTAGAAATACATTGTTAAGACTCCATATCCTTTCTCTATCTCCTGTCTCTTACAGCTTCCCGGTCGCTTTACTTACCTGTTTTTTACATTGTTTCTGCTGGCGATCCTTGGGATCCCAGTGTTGTAAAGCATGCATAATCTAGTCATTTTTGGTGATATACCCACGCTAAATACTGCCTAATCCCTGTATGTATATCATACCTTTACTTTCACTTCATACTCCCTTCCCCCAGCATGCCTTTCTAACTGTGTTTCTGCCTTATCTCCTTTCTGCCTCGTATTACCCTGTTTTATTTTCGTATTCCAATCCATACTGCTTTGTGGCATTTAAAGCTTCTCCATTCGTGTTTCCGTGTCATCTTTCTCTCTAGCTTCTTCTCCTTACCTGCTCGCAGAACTGGTGATGTGCAACAGCCGTTTCTGTTATACTTGACTGGTAATTGCTGCTTAAACTGGTTGAACAGCCCTTGCTACAAAGACTTTGAACCAGTAAGCTTAAGGTATGGTCTCCTACTCTGTTTTGGTCAAATAATATCAATTTGGTCAAATAATATCAAACTTAATGTTCTTGTGGTAAACACTGAACTTTGCAAGAATATTGCGATTCACTCAGTTGTTTTCACTGTGAAAAAGACTTAACATTGAATTAATATTGCGATTCATTCAGCTGTTGTCTAGAGTACATACGTACTCTGGTTTAGTGTATGTTCTAGGCATTATAGTTACTGTTATAACTGCCTGTCTATTGTTATACATCTTTATTAATCACATTGCCAATCTGACCACAGTGTACTACCTATATAGTCTGCTTAGTGCTGCCATACAGTTGTTTCTACCTCCGTCTATTCTTAAGTGTGATTTTTGTTGTTATTTAACTATATATTTGCTGCGACTGCATATAGGAGCTAACTTCAGATTATGTTTACCTAATCCATGCTATTACTGCTGTGTATTGTTGTGCAACTGCACACAGATGCTACTTAACTGATATTACTGCCTTGGATTGTTGTGCAACTGCACATAGATGTTATTTAACTGATATTTTGCCTTGTATTGTTGAGAGACTGCATATAGATGCTATTTAACTGATGTTACAATACTGTACTTATAATACCACATTTATTCATTCATCCACACACTCTACCCCCCTCCCCTACACATGAGCACTCACCTACCTGCTTTTTTCCATTTATGTAATTGCTGCATCTGTAACTCTCTTCACCCAAACCTTCCAATTTTCTTCACTGACACATCTTCACCACTCATTACTCACATAACCAGTAGCCCTCCTTTGCCTTCTAACAGTAGTTATCTTTCACACATGGCACGTTTTATAATACCACATTCAGTCATTCACCCACACAGAAACTCTTCCCCACTCCCCCTACATACAAGCACTCACCTAACGGTTCCTCTCATCCTGTACCTCTCTGCTCTATAATGTGCCTACATAAGTTGCATTCTCCCTTACTTTAATCACTGTTCTCTCTCCTCTTTCTTCTAGGTTACCTGTGCCAAACAAACAAGCTCACAGACATAAACTCACCCTTTGCACGGCTGGAACTCTATCTGACCAACAGTATTTACAGAGGTGTTATTACTTATAACCTGCACATGAAGTATGTCCTATTAATTCACAATATTACAGCTTAATTCATATATAAAAACATTTCACCTTCAAAACAAAAACAATACAAATTTTGTCCTAGAGTTTCAATACAAAACTAAGAAGAAACAGGAAACTGTAACTCTCCTTACTTATAATGCCTTAACTCAATGCAGAGATATACATCCAAACCCAGGTCCCACACCTTCCGCCTACTATTCTCCTAACTCCTGTAATTCCCATAGGTTCACTACCCTTAACCTACAAAGTATAAGAAACAAAATCCCACACCTACGTTCCTGGATAGCTGAAAACAAATGTGATTTTACTGCCGCTACAGAGACTTGGCTTAAACCATATATCAAAGATGCTGAATTCCTTCCCCCTGGCTATGCTTGCGTTAGATCAGACAGACTACAGAAAAAAGGTGGAGGTGTCGCCGTGATATACCCAAACGGCTTCACCATATTTCCATACATAAAGCCTATCCCACAGTTCTCTACTGCAGAAATACTACTAGCCTTTCTAAAACTCAACAACTGTAAAAGCCTTTGTATTATAGTCCTATACATTCCACCTGGCAGTAACATTCCTGCATTAGAAGACATCCTCGCCTGGACATTCAATAACATTAAACATAAACAATCAGCTTAGGAGATGTTAACATTAATTGACTAGATATAGCCCAACAGCATACCTCTTTCAACATTAACCTATATAACTACACTCAGCTAATTATCAACATTACCAGACCCAGCAATAATTAGAACAAAGGCTCAGTCCTTGATTGGATTATGGTCTCTGAGCCCAACAGAATACTCCATATCCTTTCTCTGTCTCCTGTCTCTTACAGCTTCCCGGTCGCTTTACTTACCTGTTTTTTTACATTGTTTCTGCTGGCGATCCTTGGGATCCCAGTGTTGTAAAGCATGCATAATCTAGTCATTTTTGGTGATATACCCACGCTAAATACTGCCTAATCCCTGTATGTATATCATACCTTTACTTTCACTTCATACTCCCTTCCCCCAGCATGCCTTTCTAACTGTGTTTCTGCCTTATCTCCTTTCTGCCTCGTATTACCCTGTTTTATTTTCGTATTCCAATCCATACTGCTTTATGGCATTTAAAGCTTCTCCATTCGTGTTTCCGTGTCATCCTTCTCTCTAGCTTCTTCTCCTTACCTGCTCGCAGAACTGGTGATGTGCAACAGCCGTTTCTGTTATACTTGACTGGTAATTGCTGCTTAAACTGGTGGAACAGCCCTTGCTACAAAGACTTTGAACCAGTAAGCTTAAGGTATGGTCTCCTACTCTGTTTTGGTCAAATAATATCAATTTGGTCAAATAATATCAAACTTAATGTTCTTGTGGTAAACACTGAACTTTGCAAGAATATTGCGATTCACTCAGCTGTTTTCACTGTGAAAAAGACTTAACATTGAATTAATATTGCGATTCATTCGGCTGTTGTCTAGAGTACATACGTACTCTGGTTTAGTGTATGTTCTAGGCATTATAGTTACTGTTATAACTGCCTGTCTATTGTTATACATCTTTATTAATCACATTGCCAATCTGACCATAGTGTACTACCTATATAGTCTGCTTAGTGCTGCCATACAGTTGTTTCTACCTCAGTCTATTCTTAAGTGTGATTTTTGTTGTTATTTAACTATATATTTGCTGCGACTGCATATAGGAGCTAACTTCAGATTATGTTTACCTAATCCATGCTATTACTGCTGTGTATTGTTGTGCAACTGCACACAGATGCTACTTAACTGATATTACTGCCTTGGATTGTTGTGCAACTACACATAGATGCTATTTAACTGATATTTTGCCTTGTATTGTTGAGAGACTGCATATAGATGCTATTTAACTAATGTTACAATACTGTACTTATAATACCACATTTATTCATTCATCCACACACTCTACCCCCCTCCCCTACACATGAGCACTCACCTACCTGCTTTTTTCCATTTATGTAATTGCTGCATCTGTAACTCTCTTCACCCAAACCTTCCAATTTTCTTCACTGACACATCTTCACCACTCATTACTCACATAACCAGTAGCCCTCCTTTGCCTTCTAACAGTAGTTATCTTTCACACATGGCACGTTTTATAATACCACATTCAGTCATTCACCCACACAGAAACTCTTCCCCACTCCCCCTACATACAAGCACTCACCTAACGGTTCCTCTCATCCTGTACCTCTCAGACTCTATAATGTGCCTACATAAGTTGCATTCTCCCTTACTTTAATCACTGTTCTCTCTCCTCTTTCTTCTAGGTTACCTGTGCCAAACAAACAAGCTCACAGACATAAACTCACCCTTTGCACGGCTGGAACTCTATCTGACCAACAGTATTTACAGAGGTGTTATTATTTATAACCTGTACATGAAGTATGTCCTATTAATTCACAATATTACAGCTTAATTCATATATAAAAACATTTCACCTTCAAAACAAAAACAATACAAATTTTGTCCTAGAGTTTCAATACAAAACTAAGAAGAAACAGGAAACTGTAACTCTCCTTACTTATAATGCCTTAACTCAATGCAGAGATATACATCCAAACCCAGGTCCCACACCTTCCGCCTACTATTCTCCTAACTCCTATAATTCCCATAGGTTCACTACCCTTAACCTACAAAGTATAAGAAACAAAATCCCACACCTACGTTCCTGGATAGCTGAAAACAAATACTGCCGCTACAGAGACTTGGCTTAAACCATATATCAAAGATGCTGAATTCCTTCCCCCTGGCTATGCTTGCGTTAGATCAGACAGACTACAGAAAAAAGGTGGAGGTGTCACCATGATATACCCAAACGGCTTCACCATATTTCCATACATAAAGCCTATCCCACAGTTCTCTACTGCAGAAATACTACTAGCCTTTCTAAAACTCAACAACTGTAAAAGCCTTTGTATTATAGTCCTATACATTCCACCTGGCAGTAACATTCCTGCATTAGAAGACATCCTCGCCTGGACATTCAATAACATTAAACATAAACAATCAGCTTAGGAGATGTTAACATTAATTGACTAGATATAGCCCAACAGCATACCTCTTTCAACATTAACCTATATAACTACACTCAGCTAATTATCAACATTACCAGACTCAGCAATAATTACAACAAAGGCTCAGTCCTTGATTGGATTATGGTCTCTGAGCCCAACAGAATCTCCACCTTAGGCACACTACCAAATAGTATTAGCAACCACTTACCTGCCTTCATAATGCATAAAACGACCCCAACATCACATAACTACCAGTATAAGCAAACTTTTGGCCTATCCCACTTCTGCCCCACCACCTTTAATGAAATCTTACAACGTATCAACTGGGAGGTACTAAAATTTCTTCCACTAGACGATGCAATTGAATTTTTCAATTCGACATTCCTCAGAATCTTAAATAGCTTAGCCAAACTGTCGAAACAGAGTAAAGACCAATCCTGCCAGCTGGCTTACCAAACCCACAAAGCAAATAATGACCATCCAGGACAAAGCGTGGAGGGCATGGCAAAAATATAAAAATCCCTCTGAGCTCATTCAGTGTAAATAGTTACACAATCAAGTAAAATGCCTAGTCACTAAAAATAAGAAAGAATATTACATTCTTCTTCTTCTTTCGTTTTTTTCCCAGTTAGGGGTCGCCACAGTGGATCACCTGTCCGCTCATGATTGGCAGTGGAGTTTTACGGTGTCGAGTTGCTAGCCCAGTGCCCAACCTTCCACAGAAGACACACTCACACGCACTCATACCTAGGGCCAATTTAGAGTGTCCAATCCACCTACAGCATGTCTTTGGGATGTGGGAGGAAACTGGAGCACCCGGAGGAAACCATGCGACCACAGGGAGGTCCAAACTCCGCACAGAAGGCACCCCAGCCAAGGATCAAACCAGAGAACCTCTTGCTGTGAGGTGGCAACGCTAACCGCTGCACCACCATGGCCGCCCAGGAAAGAATATTACATTACACTTCAAAATCAAAATAAATGAAATCCATAGAAATTTTGGAATTCAGTCAATTCCTTACTTTACCCTGGCTCCAATAATAAGCTTTGTCCTAATCCAGATAAAACACCCACTGACATATCCTCACTCTTTAACTACACACTACCACCTTTCCACAAAATAACCTCAACCCACCAAGTCCATGTTCACCATACTCTACTATATCCTCTTCCGCTAACTTTTCACTCTCACCCATACCAACCTCCACAATAAAAAAATCTCTTCCTTAAACTCAAACCCAATACTAATGCACCCGACAACCTACCTGCATCATTCCTACAATTATCAGCCAGTACTATTGCCTATCCCATTAGCATATTCCTTAATAAATCTATTTGGGAGTCACATGTACAGCATACCAATTTCCGACCAATTGCCATTCTCTCTCCCATCTCAAAAATTTTAGAAAAATGTGTTCATACTCAGCTTCTTAATTATCTAGTTCAAAGCCAAATCCTTTCTCCTACTCAGCATGGTTTCAGGCCAGGTCACAGTACCACCACAGCTCTGATTTCCTTCATGGATACAGTTAACCGGGCCTGTGATGCTGACAACATTGTCTCTTCCCTCTTTCTCAACATCTCTAAGGCCTTCGATATGGCATCCCATCCCCTTCTTTCCAACAAACTCTCCAGCTTAGGCATTTCACTCCCCCCCCCCAACTCTGAACTGGTTCTCAAACTACCTTACCAATAGGCAACATTCTTTCTCACTTTTTCTTAACACTACCACATGTGTTCCCCAAGGATCCATACTGAAACCCCTTTTGTTTACTATATTCATTAACAACTTTGACAGCACCCTTACTCAGTGTTCCATCATTCAATATGCAAATGATTCCACAATCACCTGCACAGCCATGTCCATACCTAAACTACATCTACTTACCCATACATGTCAAGCAGAGCACCTCTTTGGCCCTCTTCAAAAGTAACATTGACGATTGGATGGGAGAAAGGAAATTCACTCCGGGGATCTGTCAGTCCCCCTGCTAGACAGGGGTCCAGGGAAGTAAATAGTGTGGGAAGAAATAGCCAGGGAATTACTATGGCTAGGCTTGTACAGGCCCTAGGGCCGATAGCCTAGTACCAGCCTATGAACCCATGAACTTACCCAAAATGCCTTCACATCAAACGAAACCTGGATGTCCAACAAGCATATTGCTCTAAACCCCAATAAAACTAAACTCCTAATTTTCACTCCTAAAAATACCACTCCACTTAACAAGAATGAATTCACTGTTCATTCCCAAAACAACACTATTACTGAAGTTGTTCCAAGTACTAAACTGTTGGTGTAATCATAGATGAAACTCTAACATTCCTTCATATTCACAGTAACATCAAAAAAAAAAAAAGAAAAGAAAAAAGCATAAAAAATTGGACATCCTCTATAGACACAAATTCTTCCTTAACTATGCAACAAAAATGCCTCTTGCCTCATCCTTTGTTACCATCTCTTTTATATGGTGCCCCTGTCCTTACCGACATCAAGTCCTCCCTTAAATCCAGACTAGACATATGCTACAAGATTGCTAAATTTGTAACAAATAAAAAATTCTCATCACACCACTGTTCGTCACTACGTCAATTAAATTGGTTTGAACTTTCATATTACCTCACATACTTACAATCAACAACTGCACATAAATTTATATATAAACCATCAAATTGCCCACCCTCTCCAACCTACTTACCACATATCACTCAAAATGATCTCTTAGATCTGAAAACAAACTATTGCTCAAAATAGAAAAAACAAATCTCTCAGCTGGTCAGATGCTTTACTCTTTTACTGTTTCAAAACTTTGGAATGCCCTCCCACCATCAAGCCAAACCACTAGCAATCCTGCTCTCTTTAAGAAGTCACTTAGACAACAATTTTCCTCACTCACAGTGCACATTTGCCAGAACCACACTCCCTAAAACCTAACACTCCCCTCAACGCAACCACATCTGCTTCTATCTGTACACTCACTTTTCGCAACCTTCTGTCTCTCAAATCCCACATAACTGACCTGCTTGCATTGCCCTCTTCATTAACCAACTATTCATACCCTCTAGGTGTTGAAAATCATGAAACATATATTCTATTGTACAAGCACTCTTATTTCTAGAAGTATTACTGTAAAATGACTGTAAAATGCTCAACTGCAATCCTCCTATGCAGTTGTATTGCATGCAATGACTCACATGTACTGTATAATTTCATGTATTACACTGTAAATACTCTGTATTATGTTTAGTATTGTGCACTATAAATAGCCTGTATTGTGTTTAGTTCATATTGTACTGTTAACTTTAGTGTGGAGCATTTCTCACCAGGCCTCCACTAAAAATGGGCTCACCTTGGCCCAGTGGACCTTCCCAGTAAACAAATGCAAATAAGTAAAATAAATAAATATTGTGACATCATTCTTGCTGATGGTAAAAAGCTGCTCAAAGCTAGGTTCATAACTTGGACACATTCCAAGAGCTCCATCACATCTATCTTCATATAGTCCTGGGAGGTACATAACATGTCATTTACACTCAAATGTACTATGACTGTGTCATATGTGTACTTGTGGTGCAAGGACTTAAGTGCCTGTGTGATGTGGCAAATCCTGGCTTTTGATAGGCAACTGCGTGTGACCATCTACTTACACAGCCTGATGAGTGGTTCTTCTGTGTGTCTCAAAATGAAATCACCTAAGACTATAATGTTGGACTGTGTGGAGATTTGCCTTATGGGCTTTTGAATTAGGAAACTGAGACACTTAGGTTTATATTTCAAGGTGAGTGCTACCTGCACTGAGTGTGCATGTGGCATTGCTGAGGGTACTCATTTCTTAGGTGACATTTAGGAGGCCTTTGTGGTTTAGATAGGTTACTTTTAAGAACCTCCACATATGCAGATCTATATGTTTGGACTGATCTGAGTGTGACAGGTTTAGTGTGGCATTGTGTGGTACTGACCACCTGTTTGTCATTTGTAGGGTCTTCATGTGAGAATTCTGTCAAACAGCATTAAATAACTGCATCTTTCGCACACTGTGTCAGTTTACGTAGTAAGTGGTTGTCAGCAAACACGAGACAACTGCTGCATTGTCTCAAGATGCCCATTTCAACCAATCTAGCTACAGAGAAAATGCAAATCCATAGATCCAGGTGCTTATTAATGTGGTTTGAAGGTGGAGTAGTGCCTGTGAGGTTTGGAGGTTATTACTGGAGGTATTATCATTCTGGTATTGGATCAATAATCCTTATCTCCTTCTGTAACAAAACAGTACCATTAATCCCAAGCTGCTTCCTGAGAAGTAGTATTATGGCACATGCTGCTGGGTTCAGTACACATGCTACAGTCTTCTCTTGGTAAGTACTCTGTATAAAACATACAACAGTTGGACGCATCAGACAACCAAGCTGCACAAAGGCTATGAAGATGTTTTTACCAATGCTACAGCCAGACACTCAGTAAAGTCTGTTACATACTTCCCAATCAGACACCAGAGGGAATCAATGTCCCTCTGCTACTTATCTCACCAGAAACAAAGCAGTAGCAATGTTCAGGCTGTCCAGTGACTGGTAATCTCTAGCAAGGCTAGAAAATAATGTCACTCTGATCCTTCTCCCACCAGCAGCAAAGCAAAAGCACTAATCCCAAGATAATTCCTGAGAAGCAGTTCCTAGACTCTTTAGTGATTGGAACTCTATGTAGTTGGTAGTCTAGTCCCACATAGAAAAACGAAATAATACTCTAAATACTGCAGTGTTTACTAAGTGAGTGGGATGAAACGACACAGACACTAACTCAAGGTTTAAAAGTCTAAGCAGAGCACCTTCATAGTTTGCTCTTGCAGTGCCCAGCAGAATGAGCAGATGAGGTGAGACTGTCAAGAGCTTTCAATGTCAGATTTTCAGTAGGGGAGTGCAGCTCAAAAGCCACCAGTCTTAAAATCACAACAGGGACTGGTATTTAGGTACAAAAATCCAATGCAATGACACAATAGCAGTAGTCTCACAGCACTTGCAACTAAATAAGAATGCAGCTAAATAGAAATTCAGATAAATAAAAAATCCTGTATGCTGCTCTTATTAAACAACTAGATTTAATTCATTTTCAATCAGTGAATGGAAAAGGATTTTTAACTGACCCTTGCTAAGAACTTTTAAAACCTGAAGAAAAAAAATCAATGTAAAACAAAATTTAAAATAAAACTAACTCTAATATAATAACAGCAAAACATGAAAAATAATGGAAATATCCAAATCTTAAATGAAGAAATCCAGTCCAAAATCCAAAACAGTCATACGGCAGCAGTAGTCTCACAGCTAAATAAGAAATTTTGTTTTTCAGTTCTTTCCACTCATTAGCTAGACTTAATTTCTTTTCGATCAGTGACTGGAAGAGGATCAATTCTGTAACTGACCCTAGCCAAGAACTTTTAAAACTTGGAGGAAAAAAAACTTTAAGATAAAACAAAACTGAAAATAAACAAAACTGTAATATAAGAGCAAAATAAATAAAAAGTAATAACTGAAGTATCCAAGTATTAAAAAAAGAAATCTGATCCAAAATCCAAAGCAGTCAAACACTAGAAGTAGCCTCACAGCAACTGCAGTGAAATAAGAACACAGATAAATAGGAATGCAGCTAAACACGAAATCATATTTCTCAGCTCCCCCCACTTACTAGCTAAATTTATTTACTTTTCAATCAGTAAAAGGAAAAGAAAAATGAGATTTTTTTTCTATCCTTTCCTAGCTAAGAACTTTTAAAACTCCAAGTAAAAGCTTTAAGGTAAAACAAAAAATAAAATAAAAGGAAGTGTAATATAATAACAACAAAAACAATGAAAATAGTGGAAGCATCCAAACCTTAAACGAAAAACTCCAATCCAAAATCCAGTGCAGAAACACACTAGCAGTAGTCTCAAAGCACAAGGTTTCTCCTTGCTTGTTGATTTACCATACAACGGACATATTATCCAACTGTATGGAGATCACCCCTGAAGAGGAAAAGTCTTGAAGGGGCCACATTGCTGGGAGGACAGCCCTCATTTCCAAGATGCTGACAAGAAGACTGACCTCCATACCTTTCCATGAATCTTGGACCATTCTCTCCTCATAATGTCCCCCCACCCCAGAGAGGAGGTGTCTGTGGTAATTGTCACTGTCAGTAGTGAGAACATAAATGGTTTAGAGTCCCAAAATTGTCCTTTGCATCTGTCATAGTTTAGTTGGAAAAGTCTAGGAATTAGAGATGTTAGAATGCAACCTTTTTCTGGGACAAGATAAGCTAACATAAGAGATGTGTCCAGAAGGCACCCTACAGAGGTTAGTCTGTTATAAAGGAAAATAGAAGATTTCCAAAGATTGACATGAAAACCTAGGTTTTAAAACAGACTGCAGACAAAAATAAATGCATTTTGACAACTTTGAGCAGAGTCTGCAAAATAAGCCAAACACCCAAGCAGGGAAATATATGGATTCCCTGTAGCCGGCAATAAGCAATCATTGGGGCTAGACAATTTGTAAATACCCTTGGAGATGTGGAAAACCCAAAGGATACAGAACAGAACTAAAATATAAACCAAATGCAGAAAACCTTAACTAGGGTCTGAAGTTTCTGCGAATAGGAATATGATAACAGGTGACTCTGGGAGATCCAGATTCACCAAAAAGTAAAGTGGAGGGATTAAGGGAAAAAGTCAGAAGAGTAAGCAATTGGAATTTTGGAACTTTTATGTGCAGTCTGAGATGAAACAGATCCAAGACAGATTTTCACGTCTCCTCTTTTTTAGTTACTATAAATATTTTGGACTAATCTCATTTGCCCTGTAGCCATTTTGGAACTGGTTCAATAATGCCTTGGGACAGCATATGTGATTAAATAGAAGGAAACAGACAAGTCTGATGCTTTAGATATGGAGGAACTCCTAGGTTTGCAGGTAAAGAGTTTAAGTGTCACATGTATCACTTCTGAACTATATTGAGTATGCAAGAATCTAATGTGATCTGATTCCAGAGGGGGAAAGAAAAACAGAAGGGTTGTCTGCTAGACTGAGTTGATGGCCAGGGTGGGGAGGGAAGGGGCTTTGGTTGAAGACAGTCATGCATTTTAGTTTGGTTGGCAGCATCTGTCTTCCTTTTGCCTTTGTATCCCCTTGCCAGTTTTTGCTTATATTATTGTTTGTCTTTTTTTTTTTTTTTTTTTTGCTGGGACTTTTTCCTAAAAAAGGGCCCTGGACTGGAGGGTAGTATCTGTTTTACTTTGTTATGACAGACTGAAAAAAAATGCTTAACCTCTTGAATAAGTCTCCCTCTTTTATCAAGGTGTTTCAATACCTCAGCTGAGGAAGATCCAAACAAAAACTTCTTTATCCAAAGGAGCATTGAAGATCTCCACCTATACAACCCCAGACAGACTGTGCAATCTTAGTCATGCATACTTGCATATAATATAACCCATGTGTATGTTTGGTTACTTGAGATACTGAAGAAATAATGTTAAGCAAGGAAGATTTGACTTCATAATATGGTAAATCAGCAGCAGTCTTAGATATATCTGCAGAGGTTTCAAGAAGATATCTGTCCATGTCAGCCTGACAATTTATTGCCCAAAAGGCTAAGGTAGAGTATGTATAGACTTCCCCCACACCTTTCAAAATCTCTCTCATTCGTGTCAAATGGAACTGGGTTAGCAGTGGTTAACTGATTAGAACTGGAAATTTTTTTTACCAAAAAGCAGATCTGCAAGGGGGTTTACAAAACATAATTTCATGAGTTTGAGGTATATTATAAAGTCTATTGAGTCTTTTGGGTCAGGATTGCCTATCTGGTTATGCACATGCTGAACAAAAAGTGTCCTCCAGGGCACCAGTAGCAGGAGGAATGGCAAGAGGTTCCAGGGTATTTACCTAAAGAAGATCATAGTACTTTTATTGTGTCCGATATTTCCTTTTCTTCACACTGGAAGAGACCCTTCATTCTGATAACTGTATGTGGAAAGAATATCTGCTCTACATGAGAATCCAAGGACATATTCTCCTCAGTCTCTGACATAAAGAAGGTGGAGATGATACCTAGGAAGCAGAGTCCAGGCCCTCCTCTTCAATCTCTAATAAGGAGCACTATCTGAGGGAAGAGATGACATGTTTTAATGTGAAGAAGCAGGAGAGGAAGACCATAATGACTGGAAGACTTTAAATGACTCCTTAACAAAAAAACTGAACTACTTCCCTTTACATTCTTTTGCAAAAGGGGAAGAAGGTGGATAAATATGTTTTTTTATATGTCTTCTTTGTTGGTGTTCCTAAACATATAAACCTGAAAGTATAAGATGGCCCTAATTCCATTGATGAACCTGCCACCTCTTCCCTGTACAACAACTGAGGGATTCTGTCCAGCCCTTGCAATAGTACAAGATGGGGTTATTCCTTCTCAGCCATAACTGTATGTCCACTTCCTGGACATACTAGACTCCTGACCCTTAGTGGTACTCCTCATAACAGCACCAGAGGGGGCAGGATCATCTAATAGGTGGTCCAAAGACTCAAACAGGGCCACAGTGGAGTCGTCTATTGTAAACTGATGAAGAGAGGTTGAAGATGGTACCATTTTAAATAGCCCATTTGCAGACTTTCTTTTCTTCAAAATTGGAAGAGGGATTCCAAGGAAGTCAAAACAGTGTACAATGACAAATGAGTAAAGGCCTTACGCTACTGATTTTCAAGGAAAATGCTAATGTTGTTAAGCCAACTTCTGATCATCTTGGGGGGTAAATAATACGCAAGTCAGGCAGAAGTGGACATTGCAGATCTCTCCTAGACAAAACAAAAAGGCTGTGTGGGAATCTTTACAAGGCATCTGTCATTCCACGGACACTTCTCTTTTCCACTTGACAAATAAATGTCTCACAAATTTTATATAAAAAAGGAAGTGAAGTCCCCTAGGGGGTACTTATCAGGCCAAAATCTGAACAAACCTGCTTCCAAAGATTCAAAGTAGGCTGAGTATGACTGAAATCTTCAGTGACAAGAAAGTTCTGAACTTTGGAGCCACATGTCTGATTTCTTGGATGCACTGTGCAAGTGGAAATCACCCGAAAGTTTTTAAATATAGGCTGAACATCTGATCCTTGGCAGCTTATGTCCCATATGTTACTGTAACAGTGATCTAATTATTTATATCAGCCATTCTTTCACTAAAACTAAAAAACATAAAAATGCAAACTGCAAAAAAACACTTAATTTGGTCAACTGGTGTACAGGCAATTAAGGAAGGCTTGGAAATGGTCTATCCCATTCACTGAATCTCATCTAGAAAAGAAAATTCTTCAATTATCTGCAGAAGCAAGCCAGGGCTCTCAGCCACCAAGAAAGAAGACTCTAGCGGCAAATGGCTTGATTGGGAAAAAGGACAAATTACACATTTCAAGATGCAGCTGTGTAACTACCAGCAGCCCCTGAGAAGCTAAGCACAAAGTCCTTGGTTGACCATGTGGCATTGCTATAAGCTCCTTCTGGTACAAGGCCAAGTTGTGCAAGCTGAGAGAATCTAACGACAAGACTTTAATGATAATATGAAAAAGGACTTGTAGCCAGTGCAAGTTCCAAAGCTCAGGTGTAATATGAGGATTTTTTTATTTATAAAAGTTTTTTTTTTTTTTGCATCCATTCATTTCAGGGGTATAGGATCTTGACATTCCCAGTCTAGGTGATCGCCCTACAGTCCATTTACTTCTGCCCAGGAATCTCAAATGGCCCTCCATTCACTGGAGACAGTCAGAAGGTAGGAAGTAGACCAATCTTCTAGTCTTGGAGGGGAACCTACCTTCTACCTCCAACACCAATACCTTCCTCAGGTAGCTCCTCCAAGCCTGGTGATCATTACATCCTTACACAGAGCATGCTTTCACATACTGAATATCCCACAACTACATAGGGTGAATGCACTACTGACAACACAGGCTCAGCGGACTCAAAGTCTACTACATAAACACCTAATGCTCCTGCTAGGTGTCTAGCATGTAGCAAGCTAGGGCTCGTTCCTCCTCCTAGGATAGGTAAGGCAGCAGTGACTGCTCACATCCATCTTCTCTGGCCAGTTTCTTCAAGAACCCATGTCACTAATCTAACTAAGGCCCCTATAACAAGAAGCTGGATTTCTCTAATGTTTATAAGAATCACACACTTCAGCATTGAGCTGCACTTAAATCTAACCCAACCTTAATAAAAAATACAAGTCCTCTTGTATCTATTAATATTTGTTATACACTTAAACTTGACCATCCAAACATCATGTACAAAACCCATTCTACATCAAAATGTATCTATCTGTCTAGCTATACTAAATTTGACCCCTCCTTCATATTATGACACTCACCCATTCCACCTCTCTTTATTGACTGTCCCTCCCTTCCCTTTGTTTTCTTCCTCTCTATATTGTGCCCAACTTCTGTTTTTACCTTTTGATACAGCTTTTGGTATCTAACTCCCTACTACCTACCGTATATACTGCCCTATCTTCTTCACTTGTACTCAGCTGATTTTCCCTAATTTCCATGGATATCAATTTTCCATTTTCAACCAACTGGTGATTAATAGCATTTCTCTGTTGTCTTTTCTCCAAATACCTGCTCTTTTTCATCTATTCCAAATAAGCATAATAACAATCTCTCCTTAACCTTCTTACTATATAATTTTCTCTATATTTTCTTTCATATTTGTACTATGCACCATCACCTCCACATCCCAACACTCTGGATAACCCCACTGACTTTCATCACCATACCTTTCAGGGTCTTATTTCACCTACTTAATAATATCATAGGCTGATCCCTCACTAGCCCTGACAGATTTAAGGCAGTCACCGTTTCCCAAGCCTTACTTCATTTCTCAACATCTGCTCACTTTAACCCACCACTTCTTCAATTTTTGGAAGCTAATTATCTCTCTTCTCTTAAATCCTTGTACATTTGCCCTAGCCTTCCTTTCTCTATCCCTTCTTACTAATACCTATCTCTCCTGCCTTCTCTATTATACTTTTCCTTGTCTTTTCCTACTTTCCCCCATTGAACTCTTCACCACTCCTTAATACAAAAGCCAACCCCACTGCCACAAACGAAAGTCCCTCTCATTTGTTCAAAAGTCCGAAAAAAGGTATAACATGAGATAATATAGAGTACCAGCAAGTAGACTGGCCAAAGAGTTTTGTACTCCATGCAAACATCCAATGTCTGATTCACTAAGCCTTATGTATATGATGCTACAGTAGTCAAGCTGGAAAGAGAATAGGGTAGGGGGTACTATACAGAGATCAGCTTGAGGAACAAGTTGTTTGCGCCTGGAGATGTTTCATAAATGGAAACATTAAGAATTTTCAACAGCAAATAACTGGTTCCTAAATGTCAGTCAGTTGTCCAGTATCACACTTAAGTCATGCACCATACTGACAAACTCACTGAAGCCATAAAAGGTGGGGGATATGAGAGATGCAGCAGAAATTTTAAAGATGCTTACATTCAAGTGATTTAGGGTTAGCCAATGAAGAATGGCATCGGTAAACCATCAGCAAAGAAATAAACATTCACCATACTGTCCTCAGGGAAGAAGAAACATCAGCATAGCAAAGGTATGCCAGGCTCCTCATCATCTAGACATCTTCCAGACAAAGTATAAATGTAGAAAAGATTAGATGGCCAAAGCTTAAGCTTCATTGTTTTCCACACTCCAAGGGGAAAGGAAGAGAAGTGTTCATATCTTAAACCACTCCTCTGTATGGCAACAGAGGTAAGAAGTAAACCATTCAAGGACCACACAGGAAATGCCACAAGGATGTTCAATTCTATGGTCAAGTGCCACAAATAGTTCTAACAGGATCAAAAATTAATAATAGCACTTGTCTCTGGCCACTGGCGATAGTTAACTTCTCAAATAAGAGTAGGCGCAGTATTATGGTAAAAGCAAAATCAAGAATGATAAGGATCAGTTAGCGCTTAGCTATGAGTACGTTTTTAAGCTGTGCATGGACAATCTACTTAGTGACCTTCCAAAAAAAGGAAGGTTAGTCATTCGGTGGAAATAATCAAAGACATTAGGATCCAGAAATGGTTTCCTGAGGATTGGAGTGACAAGGGCCTCCTTCAGAGCTGACTGAACAACCCTCTCTTCATAGACAGTGCTAACATCAGGCAGATTTACCACATTTCAAAAAGAGATATGTGAAAAAATAACACATTATTTGAAGATACAAAGTGAATGGTGTTGGTGTGCCCAAAAACATTTTACTTCACAGAAAAGGTGGTAACTGACTGATACAACTTACCTGAAAAAATACTGCAGCAAAATAATTAATAAAATG
This sequence comes from Protopterus annectens, assembly GCF_019279795.1. NCBI lineage: Eukaryota > Metazoa > Chordata > Ceratodontiformes > Protopteridae > Protopterus > Protopterus annectens. The sequence goes on along the minus strand of NC_056729.1, from coordinate 1,979,904,891 downwards.
CATGAGTCATACACACGGCAATTCATATAAAGAATGAGATATAAAAAAGAAATAAGCTGTTGATTAACAAGAATATCCCTCTTATCCTATTGACAGGGGAAAGGTTGAATTAAGAAAGTAAGCCCCTTATTTGTTAAAATATATATTTTTTGTTTTTTATAGAATTACTATTCAGTAAAACTTTTCACTGTTTAATATGCATTAATTACACATTTTACTATCTGATATACTTTGAGATAGATTGATTATATTATGGAGAGTTCCAGTTCTATTGTTGCACTTAGTTTGGTTTTGAAAACAAATGCATGCAACAGAGGAGGGAGATATTTCTTTTTCTAAAATGTTTGTCTTTTGTATCCTCATGAAAATACAGCATATTTTCTTTTCTGAAAATACTTGCTCAGCAGATTAAAATTTTAAAGCACAGCTCTTAGTATAATGGTTATGGACATCTTTTGTGCTGAAGCCAATTATAAATACTGATAATCCAGAATATGCCTGGAAATATAATGGCACACTTCCTTATGATTTATTTCATACACATACATTTAAATATGTACTTGATGTTCTACAGTTAGCTTTTTCTGTTGCAAGGGGTTAATCTTTGGCTGACTTCTCCATCTAGTCTGAACTTTTCATTGCTTTAGTACTTGTGTGGGCTTTCAAGCATCACAATTTATTAGTAGATTTTTTTAACCTGCCAGTCTCTGTACATTAATCTCTTGTGTTGCATACTTCTGACTACATAGTTTAGGAATGGCTATATGTTCCTTTCCTCACTGAATCATAATAAAAATGCATACTGGACAATATGTTACTGTTAACCTTTTCTTAGGCCAAAGATGCTCTGGCTCACAGACAGAATCAATGTGCAGCAACAGGCAAGATAAAAAAAATGAGTACAACTTGTGTCCAGTGTTTTAGTCAATGAAATGCTCCATTCTAAGAATAGTTTCCAACAACATGAAACCCTCAATGATGCTGAGCATATTCAGTTACATTTCTTTTTTGCAGCTGTCATTAGACTTCTGTAAGACGTCAACAGTCAACATCTAAGCAGCATAAAGATGATGCATCTTAAGTCTTTTCAACAGTATGTTCTTAATAAGCAAAAGCTCCAGCCCTTTTTGATTTTTAACAGGCATCACTTGTAGAAATACAGTGAAGCATATTTGAGAAACACATCCCTGTGTATTTATTTCTTAAGCTGCTGATACAATCATTGAATATAAAACATATCATGATACAATGCATATCAGGAACAAGTAATACTCTTGTGATTCTCTTTCTTAGAACATCTAGTATATCACTGTTTTTTTACAAGTAACAAAACAGTATTATACCATATTAGTTTTTTCTTCTCTCTCATTCCTCTACTTTCAGACAGAAATGGATCTTTCCATTTCTGTCCAAGTGAAAAACATGCGTCACTTGACTGATTGCTAATAAGCTGTCTACCTTCATAAGAGTATGGATTTCACCCTGTGAGAGTCATCACATGTATACTGGTTTTTCTGTTTATAGGTATCTGCATCTAATATTTTTTCTTCAGTTCATGCTAGTTACATTGAAATTTCTTGGATCTGCAATACATTTCTGCAGGATAAAAGGTATTTCACTGCAGATATTGCTAGAGCAGTAGGCACCTACATTATTTAAATAATTCTTTACACCGCTAAGAAACTGTTTTCTTGTTATGCTATTTGAGTTCCTAATTCTATACAGTGATGTCAACTGTTTAGGTATATAAAGCATTTCAAATTTATTTTTACATATTTCCTTGGAACGTATTTAAATAATAAAGAGTACCATATTGTTTTTCTTTCGGCTTTAGGGGTCGCCACAGTGGAACTCCAGTCCGCTAATGATTGGCAGTAGGTTTTTACGGTGCTGAGGTGCCAGCTCGACGCCCAACCTTCAACGAAGGCACGCCCATTCACGCATGTCTTTCAAACGCTACTCGACTGCGGGGAGGACATGCAGACTCTACACAGAAGGCACTCCAGCCAAGAATCGAACAGGAGTACCTCTTGCTGTGAGTCGATAACACTACCGCTGCACCACTGTGGCTTTCAATAAAGAGTACCATATGAATAACATAATACTTTAATTTAGTTTCTTATGTTTTCTGTACCTTTTTTTTGAAGACTCAAGTACTGATATCATACTCTCACATGTTCCCCCAAATAAATAACTATATGCAATGCTTATAAAAACAAAAAGAATTATGTGTGCTACTCTATGTAAAACTCAAAAATGTATGTGCTTTTTATATAATTGGTAAATCTGCATGCATCTTAATTTTATGCAAAACAGACACGTAATAAAGAAAGCATTTTCAAGTTGAAAAGAAAAGTGGTTATAGATAGTTACTAAATGTCTAAAGTTTGAGGGGAACTATTCTAATAGTTAGGATTCAGCATTCTCACTGTTGTGGCCTGGATTCGATTCTTAATAAGGAAAGTTTCAAGACACTTTTTGGGGTAGGGGTTGTCATAATGGTTAAGGTCTTTATCTAGGAGATAAGGTACAGGGGGTTTGAGTCTGACTTCTGGTTATTGGCTTGGCTCAGTATACAGACTGACAACACAGTAATTTGCTCATGAAGCTATGAACTGTTTGTGATCAAGTTAACTCTGAGCACTGATTACCCATTTTTTTTTTTGCTGGTTAATAACGGATTCAGATTAACGTGAAAATGTTCCAATATGTTTTGCAACAGCTGCATTTTGTCTTGCTTGTCTGGCACTTGCAGAGGTTCTCTGCAAGTATGAGGATCAGAGACAAAGTTTGGATATTTGTAGGTGTACTAAGATCTGTCCCATTCTTTCTTAACAAAAAATAATTCAGCAGTAAAGAAGTTTCTGCTTGAACTAGTAGTGTACACAAGTTCTGAACATTTTGGATTATCCAGATCCAGTCCAAAATGATACGATAATGACAGAAAGTTTGACCATTCAGTCTCTTTGTGTCTCAAAAGACTAGTAGTGGTAGAATAGATATGAATGTGGTAAAATACCAAAGCTTGTGATGCTGGTGGTGCACAAGTTTTAGTCACTGAGGTAGATAGAACACAATCTTGTGTGCAACTTTAGAGGACTCAGACATTCTCTGATGTGACTTGAATTCCCTAAAGTGTATGGCGGGTGGGGTGGGGGGTCAGTCTTAGCTAAGGTTGGTAACAAGGATGTGCTCACAGCAACTAGACATAACAAAGGCAGAGTCCAGAAAAGGCCAGAATACATTTTTGGCCTTTCTGATCTGCTGAGATTATGCTAACTGAGGACATATTGTTGTTTTTGCTCATTCAGTTATTGTTGTATAAATTAATGAATCAGACCACTCCATGAAAAGGATTAAATGATATAAAGTACAGTTGTCTAATTAAATTTACCATAACAGTAGATATTTGAATGATCACTTCTGCAGTAACCTTAGCTATATGGGTTATATCCTGACAAGGATAAAACAGATGGCCAACTTCTAAAGCTTCTGGGTACCTTCCACGTGCTCAATCTGTAAGGAAGCTTGAGAAGAGCTGATTAAAACACAGATTTGAGTGCTAACCCCTTTAAAGTTTTCATGCCAAGTAAGAGATGGAAGTTGATTCCTGAGAGATCATACATAGGAGTGAAAAATATATACACATCCTGGCATAATCAAAAAAACATAAAGGGGGACGTACGGATGGAGGGAGGGAGCAGCTACTGCAGCAGTGATCATTTGAACATCTACTATTCTGGTACGCTAACTTACACAACTGCACTAGCTTCCTAAATTTGTAAGGTGGAAGGGGAAAGGTTCAGGAGCCCCTGAAAAATGATCCTAGCAAAGCATGGTCTAGAGCCAGAGAAGGAATCAAGCTTACAGTGATTTGTAAAAGTAGGTATAGAGTACCAAGTTACTGCTTACAGAATACTTCTAAAATGCAACCCTTTTCATAAAACCACAGAACACAAGCCAATTGGGCCTTGACCCTGCCTGGAACAGTTTTGTTGTGGTTAGAATAACAAAAGGCAATAGCCTGAGACAACCATTTGGAAATTGTCTGTTATAACACAGGTTGTCCTTTTTTCTCTGCTTCAAAAGAAATGAACATCTGATCTGGAGATCTGAAATATTTTGTTCTGTTAAGATAGAACCTCAGTTGTTTGTGGACAACCAAGGTACAGAGTATCTTTTCTCCCTCATTTTTAGTTTCAGGAACGAAAGTGGGGAGATGGACCGTTCTGCATTAAGTAAACTTGGATACCACTTTAGGAATAAAAAAGGGATTAGTTCTCAAAGAAACCCTGTCTCTGTGAAAAAAATGAGACAGGGTTGATTCACCATAAGAGCTTGCAACTCAGGTACTCTTCTTGCAGAGGTCAGAGCAATCAGTAAAACAGTTTTTCATGTTAAGAGCCTCAAGAAAGCCAGATAACCTGGTTCAATGGAGCAAGTTTTAGCTTCTCTTACACAAAATTAAGATCCTAAGGAGAAGCCACTGGTTTTCTTGGAGGTCTCTTTTTTTGACACACAAAATGCACTGAAAGATGAGGATCCACAGGCAAACATGATGAAATGGCCAACAAATTAACCTTAATGGAGGAATAAGAATGGCCAAAGGATAGTAACTCAAACAAATATTGCAAAACTAGAGAAACACTAGCCCTGAATAGGTGCTGGTTATATAGTTGGCACCGACTAGAAAAACTTTTCCACTTGGTAATGTATGATTTTCTAGTAGCAAGCTTTCTTGCCTCTGTTAGTACCTGCCATATATTATCAGTGAACAGCTGCCTAAAAGGAATTAAGACCCTATTATCCAGGCAGTTTGATGAAGTTGACTGGAGTTGCTATCATCCAGGAAAGTCAGATGAATTTGACTGGAGTTGGATTATATCAAGCATCCCTGTTCTTGTGTGAGTAGATCCATTCTTTGAGGAAGCTTGTGGTAATTGACCCTGGCCACTTCCAAAAAAAGTGAGAACCACTGTTTCCTGTGCCAGAAGGGAGTCATCACATTATTTATTTAACATTTGTTGACCGGGAAAGTCTGACTAGGACAGAGCCTATTTTCAGCAGAGGCCCAAGGAGAAATGCTTCAGATGCATGTCTTTGGAATGTGGGAGGAAACCGGAGTACCCAGAGAAAACCCATGCGAATGCAGGGAGGGAATGCAGACTCCTCAAAGAAGGCATCCCAACAGAGAATCAAACCAGAGAACCTCTTGCTGTGAGGAGACAATGTTAACCGCTGTACCACTGCACTGCCCAATGATCTTGGGGATTCCTTCTGAATCTTTAGAAGTATCCTGGGTATTAGCTGAAAAGTCAGGAAACTGTACAGGAACATTCTTGTCCAAAGAAAAGAAAAGGGATCTGTTTTCCAGCCCTCCTTGCCTGTGGTCCTGGAGCAGAATTTTGCCAAATGATTTTTCAGACAGGAGGCAAGGAGGTCTACTTGAGGAACTCCCCACAGATGGATCAAATCTTGGTAGAGCCTGTAACCTAGTTTCCATTTGTGAGGGTCTGCCTTTATCCTTCTCAGCTTGTTTGCCTCACAAGTTTGCTCTGATGGGATGCAGGATGCCTACAGAGTGAGATTGTGCTGTGAAGCTATATCCCAAGCTCGTATGGGTAGTCTGGAAAGGTGATAAGACCTAGTTCCCCCTTGCTTGTTGATGTATTACATGACTGTGGGGTTATCTGTAACTAACAAGTTGATGAGGTCCAGGGAACCAAAGATGGTTCAGAGGGTTGAGTGCCTTGATCAGGACAAGCATCTCTTATATATTTATGTGCCTGCATCTGTCCTTGGTATCCCAAACACAATCCACTTTTATCCATCCTGAAACTGCTCCCCGAGCAAAGTCTGAGGCAGCTGTGATAACTGACTCCTTCTGAGCTGGGTGGGGAGGGACCTGGATTTAGGGAAATTTGCTGTCTCCACCATAGACTTCTCTTCTGACGAACCCCAGAACTGGGATTTGAAAAAAATAATGGTTCCTGGTGCTGGGAACAAAGAGACATCAGGCACCACTTTATCTTTCTAATTTGGAATCTTGCTAGGGGAATAATGAGAATCATAGATGCCATGAGACACAAAATTCTAAGATATTCCTTTCCAGTGACCAAAGACTGAGAGAAAACATTAGAAAAAGATCTAAGTATGCATCTATGTTTTCCTGTGGAAGAAAAGCTATTAGAACTGAGGTGTCTAGCAGGAACACAATCCTTTGTGATGGAGTCAAAAAAGACTGTTGAAAATTCTCTTGCAATCCCAGATTGTGTAACAGATACCTCAGCCAAGACAAACAAGTTGTCTAAATAAGGAAAAATTGTGGATACCCTGTACTCTGCAATGAGCAATAACTGGTGCTAGACACTTTGTTAACACTCTTGGTGCAGTGGACAGTCCAAAGGGTAAGGAACAGAACTGATAATGTGATTCAGACACCAAAACATTTTAACACCTGAAGTCTGAATGAATAGGGATGCAATGATAAGATCTTTTAAAAACAGTGTTACCAGGAAACCTAAATGAGGAATAAGGGTTAACAGGTTGTAAAGTATCAGCATTCTGAACTTGGGCACCATCACAAATTGGTTAAGACAAGAAAGACCCAGAACTGGTCTTCAAACGGTCTCCAAACATTTTTTTTCTTTTGCACCAAAAGCAACCTTGAATAAAAACATTCCCAATATGGAAAGGAGGAACTGTCTATCCCCTCCCTGTGACAACATGTGTTGAAGGACAGGGGAAGACAGAGGAGTCTGGTCTGGTGATTAAAGAATTACCTCCTGGAAAGAGGGAAGTCCTCCCACTAACATCTATAACCTTGATGAAAGATCTTCAGAGTCCATTTGTCTGAAACTACCAAATGTCAAAGAGAGAACTGGTGAACCAGACTTTCAGGAACGGAATAGGGACTGACAGGGTGTGTGGGAGACCCTTAAATAGTCATTCTTACTTGTTGGACTGCCCTTGATTTTGGCGGGGGTGCCTGTATTCTTTTTCCAACCTTCTTGCCATTTGCTTGCAAGTGTCTGTTTACCAGCATTTTGCTGTTTGTTTCTTGACAAAACTGGATGAGGGGTTACAGAATCCCTTAAAATTTTTTGAAAATCAGGGTGGAAAACCTGTAAAATGAAAGAAATTAAACCATTTAAAGCATTTTTTCCTCACAAAAAGAAACTGCCCACAAAGCATTCCTCATACTTCCACAATTAGCCACAATACACTTAAACCTGAGTCTGACAATTTAAAATTCTGAAAATTAAAGTTTCAGAAGCATACACTTTTTCCCACACTGATCAAGTATTTCCCCATGCTTGCCAGAAAGTGTAGGATTGGAATTAAATGCATGTTTAGCAGCAGTGGGATTAGCTATAGCTTCTGGGTAAGATTTGGGAAAAGGGTATAAAAAATTACAAGACTTGGGAACTTTTTACAACCTATCTGCTTTTTTATGGACCAGAGGCTGACTGTCAGGAAAACTGTAGGCAGTGACATACACACATCCTCCAAAGATGACAGCACTGGAGGAATGAGTGAAGGTTCTAAAACAGCTCATAGTAATTTCTGAGGGACTGAAAAACGTCATTGCTCTCCAACTGAAAACACTGGCATGTTCTGGAACTTGTTTCAGAGAAAGAGAACCCCCTCACAAGGAGAATCAGACATTGTGCTCTCCTTTGAAACCAGTGGAGAACATCCTGCATCTGTCCTTTCATCTTCCTGTTCAGTTTCAGGATCTTGAATCTCTTCGTGACAAACCGAAATTCTGCCAGCCCAGCTAGCTGAAATTTTGTAAATAATTATATGTCACTTGAAATATTAATATGATTTATATAGAATTGTGACACTGCCAGCCCAGCAATCTGGAATTTTGTAAATAATCATATGTCAAATGCGAATATTAATATGATTTATATGCTTATTTTACAAATGTAAGAGAACCAGAAGTTATGTATTTACCATAATGTTCCATGTTTGTAGTCCATCTCACATATATTCTTGTTGGTTGGGTTCAGAGCCGATCCTCGGCTCCGACTCGGCCGAATACTAAAGCACGAGAGCTTTCAGTGGATCAAAGCTAATCCCTATCCCATGATGCCCCGTGCTACATCCCCAGATCTTGTTTGCAAGCAAGAAGAAGCATCTTATCTTCTATATGTATATAAACGGGTCTACTATAGTTGATTGAAATCTCACTTGACTGAAAATGAAATTACTAGGACCACTTCACTGAAAGCTCAATTCACTGAAAACTCACTTGACTGAAACTCATTTTGTTGAAAGTTATTAATGGCCTTTTCCCCACTGTAGTGCAACCCTGGAGTTAGTATATAAAGTAAGAGGGTGTGTGGGAGGCACAGCCCCAGACATTGGGGGGGGGGGTGAAGCCCCCCCCCCCCACACACATATTTTGGTTATATATTCTCTTTTGGAAATAGTTATTTATTGCACTTGTAAGTATCACTGTGTATAGTTTAAAATGTTTATAATATGTAGGGGCTACTCCCCCTACACCCCTCAATGTGGGGGGCTGTGCCCCCCACACACCCTCCTTACTTTATATACTAACTCCAGGGTTGCAATACAGTGGGGAAAAGGCCATTTATAACTTTCAACGAAATGAGTTTCAACAAAATGAGTTTTCAGTGAAGTGAGCTTTCAGTGAAATACTCCTAGTAATTTCATTTTCAGTCAAGTGAGTTTTCAATCAACCACAGTACACCCATATATTTATATATATATATATATATATATATATATATATATATATATATATATATATATATATATATACATAAATATATATATATATATATATATATACATATTTACAAATCACTATAATTCAGTCAAGGAAGAGGCTGAAAGTCATCATATCTCTGCAGGCAGATCACTTTGTCCACCAGTTCCTCCAGGAACGGGAGGGGAAAGGAGGGTGGGACGCAAGAATAAAGGTGAGATGGACTACAAACATGGAACGTTATGGTAAGTACATAACTTCTACATGTTATGTAGTCCTATCTCGCCGTAATTCTTGCTGGTTGGGACAGCATCCCTAGCACCTAAACCCTAGGGTGGCTCAGGAAAAAAGACTTTTCAGTACCATGGATCCAAAGGAAGCCCTGTTCCGGGAGGCCATGTCCACTTTGTAATGAGTGATAAAGGTGTGAGGTTTCACCCATGTAGCAGCTGCACAAATGAAATCTAGAGGAAACCTTGCTTGAAAGGCAAATGAAGTTGAGACTGACCTAGTGGAGTGACCTTTTATCTTCCCTAGCAATTGTGTGTCATTCTTTTGGTATGAAACGATGATACAATCCGTGAGCCATTTAGACAAGGTCACCTTTGAGACTGGTAATCCTGTCTTCTTATCAAAAAAGGAGACAAAAAGTTGATCTGACTTTCTAATGTCTTTTGTTCTATGCAAGTAGAAATGAAACTGTCTGTGCATATCAAGCTGGTGTAGTTTATATTCTGCCTTGTTGGTGAAATTGGGGAAAAAGACTGGCAATTCCATGGATTGGTTTATGTTGTTTTCCAAACAAACCTTTGGGAGGAAGGAGGGATTAGTTCTCAGAGATACCCTGTCCTTATGAAATACAATATAAGGTGGACGTACTGAAAGAGCCTGCAGCTCTGAAACTCGTCTGGCTGATGTAATGGCAACAAGGAAGAGGGTTTTACACGATAAATACTTCAGATCACAAGTAGAAGCAGGTTCATAGGGAGATGTAGTCAGAGAACTTAGAACCAAATTTAGATCCAAGGGTGTCATTGGTTCCTTAATCAGGGGCCTAAGTAGAAAGGTACCTTTGAGAAAGGCAATGCATAATCTGTGAGACATAACGGGAACACCCATTTCACCTGCATGAAAATTGGAGATAGCAGCTAATTGTACCCTAATAGTAGCCGCCGCAGCGGCTTCTTCAAACAGATTTGAGAGAAACTCTAAAATTGCTGGAATAGGGGCGGTTAGAGGTTCGATATTTCGTTTAGCTGCCCAACATGAAAATCTCTTCCATTTGTTAGAGTATAATTTCCTAGTGGAAGGCTTATGGGAAGAAACTAGGATATGACTTACTGCTGGCATGAAAGAATAACACCTGGTTAGTCGTGGAATTGGAGCAGCCAAGTTGTCAACTTGAGGGTGTGGATGGATGGATGGAACTCTCCCGAAGAGTAAGTCAGAAGGTCCAAAATTGGATCCAGAATCCAATGTTCCTCCAAGAGGTGGGTTTGTAGAAAGGGAAACCAAACCTGACGAGGCCAGTATGGAGCAATGAGGATCATTTTGCTTCTCGACCATTTGGCTTTCTGTAACACCTTTGGAATGAGTGGAAAGGGGGGAAAGGCGTAGAGTAATCTCAAGGGCCAATCATGAACCAGTGCATCTCTGGGTGGCTTCCCCTTTGGGGGAATTAGGGCAAAGTAGTTGCTGCATTTGGTATTCATGGGAGTGGTGAAAAAGTAGCAGCAAGGCTGGCCCCATCGGCAGAAAATCATCTCTGCAATATCTCTGTTCAGGGACCACTCGTGAGGTAACAGGAGAGTCCTGCTGAGTCTGTCTGCTATCACAATGGATTTCCCTGGGATGTGCATTGCAATTAGAAAGCGTTGAGAAGCAATCGACCATTGCCAAACTTTTAATGCCTCTCAACATAGAGGGTAAGATTTGGTTCCTCCTTGTTTGTTTATATACCACACAACCGACATGTTGTCTGTCTGAATTGCAATTGTTCCTAGAGGGAGAGAGTCCTGAAGTGCCTGCAACGCATAAAGCACCGATCTCATCTCTAGGATGTTTATATGCAGATGATTCTCGTGGTCCTACCATAAACCTTGAACTGCCCTTCCCAGATAATGACCCCCCCCACATGACCTGGGAAGCGTCCGTGGTTAACACTGCCTTTGGTTGGGGAAACACAAAGGGACGACCTAAATACAGCTTATCTGTCTGAAGCCACCAAGTTAAATCTCTCCTGCAAGACTCTGTGATGTATATCGGACGTGAAAAAGGGAGATCTTGCATCAACCACTGTGTGAATAAAAGCCACTGTAGGAGTCTCATGTGTAATCGAGCTAAGGGCACCAGCAGAATGGTAGCAGCCATGGGTTCCAGGGTCTGTAACACTTGCCTGGCCTGGACTTTCTTTGTTGATATCAAAATTTTTACCTGTTGATGCAGGGAGTAGATTCGATCTGGGATGAGTCTTGCCGTCATGTCTCTTGAGTTTAACTCTGCTCCTAAGAAGAGAATATGTTGCGACGGTAACAAGGCAGATTTTTCTTGACTTATAGTGATGCCCAGCTTGTTGCAAAGAAGAAGGGTTTTGTCCCTGGCCTAAGATAGTAGATGCCTGGTGGAGGCGGTGATGAGCCAGTCGTCCAGATATGGAAACACTTGGAATCCCTGACGTCTCAGGTGAGCCATGACCACTGCCATACATTTGGTGAATACTCTGGCCAAAGGTCAGGGCTCGAAATTGGTAACGACTGCCTCCCAGCCAGAAGCGCAGATACCTTCTGGACTGCCTCTCCATTTTTATATGGTAGTACGCGTCCTTGAGGTCGATAGAGCACATCCAGTTGTCTTTCCCTATGAAAGGGAATATCGACTGCAGGGTTTCCATCTGGAACTTTGTTTTCTTTACAGATTTGTTTAATCTGCTGAGATCTAGGATGGATCTCCAGTCCCCTGTCTTTTTTGGCACTAAAAAGAACCTTGAGTAAGTTTCGGATCCTATCCAGTCTGCGGGGACTTCTTGGGTGACTCTTTTGTCTAGCAACAATTGAATCTCTAGAGTTGCCAAGTCCTTTTGCACACGTGGAACGTCTGGTAAGGACTTTTGTTTTGGAGGGGTGGAAGAAAAGGGAATGAGGTAACCTCGGGATATTATCTCTTGTACCCATTTGTCTTGGGAAATTTGTTGCCAGGTGTTTGGGTACAATGACAAGCGACCCCCGACTGCCTCCAGAGAAGGACAGACAGGTCTCCTTTCAGGAGCACTGGTAGGGCCTATCAGAGAAGGTCTCCCTGTCGCCTTGATTCTGCGGACCCCCTCTGCCACGAGGGTGGTGTCTTCTGTTATAACTTCCCCCTCTGCCACAAGGGGGAAGAATCGTCACGTGCATCCGAGAAACCTTTTTGGGATTTGTGGAACCACATTTTCCCACCCTTTTGACCTTTGGGATAGAAAAACAGACTCCCATGGCAGATAAAGTTTTCCCATCCTTCTCGCACCTCGTCAGCGTCTCTTTTACCATGGGTCCAAACAAGGCTGAACCATCAAAGGGGGCATTGGTAAATGAAGACTTGAAAGAGTCAGCAAAGTTACAAAGGCGCATCCAGGAATGTCTCCTGAGAGAGATTCCTGATGCAGCCGCTCTACTCGCACTGTCAGCTGCATAGGAGATTAGCCTCATGGACGAGTTTGCGATAGAGGTAAGGGTGGCTAGCTGTGAGGATACCTTGTCTGTGGACCCCACAGCTACTGCTCCATGAAGGGTATCTCCTACTTCTTTGATGAGATCCCTCTGAAGTCTAGTGAAATGGGATAAATAGTTCAGCGACCGCAAGGTGAAGGTCGCTGAAGGGAACATACATTTGCCATATCTATCCATAGTCCCAGAGTCTTTATTAGGAGGATGGATAGATGAAGAGGTTTCTGACAATTTCTTCTTCGTGGCCGCCACCACCATCACCATGGCATCTATGCAAACTCCTTTTGTTAAAAATTCCTTTTCTTTACGGGCCGGAATACATTTGTTTGGCCTCTTCAGAACAGGCTCCAAGGTGTCCGGAGAAGTCCATGTTTTCCTGGAAATGACCTCTAATAACTTGTCATAAGGAGGAGTCATCCAGGAGGTGGAAGGGCAAGATACGAAAGCCTTCAGGTATACTGAATCATCCTCTGAAGGGTTGATGGGCTGCCGATCACCCCTCTGTTTCAGGATTTCCAGGATGTCAGCAAAGGAGACATCCTCAGAGGGGGATCTTGGGGACCCTTCGGATTCATCCAAGTCAGTATCTGAAGTGACTGACTCAGGGGAGTCAATGTGCTTCCTCTTGCAAAGCCTCTTCCTGGGAACATTCTCTGAGGGATACTCAGGAGAAGTCCTGGAAGAGGGGGCACCCCTGTGGTGGTCACCTGGGGCTCTGAATCTCTATGCTTAGGAGGGGGAGGAGAAGAGATAGACACAGGCACCTGGTGGGGAATAGGGAGTGGATCCGAGAGCGGTGCTGTCTGAGAGGACAGCATCCTCTCTGCTACCTCAAAAGCACTCCCACCCCGCTCCAGAGAAGACCTCCGCACCGAGGATGCTGGAGATCGGCTCCGAGGAGGAGGCGGTTCCGAGGCAGAGGTAGGCGCTGAGCTCAACCTAGCCAAAGCACCAAGGGGAAGACATGCCGAGCTGACTCTCACCCCCGGAGCCGACCGGAGAGCATCGGTTCCCAGATATCTAGGCACCAGATGGAGCCGAAGACACCAAAGCTGAAGTCGGAACCGAAGAAGCCGGCAAGGGTCTCAGTGCCGACAGTTCCACTACAATCGGATCCATACCCTCCGGCTCCGCAGACTCTAGGGTAATCAGAGGAGGAATCAAAGAAGGTGGAATGGAGACAGGTGGCTCCAATTCCTTTGGGCCCAGAGGTGAAAGCAATTTTGCCAGGGCCAGTGTGCGAAGCAATCACTTCACCACCCACTCTACATCATCATCTGAAAGACTCCTGGAGGAGCGGGTGGACAAAGAGGGAGATCTCCTAGACACCAATATGGGAGATCTCAGGACTGGTGACACCACCGTCGGATCCAAAGCTGGGTTCCAAGGAGTAGAAACCTCAGTCGACTCCTTTGACACTAATGGCACTGAAGAGGTTAGTGATACAGACTTGTCGGAGCCGAGAGCCCTCAGTTCCGAAATCTTTTTTGCGTGACTCTGAATCTGCAGTAGAAGCTGGCCTCTTTCTAGATGACTTAGAGCCCTCATCCAAAACTTGCTGAAAAGGAAGAAGAACTTTGCCCATTAACTTAGTTTTACACTCCTGCAGAACTCTACTATTAAAACCGTGACAAATAGTGCAAGGGTCTTGCAGATGTATGGCACCGAGACAGTAAACACAACTACTGTGCGCAACTGTCAATGACATCTTTCCAGCACACTTTACACATTTCTTGAACCCAGAAGGCTTATGCTCCTTGGGTTCTTTAGAGGAGTCCTTCGAACTCTCCTTAGACATTACATAGGCAAAACAATAACCAACTTTTTAAACTTTTTTTTTATATAAATAGAATCCTCTAACTGAAACGGATTCTACCAAAAGGGGAAAGGGGACAGAACTCTCTAACTTAAACGGGATCTGACCTGGGAGAGAAAATGGCCCTCAAACTTAAGGGGCTGAGAGAGGTCTCTAATTAAAACGGCGCTCTCTAAAGAGGGGCAGAAAGACTTAAAAGGGTTCTAACGCAGACAACACTAACAGCTAACAGTTAGGAGTATATAGGGAATAAAAAATAGTACAACTAGCAAGGAAAAATATCAAATAATTGAAAGTTATACTTATGAGCCAATGAGCCAACTGAAGAAACGTCTCAAAGCTTGAGCAGCAAACAAGATCTGAGGATGTAGCCTGGGGCATCATGGGATAGGGATTAGCCTCGAGCCACTGAAAGCTCTCGAGCTTTAGTATTCAGCCAAGTCGGAGCCGAGGATTGGCTCTGAACCCAAACAGCAAGAATTACGGTGAGATAGAACTACATAACATCTATATGTTATGTGTGTATTAAACTACTGGTGCAGAAGTGTGTTGAATTGTATGTTCTGTACTGAGCTTTAAGAATGCAATCACAATGTACCCTACTGGAAAAGAACAGAGTTAACTTGCAAACTCTAAGAAAATAAGTGAATTATTTTATGATTGTGTTTATCTCCCAGTTTCACTGAAGGAAACAGGATGTCTACAGCTACAGATTTCTTTCTATTGTCATGAAACAGAAATAATTACTAGGTTTAAAATGTAAAAATGTTTAACTGTTTTACGACTTCCAGTTCTATTCAAACTTCTGAGAGATATGTACTTCCTATACAGAGGTGCTAAAAATTCTGTTGGCATCTGTTAGCCTGGGAACTGAAGGCAGGTGACAAATAGTGATGTCATCCAGCTGACCCAGCAGTAATGTTTAGATATGAATTTGGGAACTCTCACAGAGACTGTGCATTTTGTATTTGTCTTTGCAACTGGAAATATCCTCTCATCAGCACTTGCCTTCCTAATAGTAAGTAACTAGGGGAAAGTATCTTTTAGATATAGATATGAATACAGTAAAAATTGGTTTAGAAGCTTTCTGTATTTGTTTGAGACTGTCCTGCAATGTTGTTTTAAAATATTTCCTCTGATTCTGAACTCTGTAGTCACGTGCTGCGTTACGGAATATTGTCTTGTTCATTTATTATTAAATATATTTAAACATTTTAATTGTGGCTGGTTTGTTTAGAGATATTTAAGCTCGTACAGTACTTGCATATGTATTTGATGACACTGTACAGGCCACTCCTAAATAGCCTTGAAAGTCTTGGTCACACTTACATTTGGATAACAGTAACATTACACAGTAGAATTGGTCACCCTTTGGGAAGGGCCTTATAGTAGCTGATAAAGGTGGTTGATAGCAGTGATAACTACTTTATAGTCTGGTCAGAAGGGGGCATAGCTAGTAAACCTGTACCAGCCTTTCCCAGGTGTGTGTGTGTGTGTGTGTGTGTGTGTGTGTTTGTATATCAATCAAATCTCAAAGTATGTGTGTGTCAGCTACTTGGGCAGGGACACGAAGCACTGGTTGGACAGAGAGGGTGCTGGAGGTCTTAGCTTGGCCTCTCGGCTGAGATCTTAACTCTATAGGTGTGCCAGTGGGGAGTCTTATTGGGGATCTGGAGAAAGAGGCAGAAACCAGCCCCAGACTGACTGTGAACTCTGTGTGCTCATAAGGGAAATTGTACTTTACTGTGTGTGTACTTCTCATCCTCTCAATGTGTACATCCCTCACTGGTGTTAGTGGTAAGGATTGAGGCTCCCTGATTACTGGGCCTGTGCAGGGGTGCCACACTCTTCATGAAAAGAGGCATCACTCTTTCTTTTACCAGAAACTGCCTTAAAAGAAGGATCATAGCCTTTATTAGACCTTAAGCCAGATCTCACAAACTACTCCTGTCTACAGAAATTTGAGGAGGATATGTTCAGCTGTCTGCTTCTTTTTGACAGGAAAAATCAGGCAAATAGTGTTGTTAATGGCAGCAGCATTCCCAGGGATGGGCACAACACTCTGACTAAACAGGAAAGCCTTCTCTGTTCCCTCTCCAAGGATCATTATGACTGGCTCTCCCTTGCCCACTGAGGGGACCCCAACAGCAACAAACAATATGGCTAACCCCTGGTCCAAAGTGGCTGTAGGTTCTACACCACAGGGATCCAAGATAAAAGTTAAGGGTCTGTATAACCATTTTTGGCTACAGTAGAGTCACCCATCTGTGGTTGAGGCAAACTGCTAACCTACTGTGGTGGCAAAGGCTGTTTGATTAACATTATTATTTTTTTTGTGTGGCTAGACAAAGGCACAACTGTTGGAATGGAAATTTTTTTCCACGGACTAGCTGAAAATGCTGCCTCTTTCTCTAGGAAAAACAAGCAGCTTAAGCTGCTAAAAATTTAACATTGTTAAAAGTCACTTTTCCCATAAATAAAAATCACTTTAATACACTTTTTTAGTTCCACAAACTAAAAAAAAAAACACAATTTCTCCACAGAAAAATTACTTTTCAACTACTTTAAACAACTTTTAAACTGACAGAAAAAAAGTGCACTCCCATTTATCAGTACAGTTAAGTAATGTGACAGTCCATTAAAACATACTCCTACATTAAAAATAACTTTCCTAAGTAGGAAAGTACATTTAAACAATATTTTTTTATGTGGAAGGTTCTTCAGAAAGGGAAGTTAGCTGCTCAGCAAAGCAACAACAAAAACTAACCATCATTTCTCGAAAGCCCACACAGGAAAACTATCTTTGGTTGCTAGAAAGCTCTGAAGGGCTTGGAGCTTAAATTATAGTTATGCATTCACCATAACTCTGCATCTGTGTTATCTTATTGCATCCTTCCTAACCTGATGGGTCTTGAATCTGTCATCAGATCTGTCCTTGGCCATTCTGATAGACTTAAAGCTCCACAGCTCGAGCTTCTCTCCTTACCAATAAAACCCTTCTTTTCCTCAGTTACTTCAGAATGAGTTTGCCCTCTATTCAGCTAGTCACAACATGAGAAAAAAATTATAGGCCATTAACATCCACTGATGCAAAAAATCATCACCCCTTTTTCCCACTTTCTACATGGGCTAGGGGTGTCATTTCAACTGTTGCCATCTCTGTCTATTTAATACCACTCTCTTGCTTTCTTCGACACTTACACCTGACTGTCGCAGGTCTTCTCTCACACAATACATCCACTTCTTTGCTGGACAGCCTTGTTTTCTCTTGCTTTCTTTCTGTCTGCTACAAATCTTCTTTACTAGATTATCTTCTGCTTTTCTGCACATGTGGCTGAACCACTGTAATCTGTTCTCTTTGACCTTTTTTGCAATTGGAGCTGCTTTGGCTTCTGCTCTTATGTCCTCATTTCTTCATCTATCCCAGAGTGTGCATCCTACCACCCATCTCAGGCACTTCATCTCCATCACCCCTAGCTTCCTCAACTGCTCTGCCTTTACTACCCAGATTTCCATGCCATACAGTAGCACTGGTTGCACCACAGCTTTGTACACCTTACTTTTTAGCTTCTTTGGCATTCTTTTGTCATAGATTACACCCAACACTCTGTGCCAGTTGGCTGCAGTCCCTCTGAGTCTAGCTTTGACCTCCTCATTCAGATTTATCTTCTCCTCAACCACCCTTCCCAGACATGAAGCTGTTAACCTGTTTCACTATTTTCCATTCTATCCCAATTCTTAGCTTCTTCTGAACTCCACCAGTTGCTGCCATTACAACTGTCTTATCTGTACTAAGTTTCATTCCACATGCCTTTAGTTTGGCATTCAATTGCCCTATCCTTTCCTGAAGTTCATGCTCAGAGTCTGCCTATAATGTCAAATCATCTGCATACAGCAACGTTGTTGATCTGTCCTCTCCGACCTGTTTGCTAATGTAGTCCATCACCAGTATGAATAGCAATGGGCTCATAGCTGAAACCTGGTGCACACTCACCAGGAACCCCTCTGTAAGAGTCACTGGGTACATAGCTTGCACTAATTCTCTCATGTTTCCGGGACTTCAAACCATCACAAGACTGCCCAGATCATCTTTCTTGGGACCTTGTCATGTGCTTTCTCCAAGTCTAGGAATGCCCAGTTCTGCTCTTTTCTTATCTCTAGTTTCTTCTCAACTATCTCTCTCATTGCACAGATTGGGTCAGTTGTGCTGCATCCTGATCTGAATCCGAACTGCTCATCTGTCATCTTACGTTCTACAACTTTGCATATTCATTTCTCAATTACAATCTCCAGAATGTTCATGCAATGTGACAGGAGTTTGATACCTCTGTACTGCCCACAGTTATGAATGTCCCCTTTGTTTTTTAATACTGCCACTAGTGTGCTTATTCTCCCGTCACCTGGGATATGCCTTTCTCTCAACACTGTTATGAGTACCCTCAGGAGACACTTCTCCCCTATCTCACCCAGAATCTTTATCATACCTGCTGTGACCTCATCTGAACCTGCTGCTTTCCCCGACTTCATTTTCATTAGTGCTGCTCTTCTTCTATGGTGGATTCCTCCTCTTCTCTCATTGTAGGTTGTGTCTAGGGCAGTACAGCTTCTGTGGGGTTTTCTTCATTCAGATGTTGCTGGAAGTACTCCCTCCATCTGCCTTTGATGTTCTGTGGACTGGTGAGCAGGTTGTTTCTGGCATTCTTTATGAAGGGTGTCTGACTATCTTATTTACCTTTCTGCCTTTGCCTTGCAACCCAATATAGTATCTTTGTGTCGTCTACTGAATTCCTTTCCAGAAGTTAGCACAGTGCCTCTGATGCCTTGTTCTTTGCTACTGCCATTCCTTTCTTAGTTTGTTAGCCATCATTATTCCTACTTAGCCTGTTCCATCTTTTCTCTCTCCCACTTTTTCCTGCACTCCTTCTTTCTTTTGATAACTTGCTGGACTTCTGCATTCCACCACCAGCTTTCCTTATGGACCTTATTTCGATATCTGGCTCATCTGCACATCTGTTCTGTAGTCCTCACACATGCTGTTTTGAGGTGCTGCCATTCTTCTTCAACTCCACATATTTCTTCTTCTTCTTGAGGTACTAGAGTCCTGAGTAATTCACTGATATGCTGTGCTTTCTCTCCAGTCAACTTTCAGGTCTTCAGCCTGGTCTCTGTTGATCTTACAGCCTTCTCTGACGACCGCTTGCAGCTGATTATGGCAGCCAGTGGTTTATGTTACGGGTCAACAGTTTCACTGGGAATGACTTTACAATCGCAAATTCTATCCCAGCTCCCTTTCCTTACCAGGAAGAAGTCAAGTTGCATATTGGTCACTCTTGTATCTGATCTTCTGATTGTTTCTCTTTCTGAACCATGTTGGCTGCTATCAAGCCATTTGCCAGTCAGAAGTCAAGAATGGCTTTGTCTTCTTTATTCCTGTTGCTCCACCCACATGGACCTAGGCAGTCCTCATATACTGTTCTCTATGTCCCAATATGTGCATTCAAGTCACCCATTATTAGCACCAATTCATTATGTCCTGCTTTATCTAGTAGGTCCTGCAACTGTTGTCTAAATTCACTCTTTTCCTCACTATCATAACCCTGCTGAGGGGCACAGGCTAAGATTATGAATACTGCCATCATTAGGCTGGAGTCTGACTGTCTGTGACTAATTCTGATGATATCCCTCAATGTCTTCTAAAGCCTCTCCCTAACCACAATTCCCACACCATTTGTAGCTTTTCTACTTCCTGAGTAGTAGACTCTGGATCCTAAGCCAATTGGCTTTGCTGCACTGCTCTTCCATCTTGTCTTCAAGATGCACAGAATGTCCAGCCTCCTACTTACCATCAAGTCATCCACTTCCCAGCTGTGTTCTGTAAGTGAACCTACACACTGGGTGTAGGAATTCTTATTTACTTATTTATTTATTGTCATTTGTTAATCGGGTTGGTCCAATTGAGCCAAAGGCCCATTTTCAGTGGAGACCCGAGGAGAAAAGCTCCAATTACAATTATAGACATTCAAAAAAAAAAAAAAAAAAAAAGTAATTAATACAAAGAATAAGTTAAAATAATAATATTGACAAGAAACATCTACATAAAATGAAGTAAACAAAGAGAAAATATTTATATACAAGTTTCAAAAAATGTAATACAATAGCGGCATTTATAATAAATAATAAAAGAACATGAAAATAATGAATATATATTCATGGTAAACCACAGAGTTCAAATCACAGAAAATATTGAAAACAACATTGATGGACAGACTCGTACAAATAAAGAAAAACAGTCTCCAAACTAAGCTTCACCATACAGTAGATTCCCTGTTATATAGTCTTGCTGGGACTGGACCTTAGGCTGGATAAACGAATGGCTGGTTAATCGGAAAAAACATACAAAATAGCATTTATATGTTGTAAATTAGCTAGAGTCAAAGGATTTGTGTTAGTATGCGTTTTTCTAATGAATATGAAGTCTAAAATTCAAACGACTTTCATTATTTAGCCCAGAGTAGGCAGAAGTGTTGTCCTTCTCTGCTGTCTTTTGCTAGGGTTATGGCAGAAATTTGATGTCTGACTAAAGAGGAGGCTGATTAAAAAGAGGCCAGATAAGAGGGAGTCAACTGTATTCCTGACTGAATCTTAGAGAATTATACTGTTCCCTGATAACTTACTTGGGCAAGGCAAGATGAAATATGTGAGGAGTCTTTCTAGTCCGGCTTTCAAACAGAATACTCTATATATTCTGAGATTGCTTCCTGTAAAATATAATATCCAAGAGAACTTGCAGAATGACCTCATCTGGTCACCTGACTCTAGGTTCTCACAGTATCTCCTTCTGAAGTTTAAGACAGGACTTTAGCAGACTGCTACAATACACATTTAGAGCTTTTATGGAAATGCCTAGGAGCTAGAGACATTTACAACACTTCCCCCTTCTTTACAAAAGCTAACAAATAATGGCTGCTCCCACACCTAGCATCTCTGTCCTACTCAGCACTGTGGGGTACCACTTAATGATTTAACAGCTCATTTACATTTCCCTTATTTTTCTTAAAATAAGCCAGCTGGTTAACCACTGCTGTGCCAGTGTCCTCTATTAAAACATATACATTTAATTCAGTTACCATAATGATTCATGCACATTTCTCTTCATTTTAGCAGGGTGTACTGTTGATATATTTTAACACAATTAACACAAGCAAAGCTCAGAAATACATTTTCAGCACAAGCCTCTGCACAGATCAGTTTGATATACTAATGACATACAATTATTTACAAAATTCCAGTTAGCTGGCTGGCACAAGTCTTACATATACTGCCCTACTTCTCCCTGGCATGGCTGGCAGTACCTCCTATCATCACATCTCTCCTCCCTCTGAAGACTCAAGCTAGTTTTTCAAGTGACCCTTGAGAAACATGACTTGAGAGAAATAAGCCTATCTAGGAATATGTTACCCCATACAAGATTCCATCTGCCTTTGCACTGATGACCCCACTACAGTGTCGCACTGTCATATCATATGCCTGCAACCCTAGGCTCCACCATAGTAACTTGGGATTTTTCTGTTTGGCTCCCTGTAGCCATAGATCCTCCTCAAACTCCTACTGCAAATGCTCATCACAAGGGCCTTCCTGTCATGGTTAGGTTTCATCATGTTAACATGGTACATCTCTGCCCCTGCCTCCTGCCTCCTGCCTAGCAGTTCTACCATGTAGTTTACATCTCTGACCTTCTTACCACCTTGAAGGGTCCCTCCTAAGCTGCCTGCAGTTTGTGTCTGACAGGAATGAGAACCATCACCTGATGCCCCACAGCCTACTCTCTGGCTTGAGCATTCCTGTCATACCAGACCTTTTTCTGCTGTTGGGCTCCTGCCAGGTTCTCCTGGGCCAAGCCCATGAGCTCCCTAAGCCTTGTCCTGAGGTTTAGGACATGTGCCACAACAAACTCCTTGTGGGATTCACACTCACCCTCTCACTCATCACGAATCAAATCTAGAGGGCCCCTCACCCTATGCCCATACAGCAATTCAAAGGGTGAAAAAACTGTGGATTCCTGGGGCACCTCTCTGTAAGCAAACAATAGACAGGCCAAATATTTGTCCCACACTCTCTTAAACTGGTCTGCAAATGCCCGCAGCATGGTCTTTAGTGTAGAGTTTAACCTATCCACAAGACCATTAGTCTGGGGGTGGTAGGGGGGTTGTCTTTAGTTACTTAACCCCACAGAACTCCCACAGACAAACCAACACATCTGACATGAAATTGGCACCTCTGTCAGTATTTCTCTTTGGAAACCTGCCCTGCTGAAAACCTCTAGTAAAGCATTTGCCACCGTCTCTGCTTCAATGGAGGACAGAGCCACCACCTCAAGCTATCTAGAAGAATAATCTACAAACACAAGGATAATATTCTTCCTTGTGGAATTTAAGGTACTCAGAGGTGCCACAATATCCATATCTACCCTCTGAAATGGCTCCTCTATCACAGGCAAAGGCATCAAAGAAGCTTTGACCTTGTCTCCTGCCTTGCCTACGTTTTGGCACTGCTCACAGGTCCTGCAGTACCCTGTTACATCCCTGGCAATCCCAGGACAATAAAAGTTCTGCATAATATGTCTCTTGGTATGCTTTATGCCCATATGACCTGCAAAAGGAATGTCATGGGCTATAGCTAGACGTCACCTTCAAAGACACCCCGCACATTAAGGCTGATGCATACGCCCAAAACTCCTAAGTATTTCTCATAAACCAAAGCCAGCACCATATAGGTGTACTCATACTTTTCTTTAATGTGGCAACACCATAAAAATCAGACCAGTTTCGACAACCTTGCCTTCTTCAGTGACGAAGACAAGGTTGCTGAAACCAGTCTGATTTTTATGGTGTTTCCACATTAAAGAGAATTATGAATACACCTATATGGTGCTCCCTTTGTCTTTTGAGAAAAACTATGGCTAGAAGTGCCAGATGGTAGGCTCTGGGCACTACCAACTGCTGTATTACCTCACCTTCTAGGCCTCCCTCAGGGGTCCACTCTCTGAATAGAAAGGCTGTGTAATGAATAGAAAGGCTGTGTAATTCCTGACATCATACAGTGTCTATTCTTCTCTGTGGCAGATTTGCTGTTTGCATTGGAGTATTCAGACGGGCACCAATGAACTCAAGACTTGTATACGGAAGACCTGTGACTTGGTGTAATTTATAGTAATGCCTACCCAGAGACAGATATGGAGCAAGCAGTCCCTGTTTTGGAGCAGTAGGGGCTTGGTGGAAGCACCGAGAAGCCAGTTGTCTAGGTAAGGAAACACCTGGAATCTATGCAGCCTCAGGTGAGCTGCAGCCACTGACATACACTTGGTGAACACTCTGGGGGCTGTGTTGAGGTCAAAGGGTAGTGCTCTGAACCGGTAGTGACTAGCTTCCATAAGAGTGGTAGGATGGACTGAACTGTGACCATCCAGCACTTTAAGTGCTTCACAAATTGGTTTAGATTGCTGAGATCCAAAATTGGTCTTAGACTCCCTGTGTTCTTTGACACTGAAAAGAATCTCAGACATGAGTTCTAGATCCTTGTTGGTCTGGTTGGACCAGTTGCATGACTCCTTTCTTCAGCAGCTTTTCTATTTCTATAGCTGCTGCTTTCCTTTGACTGGGTTGGGAATTATTTTGTTTTGTTTTGTTTTGTTTTAGGGGAGGAAGCAACCTAGGGTTAACTTGCCATACCAAATCCTAGTGTCCAAATTATGAAACTAGGAGAAAGAGCCAAAACATAGGTTCCAAAAGCCAACATCTGTTTTGGCTCAACTGTCCAACTCAAAACAAGTACCCCTGTGTAGATACCGTGTGCAAACCACATTTCAAAATATTTAATTTGCTAAAAAATATAGCAAAGGCACCTGAAAAATGCTACAAGCAAACTCAGAATATGCATGCACTCAAGTAATTAGGTGGAATATAAGCAAAATAAACAAACAAAACCTTAATTCTCAGTTCAGGTATGAGCAAAATAAACAAGCAGCATGCAGTTGGTCAGACGTCAGGTACTCCAAAGCCAGGTATTCAGATGGTTTCAGGAAGACAGGCAGACGTACTTCAGTTCAAGAAGACTTTATTGATAGCATCCAAGCACTACTTAGTGGTTCTGAAATAGCAGTGTTGAAAAAGAATTTTTATTGCCAAGTGTATGGGACTGTCAGTGGCAGGTAACCAATCAAGGTGCATTGGTGTACAGAGGGCCAGAGCCTTTATTCCACTCAAATGTGACATTAAGATGGTACCTGCCCCTTGGTTTTCATTTGTTCTGTAACAGTCACAGCTAAGTCAATCAAATCTACAGGAAAGAACTCCTCGTTTAAATATTATGTAAACCTGTACCTAATGTCCTGCCCTTTTGACTCGTTGTGTAACAGTAACAGTTAAGCCAATCAAATCTACAGGAAACAACTATTTATTTAAATATTATGTAAGCCTGTAAATTATGTTCTGCATTAAACATTTGTGATGCTTTTGGTACTCTTCATCTGGGATTCTAAAAAATTTTAGTAAATAATAATAAATAATTAGAAACTTAAAACATAGTGAAAGGAACCTTAAGAAACCATATAAAAACTAAACTAAAACAGTTCCATCGAAAAACAAGTGGATGAAAACATAATGATAAGCCTCAGAACAGTTACATGAAGCAATGTCCAACTATAAGAAGAGAAATGTCCAACTGGATGAAAAGTAAAACCTCCATTAGCCCTTACTAGAAATAATACACAACAAACAAATGGAAAAAAATTGAACAGACAGTCCAGTCCTAAGAGAGCTAATAAATAGTGAGAACTATGACAAAAACAAAACTGACTACACCTCCAAGTCCCTAGTGTTGGATCATAAGAGAAAGCTGAAAGTTCTGAGACTGTCTCTTTAATGGCATTTACTGTCTGCAAGTTTTATAAGAATCAGGATGATGGATTCTGTGGTATTAAGTCTTGGTTTCTTCTGGGCCATCAGTCAAACCTGCCAAATCAGCTCCTTCTTCTCCAGTAGCTCATTAAAGCTGCCATTTAAAGGGATCCTGGAGACATGGTCCAGGATGTGGAATTATAACTTGCTGTGTCCTGTGTTCTGTGTTGTGCTTTGTATGCACTGCCACAGGGTTTGAAAGGTTGAGGTATCGGAGGTCGTGTAGGTGTCTCGCTATTCTCGTCTTTAATTTGTTGACCGTCTTCCCAATGTAGACGGCTTTGCATTTGCAGCATTGTGTCCCGTACACAACCCCTTTGGTGTTGCAGTTGCCCTTGATCAAGAAGGTAAATTCCTTTTGGTTGTTAGGACAGCAAAAGCTACTCTCTTGGCTTATGTAAGCAACAGTATGAGCACGGTGGGTTGCTGCATAGGTAAGTGCCTCCGTCTGTAGTGGAGAGGGGCCCAGATTTTTTTTTTTCACTAACATTCCTTCCTCTCCTGGGGTGAAGCTCAGTCTGTGAGGAAAATGTATTTATTTATTTTATTTATTTTTATTTTACATTTGTTGACCGGGATAGTCCGACTGGATGCATGTCCATTTTCAGCGGAGGCCCGGGGAGAAAAGCTCCAACAGAGTTACAATGACAAATTGTTACAAAAATAGAGTTTAAGATGAACAAAAATGAAGAAGAGAGAAAAAAACAATTTACATACTATTATAAAACTACCATGCTCTATCAAATGCAGAATACTACTATTCATTACATTATACATTAATAACATGCTAGCAGAGTCGTTAGGACGTATTATAGCTTAGAGTTTGGCAACATACATAGTTCTTTTAGGATTAGAAATCCCCTTGCTAGGTTGTTCTTTTTGGGTTTGGATAATACTAAGAACTAGTATGGGCTTGGTTTTGGTTTACGGCAAGGAGCTAGTCTGGGTTTGTGCAATGGACAAAGCCAATGTGACTTAAAGTGGAGTTTTAGACTCTTTTTGAATTGAACTAGTGAAGTTATAAGCATGAGGTTGTTGGGGAGGGAGTTCCATATTTTTCCAGTGGTATTGGCAAACAGTGCGTCACCACCTAGGTTGTAAGATTTAGTTGTTTGGACAAGGAGTCTATTCGCTGAGCGAAGGCAACTTAGATTAGTGTAAGGAGTTATTAAATTTTTTAGAGCAGGGGTGTTCTCAGGTTGTTTAAGGATTTTAAATGCCTCTATGAGTTGGTACTGCTGGAGAAGAAATGGGAATTCTATCCAGCCAAGTTTTTTGAGGTTAATACAATGGTGCGTTCTGTAGGGTAAGCCAGTTATAAATCTGGCAATATGATTATAACAAGATGAGAGCTTGTTTAGGTCAGATTTGTTAAGGTTAGTAAGCACAGGAGAGGCATATAGTAGGGTAGAGAGAAGGTGTGAGCGTCAGTGGCTGCCCTGGCAGGTGGAGTAAGGAAGGTTTTTATCCTGTATAAGGTCCCAAGTTTCTTGTTTACTGACTTAATGGTTTGGTTGATATGCATGTCAAATCTGAGTTTATTGTCAATGTTTACTCCTAGTAGCTTTGCATAGGTGTCAGGAGAGATAATGGTCCCATTATTGGATTGTATAGTAAAGTGTGCGGTAGGTGATTTATTAGTTGGGTAGAAGAGAAGTAGTTTGGTTTTATTTGGATTTAAGATCAGGTGATGGTTGGCGAGCCAGTTTTCGACTGTTGTAAAACTGTGCTGGGTTGTAGTTAGTAAATTTTCTAGAGAGGCATTGGAACATATTAGAGAAAATTAGTCCAAAAGTCTTGTTGTCTTTAATAATAGTCCAGTTGTTAAGTATGATTTTGATAGTAGCCTGGTAATCCAGAGAACTGTTAAGTACTAGATTAAGGTCCATTTGTTACTGAAACCCTGGGTGATAGAGCGTGGGTTTCTGTAGTCAGAAAATGTCCTAAGTTTTCCCTCAGTCGTTTGTGCAACAATGGGTGTTAAGATGTTTTTTAATATCCTATTGGAATACCCCCTGGCCAGAAAGTCCTTTTCCAGGTTCTGATGTTTCTAGTAAAATCCTTCACTTCTTTTGAGACCCTTGCAATCCCACAGACCCTGCGACTTAATAACATTTCATTTCAGCCTGTTGAAGCCACAGGAGAACCCAGTATTGACTGCACTGGATCCATAGAAGCTTGTGTAGAGAACAACACCTGATCTTCAACAGCTCCAGCCTCAATGCAGGGGTTGGAACCGAGCTATAAAGCATCGAGGCTCTGAGAGGAAGGGACAGCTCCAAGAACACTGTAGTTGAGACAGCTCCCTGCATCCAGCTTCAATGCTACGGCTTTGAGTCCCTTCTGGATCTAACAAAGTCGGTCCCGTCTAGGTCAGAAAAGATGTTGGAGTCATAGATGGCCAAGTCTTCGGACCTGACACAGACAAACTCAGAAGTCTTGGGTCCGCAATCCCTGAAACCACTGGATGGACCAGAACGAATCAAAGGCTGGGACTGTACAGCAAGTAGGCTCATGGATCTGATAGGAGATGGAGTAACACCCAACTGAATCTAGGTCCTAAGAAATTTTCTCTTCATCTTATCCACATCCACTTCTGTTAAGCTCCTAGATGACCTGAGGGAAGATGATGTTGAAGGTGGAAAGATATCCTTTAAGGTGTGTCTTGTAGGAAGGGAGAATGCATTCTCAAAGCTACTGGCTGTGGAAAAGATTTTGCAGAAGCTTGAGGTGACTTATATTTTGACCAAATCAGATCCCAGAGAGTGGACAGATCTGAAGGTTTACATTTGGTAAGTGTTGGAGCCAAGGTTGATGGGTCCGACATTTTTGAGATTTTCTCAGGCAGAACTGAGCCCCGAAGAGGCTAAATGAGGAGCACTTCCTCAATTCCTAACTTTTGTCTGATGCCTCTCCTGAAGATTTTTTAGAAGAGGATGGGGCAACAGAGACAGAAGAAGAAGAAGGAAGGAGGCCTTTCAAAATTAAAAAAAAAGTTATGTACTTACCATAATGTTCCATCTATGTTGTCCACTTTCATTCTTCCTCAACATATGGGTTTGAATCTGATACTTGGATCTGACTCAGCTGTTTTTCTAGCTCATGGCCACCAACAAACTCTCAGGCTCCTTCTCTACCCATAATGCACCACCCCTATCATCCCTCAGATCTTGTTTGCATTTTGACATGAAGACCATAAAAGAATTGGCATAATTAAGAGTTCAACACATGGGACATGTGGTGCCCCAAGAACTTCATTCCTCTGGAATTCAGTTGTGATAAAAGGAGGGTGATGGAAGGTGGGGAGTTGAGGAAGAATGAAAATGGGCAACACAGATGGAATGTTATGGTAAGTACATAACTCCTTTATTTGATGTAGTCAATTTTCATTCTTCTTCAATGTATGGGACAGAGACCCAGATACGTAAATTCCTGGGTGGACTTTAAGGAAGTATATTCCTGAATATGGTTGAGCCAAAGGCCTCTCTTCCCCTCGAGATCGGCTTCAGTTTGTAATGAATGATAAAGGTATGAGGATTTGACCAAGCAGTGGTCCAACAATGAACGTCATTGCATATTCTAGACTGGAATACAGTGGAAGTAGTCACAGGTCTGGTTGAATGAGCCTTTATTGGTTTGGTAGGGGGAGATTCAATTTAGTGTGGACAAACAAGATGTAATCTGTCAACCAACTGAAGTTACGTTTGTGACCAATTTGCCCATTTTGTGATGTGTCAAGGAAGCCAAGAACTGATCTGTCTTCCTAATTTGTAACTTCTGACCAGGTAGAAATGCAATTATCTATAAACATCTAGTATGAGCAGCACATACTCTCCTTTATTTGCAAAATCTGGGAAAAAATACTGGCAGGTTAATTGGTTGGTTAATGCTGGATTCTGACACTGCCCTAAGTAGGGAGGAAGCATTGATACATAAGGTGTCCCTATCCTTGCAGAAAATCAAGTATTGGGACTTATAATATAATGACTGAATTTCTGAAATTTTCTAGCAGAAGTAATTGCAACTAAAAAGATAGTGTTCCACGTTAAGAATTTTAGAATACATTTGGCTGCAGGTTCAGAGGGAGACTGTGTCAAGGTTTGCCATACCAACTTTAAATCCCATGGTGGTATGGGTTCTTTGTAAGAAGGTATAAGGAGAAAAGAACCATTAAAAATGCTTTGCACCATTTAGAGGAAACCAGGGAGGAATTCTGAAATCCCACATGGAAATTTGAAAAAGCTACAAGCTGAAGTCAGACATTCGATAAACAAGCACCCACTTAAAATAAACTCGCTAAAAATTCAACAGAATGTATCAAGCTGATAAAGGTTCTACCTGATACTGCTCTACCCAACAAAGGAAATTTTCTCCATAAACTTCTGTACAGATTCCTCATAGGCAGGTTTTACGAAAAGAATGGAATGAACAGGCGAAAAAAGCATAGGCTGCCTGGCTATCAATGCAATTAGAGAAAACACACAGTCAGTTTGAGATCTGAGATGTGTGGGTGAATCTTGCCTGTCAGGTGAGAGAGAAGTTCTGTAGTCAGATCTAGAACTGAAGGTGAGTACAGAAAAAAGGCCAAAGGAAGGGGAAAGTACACTTGTGTACACTTACCATAAATGTAGATGTTCGAGTGTATTCACTGTTGCAGTCATTACATTTGGGTAATCTGCTTGCAGGTTGTCCTCAGTCGGCCTGACTAACAAAGTCTTGGGTCCTGCGTCGGTTGCTGTCCCTTCTTCCATGACGTCAGGTCGTCAGGGGTATAAAACATGCAGCTGACACCATTACATCATTTTTTCTTGACCCAGATGTCAGGTGCCCCCCTAATGGGGGACAAATAAACATAAAAACACAAAGGTATACTTCCAACAAAAAGCAAATACACCAAAAAGGCTTTTAAGCATAGTAAAGGAAAGTAGAGGTATAGCCAGAAGATGTTAGGGGGCTGGAGGGAGGGTAACCAGGACTGCAACAGTGAATACACTCGAACATCTACATTTATGGTAAGTGTACGCAACTGTACTATGTTCTTCGTGTTTCACTGTTGCAGTCATTACATTTGGGTAGATTCCCAAAGCTATGGTTGGGAGGAGGAGTTTATATAGCATTAGGGCCAGCTATAAGGCCCTGCAACACAGCAGTGACAAAGCCAGCTCTGGATTTAAAAAAAATTGGCAAATGATAATGTTAGGTGAAAGTATGTACAGAACTCCAGGTAGCAGCTTCTAGGATGTCCCTCGTAGGAACACCTCTGAGAAAGGCTGCAGAAGTAGATGCAACCCTGGTGGAGTGAGATATGATCCCCTGGGGGATAGGTTTTCCATGGTGCTTATAGCAGAAATGAATGCAATGGTTTATCCATTTAGAAATGGTTTGTTTTGAAACAGCCTTCCCCTCTGCCCCTGCAGCAAATGCTACCAGCAGTCATTCAGATTTTCTTCGAGGTTTAGTCCTGTCCAAGTAGAATCTAAGTTGTCTGTGCACATCCAAGGAATGTAGACTCCATTCCCCTTTGTTCTGTGGATTGGGAAAGAAGGCTGGCAAATGAATGGACTGATTAAGAGCCACACTGGATACCACCTTGGGCATGAAGGATGGATTGGTCCTGAGAGACACCCTGTCTGCATGAAAGATGATGAAAGGCTCCACTGCCATAAGGGCCTGTAATTCAGATATCCTTCTAGCTGAAGTGATTGCTAACAGTAAAGTTGTTTTCCAAGAAAGAAATTTTAAGTCTGCAGTAGCAGCTGGCTCTAAAGGAGGTAGAGTGAGTTTCTCCGATACAAAGTTAAGGTCCCAGGCAGGGGTTGGAGCTCCCATGGGTGGTCTCAAAGTTTTGGCCCCTCTGAGGTACTGCTTGAGCAGAGGATGAGAGAAAAGGTGAGGTTCTGTATTATAATGAGCTGAAATGGCTGAGGCGTGGATTTTAATGGAGGAAAAAGACAGGCCCTTGTGAAGCATCTCAGTTAAGTATCGCAAAATCTGAGGTAAAATGGGTGCTGCTGTGCTGATCCTTTGAGATTGGTTCCAGACACAGAATCTTTTCCATTTTTCAGCATAAGATTTTCTAGTACTAGGCCTCCTTGCCTCTAAGATGACATCCATCACAGGTCTGCTGAGGGATGATAAGGGTGAGTTTAAGTAATTAGCCAGGCTGCAAGGTTCAATGTTGGAAGCTGAGGGTGCAGAATCTGGTTCTCCTTATGAGACAGCAGGGAAGGGGTCTGAGGCAGGTGCCATGGAGATAACTGTGACACACTGCGCAGGAAGGGGTACCAGTGTTGGCGCGGCCAGTCCGGAGCAATCAAAATCATCCATGGTTTGTCCTGTTTGACTTTTAGTAGAACTTTGGAGAGCAGAGGCAGCGGGTGGAAGGCATAGACTGATAGGTTTTTCCAGCTGAAGGACAGAGCATCCACTTTCCAGGCTTGTTTGTGGGGAATCCTTGTGCAAACCTTGTCCAACTGGTAGTTTTGGGGGGAGGCAAATAGGTCTATGTCTGGGCTCTCCCATTCACTTGTCAACATGTTAAAATTCCTTGGTTCTAGTTTCAACTCGTGTGGGTCCATGAGGTTTCTGCTTAGTCCGTCTGCCAGTGGATTTAATTTTCCTGGCAGGAATTAAGCTTGTAGGTGCACTTCGCAGCTCAAGGCTGTGTTACACAATGCCATGGGTAGTCTGCAAAGGGGGTAGGAACGTGTACCCCCTGCTTGTTTATGTACCACATAACCGTGGTGTTGTCCGTCTTTACCATTAGTTGTCCTGGAAGAATGTAGTCCTTGAAGGCTGTCAGAGCATTCTGTACAGCTAACATTTCTTTTTGATTGATATGTAGGTGCATTTGACTTGGGTTCCATTTGCCCTGAATGCACTTCCCTACCAGGTGAGCCCCCCAAGCATAGTCTGATGCATCTGTTGTTAGGGTTTGGGCGGCAGGGGGTAGTGTGAATGGTAGTCTCTTGTTTTGGTGGAAGGCCTCTGCCCACCAGAGGAACTCTAGGCGTAGGCAAGATATGACAGGAAACATTGTTTCTAGACTGTGAGAATGCTGACTCCATAGGCTTTTTAGATACCACTGTAGTTTCCTCATATGCAGTCTTGCATATGGAATTAGAAGAATGCAGGAGGCCATGAACCCCAAGGCTTGCAGTATTTGTCTTGCAGATAGCAGGGTTTTTGTTTGTGGCCACTTGTTTGAAATAGGTTATCAAATGAATTTGCTTTTCTGGCATGAGGCAAGCCATCTGGGAAGTTGTATTCAAGCTTGCTCCCAGAAATGTAATTTGTTGACAGGGTACCAGCTGTGATTTCTTTTTGTTTATGGTGTACCCCAGACAAGTTAGAACCCTTTTTACAAATGCCACATGATTCAAAAGTAAGCCCTGGGTTTCTGCCTGAATTAGACAATCATCCAGGTATGGGTATATTTGAATACTTCTTTGCCTACAAAATGCAATAACTGGAGCCAGGCACTTTGTGAATACCCTGGGTGCAGCAGACAAGCCAAAGGGCAGTGCAGAGAACTGATAATGAGTGTAGCCTGCTTTGAAGCGTAGGTATCTTCTGCAAGATTCCCTGATTGGGATGTGCAGGTATGCTTCCTTTAAATCTAGTGTTGCCAACCAGGCATCTTTGCCTAGCATAAGAAGCAATTGGTGAAGAGTCAGCATCTTGAATTTTGGAATCTCCAGAAAGGTGTTTAGAGTAGACAGGTCCAGGATTGGACGCCATGATTTGTCTTTTCTGGGTACCAGGAAAAGTCTGGAGTAGAAACCTTGTCCCTTTTCCTCTTCTGGTA
Source organism: Protopterus annectens (assembly GCF_019279795.1). Lineage (NCBI taxonomy): Eukaryota > Metazoa > Chordata > Ceratodontiformes > Protopteridae > Protopterus > Protopterus annectens. The sequence continues at coordinate 1,979,871,869 of NC_056729.1, read as the reverse complement.
CCAGTTGAATAGCCCCCATGCTTAAGAGAGAGTACTTGTTTTTGAGCCTCTGCCCACTGATTTGGGGGCAGGTCCGGCCACCCATTTGGTGTTGGCAACGTGTGGAAATGAAATATGTATCCCTGGGACACTATATTTAAAACCCATTTGTCCCGGGTTATGAGTTCTCAGTTCTTTGCATGAAGAGCAATCTTTCCCCCCAAAGGGGCGGTCAGAAGATAAGTGCTTGGAAATTTTAAAAGGAAGTCATTTAGACTGTTTACCATAGGGGGGTGTCTTGTTATTCCCAGATTTGGAAGTGGAGGTCCCCCACGAGTCCCTGGGACTGAAACCTGGGGCTTTTGCTGTGTCTGGGTTTGGCTTGAGAAGACCTGGAAGGGGCTGGAAAGGATCAATTCTTAGTAGGCCAGTGTCTACTAAATCTAGGAGGTTGCACTTGTAAAAAATCTTTAACAGTTTGCATAGATTTAGCTTTATCTTCCATCTTTTTAAGAACTTCTTCAGCCTTGTTGCCAAACAGGCGGTCCTGATTTAAAGGAGCATCCAACAATTTAGCTTTAACATGATCAGGCAAAGATTGCTCCTTAAGCCAAGCATGCCTTCTAAGCACAGACCCAGTAACAGCAGCCCTGCAAGAGGCCTCTAAAGAATCAAAACCACATTGCAAAGTATGTTTTCCAACTTGTTCAGCAGAATGCATTAAGTCCTGTACATCTTTATTTTCCACAAAGTCTGTTTAAGCAGTCCAATGACATGTTGCTGATATTTTAATATATGAAAATGGCAGTTTAAAGCTCTGATTGCCAAGGTTGCTGAAGTATAAACCTTTTTACCCCAGCTATCCAGTGCCCTGGAGTGTCTATCAGAAGGGGTAGGATTTTTAGCAGTAGAAGCCTTAATGCCTTGGGCCCCTGAGAAATAGTCTCTGGATCTGCAACAGGATTTTTGAAAAGGAACTTGTGGGACTCAGGAACCCTGTAGTATCTGTCAGGTTTACTAGGAGCATGAGGCAGGGAATCAGGGGCCAAACTGGATTCTGAGAAAACATCATCAACAATGTCTAGTACAGGAGGTATAACCAAAGGCCTATGCTGAAGTAGAAGAAATCCCTAAGCCTCTTTTTTGAATAAGAAAATTCCTGGCTTTCCCAGTGAAAATGCTCCCTTAACGTATGTAAGGTTTCCCCAAAAGAAAAATCCTCAGGAGGGGAAGCAGAGGGAATAGAATCCTCTGCATCAGAATCCTCATAAGTAGGTAAGGACAAATCCAGGTCATCAGAAGAGTCAGAAGAAACAGAATCTTGATCAGAAGATTCATAATCAAGCTCAGCCCCTGGCCTCTTGGGGGGGGGGGGGGGTTGACTACCCCTGATTAGAGTTATTAGATCTTCAGCCATTTTTATCATTTATTTTTTAGGCATAGGGGCCTGAGCATGTGGCCTGGGCGTCGTTTTTTTAGACATGGATCGAGATTTAGGCCTTAGTAATAAAGGAGGCGTTGATTTAAGATGCAAGTCAGTAGGCCTGAATACACCCTCAGAAGCCGGTGCCTGCACAGCAGCTCCGGACCCATCCAAGGTAGAGACATCCGTGGGTTCCATAGTTGAAGTATCTTGTGGCATACCGGACTCCGAATGGGTCTCAATAGAGGCCTGCGAATCAGAGGTAGCGGGTATCAGGGGCTGCAAAAGCGCCTCACTGAGCACCGGCAAACTGGCGACTGGCTTAGGAGAAGCATTGTCAGCAGTTTTGGACCTCGGCGGCCTGTCTCTGTCTTTATCTTTCCATTTTTTTTTCGGAATCCCGCTAGTCGGATGGCTAACCGACGACATTTCTGGATAATTAAACCGAGAAATGAAATATTTAGAGGCAAAAATATACTGACGACAGGCTGATTAAATAAAGCACAAAACCGTCAGCGAGGTATGTCGTGGTCAAGGCCTAGGCTAGGAATACAGTACGAATGAAAATCTTTATGAGGTATTTGCTTTCCACAAGTAATGCAGTTATTAACTTTTACTGACATCGGTAAGGAGCAAGAAAAAGTTTCCCCAACGGGGTACTTACCTTTAAGTTGAAGACTTCGGTTCTGGAACTCGAAAACGAAAATTTCAGGAGTCGGCTGACCGGCACTTGCGAACTGCTTCTGCTTCAGGCACTGCACGGCAAGAAAGACTGATGTAATGGCATTGGCTGCATATTTTATACCCCTGACGACCTGACATCATGGAAGAAGGGACAGCAACCCACAAAGGACCCAAGACTTTGTTAATCAGGCCGACTGAGGGCAACCTGCAAGCAGATTACCCAAATGTAATGACTGCAACAGTGAAACTTGAAGAACATCCATATTTGTCAAGGTCAGCAATGTACAATGAGGATGGCTTTGTTCTTCAACCTGGCTGCTTTCTGAAGGAATTTTTATTAAGATGTATAGTAAATGCATATTACGTGTTATATTCTTCCAAGATTTTAGTATATGCATTTAGTTTGCATGAACTGCTTTTTTCCATTTAATGTGCAATTTTTAATTTCTCTTAAGTCTGTACTCCTGGGCACAGCTTGAAAATTGTCTTCTACAACACTGGTTGACAAAAAGCAATAAGTGAATAAATAAATAAATAAACTGTGCCCATCACTTTGTTGCTGAGAGACAAAGCTGGACCTGCTCAGGTTGTCTGCTATCACACTGAACTTCCCTGGAGTATGCACTACAATTAAAAAGCAGTTGGAAAAGATTGCCCATTGTTACACCTGCAGTACATGCAAGTTGGCCTCCTGGGGAGACCAAGTGCCCTGGACTGTATTTCCCAGCAATTGCCCCCTCCATATAATCTGGGAAGCATCCATGGTCACTGTGGCCTTGGGCAGAGAATGAAAAAAATGACAGCCTAGCAACAGTAGTTTTGACAAGCATCCATCCAGAAAGATAACTTTTGCCTATCTGAGTTATTCTTATGTTTGTCGACACAGGTTGAGAGAGAATTTACCATTGTGTTTGTAGCATCTATTGCAGATTCTCATGTAATATCCTGCTAAGAAAGTAGGACTATTGCCATTGACAATGACTGCAGGACTAGTGGAATCAACTGGGCTGAAATTGTGGTACTACAAATTATTTTCTTGACCTTATTTCTAATTGATTGCACTTTGGAAAGGGGAAGAGATACTACCATAGATACTGTGTTGAACACCGTTCCTATAAATTCTAACGTCTGGGTCAGTTAGAATTGTGACTTGTGACTCGTAGGTTCATAGGTGTTTACTAGTCTAACAACCACAAGGGCCTTTTTAAGCCTAGCCATGCATCCCAAATGTCTGACAAGTTCTGATACCCTTGATAAGCATGGGCCTGGGAGATGAACCATGTCCAGGTTACTTGTGTCCATTAGAGGCATAGGTGCCAAACCAGGGATGTATTTTCAGTTTCCCATCCAATTGTCCAAGTTGCACTTGAATCGGGATAGGGAGGAACTCTGCTTCACATGGATGGGGAAGCCTGTTTTTGATGGTTATACCCAAATTTGGACAAGTCTGCCACACTTGTTCTCAAGCTTGTACCAGTAAATGCTTAGTCAGAGCAGTAATGAGTCAGTCATCCCAATACAGAAACACTCGGGATCCCTGCAGTATCAAGTAATATGCCACAACTGCGTTATACCTGGTGAACACCCTGGGGGCTGTGTTAAGGCCAAGGGGCAGGACTTTAAACTGGTAATGGCTGGCTCCCAGCCGAAAGCGTAAGCACCTCCTGGATTGTCTGTTCATTTTTATGTGATAGTACAAATCTTAATGGCCAATTGAGCCCATCCAGTTGTCCCTGCTCAGAAAGGATAAACTGGAATGAAACATGATCAATTGGAACTTAGAGTGCTGAAGTGAATTGTTTAACATGCCGAGACCTAAGTCAGTCTCCAATATTCTGTTTTTTTTTTTGTTGTTGTTGGGCACTAAAAGAGTCTTTAGTCAATTCTGCATTCTATTTGGTCTGAAGGGACCTTTTGGATGACTCTTTTTTTTTTTTTTTAAGATATTTTTGCAGCTTTTGAATTCCAGTATTGGTGGGACATCAGGGATTCTCTTGGGTAATGGGAGTGGAAGGGAAAAAGGGAAAAGGGAACAATATAACCTCTGCAAATGAATCTCTGCAAGCAAGTGTCCTAGTGTTTAGCTAGGCTTCCTGGTAGGAGTGCTGGCAGGGTCTATCACAAAAATTATCGCTAGACCCTCAGATTTGCAGGAGTCCTCTGTCACTGGGGTGTCTGCCATTATCACTCCCCATTTGCCTTGAGAAGAACTACCTCCACGTGTATCCTGGAAAGGACCCTGAGATTTCCTGAACTACATATTTCGACCTCTCTGATGATTCTTGGGAAAAAAGTCCATTGAGGGGACAGAAAAGGTACGCCCATAGCAGATAGGGTCTATCCAGCCAAACCAAGGAGAACCATCAAAGAAAGCAGTGACAAAAGACAATTTGAAATACTGCATAAAATCAGTCACATCCAGGCATGTCTCCTGATGGAAATGCCTGAAACCGCAGCCCTAGAGACACCTTCTGGAGTATGCGAAGAAAGCCTCATGGATGAACTGAATATGGTCCATAGGGTAGCCTATGAGAGACTACTAAAGACTAAGCCTCAGCAGTTTCGGTTTCAGAAAGCAATTTGGATAGTTCTTTAATCAAATCTCTTTGTAGCCTCTTAAAAAGTACTTTAAACTTGACTGGCTGTCCCGGTAGTACAAGTGGGTAGGATCGAAAATAGGAGAGGACGGTTGTCTATGCATCGAGAAGGCCCTTGGTACCACATTAGAGAAAAACTGATGGACCAGGGGAAACCCTCCCCTCCTCTTCCTCAGAACTGCAGGTAGGAAAAAGGGGACAAATTAGGCTTAGCGAACACACTCACAGATCCATGAGAGGCCGGAATTGGCAAGACCCCCATCAGGGTTTGAGCCCTGAGAAATTTTCATTTGGTTTTATCCACATCCTGAAAAAAGTTGAGCAGGAAGGGAAGGATAACAGATCTTAGAGCATGTTCTGTAGTTTGACTTCCACCTATCAGATACACAGGAAGAGGTAGAAGGTAAGAGACAAATCACCATAGGAACTCAGCCTGTTGGATCCGAGTAGGATTTAGAATCTGAAGGAGGCTCTAAAGGCATTGAATCCGAATAGCATGGAACTGAAATCTTTCAATTCCTCTGTAATAAGACTTATGTCTGTTGGATTTGAAGGCTTAGGATCCAGTGAAGAAGTAATGGCCAAACCTGTCAGATCCAAGGAGGACTTAGGATCTGAAGGAAGCCCTAGGGGCTTTGGATTTGAAATCTTTCTAGATCTGACGTTGTCAATTTTCATTCTCTCCTCAACTGATGGGTTCGGATCTGATGCTGAGATCCTTCTCAGCCATTGCTAAAGCTCATGGCAACTTAAAACTCTCAAGCTTCCCTTTACTCATAATGCACCAACCGTAAGTTACCTCAGATCTCATTTGCCATTTTATGCGAAAGACGTGGTTGTCCTTAGCTCTCAAGCAGTTCTGAGATAAGTGTGTTCTTTGTATGTTCCTACATAATCTTTTAAGGTTTTTCTTCTCCTTAAGCGTTTTCTTAGTCCCTGACCTTTTTGCTGACTTAGCGACTTAAAAAATAAGTTTTTTAGTGTTCTTCTTTTCCTTTGAAATTTCATACAGAGTGTAAACTGTGAAATTCTTGTAGTGAAATACTTTTAATAGTATTCAACCTCTCTACATGTGGAGTAGCTTGTCTACCATTGATAGATTTCGTTTTTTTCTTTTTTTGTCCTTTGTAAAAAAAATTCTAGTTTCCTTGTTTTTATAGTAATTCTGATTAGTAGCGACTGTTAGTTATGATTATGGCGGAAAAAGGCTCTGCAGGTTTTAAAAAATGTGTTAAGTGTGGGCACAAACATCTTCCTATGTCTGATGCCCATACTTTATATGTTTACTGTCTTGGACCCTTGATTGTGTGATTTTTCATGGCTTTAACCCTAAAGCATTAACTGGAGGAAAAAAAATGATTTTGAAAGGCTTGCTACCTTTGGCTGTAGGAGAAGCAATATCTGGGGCTCAATCTCCTAAAAGCAGAAATTCGAAGTCTTCTTCTTCGGGACCTTCCACTTCATCCTCTCAGGTCGCGGAGAAATCCATAAAAAGTCTAAATCTGATCCAACCTTCAGATCTAAAACCTAGAAAAAGATCTAAGCCTGATCCAACCTCACCCTCAGATCTGAAGAAGAAAAAGAGTAAAATGATGGCTCCAACCTCCTCGGATCAATAAGAAAACTACCAGATCCAACCATTTCTAGCCCTGCAGGACGTAGTCACATTTATTTGCCAAGAACAAGATATTCACCTACTGTGAATCCAGTGCCCTCACCTTTTTTGCAACATCACAAACCAAGATCACCCTCTATTATTTCTACTCATTCTTCCAGAAGGTTGAGTGAAGAAGATGTGGAAAGAGTGGTGTGGAAAATTCTGTCAGGGCAACGTCAGATGGGTGTCTTACCGGCTCCTACTCCTTGGGTCAGGAGGCCCGTGCTTCTACTACAATCTCACTGCAGCTTCCTCCTCTGATACCTTCAGCTGTTACAGAGCAGCTGGATCCAAACTGTCCAACTCCGTCTGACTCGGATCTGAAGATTGCTATATCTTCAGATCCGTAAATTACCCTGGGTACTCTGATTCTGTTGGCTGCGGAGACCTCTTGGAGACGAAGTATACCTGTCTGATCCAAGGTGTTGGGAGTTGACTCTGAAATTGTCGGAGCTGTCTCTGTACCTCAGAGCATTGGCTTTGGATGGCTCAACTCCAGCTTCCACCTAAGGTGGATTGCTTTCGGAGTGGAGAGGATCAACTGTGCAAAAGCTTGTTCTTTGGAATCCATGGTCTTCTCTTTCTACAGGGCGATCTGCCTTTGGGTCTGTGAAGAGGATTTTATCTGCCTGAGCAAAACAGACAGATCCTACCCCTTCTTCAACCCTGATGCCTCTGCACTCAGAGCCTCATCACTCTTTGCCACAGGGACAGCAAGTCCGAGAACCCCAGGCTTCCCAGTAGGGTATTTCTACTTCTATATCTTCTGATACTTCCCCAGAACATCCCACTGAAGAGGTCTCTAGGAAGAAGTGTAAGAGGAAGCACCTAGACTCTCCAGAAGAGGCAGTCACGGAGGATACGGACTTCAAAGAAGGTGAGGGATCCCCACGGTCACCACCTGAAGATGTCTGTTTGGAGATATTCTTGAAATCCTACAGCAGAGAGGTGGTCTGACAATCGAAGAACTAAACATCTGATATGTAAATATGTTTAATAACAGTTTGATTAATTAATCGATCAGTACCTGCAGACACTATATCCAATGCCATCCCATCCTTTACACAAGATTAGTACATCCAAGAAAGGCAGGGTAGTGTTTAAGGTTAGATTTGATCGTATTGTTTTAGATAAATTGTAGTGTTCTTATTTATTAGATCAATAATCAGATGTTTAGTTCTTCGAATCTGTTATCATTTTACATGTATATTTTATATAAGTATTTCTAATCGTATATTTTTTATGTAGTAGCGTTTGTACAGGTAAGCAAGAGATATGTGTTAGCACGGTGCATCAGAATGTTTTAAGGTAGTGTGGTGTTGCACAATGCTAGTGGGTATGACAGCTATTATTATATAGCTTTTGTCGGCATTAGACTATCAATTACATGTTTAGTCTGTTGAGTTTGTCATCTTTCCACATATATTTCATATAAGAGCTTACATTCGCATTATTCCATGCAGTAGTGTCTGCATAGGTAAGCATGAGATATTTGTCAGAATGTTGTATTAGAGTATTTGAATGAAGTGTAGCCTGGCACAATGCTAGTGGGCATGACAGCTACTACCATATAGCTTTTGTCGGCATATGTATAGGGCTGTATATATTTCATGTATGAAGTAATGCCTGAATACCAAGCACACGGATCATTCGTTTAGTTGATTGTAGCATCTCGGATTTGCTGAGATGCCGATGTTATAATTTTAATGTTTATTTTTTAGGCATTGGCTAACAAATTATGCAATGAGATATTTTTTAATGATATCAGCAAATCCATAATCTTTTTATATTAAGATTGCTACATTTACTTGATTTTTATAATGTATGAAATGAGCGTAGCTGATAGACAGCTATCGCAAATATAACACTGGCTGCATGGTATTTATTATTTTTTTGCAGTCATAGAATATATTTATGTGTTCTTTATTATATTTAACTAATACACACATGTTTCTTTAAATATACAAACAGTGGGATTCAACTATATACATTGTAACTAAATTCTATCATTTTATCATTGATGGGGAGTTTGTTGTAAACTGTGAAACTTTCTTGCACAAAGACTAGGATGTAACTTTAAAAGTTTAATTGCCTATACCAGATGACTATACATGTGATTAACTTTTGTATAAAAACTCTTAATTGATTGCATTTGAATTTTAACGGTCTGACGAAGCCTCAGTGAAAGCGCTTACCTAACAGCATGGATTAATAAAGTATTTTCCGTTTTACTTTTAAACGTTAGCAATATGCTTAGTGTCTTTTCTATTTTGGATTACATATTTATATCTACGCCTGGATAGCAGAACATACTGGCATTTGGATGGTTCCGTGGTCACCTCTCAGGGTATTTATTTAGTATTTGGTTTATTATCTTATTTTCAACCCAGGAGGTGTTCACTCAGTTGGGAGCTGCTATTTTCATTGTCGCTTTATATGATATATAGCAATATATGTGTGAAGCATAATGTTTGCTAATTTTAACTTGTTAATATAGTTTGATTACTGTTATATAAATGTAAATGTGCTTATATCACAAGTGATAATTCAATAAAGGTGTTTTAAAAAAAAATCTGGAATTCATAAGAGCACTGCTCAACACAACATCTACGATAGCTTCACTGCCTTCGAGTGTCCAATCTATAAGATCACAGGTCAGAAAAATAATATGCAGTACCAAGATTTCAGGCCGCTTGGTCCTTCAAGCTCAAAGGTCATTGTCAGCAGCTATAACACTAGTACCTTTAGCCAGATTTTGCATGAGGCTTCTACAGTGGATGTTAGGATCCCAATGGTCGATATTTTACCAACCCGTGTCAACTCTGATTCAAATCGCTCGGACATGCAAGAGAGATCTCAAGTGGTGGATTCAGTCAGATCAGATTCTACAAGACCATCCATTCATTCCCCCACAGCCCAAGGCCATAGTGACCATGGACGCTTCCCAGTTGGGGTGGAGGTGGGGCATTTCCTGGGGAAAACAGTCCAAGACACTTGGTCCCCTGAAGAGACAAACTTGCATATCAACATTCTACAGATGAGAGTAGTGCTTTCAGTGTTGCAAACCTTCCAAGATGCTCTCCCTTTGGGGACGATTGCAAATCAGACAGACAATATGTCAGTAGTTTGGTACATCAATAATCAAGGAGAGACCAGATCTTATCCCATGTGTTGAAAAGCCCTCAGACTGTGGCAATGGGCAATCTCCTCCAACCGCTTTCTTACAGCAATGCACATTCCAGGGAAGTCCAATGTGTAAGCAGACAAACTAAGCAGGTGTGAGTGGTCTCTCAACAAGAAAATGATAAGGACGACATGTGGCCAGCCTTACTGTGATCTTTTTGCTTCTCCCCTAAACAACAAAAGCAGCAGATACTTTGCCCTAATACCCCCACAGGGGGAATCACCGAGGGATGCTCTACTTCCCAATTGGCCCCCCGGTCTACTATATGCCTATCCACCAATCTTGCTAATTCCAAAATCCCTACAGAAAGCTGCTATGTTGAAGAGCAAAGTCATCCTCATAGCACCTTATGGCCTCGTCAGATTTGATTCCCTTTCCTTTGGGTCACTTACTACACCAACCTTGGATTCTGGATCTGACTCCAGACCTCCTGTCTCACCAGACAGGTATGATCCATCCAGACATATGAAACCTCAAGCTGAAGGCCAGGCTTCTCCAGTTTCACTTATAGCGAGATAGCCTATGCTCTCTTCTCCTGTCTGGCATATACTTTTTATCTTCCCATAAACAGTCAACACGTAGTGGAAAATGTTTGAGTACTGGGCTCATCAAAATCATATTGAGCTTTTTTCAGTGCCTATATATGACATACTTGAGTTTTTGGCCACAGATTTTCAAGAAGGAGCTAGTTCCTCAACAATTAAACTTCAACTGGCAGCGATATCTAACTTCATGTTGGATTTGAGGGTTCCTCAGTAGCTTCTCGTAAGTTGTGCAGAGCTTTCCTGCAAGGTACTCTACCTTTAAGGCCTCCATTTAAAGACCCCACTCTGCCATGGGACCTCAACCTGGTGCTGCAGGCATTTATACATTCCCCATTTGAACCAGCAGCTGAGTGTGACCTTCAAGTATCTAACTAGGAAAACATTTTTTGTAGCCATTACATCTGCCAGACGAATTTCAGAAATTCCAGCATTATCTTCAAAACCTCCTTACTTGATTTTTCACAAGGATAGAGTTACGTTATGAGCCAATGCATCCATTTTTCCCAATGTGGTGTCAGAATCTAATATCAAGCAGTCTATTAATTTGCCAGTTTTCTTCCCCAAAGTTACTAACATAGGAGAATACGTTACATTTATTAGATGTTCACTGGCAATTATGTTTTTACTTAAAAAGAACAAAAGACATAAGAAAAACTGACCAGCTATTTATTTCTTTGGCAAACTTGAAATAGGGTAAACCAGTTGCCAAAGGAACTTTAGCCAGATGGAAAACTAACTGCATTTCATTCATTTACAAAAAATTGGGCATCACCTTACCACAACCAGTAAGGGTTCATTAAAATAGATCAATGGCAGCTTCTACAGTCTTCTTCTCCAGACCATCCATGGATGACATACGTTCAGCAGCAATGTGGGCTACTCCCCATATCTTTGTTACTCATTACAAATTAGATCTGGTCTCCAGGGGTAGATCATCATTTGGTTCAACTCTGCTCAGAAATATCCTTTCTTAGAGTCCATCCTGGAATTTAGGTAGCTGGGGACTCTGTCCTATCAGTTGAGGAGAGAATGAAAATTGACATCAACTAAAGAAGTTATGTAGTTACCATAACGTTCCATCTGTGTTGTCCATTTTAATTCTTCCCCAACTTCCCTCCCATCAACCCCCATCCATTTTTATATATGAACTTCTGGAAGAATAAGTTCTTAGAGGAACATCACTGTCCTTTATATTGAGCGCCAGATATTACTCTCTTTCTAAACTGAGTGCTTGCAATTGTTACACCTCTTTTGTTTAAGCATAGTAAATATTGTCTTTTCTAGTAAAATCAGCAAACAAAATCTGAGGTAACTTGGAGTTGCTGCACTATGGATAAGGAGAAGGTTGAGAGTTTTAGGTTGCCATGAGCTTTAGCAATGGCCAAGATGGATCCAAGCATCGGATCCAAACCCATCAGTTGAGGAAGAATGAAAATGGACAACACAGATGGACTGTTATGGTAAGTAAATAACTTCTTTTTTCTTCTGGAGTTAAAATTTCTGTTGGAGTTGAAGGCTTAGAATCCGAAGGAGTCTCTAAAGGCTTTGGATCTGAAGAACTTGGATCCAAAAGCTTTCAGTTTCTCTGGAATAAGATATGTGTCTGTTAAGGAGAGTATGAAAATTAACATCAGATAAAGAAATTATGTACTTACCATAACGTTCCATCTCTATTGTCCATTTTCAATCTTCCTCAACTTCCCTCCCACCAACCCCCAACCATTTTTTATATATGAACTTCTGGAAGAATGAGTTCTTAGAGGAACATCACTGTCCTTTATATTGAGCTCCAGACATACTCTCTTTCTAAATTGAGTACAAGCAGTTGTTACACCTCTTTTGTTTATGCATAGTAAATATTGTCTTTTCTAATAAAATCAGCAAACAAGACCTAAGGTAACTTAGGGTTGCTGCATTATGGATAATGGGAAGCTCGAGAATTTTAGGTTGCCATGAGCTTTAGCAATCACCAAGATGGATCCAAGCATCAGATCCAAACTCATCAGTTCAGGAAGAATGAAAATGGACAACAGAGATGGACTGTTATGGTAAGTAAATAACTTCTTTTTTCCTCTGGAGTTAAAACTTCTGTTGGAGTTGAAGGCTTAGAATCCGAAGGAGTCTCTAAAGGCTTTGGATCTGAAGAACTTGGATCCAAAATCTTTCAGTTTCTCTGGAATAAGATATGTGTCTGTTAAGGAGAGAATGAAAATTAACATCAGATAAAGAAGTTATGTACTTACCATAACGTTCCATCTCTATTGTCCATTTTCATTCTTCCTCAACTTCTCTCCCATCAACCCCCAACCATTTTTTATATATGAACTTCTGGAAGAATGAGTTCTTAGAGGAACATCACTGTCCTTTATATTGAGCTCCAGACATACTCTCTTTCTAAATTGAGTACAAGCAGTTGTTACACTTCTTTTGTTTATGCATAGTAAATATTGTCTTTTCTAATAAAATCAGCAAACAGGACCTAAGGTAACTTATGGTTGCTGCATTATGGATAATGGGAAGCTCGAGAATTTTAGGTTGCCATGAGCTTTAGCAATGGCCAAGATGCATCCGAGCATCGGATCCAAACCCATCAGTTGAGAAAGAATGAAAATGGACAACACAGATAAAGAGTTATGTACTTAACATAACTTGGCATCTGTGCTATCCAGTGTCATTATTCATCACCGATGGGTCTAGGATCCCACCTCGGATCTGAGCCGGCAACTTCTCAGACAGATCCAGAGCTGAAGCTCCTCCCATTCCCATAATCCCTTGCTAAATTCTAACCCTCAGATCGACTTTGCCAAATTAGCTGAAATGCATAAACAAACATCTGCAGTGGAAGACAATAAAAAAATTAAAAAAAAACTTCCCACCAAATGTAAACCACTTCAGTCTCACCAGACACCCCAGAAGGAAGGGGGGAAGAGGGAGAGAATGCAATGAATAATGATACTGTATAGCACAGATGCCAAGTTGTGGTAAGTACATAACTCTTTATCTGATGTTATTCGTGTCATTATTCATCACTGATGGGTCAGAATCCCCAGCTACTAGGAACCCTGGGTGGACTCACGGAAGGATATGCCGGAGCAGGGAGGAAGCAAAAGAAGCCCTGTCCATAGACAACAAGTCCAATTTGCAGTGCAAAATGAAAGTATGTGGATTAGACCAAGTCGCAGCAGCAGAAATCTCATCATGGAAAGTCTAGCCAAGAAGGCTGATGAGGTAGCAACAGACCTAGTGGAGTGGGCCATAACTGGTCTGGATGGTTCTAAATGCCGACTAGCATAAATGAATGAAACACAGCCGGCAATCCACCTAAAGATAGTCACTTTGGAAACTGCCTGGCCCTTTCTGTTCTGGGAGAAGGCCACAAAGAGTTGGTTCGAGTGTATAAATTCCTCAGTCCTTTTTAAATAAAAGTGCAATTGTCTGTGGAAGTCTAAGCAATGCAAGATATATTCTTCTTTATTACAGTAATTAGGGAAAAAGACCGGTAATTGAATTGACTGATTGAGATTTGCTTCAGAGGCCAGTTTGGAAAGAAAGGAAGGATTTGTTCTAAGGGACACCCTGTCCTCATGAAAGATCAAGAATGGGGGTTTGATGGACAGAATCTGTAGTTCCAAGACCCTCTCAGCAGAAGTAATGGCTACTAAAAAGGCTGTCTTCCAGGATAGAAATTTAATATCACATGAACTAGGGAGTTCAGAAGGTTTTTGCATCAGAGACTGCAGCACCAAAGTTAAATCACATGGAGGTGAAGGATCTATAACAGATGGTCTAAGAAGAAAAACTCCTTTCAAAAAGGCTTTATACAATTTGGAAGAAAAGGTAGGCTCATCATTGACATGGAAATTGGAGATGGCAGCTAACTGGAGCTTAATGTTAGAAAAACTCGCCCCATCCAGAAAAAGGGAAGATAAGAAGAGCAAAATATCAGGGATAGGGGCTGAAAAGGGATCTAGATTCCATTGTCTGGTCCAAATGGAAAACATTTTTCACTTACTGGAATACATCTTCCTTGTAGATGGCTTTTGAGAAGCCAAAATAATGTTCCTCACGGGGGAAGGAAGCCTGGACTGGGAAAGGATTACTGGAACTGGAAAAAACATGCAGTTATACAAAGGGTCTGAAGACTAGGAAGTGGAAGCCCCCAGGGATGGGAGATGAGATCCAGAATGGGATCTAGTATCCATGATGGACACTTCAGATGAGACCTGAGGAAGGAGAACCATGACTGACAAGGCCAGAAAGGGGCAATGAGGATGAGAGAACTCTTCAGGTGATAAGCTTTCTGTAAGACTTTGGGTATTAGGGGAATAAGGGATAATCATAGAGGAGACCTGAGGGACAATTGTAAACAAGTGTCCCTGAGTGACTCCCCCAATGGGGGAAGCAGGGCAAAGTAACTGTAGTATTTGTGGTTGACTGTGGAAGCAAAAAGGTTGCAACATGGCTGACCTCAATGGCTGAAGATCTGCTTTGCCACTGACAGATTTAAGTACCACTCATGAGGACTCAAGATGGACCTGCTGAGTTTGCTGGCCAGCACACTGGAACTCCTGGGTATATGAGTTGCAAGAAGAAAGCACCTGGAAGCAACACCCATTCCCACACTCTCGTGGCCTCTCTCCACAGAGGATAAAAATGTGTTCCTCGTTGCTTTTTGAGGTATCAGACTACAGACACGTTGTCCGTCTGAATTGCTATGATCCCTAGAGGGAGGCAGTCTTGAAAGGCTTGCAACGTTAAAAGGACTGCTCTCATCTCCAGGACGTTTATGTGCAATTTGGTCTCTATAGGGGATCACATATCTTGAACCATCCTTCCCTGAAAATGCCCCCCCCACCCCATCAGGAAGGCATCCATGATCACTGTGGCCTTGGGCAGAGGAAAACAAAAGGGCCTGCTTAGAAAAAGGTCTTGAGACTGAAGACACCAACTAAGATGAATTCTGCATACCTGCATCAATTCTATCATGGGCATTGGGCTGAGACAGAATGGACCACTGGACTGCCAGGGTCCACTGGAGAACTTGCATGTGATACCTGGCGAATGGCACCAACTGAATGGCAACTGCCATGGAGCCTGGCGCTTTGAGAATCAAATGAACAGGTGGACGTCAAAGATTCAACAGAAGAAAAACTTGATCCTGAATCAACTGTACCCTGCGAGCAGGCAGTGCTGCTGTCTCTGATACCATGCCCAGCAGGAGTCCAATGAACTCCAGGTTCTGGCTTGGAACTAGATTTGACTTGGGCAGGTTCACCTTGAAGTCTAGATGATGGAAAAGCCTGAGGACATACCTGGTTAGTGTTAGTCGATGCCTCATGCCTGGGCCAAGCCTTTAAGGAGCAACTTGCTGCTGCAGTCAACAAGGGCCCTGGGGCTGAATGTGGAACAAATGTTGCATTCAACCTCCAGGTGAGCAGACCCTAAACAGTAGAGACACTCCTTGTACGAGGTGGAGCATGGCATCTTCCAACCGCACAAGGAACACCTTTCAAAACTTGAAGGCTTTTCAGCCATCCTAACTGCAATACCCACACACACACTGAATATGAAAGGGAAAAAAGAGTTAGTTTTTTTTTTTTTAAAGAGAAAAGACCAGCTATAAGAAAAAGGTGCAAAGTGCCACCTGCTATAAGGGGAGAGGGGAGTACCTACCGACACCAAAAACTAGGTTCTAACACGGAGGGAAGAAATTAAACTTAACTAGTAAAAGTAAGATAGTAAAAGACAGTGACAATGCCCTAAGGAAAAGAGAGGAAAAGAAGCCAAGAAAATAGCACTTATCTCTTGTGTATAACCACAAACCAAAGCTGAAATATTAATAGATTATGTAGTGATAAAGTGGAATGTCGACAAGAAATGGATAGAAAAATTGTGATGTTTCATAACAGAAATTATGACAGTGAATTAATAAAGGAAGGGTTTAGAAAAGTTACAGAAAGAAGGAGTAATTTTTATCAGATAAAAGAGAGGGTCAAAATATGCTTCATTATAATGACACACCAGATTTTACTTATTTTGTCACTAAATATACTTTATTTTTGGATAGGTTTATACGTTTGGTTAGGTATTTTTAGAATTTTTTAAAAAGAGACAGTAGTCTTGATTTTATATATAGTAAAAAATTAAGATTATCCTATAAGAGAGGTAGAAATATAAAATATTTTTTGTACAGGGGAGATTTTGTATGCCAACTGTGAAAAGTATTTATGGGGTAGTGGAACAGGGTACTTTTTCATGTGGGAAATGTGCAGGATGTCCATTTGTAGTTAGAAGTTTTGATAGTATTAATAGTGTTAGGTATAAAACAAAGGGATTATATAATTATGAGAGTAAGAGGGTTACATATGGACTTAAATGTCCATGTGGTAAGTTTAATATAGGATAAAGCAAAAGGAATTTTTCTGTCAGTCTTAAAGAAAGTACAGTTGTGTACAATGACTGCAACAGTGAAACACAAAGAACATCATGTTAGAGACATCAAAAAAGCCAGGGAAGTAAGTCCAGTGGTTACATACTTTCAACAGTTTCACAATAAAGATCCATCTGGATTGCAGGTATATGTTTTAGAGCAAGTACAAAGTGTGCATTTATCACCTGATGATGTTAAAAATAGGTTACATAAAAAGGAATCTATTTTTATTTTAAAATGTAATACCCTTTTCCCTGTTGACTTGAATAGGGAATGTCACTGGGAATGTTTTTTATAGTGGGAATGTTTTAATTAAGGTGTTTAATTGGTTGCTAATTAATTACATGTGATGTAAATATAAAGAGAGCATGGAATTGTGTGAATTATAGCCTGAAAAGGCTTCATCTGTCTGAGGAGCTAGAGACTGCTTTTTATTTTTTATTAAAGCGTTTTGTCCATAATTTGCTGGCAATAAGTTTTTCTTTGGTGGTTTCTGCAGCACTTATCTCTTAGTTCCTATGCTTGAGCTTGGACCACATCTGGAATGATTCAGTGGCAAACGAGATCTGAGGGTTAGAAGGTAGCCAGGGATTATGGGAAGGGGAGGAGTTTGAGCTGTGGAGCTGTCTGAGAAGTTGCCAGTTTGGATCTGAGGTTGGATCCTAGACCCATCAGTGAGGAACAATGACATAGATAGCATCAGATGGAATGTTATGGTAAGTACATAACTTTTTTTCTCTCTGGAGTTAAAACTTCTGTCTGTCGGATCCAAAGAAGTCTCTGAAGGCTTTGGATCCGAAGAGCTTGGATCCAAAACCTTTCAATTTCTCTGGAGTAAGACATGTGTCTGTCAGATATAAAGGCTTAGGATCCAATGAAGAAGTAATAGTCAAACCTGTCAGATCCAAGGAGGAATTAGGATCTTTCTAGATCTGATGTTGTCCATTTCATTATGTATCACAAATGGGTCTTCAGATTCATCCTCAGATCCATGCCGGCCATTTCTCAGACATATGATCCGAGCATCAAACTTGCCCCCTCTCTCATGATGCCTCACTCCTCCTCAAAACTCTCAGATCTCATTTGCCACCATTTCGGAACAGACACGATTACAAGCCTCTCCACCACTTAGGTAAAAATTTTCCATTTTTCACTTAGGATTCCTCTCTGTTTTGGCCCTATAGCCTAGCTAAATAGTTCAACTTTATTTACTACTTCCCCTCATGTTATGCTACCTTAGTTTTTGCTGGCATTAGGTCCTTCCCTCCCTTTTCATGTTTTCTCCTTTCCCTTTTTCTCCCTTCTCTTTAACTTTATCTTTCTCTAAAAAAAAATCTTTCCCACTATCTTTTGGTTACAGTTTAGTGTTAGTGCTAGTTAGTGTGCGACTGTGTCTTAGAGTGAGTGTTTGTGTGAATTCCTGACAAACATGTCAGACAAACCAGAGAAATCTCCTGGGTTTAAGAGGTGTGCCTCTTGTGGGCATAAGCTCCTCCAATCTGATGCCCACAAGAGGTGCATATACTCCTTGGGTCCAGGGCACTTGGATATGGCTTGTGACATTTGCTCAGCTTTCAGTCCCCAGGCCCTTGCTGACAGGAGGAATAAGTTCATTTTGCGAGGGCTTCTTCCCTCCTCTGGAGTCCAGACTCCATCCCAGAAGAAGCAACCTCCCCCCCAATTTCCCTGGGATGTCTGCTTTAACTTGCGAAAAGAGAAGGAAGCTTTAGAATCTTTCGCCTTCAGAGCCATCTGTTCTGCAATTCTCTCCGGATCCGACAGGTCCCTTGGATCTGGGAGAGTCAGGAACTACCAACCCCCCCCACCCTGCCAGATCCATTGACCCTGGGTCCGGGCAGCCTCTCAGAGCCATCAGACATTATTAGGATCCAGAGCTCCTCATCTTAGGAGCGGACTCCAAGTCACTCCCGCCTGGATTGCAGATCTTGGAGTTATATTCTGCACTGGAGCAAGTCCCCCTCCTCCACTCAGACCGCCCAGCCAAGCATGTCACCGGTGTGTTCGATGCATTCTTCTCTATCCTCCAGGTCCTCTCAGCTCTCGCATTCAGAAATGGATTGGTTGATGAGGAGTTTCCTCAAAGCCCAGATCCAGCTGGGGTTTTTGCCTTCTCTGACCCATGCTGAATCCGTGAGAATCCCGATATCTCAGCCTCCTCCTCCGATTTGCTTGGCTTCGGTGTCACATGTCCTGATGATCTCCAGGGGACTGGAGTCGGATTGTGGAATACTCCTTTCCCCAACTTCAACTGTGCCCCAGACCAGATCAGCTCCAATTCTGTCAGAATACAGTGGGTCCCGGAGGAATCGATGCCAGATCCTCTGAGTTGGTATCGGCTCTGACATTGTCCTTCTTGGAGCCATCCCTTCCTCTGGGGTCTTTGGCCTTTAATAACTTAGGGCCAGTGCCTTCTGGTGATGTCAGATCCAGGGTGGCCTCAACTCGTCCTCCCTTAGGAGCTTCGGCCTCTGGGATGGGGGGGGGTCTGGCTCCTCTGGCATCCTCGGCATTCCAGGTAGCAGAGAGGGCTTTCTTGACTCCTCCAGACCTGGTCCTTACTCCGCCAGGCCCTTCCCAATCATATGTCCGATCCATGGTCAGCTCCTCCCACATAGCCTCCAGCCAAACCCTCAGCAAGGGGTTCCCCTGTCTTCTGGGTCCTCCCCTGAGTACTCCATGGAAGAGGTCCCCAGAAAGCATTGATGCAAGAGGAAGCACAATGACTCCTCCTTGGAGTCTTTAACAGAGGACACTGACATTGATCAAGGGGAAGTGTCCCCCCTATCTCCACCAGACAATATCTCCTTTGGAGACATCTTCGAAATCCTGAAACAAAAGGGTGGATGGTCATCCCAACCCCCTTCCTTGGACTATTCAGTGTTCCTGGAGGCATACAGGATGGGACCATCTACATAGTTTAACTTGTTGAACTCATCGCCCACCGGGCTTCGAAGCAGATTGACACCACGGAACCAATCCAGAAGCACGTGGATAAGCACCTTAACCCCCACAGGATCATCCTTTCTGGAGTAAAGGTGTCCCGGTTGATGCCACTGTGATGTCGGCAGCCACCAAGTAGGAGTTCACCGAACAGTACTCTACTGCCCATCCCCAAACAAGGAGTCTCGGGCCTTGGACACACTTGGGAAGTGGGTGTATGCCTCTGTCACCTTTTGGCTGAGAGCTCTGAATTATCTGGTACATTTAACTCACCTCCAGAGAGACCTGGTGAAGGAACTTTCCACATCTCTGGTGCAGTCGCTGTCAGAGGAAAACTTCAAAAGGCTTCCACATAGCTGAATACTATGGCTTCAACTGCTAACTCCTCGATCAGGCTAATCTCCCATGTGGCTGAGGGAACCTCTTGAGCAGCTGGTTCAGGCATAGCCCTCAGAGAACATGCCTGAATGAGACTATGCAGGTATGCGGACCCCTTCAAAGCATCATTCATTAACGCCCCTTTTGACAGTTCATCTTTTGTTCGGACCATCAGTTAAGGAGACTCTTACCTGTAGCGGACAGGAGGGCAAGACTCTACCTACCATAGGGATCAAATTTCCTTCCCCCCATGGACCTTTTCCAGGGACCAATGGAGTGGGAAGAATATGTGGTTCTGCAAATGCCAAGGAGACTTCCCTGATTCACAGAACAAATCCTCTTCCAGGGGCAGAGAGAGAGGATTTAATGGTAGACGCCTCTTCAGAAGCAGAGGTGGTCCACAGAACCAGGGTTTTAGGGAACCCTTCTCTAACAAGCTCTTTCAGTGCTCCTGAAGCACTGCCCGACTGTCCTATTCAGTAGGCAGTTGATGGCAGACTATCCTTGCACCCAGCAGCCTGGACAGACATAACAAATGCCACTTGGGTGTTAAACAGTCTATCCACAGGCTACTATATTCCCTTTCTCCTTCCTCCTCTCCATACAGGGGAGCGTCTCCCCAACATGCCACCCAGTCAGAGGGAGAATTCCCTTCTAGAATTGCAAAAACTTTTAGACAAAAGAGTCATCCAGAGGGTCCAACTAAACAACGAGGATGCTGAACTTACTTACGCTTCTTTTTGGTGCCAAAGAAGACCGGAGACCTCTGACCCATCCTGGATCTAAGCAGTTTGAATTTGTTTTTCAAGAATACAAAGTTCCTAATGGTTACGGTACAGTCCATTCTGCTGCTCATGGGCAAGGACGACTGGATGTGCTCGGTGGATCTCCAGGACGCATACTAATCATATCAAAATAGACAGGTGCTCTAGGAGATATCTACACTTCCGGATTGGGGGACGATCATTACCAGTTCAGAGGACTGCCCTTTGGTCTCACCACTGCCCTCCCGGGTGTTCAACAAGTGCATTGCAGTAGTCGCAGTGCATCTCCATCTGCAAGCATTTCAGGTGTTCCCCTATGTAGATGATTGGCTCCTAATGGCACCCACAAGGCATCAACTACTCTGGGTGATTCAGGTGATGTTGCACCTGTTTTGTCTCCTGGGAATCCCAGTGAACATTGCAAAATCCAAGATGATCTCAGTCCAGGACATTAAATTTACTGGGACTCAGCTGAACACGATAACTCAAGTTGCACCTCTCCCATTACAGAGAATATCATCTCTCAGACAGTAGGTACAATGACTTCTAGACACACCATCTCCTTCAGCTCGCCTAGTTCTCATAGCCTTGGGCTCCATGTCGGCTGCCATACTTGTGGTGCCTCTAGCCAGGTTCTTCATGTGAGTTCTCCAGAGGACTCTGATGGTCTAACGGTTCATCTAGTGTCACCCATTACCAACTCCGATTAAACTTACTCTAATTTGCAGATGTCACCTGCGATGGGGGTTGCTCACAGACGATCTTCCTCTAGGCAGGCCTTCTGTCCTTCCTCCTCTTTCTACCATTATGACCACAAATGGTTCCCTGTTGGGGGGGGGGGGGCATTTTCAGGGAAGAATGGTCCAAGGCATGTGGTCCCCTTCAGAGATCAAATTGCACATAAACGTCCTGGAGATGAGGGTGGTCCTGCTCATGTTGCAAGCCTTTCAGGACTGCTTCCCTCTGGGGACTATTGCAATCTTGACAGACAACATGTCAGTGATATAGTACATCAAGAAGTGGGTGGAACCTAATCTTACACTCTCTGCAGAGAGGTCATGAGAGTCTGGGAATGGGCGATTGCTTCAAACCACTTTCTCCTTGCAATGCACATCCCAGCCATCTCCATCTCCTTGTGTGGCTATTAAACTTGAATTCCTGGACTAGCATCATTGGTGGTCTTCATAGTGCCTATTCTATGGTACATTACAGGAGAATCCAGTGTTCTGGCAGACAGCTTGAGCATCTCGATATTGAGTCCTCATCAGTCAGTCAGTAGTGAACAAGATCTTCGGCCATTGAGGCCAACCTTGCTGTGATCTATTTGCCTCCCCCCTAAACAACAAGTGCAGCAGGTACTTCACACTGATCCCCCCTGCGGGGGAATTACCCAGGGATACTCTAGTCCATGATTGGCCCCTGGGTCTCCTTTACAATTATCCTCCAATTCCCCTGATACCCAAGGATCTACAATAAGCCAGCAGGTTAAAGACCAATCTTATCCTCATTGCCCCTCATTGGACTCATCAGGTATGGTTCCCCTTTCTGTGGTCTCACAGCAAATATCTTCCATGGATACTGGATCCCAGACAGGATATCCTTTCACATTCAACAGAATGACAGATCCCCAGTCTTTAGTCCCTCAAACTAACCGCTTGGTTTTTCCACTTCCAGTTTTTTTGCTAAAGTCCAGGCTTCCCTCTCCTGTCCATGATGTTATTCCTGCTTCTCAAAAGCCCTCCACCAAGAAGATCTATTGCAGCAAATGGAAAAGCTTTTCCATCTGGGCTTCAGACAGGAATATAGACCCCTTTTCAGCCTCAGTTTCAGATGGTCTTATGTTTTTGAGTTCACTTTTCCATGATGTAGCTAGTTTTTCTACCATAAAGGTACAACTTGTGGCTATCACTAATTTACACATTGGGAAGGGAGATGGATTTCCCTCTACCCTTTCTTCTTCCAAACTCTGTTCTGCATTCTTAAAAGGGTTTTTTCACCTAAGACCTCCAATGAAGGATCTTTCTCCTCCTTGGGATCTTAACTTTAGTACTGCAAGGTCTCACCCAGAAACCTTTGAACCTGCTAGTTCTTGTGAGCTGAAGTATTTGTCATGGAAGATAGCCTTTCTTGTGGTTATTACGCCAGACAGAAAAGTTTCAATTGCAGGCTCTGTCTTCTCACTCTCCATACATGACCTTTTTCCAGGCTAGAGTTTCTCTCAGGATGAATCTTTCCTTCATTCCAAAGGTCGCTTTGGAGGCAAACATGAATCAGACCACACATTTACCTGTGTTATTTCCCAATTACTCCAATAAAGGTGAATGAGAAGTTATGTACCTACCATAACGTTCCATGTTAGTTGTCTTCTTCTCGCCTTCTTTCTTGCTGGATGAGTTTGGAGCCAACCTTCGGCTCCGACTCGGCCTATACTAAAGCTCGAGAGCTATTTATACCAGCTCGAGGCTACCCTATATCCCATAATGCTAGGCGCTAACTACACAGATCTCGTTTGATAGCTGAAAACCATAGCAGTTTAGCTATCCAACAAAAGGAGGAGAGGAACCTCGCTAGAAAGTCACCTAGACCTATAGCTACCAGAAGGGATAGCCTAGGGGTCAAGCTGAGGCAAGAAGAAGATCCCTAAGGATCCTTTAGGTCTGTCCAGGCTAGGGGGATGGGGGGTGGGACGCAAGAAAGAAGGCGAGAAGAAGACAACTAACATGGAACATTATGGTAGGTACATAACTTCTCAAAGTTAAGTTGTCAATCTCACCTTCATTCTTGCTGGATGGGACCGCATCCCTAGCACCTTCACCCTGGGTGGCTCATCGGAACAGACTCTTGAGAACGGTAGAACCAAAATTAGCCTGGTTTCTGGAGGCCATGTCTAATTTGTAATGAGAGATAAAGGTATGAGAAGAGGCCCAAGTGGCTGCCGCACAAATGGAATCTATTGGTAATCTAGCCTGAAAAGCTATTGAGGTGGCTAATGCTCTGGTTGAGTGAGCCCTGGGCCTTGACGGTAGCTTTTGGCGTGTAAGCTGATAGATGAAAGTGATCACAGATGCCAGCCATCTAGAAAGGGTTACTTTGGAAACTGGAAGGCCTTTCTTACCTGCTGCATAAGAAAGGAAGAGCTGCTCAGATTTCCTAGTTTGTTTGGTTCTATCCAAATAGTAATGGAGTTGACGATGAACGTCCAGAAAGTGCAGTTTTTGTTCCGCTCTGTTGGAGTAGTTGGGGAAGAAAACTGGAAGATCAATAGTCTGGTTTAGGTTCGCTTCAGAAGAAACCTTAGGTAAAAAGGACGGATTAGTCCTGAGGGACACTCTGTCTTTATGGAAAACTAGATAAGATGGATGAATGCAAAGGGCCTGAAGTTCTGACACACTTCTCCAAGATGTTATGGCGACCAG
Source organism: Protopterus annectens (assembly GCF_019279795.1). Taxonomy (NCBI): domain Eukaryota; kingdom Metazoa; phylum Chordata; order Ceratodontiformes; family Protopteridae; genus Protopterus; species Protopterus annectens. The sequence continues at coordinate 1,979,847,851 of NC_056729.1, read as the reverse complement.
AAAGAGAGTTTTCCAAGATAGTAATTTCAGGGAGCAGGAAGCCGCAGCTTCAAAGGGGGGAAGAATCAAGGAGGTTAGAATCAAATTTAAGTCCCACTGCGGTGGGGGGTCCCTGATTGGGGGCTTAAGCAAAAAGATACCTTTGAGAAAGGTTTTACAAAGCTTATGGGACATGATACTGGAGTCCGAAAAGCCTGCATGAAAGTTTGAAATAGCCGCTAACTGTACTCTGATGGTGGAGGAAGAAGACCCTGAGTGAAACAATTCGGCTAGGAAGTCTAGGACTGATTGGATAGGGGCAGTAAAAGGATCTATATTTCTGGCTCCTGCCCAGAAGGAAAAACGCTTCCACTTGCTGGCGTAAATCCTCCTGGTGGATGACTTTAAGGAAGCTATAAGTATGTCACGCACAGAATGGGAAATAAGGGGAAGCCTGGCTAGGGTTGGAATTGGAACAACCGAGCTGTGAGGTTGAGAGATTGCATGGAGTGGTGCAGCTGTCCCGACTGATGGGTCAAAAGATCTGGCACTGGGTCTAGATGCCAGGGCTGCCCCAAGAGGTAACGATGCAGGAACGGGAACCATATCTGACGAGGCCAGTAAGGAGCAATGAGGATCATGGTGGCTCTCATGGCGGTAGCTTTCTGAATCAATTGAGTGATTAATGGAAAGGGGGGAAAGGCATACAGAAGTCCCCGGGGCCAATCGTGGGCTAGAACGTCTCTGGGGGGGTGGCCGGGAAGAGAGTGAAGAAGTCGTGGCACTTGCTGTTTTGAGGTGTTGCAAAAAGGTTGCAGCAAGGTTGACCCCATTTCTGAAAAATTTCTTCCACTATTGTTTGTTTGAGAGACCACTTGTGAGGCATGACAATGGCTCTGCTCAACCTGTCCGCTATGATGTTGGAATTCCCGGGGATGTGCGTTGCTGTCAGAAACCGCTGAGAGGAGATCGCCCACTGCCAAAGTCTGAGAGCCTCTCGACACAAGGGATAGGACTTGGTTCCACCCTGCTTGTTGATGTACCACACTACGGACATATTGTCCGTCTGAACTGCAATAGTCCCGATGGGAAGAGAGTCCTGAAGGGCTTGCAACGCTAAAGGTACTGCTCTCATCTCCAAGACATTTATGTGCAGGTGGCACTCGAAAGGTTGCCATGTGCCCTGGACTGTCCTGCCCTGAAAATGCCCCCCCCCCCCGATCAGGGAGGCATCCGTTGTCACCGTGGCGACCGGAGGAGGAGGAACAAATGGTGTGCCCTGAAGTACTTGAGGGGAGACCATCCACCAAGAAAGGTGTTTCTTGCAAGACAGGGTTATTAAAATGTTGTGTGACATTGGAAGCTGTTGAAAGGACCACTGGGAAAAAAGCATCCATTGAAGGATCCGCATATGAAAGCAAGCTAGGAGAAGTAGAGTAATGGCTGACACCATGCGACCTAATACCTTCAGGACAAACCTGGCTTGTATTTTGTTGCTCTGAAGAAGGATGTGAACATGCCTGTGAATATCTAGAACTCTTTGTTCGGTCAGTTTTGCGGAAAGCCGGACTGTGTCCAAGGTGGCGCCTATGAAGGTAATAGACTGACAAGGCGACAAGGCAGACTTTTTGAAATTTATGGAGATACCTAGCCCTTTGCAAGTATGAATGGTGTAATTTCTGGAGCGGAGAAGTTGACGCCTGGTGGTGGCAGTGAGGAGCCAGTCATCTAGATATGGAAACACCTGGAATCCTTGACGTCTCAGATGAGCCGTAACCGCTGCCATGCATTTGGTGAACACTCGGGGGGCTGTAGTGAGGCCAAAGGGCAGGGCTCTGAACTGATAATGACTGGTTCCCAGCCGGAAGCGGAGAAACCTCCTGGAGCGCCTGTGCATCTTGATATGGTAGTACACATCCTGAAGGTCTACTGAGCACATCCAATCGTCCTGACCCAGAAAGGGTAGAATGGACTGTAGCGTGACCATCCGGAACTTCGTTCTTCTTACAGACCTGTTTAGTCTGCTGAGATCCAAAATGGGTCTCCAGTCCCCTGTCTTTTTTGGTACTAAAAAGAACTTGGAGTAGATTCCGGATCCTTGTTGGTCTGCTGGGACTGGCTGGATGGCTCTTTTTGCTAGCAGTTTTGATATTTCTAGTACTGCTTGTTCCCTTAGACTGGGTGGAACTTCTGGAAGGGGTCCTTTTGGCTGAGTTGGGGTGTGGATAAATGGAATTTTGTAACCCTCGGATATGATCGACTGTACCCATTTGTCTTGAGTGAGTGAAAGCCAGGCTTCTGGGTACAGTGATAACCTTCCCCCGACTGCCTCCGAAGACGGACAGTCGGGAAGCTTCTCAGGGATGCTGGAAGGGTTTGTCAGAAAGAGACTCTCTGCTACCCTGATTTTGCAGACCTCCTCTGCCCCTGGGGCAGCGTCTGTTATTGTCCCCCCCCCGCCTCTAGAGGGGAACTGACCTCTTGCGTCAGGCGCGACCTTTGTGGTTTACAGAACCACATCTTCCCACCCTTCTGACCCTTAGGGTATGGTCTAGACGGGGTGGAAAAACGGACTCCCACAGCAGAGAGAGTCTTACCTTCTTGCTCGCATCGGGTCAAAGTATCCTTCACCTGAGGTCCAAACAAAGCTGAACCGTCAAAGGGGGAGTTAGTGAAGGACGCCTTAAAGGGGTCTGCAAAGTTACAAAGCCGCATCCAGGCGTGACGCCTTAAGGCCACGCCTGTGCCTGCAGCCCTACTCGCCCCAACGGCCGCATAGGAAATAAGCCGCATGGAGGAGTTGACAATGGAATTCAGGGTTGCCAGCTGGGAATTTATTTTGTCTTGAGACCCCTCAGCTGTTGGATCCTGTAAGACCTCACCCACTTCTTTGAGCATATCTCTTTGAAGGCGGGTGAAGTGACACAAATAATTCAGCGAACGCATGACAAAGGTCGCTGAAGAAAACATCTGCTTGCCGTACCTATCCATAGTCCAGACTCCTTGTTAGGAGGATAGACAGGTACTGAAGGATCAGCCACTTCCTTCTTAGTGGCTGCAGCCACCACCATGGCATCAACCAGGACACCCTTGGCTAAAAACTGCTTGTCCGAAGGAGCTGTTATAAATTTGGAAGCCTCCGTGGGGTAGGTTCCATCGTGTCAGGGGCCGTCCACACCTTCCGCGCCACCACTTCCATGAGGGAGTCGAAAGGCGGAGACACCCAGGAGGTGGAAGGGCGAGAGCCAAAAGCCTCTAGGTAAACCAACTCGTCCTGGGAAGGGTTAAGGGTAGACCAGTTCCCCCTCTGCTTCAGGATTTCAAGGATGTCTGAAAAGGAGACATCCTCAGAGGGGGACCGTGGGGACCCTTCCGACTCATCCAAGTCGGTATCCAATGTGACGGACTCAGGGGAGTCCACATGCTTCCTCTTACATTTCCTCTTCCGAGGGGGTTCCCCTGACGGATCAGGGGAAACCTCGGAAGAGGAGGATATTCCCAATGGGGAAACCTGAGGCGTTGGATCTCTATGGTCGGGAATGAGAGGGTGGGTAGAGACCGCAGCAGGAACTACAGAGGGAGGAGCTGAGGGAGCAGACCGTGGAGCAGGCACAGGGGCAAGCAAGCTCCTCATGACTTCGAAGGTGCCCCTATAAGGCAGGGTAGAAGGTCCCCACTCCGAAGAGATAAGGACCCCTCCCGGCACCGAGAGGGACGGCTCCAAAGCCGATGTCGGGGCCGAACTTACCAGCGACGAAGCTCCGAGAGGGAAAACGGAGTCGGACAAGGGTCCGATGCCACTCGCCCCTCGGAGCCGACGACGAAGTCCATGCGCCCGGATCCCTCCAAGGATGGGACCATGGAAGAGACCGGAGCCGACGACGGAGCCGAAATGTGAGGTATCAGCTCCGACGTGTCAACGGCCACGGCTCCAGCAAGTTCCGGCTCTGAATTCAGAGGAAGAGTCAGAGGAGGAATCGAAGATGGGGTGGGGATAGCCACTGTCTGCTGAGAAGGGCTATGAAGCATTTGGGCTAGTGCCTGAGACTTAAGAAGTCTACTAACCACCCTCTTGAGGTCGTGGTCCGAGAGCCTGGAAGACTTGGAGGAATGGGTTCGATGACTCCGCTCCGAGAGTAAGGGAGACCTCGGAGCCGAGTGAACAGACTCCAAGGATGGAGATCTGGAGCTCTTATGGCTGGCAGACGGCGCCGACACCACTATCAGCGCTGTCTGTGTCCCGGAAACATCGGCTCCGGTTCGAGCCGATGTAGAAGCTTGAATCTGAGGAACATCGATTCCAGCCAGAGCCGATGAAGAAGACTGTGTCTTGGAAACATCGGCTCCAGCCGGAGCCGATGAGACAGCAGTTCGAGAACCACCAGTCGAAGGCTCTGAGCTCGGAGCCGACGGCTTAGATGGCTTCGAAGGCTTCTCCGACGAAGACTTGGTCAGGGAACCTTCAGGCTTTAACAAGCCCCTCAAAATCAATTTATTTCTGCATTCCTGCAGGACTCTTGGGCTGAACGCATGACAGACCGAACAAGAGTCCTGCAGGTGCAGAGGGCCCAGGCAATAAACACAAGAAGTGTTACCGTCTGTCAGCGACATTTTCTGACAGCACGAGTCACACTTCTTGAAGCCTGAGACCCTGGTGTCTTTTGACATCTTAAGAACTAAACACACACACACAGACACCCTATTAACAGTAAAGTCAGTCACACAAAAAAAATAAACTGACAAGGCAGAAAAAGGCCCAAAGGCCTAACCCTATAACAAAGGGAATTAAAAAAGGTCTTAAAAGGGATTAAAAGGGGCCTAAAGGGGGATTAGCTATGAATGGGAAGCTAATAGGATGGTCGCTAACTAAAACTAAGGAAAAACCCAGTCTAAAAATAGCAATTTTTTTAACAGAAAACTTCTAACCTGAAGAGCTGGTAGTAAACGCACCTCGTAGCTGTAAGCGGCAAACGAGATCTGGGTAGTTAGCGCCTAGCATTATGGGATATAGGGTAGCCTCGAGCCGGTATAAATAGCTCTCGAGCTTTAGTATAGGCCAAGTCGGAGCCGAAGGTCGGTTCCGAACCCATCCAGCAAGAATGAAGGAGAGATTGACAACTTAACATTACATGTTACATTCTCTGGATGTTCCCAGACAGTTACATTTCTACCTGCATAGAACCACACCTCACAGAATGTCAGAGCAGTAGTTCATTGCCTTTTTGCCTAACAGGTTGGGGACAGGCTGTCTCTAAGATTACTTTAGCAAAATGGATTACAGAATGTATTTCCACAATTTACTCTCAGCAAGACAAACAACTTCGTCCAGTTAGAGCCCACTCCAATGGATCAATGTCGACCTCTTCCACTTTCTCTGCTAGAGCTCCAATTGATGAAATGTGTGCTGCAGCTACATGGTACACAGCCCATATGTTTGTGTCTCACTACAAGTTGGACATCATTTCCAGAAACAGAGCATCCTTTGGTTCCGTGGTGCTCAGGCATGTCCTTCCTTGAGGTCCTCCCAGGGTTTGTGTAGCTGAGGACTCTGACTCATTTGTAATGCATAATGAAATGGACAACATCAGATTAGAAGTTATGTACTTACCATAACTTGGTATCTGTGTTGTCCAATTTCATTATGCATCACTTCCCACCCTCCTTCCCCCTTTCTTGTGCAGCTGAGAGTGATCTAGAAGATTATGGAACCCACTGTTTCCTAGTTTGGACTCCAGTAGGTCTTTTGTTTCTGACTCTGAGATAATCATCTTGAGGAAGGGGCAGCAAACTCGATCTGAGGGTTTGAGGAGGAATGAGACATCATGGGAGAGGGAGGAGTTTGAGGTTCAGATAGCATGTCTGGGAAATGGCCTGCTTGGATCTGAGGATGGATGTGAAGACCCATTCATGATGCATAATGAAACTGGACAACACAGATACCAAGTTATGGTAAGTACATAACTTCTATTTTCTCTGGAGTTAAAACTTCTGTCTACTGGATCTGAAGGCTTAGGATCCGATGATAGTAGTTGAACCTGTCAGATCTGAGGAGGACTTAGGATCCGGAGGAGAACTTAGAGATGTCGAATCCAAGGGGACTGGATCTGTGATATTTCTGGTGATTTTGGGGGTTTTTTTGGGTTCAGATAAAGCTGAAGCCAAATCATTTGAATACCAGGACCTTTTGAGGGTCCTTGGATTTTGTCTTTGAAGACAGAACTCCAGGACGGTCTGAGAAAAATTAGTTAGCAATAAACCTTTCAGTATCAATTTATGTCTTCTTCTGTATAAGCTCTGAAGACACATCAAAAATCACATTCCTGATCTACATGCTCAGACCCAAAGCAGTACACAGAGGGTCTATTTTATATATTCGAATGCTTACTTGTTCAAATCACTAAAGATCGAACTTTAGTGATCAAACAATTAAATGTTCGAACATATTAATAATAAATATTTACAAAAAAAAGAAAAAGTAAAGGGTGTAAGCAACCCCCCCCCCCGCTACTTAAATATACCAGCTCCGAGATCGCACTTCAGTGTGCTACAGTACGGAAATGGAAAATTTCCCATTTCTTACACTGTAGCATGATCTTGGAGTTGGTATATTTAAGTGGGGGGGGGGTGCAGGGGGGCTTGACCCCCTGCTTACACCCTTTAGTTTTTTTTTTTTGATTAGTGTTTTTTATTTTTTAATTTTTTTAAATATTCGAACATTTAAATGTTCGATCACTAAAGTTCGAACTTTAGTAATTCGAACATTTAAGCGTTCAAATATATAAAACAGACCCGTACAAAGAGAGAGAGGGCCTCTGAAAAAGGCATTTTGTGCCCACATTTTTCATATTTTGAAACCCTTATTCAACATCATTAAAAGAGAAACATTTTTAAAGAAAGGTTCAGAAATGATCAACCTACTTATCTAAACAGTAATTACAAAAGGAACTGGCATTAAGCAGAAGAAAGGGCCAGCAAAAAAGGTAAGGCAACAAAAGGAGTTTTTTGAATACCCTTAATGGGACAGAAGTAACGAGGGTAGGAAAGGACTTCCAGCAATTTTAGCGAGAACACACTCTAAAGCGTATTAGAGGTAGGAAAAAGTCTAATGTTACACAAAACTAGGAACTAGAAATAGATTTACCTAAGAAGAGTAATTAAAGGTAGAATTATCAGGAAATAATACTTATCTAAACTAGATAGCACGAGAGCTGTAATCAACCATGTCTAGTAGCGAAAGCAGCATATGAGATCTGAGGGATGTTAGGGATGGTACATTATGGGTAGGGAAGGATCTCGACAGTTTGTTGGTTGCCACAAGCTAGAATAATGGCTGAGTCAGATCGACTACCAGATCCAAACCAATACGTTGAGGAAGAATGAAAACTGGCATCAGATCTTGTTTTTCACTTCTATCAGTGCTCTGTGATTAAAACTAGCACAAATATCACATTCAATGTTTACATGTCCTGATCCCAGGCAGTAAACATACTCTGAACGACTATCCGAATTTGGAATTTTATACCCGCATGCGGAGCACTTCTTAAAACTGGTCAGCTTCTTGGACATGACAGGAGGATGGAAAACCACCAGCAGAAGACAAATACAATATCAACAATAGTACTAAGAATACCTAATGGAAAAAACAGAAGGCCTAATACCAACAATGGTTATCACAACGTACCAACAGTAGGTAGCAACTCAAAAGGGCATAAGGTCCAACACAACTCTAACTATACCAAGAGAACGAAAGTTCTTAAAGAAAGGGAAAATAATTAAATGTCTTTTTTTTTAGCTATAGGTTCATAGGTAGATACTAGGCTATCTGCCCTAGGGCATTTATAAGCCTAGCCAGAGTGTACTTGGCTTCCGCCTCCCTATTATTAGCCTACTGTGCCTCTGTAAAGTAGGTCACAGAAGGTACCCTTTTAAGATTAGTTTACTGTGCCTCTGTCTAGCAGGGACACAGAAGAGATCCCAAGGGTGAATTTGCGATTTCCCATCCACGCGTCCAGATTTATAGGTTCATAGGGGAGGAAGAGTTACAGGTAGAGATTATACAAAAAGTACTGCGATATTAACAAAAGAAACATTTATCCACCATAAACTGCACGAGGTAATAGAGACCACGTCTTATTATTAAAGCAGCAAACAAGATCTGAGGTAACTGAGAAGGGGATTATGGGTAAGGGAAGGAGCTTAAGCTCTGGAGTCTAAATTCTATCAAAGTGACTGAGGATGGATCTGATCATAGATCCAAGATCCATTAACTGAGGAACAGATGAAAAAGACAACATCAGATACTGCCTAGCAGTTTGAGTACATAGAATGTGCCCTGAAGCTTTGTAAGCTGGCTGCTAATATACCCTTGGCAGGATATAAGCCATCTAGCTAAGGCTCCTGCAGCAGTGATCAATATGATGGACATGCAGTTATTGCTCAGATACAAAGAGATATCATCGGATCTTGTTTATAATTCTCCTGTAGATATATGAATAAGACAGCAATCAAACAGGAAGTACTGAGATGTCACTAATGTCAAAGAAAGTACTCTGAGAGATACAGGACATTAGGGACGTGTTTTTTTCTCTAGGATGGAAGATCAAAGTTTGTTTAGGTTCCTGTGTGCCACAGTGGTTGAATCAGTAATTAAGTGATTTAGGGAAATGACAAAGGTAAGGTTACCACTTGTCCTGTTTTGAATGGGACAGTCATTGACCGACTTAGTTATAGCCTTCTGATCACACTAACTGTGAGTGAGAAAGTAAATTTGCTACTTTGCTGGCAAAATAATAAACACTTCTTTTGCACTCACAGTTAATGCTTCAAAGGAGACTATTTTAAGATTTACTTTTAGTTTTATGCCAGCAGCGGCCTGGCATTTCCAATTCCAAACTAACACATACCTGCTTCTTGACCTTTGCCTGCTTAACTGCAGGTTTGCTTTGCTGAGTTTCATGGTCTTTTTGTTTTTAAACTAAGAGACAGTCTCCCAACTCTTGGTGCACGAACCAGCCATACTTAATGCAGTTGCAACAGGCAAGCTACTGATTTATTGTCTGTTACATCGCTCTCCATTATGTCCAGTCCTGATACTCACCACAGCAACTGTCTGAATTTCAGGTGGGAGAAGGACTTGAATCAGGAGGATTATATAAGCTGCCTGTGTGGCAGTGAAGTTAAAAGTCATGAATTTCTCTCTCTGTGGCAAGGTTCTCTATCTCTCTTTTTCTTAAAGAAAAATATTTGTAGACTGACTGGAGTGGTGTGTTCTCATAGGGCTTTGAGTCTGCTGAGCAATGTGAAAATAAATATTGTATAAAGTAGATCTGAGGGTTGACTTTCCTCATCTTCTTCTGAGTGATCTGTTTAGTGCTTGACTGCTTGCTGCCATGACATCCATGCTGTTCTGTTAAGAGAGACATACTGCTGCCTAATGCTATTAGGTTATCCTGCCAGCTGAGATCAAGCCCAAAAGCCTGATGAGCCAAGCATCAGGTACAAATCAGGAGTACCTGGCACAGTCTACTGTAATGTAAAGCCATATTATTAAATTGAATTTAAAAGATTAGATGCATTGCAAACTAAAGAGAGAGACACTGAGAAGGAAAGAGACTTAAATACTTTATGACTATGTTGTAAATAAATTCACAGTCCAATATATGCCATGTCCATACATCTGTAACACCTCAGGTATGTCCTTAGCCTCATTTTCCTGATATTGGCAATCTATGCAGCCTTGTTAATGAGCAGGATAAGTATTAGCTAATGGGTATGTGAACAGGCTGAAAGTCAAAAGGCACATCTTTTGCAGCAAGTACACAGATTTCTATTTTTTTCTTCTGTATACATAACCATCTGTAAGAAGAGCAGACTGCTTTGATAGCTGCTTTTGATGCAAATTAGCCAAACTGCACTCTCAAAGAGACATTGGAAGTGGCGTTTGACACTTATACAGCAAAAACCTATCTGATATTTTGTTTTTGTTTCTGCAAAGACAAAATATGGCCCTTAGCAACTACGTTTCAAGACAGACTGGTTGTTTTCATTGCTGAGATACAAAACAAATGCATCACTTTACAACTCTTATGTTATCATTAATTACTAGCAGATTAGATGTGAGCCACATCAGACTGCAGACAAAATGAAAAGATTCTTTATGAAAGATAAGAACATTCAGAAAGTCACCTCGACTTAGTACACTTCATACCAGTGATGCAGACAGGATTTTCAAATTTGTTCACTAACTTGTACAACAGCTTCAAAAATATAACTTCCCACCTCCCATGACAGTGCATATACCTGGACAACATACATTTTCAAAAAAAAAAGCATTTATGCAAATGCCTGCCTATGTCCTTGCTTTACATACAGACGGTTATGATCGGGTTTCTGATCGTAACCAAGTTATTACATGTTCAAGACATGGACACTATGAAATTCACCTCAAGAGCAAAGCTTGAGAGGTGAATCTTGGGGTCCATGTCGACAACACATAATAATGGGTTATGACTGGTGAGACCCGAATGCAACTCTTTGTAGTACAATGGGGTTTTATCTACTCCTTGTACTACTAGTTACAGAAAAAAAGCTGAAGTGCTTTATCGGCTTTGAAAGTCAGTAAAGCACTTATTGGATGTGTGCATATATGTGTGTGTGTGTGTGTGTGTGTGTGTGTGTGTGTGTGTGTGTGTGTGTGTGTGCGTGTGTGTCCGTTCCCTATACACTTTGGGAATGTGCACGTGTGGGGGAGGGATATGTGCATCTTTGTGTTTATTTCTTTTCATCAAAGTTCAGTAAGTATACTGAAAAAGTCAACAAGACTGCAATAATCACCACCTATAGAATGTTTTTGGTATGTATACGGTGTTACAGATGCTTGCTAAGCTACTCAACTGTGAGTGTGCAAATATAGTCCACTGGATTCAGTCTGAGCTGTAGGAAACAGCACTCCACAGGGACTACATATGTGGACATGATTCACTATGACTCACAAATGAAGATCAGTGTGCTTGCTTTATACATTTTTTTTAACTATTCATTAAAACAGAGTTGGAAAACAGTAGAAAATGACTGCTAAAACAGACAATTTGACTGACCATATACAAACCTAAGATATTATCAATGAGCAATTAATGATCATATAATTATTCATTCAGATACACTGATTATATTCTTTGTCAACTGCATAAGAACAGTAAGGTAAAACTGTCTCTTTTCTTGTACAACCTAGAACAGAATAATAAAGATTTTCTAGTAAAGCAAAATAAAGCTGCAAAGAAAACATTAAGCAATAAGATTTCTTGATCAGTGAACAATACCTGACAAAAAATTAAATATGTAACTCGGGAGAAATGAATTTAATGTTAGATAAGATCATACAGGAAAAGAATGAAAATAGTTACTTTAAGTATAATACATAACCCATATTAGAGTCATGTTGGTATTTTCTCACTGTGATATGGAACATACAATAAAAACTCATAATCCTGAGCAAATGGTTGCACAACCCATATCAGTGCTCTGTCTGGCTTTTATACCATACCCAATACAATCTATAGTCGGAAAGTTGTAAAACCCGCCATCCGTCCATCATTACTCATGTGAGCTAAGCCTGCTGCTGTCCCAACCCAGTCCTATAAAAAAATCTTTCCTTTCACTCTTTATAGGTCTAATAGTACTAGTAGTGTTTTTTTGCCTTTTTGTTTAGCAATGGGAGAAATAAAGTGTTTGCTTTCCTTTTTCAGTTAGAGCAGGTTTGGTGCTTTTTATTTTCAAGACTTACTTTCAGCATGTAGACATCAGTGTAGTGACCACCTATGTTTCTGTGTGTTGAAATTAACAGATATAATCAATATGGCACAACAAATATTATACAACGACCCCCATTAATATTCAAAAACGTGCACGCTGATTGGTCATACACATGCGCAGTACATCAGAACTGCCGCAGAATACCAGACAGCTGCAGAAGGGCAGCAAGGAGGCATTATACAATGCCATTATTTAAGAAAAGTAATTTTTTTTTTCTTAAATAATGTCATTGTATAATAGCAATAACCCACTTCTGGGTGTGGGTAATTCTGGATTTACCCATGGTTGGCTTTGTTTGGCCACTCGGGCTTCGCCCTCGTGACCAAACCATACCAACCGTGGGTAAATCCAGCATTACCCACACCCAGGTGTGGATTATTGCTACAATAAACTACACTACAGGAATGTAAGCAAGTGCACAGATCACACTTTATCTGTATCAGTGTCTGAACTGGAAAAGATGGGACACAATATTTACTTGTGATATCGGGGAGGGGGAAGAAGAAAGCAGCAGCAACAAAGGCATCCAAGAAAGGCTGACAACAAAAACAGGAATATAAAGTCTGGGAGTCACAAAACAGAACAAGTCAAGACTATTATGTGAAAGGGGAAAAAAGATGCATACAGGAAGAGATTTGTGGTAAAAGGTTTATAGCTCCAAGAAACAGTCTATGACAAAAGATCTTAAGAATGTCATCTACACTACACCAACAGGAAGCAATGATTCAAAAGGACTAGTTGTTCATTTTGGTCCTGACAACAACAAACAGAAAAAAACAAAAGATATTACTTCTAAGCTTAAAAGAAGTCAGAAGATAGCTAGCAAAAAGTATTGAAATACATGATGCAGGCTTGTCGGTTGTGCCATTTTAAGACAGATGAGCAGAAGTAAAAATGTAAGCACATTAGAGGAGGAAATGATTAAACTGGAGTAGCAAACATTTATGTGTGCATGTCTAGACCTACAGCCTAGCAGCTATTACTACAGGCATTTTAACATTAGAAAAAGTGCTTTGAATGCACTTTGGAGGGTACTGCAAAGGCAGTGAAAAGCTGGGCGCCCACCAGACAAAGTACAGTTGTGTACGCTTACCATAAATGTAGATGTTCGAGTGTATTCACTGTTGCAGTCATTACATTTGGGTAATCTGCTTGCAGGTTGCCCTCAGTCAGCCTGATTAACAAAGTCTTGGATCCTGCGTCTGTTGCTGTCCCTTCTTCCATGACGTCAGGTCGTCAGGGGTATAAAACATGCAGCCGACGCTATTACATCAGTTTTTCTTGCCCCAGATGTCAGGTGCCCCCAAATGGGGAGTTAAATAAATAAATATATATATATATATATATATATATATATATATATATATATATATATATATATGTGTGTGTATATAAATTAAAACACAAAATATATACCTCCAAACAAAAGTAAATACACGAAAAAGGCTTTTAAGCACAGTAAAACAAGGAGAGGTATAGTAAGAGAAAAACAGGGGGCTGGAGGGTGGGTAACCAAGACTGCAATAGTGAATACACTCGAACATCTACATTTATGGTAAGTGTACACAACTGTACTATGTTCTTCGTGTTTCACTGTTGCAGTCATTACATTTGGGTAGAATCCCAAAGCTATGGTTGGGAGGATGGATTTATACAGCATTAGGAACAGCTATAAAGCCCTGTAGGACTGCTGTAGCAAAGCCAGCTCTGGATTTAGAGAACAGAGGTAAATGGTAATGTTTGGTGAACGTATGAACTGAGCTCCAGGTAGCAGCTTCTAGAATGTCTCAGGTAGGAACCCCTCTGAGAAAGACTGCAGAAGTAGATGCAGCCCTGGTGGAATGAGATCTGATCCCCTTGGGGATAGGTTTACCATGGTGCATATAGCAGAAATGAATACAATGGCTTATCCATTTGGAAATAGTCTACTTTGAAATAGCCTTTTCCTCTGCCCCTGCAGCAAATGCCACCAATAGTTGTTCAGATTTTCTTAGAGATTTTGTCCTGTTTAAGTAGAATCTAAGTTCTCTGTGTATATCCAGTGAATGCAGAATACGCTCACCCTTGTTCTGTGGATTGGGAAAGAAAGTTGGCAAATGAATGGTCTGATTAAGAGCCACACTGGATACTACCTTAGGCATGTAAGATGGATTGGTCCTGAGAGCCACCCTGTCCGGATGAAAAATAATGAACGGCTCCACTGCCATAAGAGCCTGTAATTCTGAAATCCTTCTAGCTGAAGTGACTGCTAAAAGGAAAGCTGTTTTACAGGAGAGAAATTTTAGGTCTGCAGTAGCAGCTGGCTCAAAAGGAGGGAGAGTGAGTTTTTCCAAAACAAAATTGAGGTCCCATAGAGGAGTTGGTGCTCTCCTGGGAGGTCTTAAATTTTTGGCCCCTCTGAGATACTGCTTTAGCAGAGGATGAGAGAAGAGGGGATGTTCTGTGTTGTAATGAGCTGAAATGGCAGAGGCATGGATTTTTATGTACGAAAAAGATAGGCCCTTGTGAAGCATCTCAGTTAGTATTGTAGAATCTGAGGAATATTGGGCATTGCTGTGCTTATTCCTTGTTACTGGTTCCAGGCACAGAATCTTTTCCATTTGTCAGCATATGATGTTCTAGTACTAGGCCATCTAGCCTCCAAAATGACATCCATCACAGGTTTCCTGAGGGATTCCAAGGGTGAAATTAGTTGATTAGCCACGCTGCAAGATTCAAAGTTTGGAGTTGAGTGTGCAGAATTTGGTAGTTCGGCTGAGACAGTAGGTAAGGTGTCTGAGGCAGCTGCCACGAAGGAAGGTGTGACACATCGAGTAGGAGTGGGTACCAGTGTTGGCGAGGCCAGTCTGGAGTAATCAGAATCATTTTTGGTTTGTCCTGTCTGACTTTTAGTAGAACTTTGGAGAGCAGAGGCAGAGGGGGAAAAGCATAGACTGATAGGCTTTTCCAACAGAATGATACAGCATCCACTTTCCAAGCTTTTTTTGTGATGAATTCTTGTGCAGAATTTGTCCAACTGATAGTTCTGGGGTGAGGCAAAAAGATCTATGTCTGGGCTCCCCATTTGCGTGTCAACATGTTGAAAACTTGTGGTTCCAGTTTCCATTTGTGTGGGTCCATAAGATTTCTGCTTAGTTCGTCTGCCAGAGTATTTAGCTTTCCTGGCAGGAATTGAGCTTGTAGTTGTATTTGATAGGTCAAGGCTGTGTTCCACAATGCCATGGCTAGTCTGCAAAGGGAGTAGGAATGTGTACCCCCCTGCTTGTTTATGCACCACATAACTGTGATGTTGTCTGTCTTTATCATTAGTTGTCCTGGATGAAGGTAGTCCTTGAAGGCTGTCAGTGCATTCTGTACAGCTAGCATCTCTTTCTGATTGATATGTAGGTGCATTTGATTTGGGCTTCATTTGCCCTGAATGCACTTTCCTGCCAGATGAGCCCCCCAAGCATAGTTTGATGCATCTATAGTTAGGGTTTGGGCGGCAGGGGGTGGAGTGAATGGCAGTCCCTTGTTTTGGTGGCAGGCCTCTGCCCACCATAGGAACTCCAGTTGAAGGCAAGGTATAATAGGAATCATTGTTTCCAAGCTGTGACAATGTTGACTCCATAAACTTTTTAAGTACCACTGAAGTTAGCTCATATGCAGTCTTGCATATGGAATTAGAAGAATGCAGGAGGCCATGAACCCCAAGGCTTGCAGAATTTGTCTTGCAGATAGCAGGGTTTTTGTGGCCACCTGTTTGAAGTAAGTCACCAATTGAATTTGCTTTTCTGGCGTAAGATAAGTCATCTGGGCAGTTGTATTCAAGCTTGCACCCAGGAATGTAATTTTTTGAGAGGGTACCAGTTGTGATTTCTTTTCGTTTATGGTGTATCCTAGACAAGTCAGAACCCTTTTTACAAACGACAGATGCTTTAGAAGAATGTCCTTGTTTTCTGCCTGAATTAGACAATCATCCAGGTATGGATATATTTGGATTTCTTTGCCTTCAAAATGCAATTACTGGTGCCAGGTACTTTGTGAAGACCCTGGGTGCAGTATATAAGCTAAAGGGCAGTGCAGAGAACTGGTAATGCAAGTAGCCTGCTTTGAAGCGGAGGTATCTTCTGCAAGATTCCCTGATTGGGATATGCAGGTAAGCCTCTTTTAAGTCTAGAGTTACCAACCAGGCATCTTTGCCTAGCATAGGTAGTAACTGTTGAAGAGCCAGCATCTTGAATTTTGGAATGTCCAGAAATGTGTTTAGAGTGGATAAGCCCAGAACTGGACGCCATGATTTGTCTTTTCTGGGTACCAGGAAAAGTCTTGAATAGAAACCTTGTCCCTTTTCCTTTTCTGGTACTGGTTGAATAGCCCCCATGTTCATGAGGGACAGAACTTGTTTCTGGGCCTCTGCCCACTGATTTGGGGGCAGATCTGGCCATCCGTTTGGGATTGGCAATGTGTGGAAATGAAATCTGTATCCCTGGGATACTATATTTAAAACCCATTTGTCCTGGGTAGTAAGTTGCCAATTTTGTGCATGAAGTGCCAGTTTTCCCCCCAAAGGGGTGGCTAAAAGGTAAGTGCTTAGTGATTGTAGAGGGAAGTCATTGAGACTTTTTACCATAGGGAGGTGCCTTGTTGTTTCCAGATTTGGAGGTGGAGGCACCCCATTGTTTTGCTCTAAAAGTTCCTTGTGACTAAACCTGGAGCCTTTGGAATGTCTTCATTTGACTTGAGCAGCTCTCGAGGGGACTGGAAAGGACCAGTTCTTAGTAAGCCAGTGCCTACTAAATCTTGGAGGTTGTACTTGTAAGAAATCTTTCACAGTTTGCATAGATTTAGCTTTATCTTCCATCTTTTTTAACACTTCTTCAGCCTTATTACCAAAGAGATGGTCCTGTTGTAAAGGAGCATCCAACAATTTTGCTTTAACATGGTCAGGCAGAGTTTGCTCTTTGAGCCAAGCATGCCTTCTTAGCACAGATCCAGTTACAGCAGCCCTGCAAGAGGCCTCCAAGGAATCAAAACCACATTGCAAAGTATGTTTTCCAACTTGTTCATCTGAATGTAATAAATCCTGCAAATCTTTATTTTCCACACAGTCAGAGATTAACATCATTTTCTGTTTAAGTAGTCCCATGATATGCTGTTGATATTTAAGCATATGAAATTGACAGTTTAAAGCCCTGATTGCCAAGGTTGCAGACGAGTAGACCTTCTTACCCCATCTATCCAGCGCCCTGGAATCTCTATCAGAAGGGGTAATATTTTTTGCAGTAGAGGCCTTAATGCCCTTGGGACCCTGAGAAATGGTTTCAGGATCAGCAATAGGATTTTTGAAAAGGAATTTGTGGGAGTCAGGAACCCTGTAGTATTTGTCTGGCTTACAAGGAGCCAGAGGCAGAGAATCAGGAGTCATACTAGATTCTGAAAAAACATCATCAACAATGTCTACAACAGGAGGTATAGCCAAAGGCCTATGCTAAGGAAGAAGAAGAAAATCCCTAAGTCTCTTTTTAGATTCAGAGAAATCCCGACTTTCCCAGTGGAAATGTTCCCAAGGTATGTAAAGTTTCTCCAAAAGAAAAATCCTCAGGGGGAGAAGCAGAAGGAATGAAATCTTCTGCATCAGAGTCCTCATAAGTAGGAATAGATAAATCCTGTTCATTAGAAGAGTCAGAAGAAATAGAATCCTGTTTAGAAGATTCATAATCAATGTCTTGCCTAGGCCTCTTAGAAGGAGGGGGTTGGCTACCCCTGATCAGAGTAATTAAATCTTCAGCCATTTTGATCATTTGTTTTTTAGGCATAGGGGCCTGCACATGTGGCCCAGGCGTCGGTTTTTTAGACATAGATTTAGATTTTGGCCTTAGTTTTGAAGATGGCGTTGGTCTAATATACAAATCTGTAGGCCTGAAAACACCCTCAGAAGCCGGTGCCTGCACAGTGGCTCTGGACCCATCTAAGGTAGAGACATCCGCGGGTTCCATAATTGAAGCATCTCGCGGCATACCGGACTCCGAATGGGTCTCAGTAGAGGCCTGCGAATCAGAAGTAATGGGTATCAGGAGCTGCGAAAGCGCCTCACTGATTACTGCGAACTGGCGACTGGCTTAGGAGAAGCATCGTCGTCAGTGTTGGACCTCAACGGTCTGTCACTGATTTTTCTTTGCGTTTTTTAGGTATTCCGGTAGTCGGATTGCTAACCGATGACATTTCTGGATAATTAAATCTTGAGCCAAAATATTTAGAAGCAAAAATATACCGACGTTTAATCGTGCGTTGATTAAATTTAGCACTAAACCGACAGCAAGGCACATTGTGGTCAGGGCCTAGGCAAGGAATACAGTACAAATGAAAATCCTTATGAGGTATTTGCTTCCCACAAGTAATGCAATTATTAACTTTTGCTGACATCAGTAAGGAACAAGAAAAAGTTTCCCCAATGGGGTACTTAGCTTTTAGTTGAAGACTTCGATTCTGAAACTCGAAAATGAAATTTCAGGAGTTGGCCGACCGGCACTTGCGAACTGCTTATGCTTCGGGCACCGCGCGGCAAGAAAGACTGATGTAATGGCATCCGCTGCATGTTTTATACCCCTGATGACCTGACGTCATGGAAGAAGGGACAGCAACTGATGCAGGTCCCAAGACTTTGTTAATCAGGCCGACTGAGGGCAACCTGCCTGCAGATTACCCAAATGTAATGACTGCAACAGTGAAACATGAAGAACATCGTCAAGGTATGAAAGGAACCTACAGCACAGTACTTGTATTTAAGTTTTTCATTGAGTCACTTCTTAATTTCTGCAATGTGGTACAAAAATCAAGGTTAAAATATTTTTTTTAAAAAATGGCATAACTTCAGACTCAGACAGGCTGTTAACTCTCTCCAAAGTCTATACAAAAAACAGCAGATGGACCCAGAAATGACAGCAAGGCTTGTAGATGAACCCATCATTAATTCACAAAAAATAAGGTCTGTTACTTTGTAAAAAAAAGCTGTACATTAGTGCAGAGGGGTTTGTAGTAGTAGTAAACAAGACTAAGCTATGGCAGGAATACCATGTCATTTACCATCAGGTTCCTATGCACTAGAAGAGGTAAGCTGTGCCAGAAGCCAGGTATCAGGACATACTGATGCAAGTTAAATATTCACTGCAGTACACCTGTGCAGCTCAAACTATTGGGGCACCCAGGCTTCAACTCCTGAGAAAGCTCAAAAAGGCCAGGATCCCACTGTCTGCTCTTACCACTTTTTACAGGGGAGCTATCGAGAGCATCCTCACTAGCAACTTCATAGCATGGCTTGGCAACTGCACAGTTGCTGAAAAGAAGAAATTACAGAGGGTTGTGAGGGTGGCTGAGAAAATCGTGGGTACAGACCTCCCTTCTATTCAGGAGCTTTTCTTTACAAAAGCAAGAAATAGAACATACAAACTACTAGCTGATTTGACCCATCCAGCCCACAACTGGTTCTGACAACTTACGTCTGGAAGAAGGTACAGCAGCTTCCGCTGTAGGACTACCAAATTCAGAAACAATTTGTATCCCACAGCTGTGAGACTTATTAACTCGGATACCAATCATAATACCTGATACACTGAAGCCTCTTTTTTTTATTTAATCCTGCAACTCTGAGCAATTACTGCCAGTATTACTATTATGCAATATGATGGCCATACTGAGTCACGTCTAAGGTTAACAAGTGCAATACAGTAACTAAACAGCTGCTATTCACTAGTCTCAATTTATTCTCTCTTCTACAGTGAAGATGTTTGGTGGTGGGTATTTATTCATTATTTATCATTGGATAACGGGTATTGAGTGTGTTTTTGTAATGTGAACTACCTACTGCATGTTTATTTATTTATTTTACATTTGTTAACCGGGGGTGTCTGACTGAGCCGAAAAGGCCCTTTTTCAGCAGAGGCCCGGGGTGAAAAGCTCCACAAGAAAAATTACAGACACATTGAGTTATTTAGACATGATCAGTATACACACAAATTACAAGAGACATGTTTTTACAGTGGTATGTGGCACATAAACAGTTACAGTGGAGAGAACAAACAAAAAAATATTAATTTTAAAAATAAAGGTAATTAATAGATTTGTGGTGTACAGCTGAAATTTGGAACACAGTACACAGGTACAGTACATACATTGTAGATTAGCCAGTGTTTGTGAGTAAGATTGAAAACTATTATCATAGGTTCATAGGCTGATACTAGGCTATCTGCCATAAGGCATTTATAAACCTAGCCAGAGTGTGTTTGGCTTTCGCCACCCTTTTAGATTAGTTGACTGTGCCTCTTGTTAGTAGGTCACAGAAGATAGCTCTTTAAGGTTATTTTACTGTGCCTCTGTCTAGCAGGGACACAGAAGAGATCCCAGGGGGGTAAACTTACGATCTCCCATCCACTCATCAAGATTTCTCTTGAAGAGGGTCAGTGAGGGGCTCTGCCTAACATGGATTGGGATTTTGTTCCAGAGTGAGGGGAGCCTCTGGGATATGAATCTGTCCCTCCAGCATGTCCTATTTATTTCTGTGCTAAGGTTTAAGTCCCTGGAGCGTGTAGCTCTAAGGGATTTGGATTTCCTGAGGTGGAGCATGTCCATTAGTTCTGGGTTGGACATGGCTTTATACGTCAGGCACAGATCGCCTCTGAGTAGGCGGTAAGCAACTGAGTAGAGCTGGAGTTTCTTTAGCCGAACTGCATAGGGCATCTGTTTGATACCCTTGATCCTCTTGGTGAGGTACTTTTGGGGTCTTTCCAGTTGCTGCAGGTATCGGGTAAGGTACATCCCAAATGGGGCATTGTATTCAATTATGGGCCTGATGAGTGATGAGTAGAGAGGCACAATGACCTCTCTTGATCTAGATGTAAACCCTTTCATGATAAGGTGGGCTATATAGAAGGTCTTTCTAACCACTTTGGCAACGTGATTGTCAAAGGAGAGGTTACTATCTACTTGGGTCCACAAATCCCTAATTACTTCTTCTGTACTTAATGGATTACCACCTATGTGGTAATTTATGGGCACTTTGTTTTTCCCAAAGGGGATGACTATGCACTTTTTGGCATTTAGCTTTAGGCCATGGTTCTGGCACCAGTTATCCGTCTCTGTGATACCCTTTTGGAGGATGCTTGTGTCAGCCAGAGATTCGATTATGGCACCCAGTTTGCAGTCATCTGCGAACTTGGTCAGCCATAGTCCACCCGTGTTAGCCTGTACCTCAGAGAAATATATACCAAACAAGAGAGGTCTCAGGACTGAGTCTTATGGGATGCCACTTGTAACTGGTTTAGAGTCTGACATGGCACCTGCGATTCTGACCATGTGGGTTCTATCCCTGAGCCAGTTTGCAACCCATCTTGTGACATAGGGATTGATATTTAAGCTGGTGAGCTTATTTATGATGCCCGAGTGGGGTATTGTGTCGAAGGCTTTTGCGAGGTCCAGATAGGCTGTGTGGACTACCTTCCCTTCATCTATGGCCTTGGTAACTCTTTTGAAGACGTCGACCAGATTCAAGAGGCAAGATCTGCCCTTAACAAAGCCAAATTGGGTAGGATCCAGTGTCTGGAGGTTCCCAATGTCATTGTTTATGAGTTCCATGATGATACGCTCCATAGCTTTGCAGACCAGGCTAGTCAGTCTTATAGGGCGATAGTTTCCGGGAACCGTTGTGGCACCACCTTTGTGGAGTGGGACCACTGTTGCTGTACGCCATTCCTTGGGTACATATCCTGTAGTAAGGCTGAGATTGAACAGTGATTTTATGTGAGGGTTTAGTTCTTCTTGGAGCTTGTGGAAGACGCAGCCCGGGACACCATCCGGTCCCATCGATGCTGTGTTTTTTGCATTGGAGAGGGCAGCTCTCACCTGTGCATCTGTGATGTCAGGGAGGCTACACTCTGTTAGGATAGACATTTGCTCTTTTGGGGGGGAAGGGGGGAGACGTTTTCACTGAACCTATCTGCCAGGATTTTGGCAATGTCTGTGGGTTCAGTGTATTTTTTGTCATTTTGCACTAACTCAGAGCATATCTGGGAGTTGCCACCCAGGTTCCTGACATAACCAAAGAAGGCCTTGTGATTATCTTTAGCGTCTTGTGCAATTTTTCTTTCGAAGCTGGCCTTAGATGACTTAATGAGGGACAGTAGTTTCTTGCTAGTACTGATCAGAGATGCCTTCCCTTTTTGGGATTTTGCTCTATCGTGTAGTAACTTCCTCCTTCTGTTGTATAGCTTATTTATGGCCGGGGTCCACCAGACAGGTCTCCTGCCTTTGGAGGAGTGAGTCTTGGTTTTGTTTGGGATAGCACGATCCATGCATTCCTGTAGGTGTCCATAGAATGCGTTTGTAAAGGATTCTGCGGTTTGGGTCATATTTTCCACTGGCCCGGGGGCTTTGAAGGATTACACCTCTGTTTTGAGAAGTGTGAAGTTTGCTTTTGAGAAGTTCTTCACCGTGGTTTCCTTTGCTGGGGGTGGGGACGGGATATGGATGTCCATTGAGATTAATTTATGGTCTGATCTTACCAATAAGGGATATACCTCTGGTGTGGAACATAGAGTCCCCATGTTGGTAATGACCAGGTCCAGTATGTTTTCCCCTCTTGTGGGAGTGGTGACCAGCTGTTCCATAGCATTTGAGTTTATAAATTCTATGAACCGTTGGGCGAGGGTGTTGGGGCTTGAGTAGTTTTCCCAGTCAATGTTTGGGTAGTTGAAGTCACCCAATATGATGGTGTTTGGAGAGACCTTCATATTCTCCAGTGTTCTCAGGAAAGCCGAGTGGGGTTCCTGAGTTTGGGAGGGTGGTCTGTAGCAGGCTACAAACTGAAAGGCAGTTTTGCCCATTGTTAGTTGCACATGGATGGTCTCCGATGCTTTGTGCAATGCCACTAACCTGGAGGTGTGGGTATCTTTGATGAATATGGATACTCCCCCTCCTTTTGTGGTTCGGTCCGAGTTTTGGGGCCGAAAAGCATGGTGTGAGGTATAACCTGGTAGTGCTGGGGTGCTCTTGGGAGCCTTGAACCAGGTTTCTGTTACTGCACAGATATCAATATTCTCCATACTGAGGAGAGCCTCGAGTGCGTGCATTTTGAGGTTTAGACTTCTGGCACTGAGCAGCATTACCCTTAGTTTCTTTTTCCTAGTGTTGTCTATGGAGGGGGGTTTGTCTTTTGAGCCTTGCCTAAAAAAGGCACTATGGGGGTGGCAAGAGCCTTAGCCAGTATTCGAAAGCCCAGGGGTGACAGGTGCAAGCCGTCCCTAGCGAAGCAACGTGGCTTGTCGAGCATGTCATCCCAGGCTGACAGACACTGGATCCCCTTTGAATGACACCAATACTTTAGCCAGTTGTTAAAATTGATCATTTTATCTCTGTACTGTGGCAACATTCTTGGTGAGGGTAAGATGCTACTCAAGGTCAGGGTCATACCAGCCTGGGCTACATGATCAGAGAGCTCCAGTGCTCAAGATTTAGTATGTATATGTTATCTGCTTTCACTAGCCTGGGGAGCAATCATGGCACTGCCAACTTTGCTTGAGATGTTGCCTGATGAGGTCTTTAAAGGAGGCTTTGGATGATGTGTTTTGAATGCTAGTAGAGACAGAGTTCCATTTTTTAGCCACTGAACTACTATATAGTGCATTTCCAAAGCTATTGTAGCTGTTGGTGACTTCTAGTAGTAGTTTGCTTGATGATCTAAGAGGCTTTTTGGCTGATTGATGTTGTACTACGTTTCTGAGGGCAGGATACTTATTGGGGAGGTAATAGAATGACAGAGGCAGAGCTGATTGTAGGTTAGGAGGTTGGACAGTTCAAGCCAGTGGAGGTGTCTCAAAGCAGTACAGTGATGAGTTCTATATGAGCAATTTGCAGCAAAGCGGGTAATTCTGTTATAGCAGGCTTCCATTTTGCTTAGTTCAGTTTTGTTGAGATTAGTCAGAATGGGAGATGCATACAGTAGGGTGGATAGAAGTTGGGAGCGAGCAATGTCTGATCTTGTGTTGTTGGTAAGAAATGGCTTGATACGGTAGAGTGACCCCAGTTTGGCATGTACTTTTTTAATAGTAAAGTTGAGATGACTATCAAAGTTTAGGTGGGAGTCTATGGTTACTCCCAATAGCTTAGCCTGTGCCACTGGAGCAATTGGAGTCGCATTTGTGGAGTAGATAGTGACTTGACTGTTAGTGTTTTTGTTAGAACTGGTTATAATCATAAGCTGAGTTTTCTTTGGATTGAGGATAAGTTGGGCTTTGGTAAGGTAGTTTTCAACGTCAGAGAATGCTAGTTGAGTTGTTTGCAGGAGGGTGGGAATGTTTTGTGCAGCACAGATTAAGGTAGTGTCATTTGCATACTGAATTCTAGATGCATGCTGTTTGGAGGTATGGAGGTCATTTGTGAAGACTGTGAATAGTAGTGGTCTTAAGATGTCATATGTGATGTTATTCTCTGATATCACTGTATCTATGTTACTTGCAATGCATTTCTCTCATGAGCTGACATTTGTAATTTCATTTAGGCTGCACTTGTGGGGTCCTAAATGACAAAGTTTTCTGGAATCTTTGAATCTTTGAAAACACACACACACACAGCAAGCAAATATCTAAGAGTTCTGAATAAGCTTCTGCAAACCTCTGTGAACATCTCCTTTCAAAATTATCTGTCAGAAACCAGCCAAGGCAGTGGGCATGTTTTTTTTTTTGCTACTTGCCAGCTTTCACCATATACTCTCTTGGTGTTTGGGGGAGACTTTCTTTAAAATATGGTAACTTTTCCCAAAGGTCTAGTGTGTTAAAGTACATCAAAAATAATCTCAAGAGTCAGGGTGGTGACCACTGGATAATCACTAAATGCAGACATTACCTGCAGTAATGATGACTTCTGCTGTCATTCTAGATATGAGGAAGGCTTCAGTTTTTTGACAGATTGCTATGACCACAGATGAGTAGAAACAGTCAACACACTGAGGCCAAGTATTTTTTTTCTACTTTTTTTGAGGGGCATGTGGCTGATGGCCCAGTCTTTATGTTTGCACATGCCTTCCTCTGCACTTTTGTGTTATCCATGTAAATTTCCACATAATGATATGTAAAGGGTTCCTCAACATCCTACATCCCTTATATTCTTATCTGAGCACGTTTTCAAAAACAGGGCAGTGTTACATGGTGCAACTTACTAACACAAATGCAGTTTTATGCATGTTGTTAGAAAGCCATGCGAGAAACACAAAACTGAATTTTACAGAACGTTGAGTGGATGACACATCCAAATCATTTCTAGTGGCTCAGTTGTTTACATACTTTCCTTTGAAAGTGAAAACATCAGAAGGCTAGAGGGGTTCCCTTATATGAACTGTAAGACCCATTTCTGCAAGTCCTGTAACTAGAGTAAAACACACCATGATTGCTAAAGAAATAATGCAAATCTTGAAGTTAGCTGTAATGTATTTTTGCAGGGGGATAATTTTATGGGCAGCACAGCGGATAGCATTGTCACCTTACAGCAAAAGGTTTCCTGGTTTCCTTCTCAGCTAGGGTGCCTTTTGAATGGAGTCTGTGTGTCCTCCCTGTGTTCACTTGAGTTTTCTCTGGGTGATCCAGTTTCCTCCCACATTCCAAAGACATGCAGTAGGTGGACTGGACTCTCTAAACTGGCCATAGGTGTGAGTGTGCATGTGAGTGTGTGGTATGGAAGAACAACCATGGCAGGGCTAGCAACTTGGTAATGTGAACCTTGGCTCTACATGATTGTCACTGTTGAAGTGACACCCTAACCCCATGTGCAAAAAATGGGAAAAAGTGGTTGTGGATGGATGGAATTCTACTTATTATAATTTTGCTTGCTTTTTAATATTTACTGTGGCTGCAGTTTCAGATTTATTTCTAACCCAGCCCCTTTTTACTATAACAGTAGCATAATTTCTCTGAACATCCCTGTGTCAATGCCTTCACCTAGTACAAAGTTAAATATGGATGCTGATACTCAACTGGACCAAACCACATTAAGTTTATAAAATTCATATGTAAAATTCATAAGGCAGCTTGTTTAAGCCAGTTCAACCTTTAACTTTAACCCCATATTTGCATCAACGTCTTTCACTGTCACAGTTTCAAAAAACTCTTACAAGTTCATAGATCAGTACTAAGCAATTAGTCAGCAGACCTTTATTACAAGCCTAGCCAAAACATCCCACTCTAAATTTCCCACCAGCCTGAAGGAGAATAAGAAAAGATACACTAGGGAGAATTTAAGGCTACCCAACCAATTATACAGGTTCGCCTTGAAGGTAGAAAAGGTGCTACTCCGTTTGATATGTACTGGAAGATGGTTCCAGAGGTTAGGGATGAATTTGAATAAGTAAACATCATCCCAATAGATCATATGAAACTGTTGATGAAGGCTTAGTACTTTTAACTGATTATTTGGGGTACCATTTGTTCTGTGAAGGAATAGGTGATCAAACAGGGTTGGATAGTAAAGTTGTGTAAGTACACTTACCATAACAGCAGAGGTTTGAATGATCACTGCTGCAGTAGTCTAAGCTATATAGGTTATATCCTACATAGAATATAACAGCCGAACAGCTTCTAAAACTTCACTACACCTTCCACATGTCCAAACTATTAGTCAGCTCCAGCTAAACAGACTAAGTAGACAGATTTGGGCATCAAGCCCTTAATAACTTTCATGTCAACAGAGAAAGGGAGGCTGAGCTCTGAAAAGACAATGCTAGGAACAATAAAAAATAAATGGCCACACCCTGGCATAAAAATGCAGCAAAAAACATGGGATGGGGTGGGATGGAGGGAGGGAGCAGCTACTGCAGCAGAGATCATTCGAACATCTACTGTTATGAGAAGTTTACTTACACAAATTTACTGTGTTCGTCATATTGATACTGCAGCCATAGCCTAAGCTATATGGGTAGATTACTGTAGCTTACACATTTTGTGAAGTGCAAGGGGAAAGATTGAGAAGCCTCTGGAGAATGATACTAGAAAAGCCTGATCTAGACCTAGAGAAGGAACAACCATACTGCTTTTTAAAAGTATGCACAGAGGACCAATATGATGCTTCTAGAATACTTCTGGAATCCAACCCTTTCCAAAAAGCCATAGTTGAAGCCGAGGCCCAGGCAGAAAGACCTTGACTCTGCCTGAAATAGTTTTGTTGTGGTGAGTATAACAAAAGGTAACAGCATGAGACAACCATTTGGAAATTGTCCCTTCTACTTACTATCACAACAGATGAACAACTGATCTGAAGCACTGAAAGATTTAATTCTGTCAAGATAGTACCCGAGTTGTCTGTGGACATTCAAAGTATAGAGTATCTATCATTTCTACCTCATTTTTAGGGTCAGGAAACACAGAAGGTGGACAGTTTGGCTTAAATTAAAATTGGACACCACTTTAGGTATAAAGAAGGATTAGTTCTCAAAGAAGCCCTGCCACTGGGAAAATGAAATAAGACTGACTCATCATAAGAGCTTACAGCTCAGACACTCTTCTTGCAAAGGTCAGTAAAATCAGCAAAACAGTTTTCCATGTAAAGAACCTGAAGTCAGCCAGATGAGATGGTTTAAATGGAGCAAGTGTTAGCTTCTCTAATATAAAATTACAAAATTATGATCCCAATGAACAGCCACCAGTTTTCTTTGTGGTCTTTTATGCAAAATCCCTTTCAAAACATTTTGACATGAGAAAACCTTGAAAGAGAAGGATCCTTGGTCAGACATTTTGAAATAGCCAATAAATGAACCTTGATAGAGAAGTACGAAAGACCAAAGGATAGTAACTCACACAAGTATTGTACAATCACATAAACACTAGCCCTGAATCAGTGCTGGTTAAGTTGCTGGCACAAACTAGAAAACCTTTCCATTTGCTAATATATGGTGTAATAGCAGCAGGCTTTCTTGCCTCGATTAGTACCTGCTGCACATCCTCAGTAAAATGGTGGCTACAGAGAATTAAAACCCTATCATCAAGGCAGCCAGCTGAAGTTGACTGGGATCGGGGTTTATCAAACACTCCTGTTCTTGTGTGAGCAGATCCATTCTGTGAGGAAGCTTGTGGTAATTGCCCTCTGGCCATTTACAAAAGAACGGAGAACCACTGCTGCCTGGGCCAAAAGGGAGTCATGACAATGATCTTGGGGGATGCCTTCTGAATCTTCAGAAGTACCATGGATATCAGTGAAAAGCATGGAAAAACATACTGGAACATTCTTGTCGAAGGAAAAGAAAAGGCATCTGCCTTCCACGCCTTCTTGCATGGAGTCCTAGAACAGAATTTTACCAGCTCATTGTTCAGAGAGGAGGCAAAGAGGTCTACCTGGGAACCTACACACAGAACATTTCCATCATAAAAGTCTATTCAAACTTCTATAGTCCACCAGTATCAGTAAATATGCACAATCTCTGCAGAAGTAAAAGTCATCTAAATAATTCCACATTAAAGAGATATGTAACTAATGAAGAGGTTGCTGCTAGCAAACAACTTTATATTTCATTGTTTCATCTACAAATAAAGTGCCTGTTGCTCTTGAGGAATAAATTGCCTATGTTACATTAAAAAATGATAAACAAGTAATATTGCAATAGGGCATGGATGGCAAACTGATAACAGGTTTATATTTACTAGGTATCTCCACCAAAGAAGACATTCTCAGGACTGCAGCATCCACCCCCCTTTAAAAGTACAACACAGTACAGTATCAGCAATGCATCTACATACCGTGGGAGTAGAACCCACAGCCTTCTGCATCAAAAGCAAGTATTCAACCTGTTATGCTATTAACAATGCATGTAGACTCAGCATAAGCAGCACTAAACTTCTCTTCCCCTGAAGATCTCAGCTCCTTGTCAAATCCACTCGATAATCAACTGTGTCTCTCAATTTTGCAGCACAAGAAATCTGGAAAAAGCCAAAATTTAATGGAGGGGGGGACAAAAGCCCCAAAATCAGGGACACATTTTAAACATTGCTTGTACAATCTTGGAACGTTGCTAGCATAAAATGTTGTGCTATCACCATGCATTTCACTGCCGAGTCTTGAACCTAGGCCCCTGTGCACTACAGTCAGAGCAACATACCACTATGCCATATCAGCTCTTTCTTGAAAGACAGAAAGACTAAAACTTAAATAGCTATAATTTAGTGGATTCAGTTCTCACCACAGCTCTCAACCTCTTCGCACAAAACACCAGGACAAAGCCAATAATGAGGGAATACAGCCCCCAAACATATTCAGTTCTCACCATAGCTCTCAACCTCTTAGCACAAAATCCTGGACAAAGTCAATAATGGGGGGATACAGTCTCAAAAATAGGGACACATTTCAAATATTGATCTTATAAACACAGAAAATTGCTAGAATAAAAAGTCTTGTGTTACCATGTACTTTCTGAATAATATGAAGTTTGAAATTTAAATGCCTGTCATTATTTAGTGAATTCAAAATCCAGAAAACCACAGATTTTATGAGGAACAGAACAGAACAAAATTATGAGGCAAAAATATGAATAGTTTTCACAAGTGGTGGTGGGTAGGGAACTCAGGCTCTTACTACTTGCACCCAAGGTACAGGGTTCGAGCCTGAGTTACTCTCTCTGGCCAGCAGGTATATTTCCTGAGGTTTCTCTCTAACTACCAGATATATTTAATGGTTTACTATCAAAATGTCGATCACCTATCCTCGAATGTACATATTGACGACTCCTTTATGCAAAAGCCGTAATGCCGATTCCTCAAAATAGCGAAAAAACACCGAACGTCGACATTTCAGACCGTTCCACACTACAAAACAAGTACTACCATGGGTCAAAAAGGAGGCATGATTTTGTGTTTCGGGAATATAGTTGTTTGTCATTATCAACAGTTGCAGTTCAGAGTTTGCGTTAGTGGTGTTGATGAGGGGTGATCGACATTTTGATAGTAAACCACATTTAACTACCTGAGTTCAGAACTGCAGCAGCTTCATTAAGTCCCATCTTCCTGCAGCAGCTTCCAGCGAGAGCAGCATTCGAAATAATGCAAAGTCCCTTCTTCCCGCGAGAGCAGCTATCTATACTTGACTGCAGATGTTGCAGTCCAATCCCATTCCAGTCTATGTGGTAATTTGGACTGATTAAACAGCAGTCCAGATTCCTGCACGCATGCGCAGAGTTCAGGGACTCTCGCAGCTAATTATTTAATTTCTTTTATTTTACAGCTGGAGGGGCTGCAGTCCAATAGCACAAGCCTCCCATGCCATAACGTTCTGTGTTGCCCAATTTCATTCTTCCTTAACTGATGGGTTTGGATCTGATCCCTTGGATCCGACTCGGCCACTGCTACAGCTAGTGGCACCCAAACAATCTCCAGCTTCTCCCTTACCCACAATGCACCAACCCTAAATTACCTTAGATTTTGTTTGTAGATTTTTGCCGGAAAGGAAATATTTACAAGGCTAGATAAAGGTAGTGAAAATTGTATGCAGTCAACACATAAAAAGACTATATCTAGAGTTCAACACAAAGGACAGCGATTTCCCTTAAAGACTCATTCTTCTAGAAATTTGCAAAGGATGTAGGTTGGTGGATGGGGAGTTGAGGAAAAATGAAAATGGCAACACAGATGGAAAGTTATGGTAAGTACATAACTTCTTCCTTTGATGTTATCAATTTTCACTGTATCCTCAACTGACAGGACCGAATCCCCAGCTACCTAAAATCCTGGGGGGGGACCTAAGGATGTTCCTGAGTACATTTAAACCAACTGATGCTCTATCTCTGGAGACCAGATCCAATTTGTAATGAGTAACAAAGGTATGGGGAGTAGCCCAAGTAGCTGTTGCATATATATTGTCCATGGACGTCCTGGAAAGAAAAATCAAAGACGCTGCCATAGATCTAGTTGAATGATCTCGTACTGGTTGTGGTAATGTAACACTCCAATTTTTTATAAATAAATGATACACAATCAGTTAGCTATTGGCTAAAATTACTTTGGCAAGTGGTTTTCCCAATTTCAAGTCTGCTTATTCTTTTGTTCTTTGCAGGTAAAAGCATAATTGTCTGTGAACATCCAGCCATGTTATGGCTAGGCTTGTATAGGCCCTAGGGCTGATAGCCTAGTACCAACTTATGAACCTATGGATGGGAGATAGGAAATTCACCCCGGGGATCACGTCAGTCACCCTGCTAGAAAGGGGTCCAGGGAAGTAAACATTGCGGGAAGAAATAGCTAGGGAATTGTTATGGCTAAGCTTGTATTTGCCCTAGGGCCGATAGCCTAGTACCAACCTATGAACCTATGAAATGTAACATGTATTCGCCATTGTTAGTAAATTTGGGTAAGGAAACTGGCAGATTAATGGACTGATTGATACTGGATTCTGATACCACCTTGGGAAGAAATGATGCATTGGTTCATAATGTAACTCTATCCTTGTGAAAAATCCAGTATGAAGGTTTTGAAGACAATGCATGCATTTCTGAAATTCATCTAGCAGATGTAATGGCTACTATAAAAAGCATTTTCCAAGTAGGATATTTCAGATCACACTTAGCTGCTGGTTCAAAGGGGAAATGTATAAGCACCTGCAGTACCAGACTGAGATCCCATGGGGGAGTAGGGTCTATAAAGGGAGGTCTTAAAAAAAGAAGAATGCCTCTGAAGAAAGCTCTGCACAGCTTATGAGTGGCTACTGAGGAACCTTCAAAACCAATGTGAATGTTTGATATTACGGCTAAGTGGAATTTCACTGTTGAGGAACTAGCTCCTTCATTAAAAAATAAGGCTAAAAAATTAAAAGATGTTATGTATAGGTGCTGAAAATGTTTCAACAAGATTTTGATGTGCCCATACACAAATCTTTTTCATGTACTGGGATAGAGCTTACGTGTAGAAGGTTTATGGGAAGATAAAAGCATATGTTGGACTGAGGAAGACACCATGGGTTGCTTGGCTATTAATGGAATTGGAGAAGCCAGGCTGTAAGCCTTAGGTTTGATATGTCTGGATGGATCATGGCTGTCTGGTGAGACAGGAGGTCTGGAGACTGATCCAGAACCAAGGTTGGTGAAGCAAGTGAGGCCAAAGGAAGGGGAACCTAATCTATCAAGACCAGTAAAATGCAATGAAGATGACTTTGCTCTTCAACATGCCAGCTTTCTGTAGGAATTTTGGAATTAATGGGATTGGCAGATAGGTGTATAGTAGACAGGGATGCCAACTGTGAATAAAAGCATCCCTCATTGATTCTCCCTGAGGGGGATTAGGGCAAAGTAGCTGCAGCATTTTTGTTTAGGGGAGAATCAAAAGGATTGCAGCAAGGCTGGTCCCACTGGCAAAAAAACATTTTCGCCATGTTCTTGTTGAGAGACCAGTCGAGAGGTAGAAGAATGCACCTGCTCAACCTTTCTGCTGTCACGCTGGACTTCCCCAGAATGTGCATGGCTATAAGAAAGCGGTTGGATGAAATAGCCCATTGCCACACTCTAAGTGCTTCTCAACATAAGGGTAAGATCTGGCCCCTCCTTGTCTGTTGATGTACCAAACTATTGAAATATTGTCTACTTGAACTGCAATTGTCCCAGAAGGGAGAGCATCCTGAAGGGCCTGCAACGCTAAAAGCACTGCACTCATTTCTATATGCAAGTTGGCCTCTTCAAGGGACCAAGTGCCTTGGACTGTTTTCCCCAGAAAATGCCCTACCTCACCCCAACTGGGAAGCATCCATGGTCACTATGGCCTTGGGCTGAGGGGGAGTGAATGGATGGCCTTGTAGAACCTGATCTGACTGAATCTACCACGGGAGCTCTCTCTTGCATATGTGAGTAATTCAAATCAGAGTAGACATTGGCTAGTAAAGTATTGATCATTGCATGGCTAGTGTCCACTTAAGAATCCTCATGTAAAATCTGGCTAAATGTACTAGTGTTATTGCCACTGACACTGATTCCAGAGTCTGAAGGACCATGCTGGCTGAAATCTTGGTACTGCAGATTATTTTTCTGACCTGTGATCTTATGGTCTGAACTCTTCAGGGAGACAGTCAAGCTATGGTTGACTTTGTACTGAATAGCGCTCCTAGAATTCTAAATGTTGAGTTGGATCCAGTTGAGACTTTTCATAGTTTATGGTTATTCCCAGGAC
This sequence comes from Protopterus annectens, assembly GCF_019279795.1. Taxonomy (NCBI): domain Eukaryota; kingdom Metazoa; phylum Chordata; order Ceratodontiformes; family Protopteridae; genus Protopterus; species Protopterus annectens. Next base: position 1,979,814,909 of record NC_056729.1, on the reverse strand, counting down.
AGAACATGTCTGAAGAACCTGATCTCTTGCCCTTATTAACTAATGCCTTGTCAGAGTGGTTAACAGCCAGATATGGAATAGATATATAGATATAGATAGATATGGAAACACCCAGAATCCTTGCAGTCTCAAGTGAGCTGCTACTACTACCATCCATTTGGTGAACACCCTGGGGGCTGTGGTGAGAACAAAGGGCAGAAATCTGGATTGGTAATGACTGGCTCTTGGCCAGAAGCACAAGTTCCTCCTGAATCGTCTGTTCATTTTTATGTGATAGTATGCATCCTGAAGGTCTATAGAGCACATTCCAGTCATCCTTGCCCAGATAAGGGAGAATGGACTGAACAGTGACCATCCAAAACTTGGTGCATCAAACTAACTTGTCTAAGTTGCTGAGATCCAGTATTAGTCTCCAGTTTCATGCTTTCTTTGGCACTAAAAAGAATCGTGAGTAAGTTCCGAATTCTATCTGATCTTGTGGGACCTCTTGGATGACTTTTTTTTCTAGCAGCTTTTGAACCTAAATTGCTGCTTGTTACCTCTGACTGGGTGGAACACTGGGGCTTTTTCTTGAAAATGGAGGAGGAAGGGAAAAGGGTATTATATATCCTCTGGAAATAATCCTCTTCACCCAAGTATCTGATGTTATTCCTAGCCAGGCTCTCTGGTGCAGGGATAGTCAACCCCTGATTGCCTCCAGAGTAGGGCAATCAGGGTTTGTTGTTGGCCACTGAATGGGTTAACTCTCGAATGGCTGAACATCGAACAATAAGCATCAAAACTTCACTCAGCGAACTTTCATTTCATCGACAGGGTAACTAACTACTTGTCCTGTTACCTAGCAAAGGTACACCTTCAATTCTTTCACTGTGAACAGGTCAATATGCATGCATACCTCACTTGAAGACAGTGTTAGTCCTTACAACATGGTAAAAGAACTGTGACCATGGGCTGTAGACATGTACAAATATCACAGTTTGTGTAGGACTTAGATTATGGAAATTATGTTTTTTTCATATTTTGGTAAATAACTTTGCTAGGGAGCATGTAATTGTGCTAAGTAATACCTAATTTTGAAGACAGTGTTAGTCCTTACAACATGGTAAAATAACTGTGCCTGAAGGCAGTACACATGTACAAATATCACAATTTCTTTAGGACTTAGGTTATGGAAATTAAGATCTTTTCATATTTTGGTACATAACTTTGCTAGGGAAGATGTCAACATGCTAAGTAAGACTTCAATTTGAAGAGAGTATTACTACTTACAGCATGATAAAAACTGTGCCTGTATGCTGTACACATGTACAGATATCACAGTTTTGTTGGGACTAAGATTATGAAAAGTATGATATTTTTACATATTTTAATAAATGACTTTGCTAAGGAAAGATATCAATGTGCTAAGTAATACCTCATTTTGAAGACAGTATTAGTCCTTACAACATGGTAAAAGAACTGTGCCTGTCAGCTGTACACATGTACAAATATCACAGTTTCTTTAGGACTTAGGTTATGGAAATTATGACATTTTCATATTTTGGGGCATATCTTTGCTAGGGAAGATGTCAACATGCTAAGTAAGACTTCAATTTGAAGAGAGTATTACTACTTACAGCATGATAAAAACTGTGTCTGTATGCTGTACACATGTACAGATATCACAGTTTTGTTGGGACTAAGATTATGAAAAGTATGATATTTTTACATATTTTAGTAAATTATTTTGCTAAGGAAAGATATCAATGTGCTAAGTAATACCTCATTTTGAAGACAGTATTAGTCCTTACAACATGGTAAAAGAACTGTGCCCATGTGCTGTACAAATGCACAGATATCACAGCTTGTTTAGGGCTTACGGTATGGAAATTATAATTTTTTTCATATTTTGTTAAATAAATTTGTGAGGGAGCAAGTCAATGTCCCAAATAACACCTCATTTTGAAGATGGTATTAATAGCTACAACATGGTAAAAGAACTGTATCTATATGATGTACACATGTACAGATATCAGAGTTTGTTTAGGAGTTAGGTTATGGAAATTATGATTTTTTTTTCATATTTTGGTAAATAAATTTGCGAGGGAGCATGTGAATGTGCCAAGTAATACCTCATTTTGAAGACTGTATTACTTCTTACAACATGGTAAAAGAACTGTGTCTACATGATCTACACGTACAGATATCACAGTTTGTTTAGTCTTGTAGGATTACAAAAATTATACATTTGACATATTTCTCATTATTATTCCCATGTCTTTGCAAGGGAGCATGGTGACAACACACATGATGCATCATTTTGAAGCTAACATTGAGTCACATAACTTGTACACTGATATGTAGCCTCTCTCTGTTACAGGTGATGAGATATTATGCTTTGTTTATTTATAAATTATGAGAAATATAATATTAATCATATTTCTGTGAATATCTCAATAAAGGGGCATCACACAGTAATGGTTAAGGTATCATTTTAAAGCTGACATTCATACAAACTGATTACAAAATGTATGGGTCTACATGGTACATTCACCAAGATTTTGTGATTTGTTTTACCAAAAAGGTAAAATATGCCTAATAGCATTCCTTGGCAAATATTTCATAATGACTTAGATATGCACTATCAACATTTACACTGTGTCTACTGAACAACTTTCGCATTTACATTTTTAGTCTAGCTGTTATGGTTAAAGAGTTATGGGCATTTGTTTTCTGCATGGTTTTACAAATGGATTATCTGAAAATGAGCTCAGGCTGCACTGTTGCTCCTATGGTGGAAGTAAGCAGGCAGCATTTCTGAGCTGTTCCAGAGTGAATGAGTTAAATACTTTGTTGTGAGGGCACACCCTTAAACTAATACTTTGTTGAAGCACCTTTTGATTTAATTGCAACATTCAGTCTTCTTGGGTATACACTTGCCATCAATTAAAGAGATGCTGATTAACCACAAATAAAGTTCAGCTAGTCCTAGTAGGATTTTCCTGACATTTACTCAGTTGCCTGCTACAGCAAAAGCCATGGTTCACAGAGAGCTTACAAAGCTCAAAGAGATCTCATTGTTGAAAGGTATCAGCCACAAAAAGGGTACAAAAAATTTCCACAGCATCAGATATATCATGGAACACAGTGAAGACAGTCATCAAAAAGTGGAGAAAATATGGGACAACAGCGTTGGTGGTGGTGCTGTGGTAGCGTTGTCGCCTCACAGTAAGACAATGTCCTGTTTGATTCTCAGCTAGAGCATCTTCTGTGTGGAGACATACATGAATGGGAGTACCTTCATTGAAGGTTGTGCATCAGGGCTGGCAACTCGGCATGTAAAAATCTACTGCCAATCATTAGCGGACCGGAGTTCTGCTGTGGCGACCCCTAACCGGGAAAGGCTGAAAGACACAACAACAAAGTGACGTTGCAAAGAACTGGACGTCCCTGTAAAATTAATGAAAAGACAAGATGAAAACTGGTAAGGGAGGCTGCCAAGAGACCTACATCAACACTGAAGGAGCTGTAGGAATTTCTGACAAGTACTGCTTGTGTACTACATGTGACAACAATCTCCTGTATTCTCCATATGTCTGGACTATGGGGTAGGATTGTAAGACGGAAGCCTTTTCTTACACGGAAAAAGATCTAGGCCCCGCTAAAATTTGCAAAACAATACATCAAGTCTTCCAAAAGCATGTGGGAAAATGTGTTATGGTCTGATGATTTCAAGGTTTAACATTTTGGCCAGAATTCCAAAAGGTATGTTTGGTGCAAAAACAACACTTCGCATCACCAAAAGAACACCATCTCCACGGTAAAACATGGTGGTGTCAGTATCATGCTTTGGGGTTGCTTTTCTTCAACTGGAACCGGGGCTTTAGTCAAGGTGGAGGGAATTATGAACAGTTCCAAATACCAGTCACTTTTAGTGCCAAAACCTACAGGTGTCTGCTAAAAAGCTGAAGATGATGAGGAATTTTGCCTTGACAATGACCCCAAGCATACATCCAAATCAACAAAAGAATGGCTTCACCAGAAGAAAATTAAAGTTTTGGAATGCCCAGCCAGATTCCAGACCTAAATCCAACAGACAATCTTTGAGGTGACCTGAAGAGGGCTGTGCACAAGAGATGCCATCGCAATCTGACAGATTTGGAGCGCTTTTACAAAGAAGAGAGGGAAAACATTGCCATGTCAAGATGTGCCATGCTGATAGACTCTTACCCAAGAAGACTGAATGCTGTAATTAAATCAAAAGGTGCTTCAAGTATTAGTTTAAGGTTGTGCACACACAACAAAGTATTAGTTTAAGGGTGTGCACACTTACGCAACCAGCGTACTGTAAGTTTTTTTTATTTTTTATATTTTTTCCCCTAACAGATTTGTTCTTCAACTGAATTGTACAGGTTATAGGTCACATTAAAGGTGGGAAATGTTTTGAAATTATCTATTGTCTTCTCATTTTTTTAAATCCCAAAAACCTGGCATTTTAGAAGGGGTATGTAAACTTTTTATATCGACTGTACGTATATATATATATATATATATATATATATATATATATATATATATGCACACACACACACACACACACACACACACACACACACACACACACACACACACACATTTGTATATTTTCATTGTTCCTCAACAGTTGGATTTGGATCCTTTCCTTGGGTCCGACTTAGCCACTTCTTCCATCTCGTGGAACATTGAAACCCTCGAGCTCCTCCCTTTACCCACAATGCCCTGGTCATCTAACATACCTCAAATCTTATTTGCTGTTCCTATATCTGCAAAGCAGTAAGAGATTATGATATAACAGAATCTGGGACTCAAACAAAGGAACAGCAGTTCTTGCAGCATCCTTCGATCTTTCCAAGAGTAAAAGCAAGGAAGGGGTTGGTGGGATGGAAGTTGAGGAAGAATGAAAATGGACAACACAGACGGAATGTTATGGTGAGTACACAACTTTTTTATCTGATGTTGTCATTTTCATTCATTCCTCAACTGTTGGCACAGAGTCCTCAGCTACCTATATCCTGTGAGGACTCTAAGGAAGAATATTCTTGAGCATAGCAGAGCCTGCTCTTTCCCTAGAGACCAGATCCAATTTGTAATGAGCCATAAAGGTATGAGGATTAGCCCCAGTTGTAGCTGCACAAATATCATTCAAAGAAGTTCTACACAAAAAGGGTGAAGAAGTTGCCATACATCTGGTAGAATGGGTTTTTGGTGGTTTTGGTAAAGGCAAAGCCACTTTTTCCTATACAAAAGTAATATAATCAGTCAACCATTTGGCTAAAGTCAATTTAGAAACTGGTTTGCCTACTTTTGATTCCAAAAAAAAAGCAAATAATTGTTCGGATTTCCTCAAACCTTTCAGTCTGTGAGGATAGAAAAGTAATTGTCTATGAACATCCAATAGGTGTAACATATATTTTCCTTTATTTGAGAAATTTGGAAAGAAGACTGGAAGGTTGATAAAGTGCAGTTGTGTACACTTACCATAAATGTAGATGTTCGAGTGTATTCACTGTTTCAGTCATCACTTTTGGGTTATCTGCCTGCAGGTAGCCCTCAGCCGGCCTGAATACCAGAGTCTTCAGATTTCTGCGTCGGATGCTGTCTCTTCTTCCATGACGTCAGGTTGTCAGGGGTATAAAACATACAGCCAAAACCATTACATCAGTTTTTCTTGCCCCAGATGTCAGGTGCCCCCACAATAGGAAGCAATTATATGGTATGGTACACCCCCGTCAAAAAGCAAATACGCCAGAAAAAATAAATATACTAAACAAGAAGGAAAGGTAGAGCCAAGAGAAGTCAGGGGGCTGGAGGGAGGGTAACCAGGACTGCAACAGTGAATACACTCAAACATCTACATTTATGGTAAGTGTACACAACTGTACTATGTTCTTTGTGTTTCACTGTTGCAGCCATCACATTTGGGTTGATTCCCAAAGCTAAGGAAGGGAGGGGGAAGTTAAAGAGCATTAGGGCCATCTATTAAGCCCTGCAAGACAGCAGTGGCAAATCCATCTCTGGATTTAGAAAAGATAGGCATGTGGTAATGCTTGGTGAAGGTATGTACAGAGTTCCAGGTAGCAGCTTCTAGGATGTCCCTGGTAGGGACTCCTCTGAGAAAAGCCGCAGAGGTAGATGCAGCCCTGGTGAAATGTGATCTTATCCCCTGTGGGGTAGGTTTTCCATGTAGAAGAAATTAATGCAATGGGATATCCATTTGGAAAAGGTTTGCTTTGAACTTGCCTTCCTCTCTGCCCCTGCAGCAAAGCCAACTAGCAGCTGTTCAGATTTTCCGAGAGGCTTAGTCCTGTCCAAGTAAAATCTAAGTTGTCTATGCACGTCCGAAAGTGCAGTATTCATTCACCTTTGTTTTCTGGATTAGGGAAAAAAGTAGGCCAATGAATGGACTGATTTAGGGACACAATAGACACCACCTTGGGTATAAAGGCAGGATTAGTCCTGAGGGAAACCCTGTCCGCATGGAAGATAATGAAGGGTTCCACTGCCATGAGGGCCTGTAATTCAGACACTCTTCTTGCTGAAGTGATGGCTAGAAGGAAGGCTGTTTTCCAAGGAAGGAATTTCAACTGCACTGTTGCAGCTGGCTCAAAAGGGGGGAGAGTGGGCTATTCCAATACAAAGTTAAGGTCCCAGGCTGGAGTGGGAGCTCTCCTGGGGGGGGGGGGTCCTTAAATTTTTGGCCCTTCTAAGGAATTTTTTTAGCAAGGGGTGAGAGAAGAGAGGTGGCTCAGTACTATAATGTGCTGAAATGGCAGAGGCATGAATTTTAATTGACGAGAAGGATAGGCCCTTGTAGACCATTTCTGCTAAGTACTGTAAAACATGAGGTAAGCTAGGCACCATTGTGCCCATCCCCTGAGCCTGCCTCCAGGAACAGTATCTTTTCCACTTTTCAGCATAGGATTTTCTAGTACTAGGCCTCCTTGCCTCCAGAATGACATCTAGCACCTGCTTACTGAGGGATGCTAGAGGAGAGCTCAAGGAATTAGCCAGGCTGCAAGGTTCAGGGTTTGAAGCTGAGGGTGCAGAATCTGGCCCGCCTGCTGGGACAGGAGGGAAGGGGTCTGAGGCAGGTACCATGGTTGCAGCAGTGTCACACTGTGCAAGAGGGGGTACTAGTGCTGGCATGGCCAGTCTGGTGCAATCAGTATTGTCCTTGGCTTGTCCTGTTTGATCTTTAGTAGAACCTTCGAGAGAAGAGGCAGAGGGGGAAAGGCATAAACCGAGAGGCTTTCCTAGGTAAAGGACAGGGCATCCACTTTCCAAGCTTGGCTGTGGGGAGTTCTTGTGCAGAATTTGTTCAACTGGTAGTTCTGAGGGGAGCCAAACAGGTCTACCTCTGGAGTCCCCCATTTGTTCCTCAAGAGGTTGAATATTTTGGGTTTTAGTTTCCGTTCGTGTGGGTCCATGAGATTTCTGCTTAAGACATCTGCCAGTGAATTTAGTTTGCCTGGCAGGAACTGAGCTTGTAGGTGTACTTGGTAGCTCAAGGCTGTGTTCTACAGAGCCATGGCTAGTCTGCAGAGAGGGTACGAGTGGGTTCCCCCCTGCTTGTTTATGTACCACATAACTGTGGTGTTGTTTGTCTTTACCAATAGTTGTCCTGGAAGAATACAGTCTTTGAAGGCTGTCAGAGCATTCTGTACAGCTAACATTTCTTTTTGATTGATATGCAGGTGCATCTGTCTCGGGTTCCATTTGCCTGAATGCAGTGCCCTGCCATGTGAGCCCCCCATGCATAGTCTGATGCGTCTGTTGTTAGGGTTTGGGCAGCAGGGGGGTAGAGTGAAAGGGGAGTCCCTTGTTGTGGTAGCAGGCCTCTGACCACCAAAGGAACTCTGTCTTCATACAAGGAATGATAGAAATTGTTGTTTCCAGGTTCTGAGAATGTTGACACCATAGGCTTTTTAGATACCATTGGAGTTTCCTCATATGCAGTCTTGCATATGGAATTAGTAGAATGCAAGAGACCATGAACCCCAGGGCTTGCAGTATTTTCCTTGCAGATAGCTGGGGTTTTGTGGCCAATAGTTTGAAGTAGGTTGTCAAATAAACTTGTTTCTCCGGAGTGAGGAATGCCATCTGGGAAGTTGTGTTCAAGCTTGCTCCCAGGAATACAATCTGTTGGCAGGGTACTAGGTGAGATTTCTTTTCGTTGATGGTGTACCCCAGAGAGGTTAGAAGTTTCTTTAAAAATGCCATGTGTTGTAATAGCAAGTTCTGGCTTTCTGCCTGAATCAGACAATCGTCCAAATATGGGTAAATTTGAATATTTCTCTGCCTGCAAAATGCAATGGCTGGAGCTAGACACTTTGTGAATACCCTGGGCTCAGAAGATAAGCCAAAGGGAAGTGTAGAGAACTGATAGTGCATGGAGCCTGCCCTGAAGCGTAGGTATTTCCTGCAAGATTCCCTTATTGGGCTGTGCAGGTAAGCTTCATTTAAGTTTAGGGTTGCCAGCCAGGCAGAAGTAGCTGTTGAAGAGTTAGCATTTTGAATTTTGGAACTACTGGAAAGGTGCTGAGAATAGAGAGGTCCAGGATAGGATGGCAGGAGTTGTGTTTTCTGGGTACTAGAAAAAGTCTTGAATAAAAACCTTGTCCCCTTTAATCTGCTGGGACAGGTTGAATAGCTCTGATACTGAGAAGAGAGAGAACTTACTGTTGGGCCTCCGCCCATTGATTTGGGGGTAGGTCTGGCCAACCATTTGGGGTTGGTAGTGTGTGTAAGGAGAATCTGTATCCTTGGGGAAACTATGTTCAAAACCCATTTGTCCTGGGTAATGAGTTCCCAGTTTTTTGCATGCAGGGCGAGCTTTCCTCCTAAGGGAGCAGACAGTTGAGTAGGGCTTGGAAGGGTTAAGGTTAAGTCATTGTGCCACTTTTCCGTTGGGACGTGGCTTACTACTCCCTGCTTTGGAAGTGGGAGCCCCCCACTGCTTAGGTCTGTGCACAGCCTGAGATTGTAGTCTGGGTGGTCTGCTGTTCCTGGGTTTGGACTGAGAAGGCCTGGAAGGGACTGGAAAGGACCAGTTCTTTGAAGGCCAGTGCCTACTGAATCTGGGAGGCTGTACTTGTAGGAAATCTTAGTTTGCATAGATTTAGCTTTCTCCTCCATCCTTTTGAGGACTCTTCTGCTTTGTTGCCAAAAAGGTGGTCTTGGTTTAAGGGAGCATCCAGTAATTTAGCTTTAACATGATCTGGCAAGTTTTGTTCCTTAAGCCAAGCATGCCTTCTAAGTACAGACCCAGTGACAGCAGCCCTGCAAGATGCTTCTAATGTGTCAAAACCACATTGCAAAGTATGTTTACCAACTTGTTCTGCAGAATGCATTAAATCTTGCAATTCTTTGTGTTCAGCACAGTCAGGAATCAACATCATTTTCTGCTTAAGTAGTCCCATAATATGCAGCTGATACTTTAACATATGAAACTGGCAATTTAAAGCCCTAATGGCCAAGGTAGCAGAAGTGTATACCTTCTTACCCCATCTGTCTAAGGCTCTAGAATCTCTATCAGAAGGGGTATGAATTTTGGCAACAGTAGCCTTAATGCCTTTTGGTCCTTGGGAAATGGTCTCTGGATCCGCAGAAGGATTCTTGAAGAGGAACTTGCGAGAGTCAGGTACTCTGTAGTACCTGTCAGGTTTTGTGGGAGCTGGAGGTAAAGTGTCTGGGGTAAGGCTAGATTCCAAGAAAGCATCATCTACAATGTCCAGAACAGGCTGGCTTCCCCTAATTAAGGTAATAAGTTCTTCAGCCATTTGTTTTTGAGGCATATGGGCCTGAGCCTGCAGTGGTACCAGTTTAATATGAATGTCTGAAGACCTGAATACACCCTCAGAAACCTGTGCTGCACAGTGGCTCCGGACCCATCCAAGGTAGAGACATCCGCAGGTTCCATAGTCGAAAAAGCATCTTGCGGCATACTGGACTCCGAATGGGTCTCAGTAGAGGCCTGAGAATCTGAAGTAGCGGGTATCAGGGGCTGCGAAAGCGCCTCACTGACTACCGGCGGTCTGGAGACTAGCTTAACGGAAGTGTCGGTGGCAGTTTTGGACCTATGCGTTCAGTCTCTATCTTTATCCTTACGTTTTTTCATTAGATCGGTAGTTGGATGGCTTAACGAAGCCATTTTGGAGTACACAGATCGAGTACGAAAGTAACTGGCTGCAAAAATAGCCCAACGACGAATAGTTTGGGCATTGAACAAGGTACAAAACTGACAGTGAGGGACGTCGTGGTCTGGGCCTAAACAGGAGATGCAGTACGAATGAAAATCTCTACGCAGTATTTGCTTTCCACAGGTAAGACAATTGTTAATTTTATTGACATTGGTTAGAGCAGGAAAAAGGATCCCCAACAGGGTACTTTTCTTTTTTGAAAACTTCGGGTCTGAAACTTGAAAAAAAAATTTCAGGAGACTGACGACCGGCACTTGCGAACTGCTTCTGCTTCGGGCACCGCACGGCAAGAAAGACTGATGAAATGGCATTGGCTGCATGGTTTATAGCCCTGACGACCTGATGTCATGGAAGAAGAGACAGCATCCAACGCAGAAATCCAAAGACTCTGGTATTCAGGCCGGCTGAGGGCTACCTGCAGGCAGATAACCCAAATGTGATGACTGCAACAGTGAAACACGAAGAACATCATAATTAATATTAGATTCTGACATCACCTTAGGTAGAAAGGAAGAATTGGTCTGTAAAGATAACCTATCCTTGTGAAAAATCAAATAAGGAGGTTTAGATTACAGGACCTGTAATTGAAATACGTTTGTGGCAGAAGTAATAGCAACCAAGATGATAGTTTTCCAGGGAAAATTTTTTAATTCACACTTAGCTGATGGTTCAAAAGGATGTTGTGTTAAGTTCTACAAATCAATATTTACATCCCAGGGAGGAGTGGGGTCCTTTTAATGGAGGTCTAAGTAGATATGTTCCTCTGAGAAAGGCTTTGCAAATTTCTGAAGATGCCAAAGTTAAATTATTTAATCCTATATGAAAATTAGAAATTGCTGCCAATTGTACTCTTTTAGTTGATGAGCTAGCCCCTTCATTGAAAATATCAGCTAAAAAGTCAAGAATCTTAGAAAATGAAGCTGAAAAGGGACTGAAATTATTTTTATGTACCCAAAATACAAACCTTTTCCATTTACATTTGCAAACTTTTCTAGTGGAAGCTATGTGGGATGATAAAAGAATATGACAAAAAAGGGAGGAGAGCCTGGATTGTCTAGAGATTAATGGAACTGGAGAAACCACACAGTCAACTTGATGCCTAAAATGTCTTGGTGTTCTGTCTGCCGGGTGAGACTGTAGATCTGGAGTTTCATCCAGAATCCAAGGTGGTGTACAAGATGAGGCAAAAGGAAGGGAAACCAGATCTGATGAGGCCAGTAAGGTGCAATGAGGATAACTGTGCTCTTCAATCAAGATGCTTTCAGAAGAAAATTGGGAATGAGCGGAATTGGAGGGTAAGCATAATGGAGACCAGATGGCCAAACATGAAGTACAGCATCTCTCAGAAACTCCCCCACTGTGGGGATTAAGGCAAAGAACCTGTTGAGGAGAGATGCAAAGAGATCGCAATATAGTGGGCCCCATTGACAGAAAGTCTTCTCTGCCACGTTCATGTTGCGAGACCACTCATGAGGCATTAGAATCGACCTACTTAACTTGTCTGCAAGTACGTTGGACTTCCTGGAATGTGCATTGCTATCAGAAAACAAATGGATGAGATTGCCCATTGCCATACTCTTATAGTTTCTTAACAAAGGGGGTAAGATCTGCTCTCCCCTTGTCTGCCGATACACCAGATCACTGACATAGTGCCCATCTGAATCACAACAGTCCCAGTTGGGAGAGTGTCTTGAAAGTCCTGCAGCTCTAGGAGGACAGCTCTCATCTCCAGGACATTGATATGTGTGTTGGCCTCTTCAGGGGACTTTGTTCCTTGGGCCATCCTTCTGAAGAATCCCTCCCCACCCAATCTGAGAGGCATCTGTGATCATTGTGGCCTTGAGCTGAAGGAGAAAAAAGGGACTGCCTTTTTGTATTTGATTGGAATAGATCCACCGCTTGAGGTAATTTTTGCAAGCTTGCATTATTTTGATTTGACTGGATAAAGGTTGCTGGGGAACAGACCACTGAGTTGCTAGGGTCCACTAAAGGGTCCTCATATGGTACCTTGCTAGTGTGCAAAAGTGATTGCCGCTGACATGGATCCCAATGCTTGAAGTCTCAGACAAGATAAAGACAGAAGAGCTTTGAATGATCTTTTGACCTGGAATTGAACTGCTTGGATGTGGGACAGAGGAAAAGAAGCAATTTATCTGGTCATACCGAACAGAGCACAGATGAATTCCAATATCTGAGTTGGCTCAACTTGAGATTTGTTATAGCTGACAGAGATCCCCAAACAAGAGCATAACTGGAGTAAGTAGTCCTGGGCTTGAATTAGAAGATGCCTGGTCAGAGTGGTTATGAGCCAGTTGTCTAGATATGGAAACACCTGGAATGCCTGCAGTCTCAACTGAGCTGCAACTACTGCCATACACTTGGAAAACACCTCGGGGGCTGTGGTGAGACTGAAGGACAGTGCTCTGAATTGGTAATGACTGGCTCCCAGCTGGAAGTTTAGCTATCTCCTGGACCATCTGTTCATTTTTATATGATAGTACACATTCTGAAGATCTACTGAGTACCTCCAGTTGTCCTTGTACAGAAAAGGCAGAATGGACTGAAATTTGACCATCCAGAGCTTTGTATACTGAACTGATTGATTTAGTTTGCTGAGATACAAGATTGGTCTCCATTCCCCTGTTTTCTTTGGCATTAAGAAGAACCTTTAATACGTTCTAGACTTTTTCTGAATGACTTTTTTTTCTAGCAGCTTGTTTATTTTTAGTGCTGCAGCTTCTCTCTGACTGGGTGGAACATCATGGATTTTGATTTATACCAGCAGGAATGGAAGGGACAATGGTATAATGTAATCTCTGGATAATATCCTCAGCAACCACAGATCTTTTGTAATTTCTAACCAGGCTGTCTGGTGCAGGGATAGGTGACCCACTGACTGCCTCCAGAGATGGACAGTCAGGCCTCCTTTCAGGAGTGCTGACAGGATCTGTCAGAGAAGGTATCTCTAGATACCTGATTATGGGGACCACCTCTGATACAGAGATAGCTTCTTCTCTTTGAAATCCCACCTCTGCCCCTGGGGGAACTGCCTCCATGTGGATCTTGGAAGGGACCCTGGGATTTTTTGAACTACGTTTTTTGTTCACCTCATTTGTTCCTAGAAAAGGTCTGCTGAGGGGTTGAAAAATGCAAACCCATAGCAGACAGGATTTTTCCTTCCTGCTCACACCTAGAGAGTGTATCTTTAACTTTGGGGCCAAATAAATAACTTCCATCAAAAGAAGCACTGATGAAGGAAGAGTTGAAGGGTTCCACAAAGTCACACAAATGCATCCAGGCATGTCTTCTGATAGAAATGCCTGAACCCGCCACCTGTGAGGTACATACAGCCATGTATGAGATAAGCCTCATGGATGACTTTGACATGGATAGAAGGATAGCCAACTGTGAGGATAAAGTGCTCTCTACCTCTGAGGATGTGGTCCCAGAGAGGGATAAGGAAAGTTCTTTAATCAAATCCCTCTGAAGTCTCGTAAAAGTACCAAGTTATTCAGTAACCTAAGAGCAAAGGTCATTGAAGCATAGACAAGCTTCCTGAATCTGTCCAGTGCCCTAGACTCTCTGTTAGAGAGGTGGACAAAGGAAAGTACAGTTGTGTACACTTACCATAAATGTAGACGTTCGAGTGTATTCACTGTTGCAGTCCTCACATATGGGTTATCAGGCTCCCAGTAGCCCTCAGTCAGCCCGAATACCAGAGTCCTTGGTATATAACGTCAGCTGCCGCCAGCTGTAAAACTGATGTCAGTACATCAGGTATAAAGGGAGGCAGCCAATGCCATTTCCTCAGTTTTACTTGCCTTAACTGTCAGGAGCCCCCAAAAGAAGGCTAACCCAAGAATGGTAGCACCCTGGACAAATGTCATACAAAAAATAAAAATCTATAGTCTGTGCCTTAGGAAAAAAGGGGGAATGGAGGATGGGAAACCAGGACTGCAAAAGTGAATAAACTTGAACATCTACATTTATGGTAAGTGTACACAACTGTACTATGATCTTCATGTTTCACTGTTGCAGTCCTCACATATAGGTTGATTCCCAAAGCCCAGTAAGAAGACAAAGGGGGAGGAAGGATCACAGATAAAGGGTTGGTAAGGAGGCACTGCAAAACTGCCAAGGCAAAACCAGTCTTGGATTTAGAAAACAAAGGTAGATTGTAATGCTTTGTGAAAGTATGGACAGAAGACCAAGTAGCTGCTTCTAGAATGTCCTTAGTAGGCACACCTCTCAGAAAGGCTGCAGAGGTAGAGGCTGCTCTAGGAGAATGGGTCCTAATACCCTAAGAGAGAACCCCCCCATGATGCAGGTAACAAAACGGAATACAATGAGCAATCCACTTGGAGATGGTTTGTTTTGAAATAGCTTTACCCTGAGCCTCAGGAGCAAAACTAACCAAGAGCTGTTCTGATTTTCTAAAGGATTTAGTCCTGTCTAAGTAAAATCTCAGCTGTCTATGCACATCGAGTGCAGAATCCTTTCCCCTTTATTTTGGGGATTGTTGAAAAATGTAGGCAGGTGAATAGACTGGTTAAGGGTTAAACTGGAAACCACCTTAGGCATAAAGGAGGGATTGGTTCTCACAGAAACCCGATCTGAGTGAAAAATAATGAAAGGTTCTACTGCCATTAAGGCTTGCAGCTCAGATACCCTTCTAGCTGAAGAAATAGCTGAAAGGAAAGCAGTCTTCCAGGATAGAAACTTCAAATCTGCAGAGGCAGCTGGTTCAAAGGGAGGCAGAGTAAGTTTTTAAAGAACAAAATTAAGATCCCAACAGGATTAAGAGCTCTTCTGGGAGGTCTAAGATTACTAGCTCCCCTCAGGAACTGCTTTATCAAGGGGTGAGAAAAAATGGGTTGCTCAAAAGAACAATGAGCCGAAATTGCTGAAGTGTGAATTTTGATTGAAGAAAAGGAAAGTCCACCATTAAGAAATCCTGCTAGGTAGTCATGAATGAGTGAAAGAGAAGGATAAGAAGAGTCTTCTCCTTTAGCTAGCATCCAAGAGCAAAATCTCTTCCATTTATCTGCATAGGATTTTCTTGTGCTAGGCCTCCTGGCCTCATGAAGAACTTCAACCACCTGTTGGGAAAGATTTAAAGTATTAGCCAGGCAGTTAAATGCAGAGTTTGAAGATGAGGATGAAGGAACTTTCTCCCTCCCTGAACCAACAGATCTGGTACCAGGGGAAGATGCCCAGGCTGAGCCTGGGAAAGGCTGCGAAAGTGGCGATACTAATGCTGCCTGGGCCAATCTGGAGCTATCAGAATAGCCTTTGTTTTTTTTGTCCCTTATCTTTAGCAGCACTCTGGGAAGAAGAGGCAGAGGAGGGAATGCATAAACTCAGAGATGTGTCCATGGGAAGGACAATGCATCCACCCTCCAAGCTTTGTTGTGAAACTCTCTGGTGCAGAAGGTTGGAAGGAGATGATTGGTTTGAGAAGAGAAAAGATCCACTTGTGGAGTGCCCCAATGATGAATGATGCGATGGAAAATGTCGTTGTTCAGTTGCCACTCGTGAGGATCCAGAAAGTACAGTTGTGTACACTTACCATAAATGTAGATGTTCGAGTGTATTCACTGTTGCAGTCATCACATTTGGGTTATCTGCTTGCAGTAGCCCTCAGTCGGCCTGATTATCAAAGTCTTGGGTCCTGCGTCGGTTGCTGTCTGATGACATCCGTGACGTCAGGCAGTCAGGGGTATAAAGCATGCAGCCGACGCCATTACATCAGTTTTTCTTGCCCCAGATGTCAGGTGCCCCCCAAATGGGAAGCAATGAAATACATATAAATAAATACAAGGATATACCTCCAACAAAAAAGCAAATACACCAAAAAGCTTTAATGCATAGTAAAGGAGCATAGAGGTATAGCCAAAAGAAGTCAGGGGGCTGGAGGGAGGGTAACCAAGACTGCAACAGTTAATACACTCGAACACCTACATTTATGGTAAGTGTACACAACTGTACTATGTTCTTCATGTTTCACTGTTGCAGTCACCACATTTGGGTAGATTCCCAATGCTAAGGATGGGAGGAGGAATTTAGATAGCATAAAAGGAGGGGGTGTACCCATATTCATCAAAGATACCTACACCTCCAGGTTAGTGGCACAGCATGATACCTCTGAGATCATCCATGTGCAACTAACATCAGGCAAATCTGCAATGCAAATTGTAGCCTGCTACAGATCACTCTCCACGACCAAGGACCACCACTCCGCCTTTCTGGAGACACTGGAAAACATGAAGGTCCTACCAAACACTCTGATATTGGGCGATTTCAATTACCCTACCATTAACTGGGAAAACTTCTCAAGTACAAACTCCCAGGTCCAGCGCTTCCTGGAATTTATCAACTCAAATGTCCTGGATCAGCTGGTAAACTCCCCTATCAGAGGTGAAAACATATTGGACCTGGTCATCACCAGGATGGGTGACAGGTGTTTCACACCGAAGGTCAACCCGTCACTGGTTAGATCAGACCATAAAATAATCACTCTGGATGTCCACACCACACCACCACATCAAACCAAGGAAACCACAGTGAAACACTTTTCTATAGCAAACTTCACCTGACTTAAGACAGAGGTGGTAAGTTTCACAGCCCCCACGCTAAAGGATAACAGTGTCCAAGATGCAGGAACCTTTACAAATGCACTCTATGAGCATCTACAAGGATGCATGGATCGTGCTATCCCTAGCAAAACCAAGACTCACTCCCCTAAGAGAAGGAAACCAGTCTGGTGCACCCCTGCCATAAACAGGCCATACAATAGAAGGAGGAAACTAGTTCAGAAAAAAAGCAAATCGCAAGGAAATACATCCCTGATCAATATCAGTAAGAAACTAAGGTCCCTCATAAAATCCTCCAAGGCTAACTTCGAAAGAAAAATAGCCAAGGATTCGAAAGATAACCACAAAGCCTTCTTTAGCTATGTCAAGAATCTAAGTGGCAACTCACAGGTATGCTCTGAGCTAGTGCAAAATAGCACAAAATATACTGAACCCACTGATATTGCTGGGTCTATATTAGAATATCGAAAGATGTAAACACCGAATGTTTAAATGTCGAACTGTATTCAGCGAAAGCTGAAAACAACGAACATACAGAGCAGCAAATTTTTTCCTAGGGAAAAAATTTGCTGTTCCAAAACACATACACACAACACAAGCACACCAAACAAACAGCAATCCACACACATACACCTAAAATCTTACACCTAACCCTACACTAAACTATACACACACCACTAACTATCCACTTACCTTAACCCAAACCCTAACTCTAAGGTCCGTCACTATCGCACACTCACCTCACCCGCGCCCTAACCCTAACTCACCTACACCGCCCTAACCCTCACGTCCACACAATCACACACTTACCTGATGCGCGCCCTAACCCTAACTCACCTAACCCACCCTAACCCTCACATCCACACAATCGCACACATACCTATCCCGCGCCCTAACTTTAACTCACCTAACCCACCCTAACCCTCACGTCCACACAATCGCACACATACCTAACCCGCACCCTAACCCTAACTAACCTAACCCACACTCAATTGCACACTTACCTGAGCCCAACCCTTAACTTTCCACCACAGTGCTGAAAATACCGAAGCAACAGAAATGGACAAGAAAAAAATCGGTTTTCTGTTGCTTCGATATTTTCAGCTTTCGCTGAATACAGTTCTACATTTAAACATTCTGTGTTTACATCTTTCGATATTCTAATATAGACCCATATTGCCAACATCCTGGCAGATAGATTCAGTGCAAACTTCACCCACTCTCACCCCCAAAAGGGCCCACAACAATACCAGAAAAGTGTAGTATCCCGGAAATCACAGACGCACAGGTGAAAACAGCCCTTTCAAAAGCCAAAAGCACAGCGTCAATGGGGCCAGATGGTGTCCCAGGCTGCGTCTTGCATGAACTACAGAACAAACTTACCCCCCACCTAAACACACTGTTCAACCTCAGTCTCTCCACAGGCTACGTGCCCATAGAATGGCGCACAGCAACGGTTATTCCACTCCAAAAAGGAGGGGCCACAACTGACCCTGGTAACTATCACCCCATAAGCCTGACCAGCCTGGTCTGCAAGGCTATGGAGCGCATCATCATGGAACTCATTAACAAAGACATTGGGAACCTCCAAACACTTGACCCGACCCAGTTTGGCTTTGTTAAGGGCAGATCATGCCAACTAAACCTGGTTGACTTCTTCGAGACAGTCACCAAGGCCATATATGAGGGTAAGGTAGTTCAAACAGCCTACCTTGACCTCGCCAATTCTTTTGACACCATTCCCCACTCAGGAATTATAGAAAAACTCACCAGCCTGAACATAAACCCCTACGTCATGAGATGGGTTGCCAACTGACTTACAGACAGAACTCACACAGTAAGAATAGCGGGCTCCAGGTCTGACTTTAAACCAGTCACAAGTGGTGTCCCACAAGGCTCGGTCCTGGGACCCCTACTGTTCGGCATATACTTCTAAGAAGTACAGGCAAACACAGGAGGACTATGGATAACAGAGTTCGCCGATGACTGCAAACTGGGAGCCATAATTGACTCTCCGGCTGACACGAACATTCTCCAAAAGGGCTTTACTGAGACACTGAGACGGACACCTGGTGTCAAACTCATGGTCTCAAACTAAATGCCAAAAAATGCATAGTCATCCCGTTTGGGAAAAACAAAACACCCATGAATTACCACATAAGTGGCAGCCCCCTTAATACAGAAGAGGTAATAAGAGATCTGGGGACCCAGGTAGATAGTAATCTCTCCTTTGACAATCATACTGCCAAAGTAATTAGGAAATCCTTCTATGTAGCCCATCTAATTACTAAAGGGTTTGCATCTAGAAATAAAGAGGTTATAGTGCCCCTCTACTCGTCACTCATCAGACCCATCATAGAGTAGAATGCCCCATTTGGGATGTACCTCACAAGACACTTCCAACAGCTGGAAACACCACAAAAGTACCACACCAAGAGGATTACTGGCCTCAAACATATGTCCTATGCAGCCCGACTGGAAAAACTCCAGCTGGCCTCAGTCGCATATTGCTTACTCAGAGGTAATCTCTGCCTGACTTACACAGCCATGTCCAACTCAGAATTGATGGACATGCTCAACCTAAAGAAATCCAAGTCACTGCGAGCCACTCACTCTAGTGAGCTAAACCTCGCCACAACAATAAACAGAACATGCTGGAGGGATAGATTCCTGTCACAGAGACTCCCCATGCTTTGGAACAAAATTCTTAACTAAATTAGGCAGAGCCCCTCACTAACACTCTTCAAGAGAAACATTGACGAGTGGATGGGTAAAAGAAAATACACCCCTGGGATCACTTCATTGGCTCTTCTTGACAGAGGCTCAGTTAATTAATCAATGGGGCGGCGAAAGCTGGCACACTCTCGCTAGGCTTATAAATGACCTTGGGCAGATAGCCTAGTACCTACCTATGAACCTATTAGGACCAACTCTAAGGCCCTGCAAGACTGCAGTGGCAAAACCAGCTCTGGATTTAGAGAAAATTGGCAAATGGTAATGCTTGGTGAAAGTATGTACAGAACTCCAGATAGCAGCTTCTAGGATGTCTCTGGTAGGGACACCTCTGAGAAAGGCTGTAGAGGCAGATGCAGCCCTGGTGGAATGGGGTCTAATTCCCTGTGGGATAGGCTTTCCATTGTGCTTACAGCAGAAATGAATGCAATGGCCTATCCATTTAGAAATGTTTTGCTTTGAAATAGCCTTCCCCTCTGCCCCTGCAGCAAATGCCACCAGCAGTTGTTCAGATATTCTTTGAGGTTTAGTCCTGTCCAAGTAAAATCTAAGTTGTCTGTGCACATCTAAGGGGTGCAGTATCCGTTCCCCTTTGTTCTGTGGATTAGAAAAGAAGTTTGGCAAATGAATGGATTGATTAAGAGTCACACTGGATACCACTTACAACATGAAGGAGGGATTTGTCCTGAGGGAATACCCTGTCCGCATGGAAGATGATGAAAGGCTCCACTGCCATAAGGGTCAGTAACTCAGATACCCTTCTTGCTGAAATGATTGCTAAAAGGAATGCTGTTTTCCAAGAAAGGAATTTTCACTCTGCACTTGCAGCTGGCTCAAAAGGAGGCAGAGTGAGTTTTTCCAATACAAAGTTAAGGTCCCAGGCTGGAGTTGGGGCTCTTCTGGATGGTCTTAAGTTTTTGGCCCTTCTGAGAAACTGCTTGAGCAGTGGGTGAGAAAAGAGGGGCGGTCCTGTGTTGTAATGAGCTGAAATGGCTGAGGTGTGAAAAGACCCTTGTGAAGCATCTCAGTTAAGTATTGAAGAATCTGAGGTAAATTGGGTGCTGCTGTGGCCATCCCTTGAGTTTGGTTCCAGGCATAGAATATTTTCCATTTTTCAGCATAACATTTTCTAGTACTAGGCCTCCTTGCCTCCAAAATGACATCCAAAACTTGTTTACTGAGGGATGGTAATGGAGACATTAGATAATTAGCCAGGCTGCCAGGTTCAGAGTTTGAAGCTGGGGGTGCAGAATCTGGCTCTCCTGCTGTATCAGCAGGGTAGGGGTCTGAGGCAGGTGCCATGGGGCTAGCTGTGACACACTGCGCAAGAGGGGGTACCAGTGTTGACGTGGTCAGTCTGGAGCAATCAGTATCATTCTTGGTTTGTCCTGTTTGATCTTTAGTAGTACTTTGGAGAGGAGAGGCAGAGGAGGAAAGGCATAAACTGATAGATTTTCCAGCTGAAGGACAGAGCATCCACTTTCCAAGCAAGCTTGTGGGGAGCCCTTGTGCAGAATTTGTCCAACTGGTAGTTCTGGGGGGAGGCAAACAGGTCTATATCTGGGCTCCCCCATTTGTTTATCAAGATGTTGAAAGTCCTTGGTTCCAGTTTCCACTTGTGTGGGTCCATGAGATTTCTGCTTAGCTCGTCTGCCAGTGTATTTAGTTTTCCTGGCAGGAATTGAGCCTGTAGATGCACTTGGTAGCTCAAGGCTGTGTTCCACAGAGCAATGGCTAGTCTGCAGAGGGGATAGGAATGGGTACCCCCCCCCCGCTTGTTTATGTACCACATAACAGTGGTGTTGTCCGTCTTTACTATTAATTGTCCTGGAAGAATGTGGTCCTTGAAGGCTGTCAGAGCATTCTGTACAGCTAGCATTTCTTTTTGATTAATATGCAGGTGTACTTGACTTGGGTTCCATTTGCCCTGAATGCACTTCCCTGCCAGGTGAGCCTCCCATGCATAGTCTGATGAGTCTGTTGTTAGGGTTTGGGCAGCAGGGGTAGAGTGAATGGTAGTCCCTTGTTTTGGTGGCAGGCCGCTGCCCACCAAAGGAATTCTAACCGTAGGCAAGGTATGATAGGAACCATTGCTTCTAGATCCTGAGAATATTGACACCATAGGCTTTTTAGATACCATTGTAGTTTCCTCATATGCAGCCTTGCATATGGAATTAGTAGAATGCACGAGGCCATAAACCCCAAGGCTTGCAGTATTTGCCTTGCAGATAGCAGGGTTTTTGTGGCCAATAGTTTGAAGTAAGTTGTCAAATGAGTTTGTTTCTCTGGCGTGAGGAAAGCCATCTGGGAAGTTGTGTTCAAGTTTGCTCCCAGGAATATAATTTGTTGACAGGGTACCAGCTGTGATTTATTTTCATTTATGGTGTACCTCAGACAAGTTAGCACCTTTTGTACAAATGCCAGATGATTCAAAAGTATGTCCTAGCTTTCTGCCTGAATTAGACAATTGCCCAGGTATGGGTATGTTTGAATATTTCTTTGCCTGCAAAATGCAATGACTGGAGCTAGGCACTTTGTGAATACCCTGGGTGCAGTAGATAAGCCAAAGGGCAGTGCAGACAACTGATAGTGCATGCAGCCTGCTTTGAAGCCCGGGTATCTTCTGCAAGATTCCTTGGCTGGGATGTGCAGGTAGGCTTCCTTTAAATCCAGTATTGCCAACCAGGCATCTTTGCCTATCATGGGAAGCAACTGGTGAAGAGTTAGCATCTTGAATTTTGGAATCACCAAAAAGGTGTTTAGAATAAAAAGGTCCAGGATAGGACGCCATGAGTTGTCTTTTCTGGGTACCAGGAAAAGTCTTGAGTAGAAACCTTGTTCCTTTTCCTCTTCTGGTACAGTCAGGATAGCTTTTAATCTTAAGAGAGAGAGTATTTGCTTTTGAGCCTCTGCCCACTGATTTGGGGGCAGATCTGGCCAACCGTTTGGGGTTGGTAACGTGTGGAAGTGAAATCTGTATCCTTGGGAAACTATGTTTAAAGCCCTTTTGTCCTGGGTAATGATTTCCCAGTTTTTTGCTTGCAGAGCAATCTTTCCCCCTAAAGAGGCAATCAGTTGAGAAGTGCTTGGAATTTTTAAAGGTAAGTCATTGAGAAAGCTTACCATAGGGGGAGTCTTACTACTCCCTGATTTGAAAGTGGGAGCCCCCCACTGCTTAGTCCTGTGCGTACCCTGCAACTGAAGCCTGGTTGTTCTGCTGGTTCTGGGTTTGAACTGAGAAGGTCTGGAAGAGGCAGGAAAGGACCAATTTTTTGAGGGCCAATGCCTACTAAATCTTGGAGGCTGCACTTGTAAGAAATCTTTAACAGTTTGCATAGATTTAGCTTTTTCCTCCATCTTTTTAAAAACTTCTTCTGCTTTGTTGCCAAACAGGCGGCCCTGATTTAAGGGAGCATCCAGCAATTTAGTTTTAACATGATCTGGCAAAGATTGCTCCTTAAGCCAAGCATGCCTTCTAAGTACAGACCCGGTGACAACAGCGCTGCAAGATGCCTCCAGTGCATCAAAACCACATTGTAAAGTATGTTTTACAACCTGTTCAGCAGAATGCATTAAATCCTGTAAATCCTTACTTTCAGCATAATCAGGAATCAACATCATTTTCTGTTTAAGCAATCCAATAATATGCTGCTGATACTTTAACATATGAAACTGGCAGTTTAAGGCCCTGATGGCCAAGGTTGCAGAGGTGTATACCTTCTTACCCCATCTATCCAGGGCCCTGGCATCTCTATCAGAGGGGGTAGGATTTTTGGCAGTAGTAGCCTTAATGCCCTTGGGTCCCTGTGAAATGGTTTCAGGATCCGCAGTAGGATTTTTAAAAAGGAACTTGTGAGAATCAGGAACCCTGTAATATCTATCAGGTTTTTTGGGAACAGGAGGTAAAGAGTCAGGGGCCAAGCTAGATTCCGAAAAGGCATCGTCAACAATGTCCAGCACAGGAGGGATAGCTAAAGGCCTGTGTTGGGGCAGGAGTAAGAAATCTCTAAGCCTCTTTTTAGAATCAGAGTAATCCTGGCTTTCCCAGTGAAAATGCTCCCTAAGAGTATGCAAGGTTTCACCAAAAGAAAAATCCTCTGGGGGAGAAGCAGGGGGAATAGAGTCCTCTGCATCAGATTCCTCATAGGTAGATAAGGGTAAATCCGGGTCATGAGAGGGGACAGAAAGTTCAAAATCCTGGTCAGAAGTATTATAAGCAAACTCAGTCCTAGGTCCCTTAGAGGGGGAAGGTTGGCTTCCCCTGACTAAAGTAATAAGGTCTTCAGCCATTCTTATCATTTGTTTTTTAGGCATAGAGGCCTGACCATGCGGTCTGTGCGTCGGTTTCCTAGGCATGGTTCGAGTTTTAGGCCTTGAAGAAGAAGATGGTGTCGGTTTAATATGCAAGTCAGTAGGCCTGAATACACCCTCAGAAGCCGGTGCCTGCACAGCAGCTCCGGACCCATCCAAGGTAGAGACATCCAGAAGTTCCACAGTTGAAGCATCTTGCGGCATACCGGACTCCGAATGGGTCTCAGTAAAGGCCTGCAAATCTGAAGTAGCGGGTATCAGGGGCAGTGAAAGCGCCTCACTGAATTCCAGCGAACTGGCGACCAGCTTAGGAGAAGCGTCGTCGGCAGCTTTCTACCTAAGCGGCCTGTCTATGTCTTTATCTTTGTGTTTTTTTCGGAATGTCGGTAGTCAGGTGGCTTACCGAAGACATATCTGGATAATTGAACTGAGCACCAAAATATTTAGAAGCGAAAATATACCGATGAGGAATAGTTTGTGGTTTAAATAAGGCACAAAACTGACAGCGAGGTATGTCGTGGTCAGGGCCTAGGCAAGGAATACAGTACGAATGAAAATCTTTATGAGGTATTTGCTTTCCACAAAAAATACAATTATTGACTTTTACTGACATCAGTTTAGAGCAAGAAAAAGTTTCCCCAATGGGGTACTTAGCTTTAGTTGAAGACTTTGGTTCTGAAACTCGAAAACGAAAATTTCAGGAGTCAGCCGACCGGCACTAGCAAACTGCTTCTGCTTCGGGCACTGCACGGCAAGAAAGACTGATGTAATGGCATCGGCTACATGCTTTATACCCCTGACTACCTGACGTCATGGAAGATGAGACAGCAACCGACGCAGGACCTAAGACTTTGATAATCAGGCCAACTGAGGGCTACTGCAAGCAGATAACCAAAATGTGATGACTGCAACAGTGAAACACGAAGAACATCATGTCTGCTCAAATGATCTGCCAAGGAGTTTAGCCTCCCTGGTAGATACTGGGCTATTAGATGTAAGCCCATGGATGCTGTTATGGACCATAGTCTCATGTTTTGTCTGCACAAGGGGTAAGAGTGAGTCCTCCCTTGCTTGTTGATGTACTACATGACTGTGGTATTGTCTGTCCTGATCAGCAGAGTCCCACGTTAGAGTAGATCCTTGAAAGCCAGCAAGGCCTGCTGCACTGCCATCAATTCTTTTAAGTTTATGTGCAGATGAATCTGCTGGGTGCTCCAAGTCCCCTGTATGCCCCTGTCCTCCAGAAGAGCCCCCCATGCAACATCTGAGGCGTCTGTGGTGAGAGTCTGGCTGGTGGGCAGAAAGGCAGACCCTTGTTCTGAGAACAGGCTGTTGCCCACCAGAGGAATTCCATTTGTAGACAGGGAATCAGGGGAAGAATCAAGTCTAAGTCCTGTGTGTGCTGACACCAAAGATTCTTGAGGTACCACTGAAGTTTTCTCATATGCAGCCTTGCATATGGGATCATCAAAATACATGAAGCCATGAACCCCAGTGTTTGCAGGAATTGCCTTGCAGAGAGCTGGGTCATGCTTGCCAAGTTCATGAAGTAAGCAGAAAGATCTTCTTGCTTCTGTTGAGAGAGGAATACCATCTGGGTGGCTGTATTCAGACTCGCTCCCAGGAAAACAATCTCCCTTGAAGGAACCAACTTTGACTTCTTTTCGTTGAGAGTGTAACCCAAAGAGGTGAGAATGTTCTTCACGAAATCCAAATCCTTTTCTAGTTGTTCTTGAGAGTTTGCTTGAATGAGACAGTCGTCCAGGTAAGGATAAATCTGAATGTTTCTCTGCCTGCAAAAGCAATGGCTGGAGCCACGCACTTCGTAAAAACTCTGGGAACAGTAGAAGGGCAATGCAGAGAATTGAAAGTGTTGCTCCCCAGCCCTGAAGCGAAGGAGCTGCCTGCAACTTTCCCTTATTGGGATGTGCAGATAAGCCTCCTTGAGATCCAAAGTTACCAGCCATGAATCCTTGCCCAGCGTTGGTAGTAATTGTTGAAGGGTGAGCATTCTGAATTTGGGAATTACCACAAAAGTGTTTAGAATGGACATATCCAGAATAGGGCGCCGGGTGCCCCATTTCTTGAGTATCAGAAAAAGCCTTGAATAAAAACCTAGGCCTGCCTGATTTGCAGGAACTGGCTCTATAGCCCCCATAGTCAGTAGAGAAGAAATTTGAGTTTTTACCTCTGCCCTGAGTGTTCTGAGTATGTCTGGGTATCCTTGTAAAACAGGGAAGGTGCGAAAGTAAAACTTTTAGCCTTGGTTTACTATACTGAGAACTCATTTGTCGTCTGTGATGGTAGACCATACCTCTGTGAACCTGGCTAACCTTCCCCCCAAAGGAAACCCAGGGTCCGCAGAGGTAAGCACAAAGTCATTGAGAATGTTTGCTTTGGGAAGCTGGCTTATAACTCCATGATTTAGCAGAAGAAAAATGCCATTGTTTAGCCCTTTGAGGGGAAGAAGCCTGCCCTCTGGAAGATCTGAAACCCCTAGGCCTAGAGCAACCCTGCTTGCCAGGATCAGGAAAAGACCAACTCTTGGAAGGATAATGCCTACTAAACCGAGGAGGCTGAACCTGAAGGAAATCTTTTACAGCTTGCATTGATTTTGCCTTATCCTCCAACTTCTTTAGTACCTCCTCAGCCTTATTACCAAAAAGATTGTCCTTGTGCAAAGGAACATCCAGTAATTTAGATATAACTGGTTCAGAAAGAGGCTGCTCCTTCAGCCAAGCATGCCTTCTATTTACGGAACCAGTGGCTACTGCTCTGCAGGAAGTCTCCAAAGTGTCAAAACCACAATGAAGTGAATGCTTATTAACTAAAGTGGCAGAATTCAATAAGTCTTGTAAATCTTTGTTTTCCGTCATGGAAGGAATATCTCCAAGTTTAGCCTTAATAGCCTCCAAAGTATGCTGCTGATACTTAAGCATGTGAAAAAGACAATTCACGGATCTAATGGCAAGAGTTGCAGAGGTATAAACCTTTTTCCCACCTGTCCAAGGCCCTAGATTACTTATCAGAAGGCATAGAGTTTTTAGCAAAATGTAGCCTTAACACCCTTGGGGCCTTGAGAAATAATTTCTGGATCAGCAGTAGGATTTTTAAAAAGGAATTGCTGAGATTCAGGAACCATGTAATACCTATCTAGTTTTCTGGGGGCAAGAGGGACAGAATTAGGAGTTTAAGAATTTTCCATGAAAACATCATCCACAGCTTCCAAAACTGGAGGTATAGCCAGAGGTTTATTGTGTGGCAAATCTAAAAATTCCCTGAGTCTTTTCTTAGACTGTGGAAAATCCCGATATTCCCATTTAAAATGCTCCCTAAGAGTATTCAAAGTATCCCCAAAGGAAAAAATCTTCTGGAGGGGAGGCAGAAGGGATAGAGTCCTCAGCATCAGAATCCTCAAAGCCAGAAAAAAGTAGAGAATTTCCTTCTTCACCAGCAGACAAACTGGAAATCTCAGAATCTGAGACAGACAAAACATCAGGAGATAATTCCCTAGCCCTCTTTGAAGGCGGGGGGGGGGGGGTGAGAGCCCCTAATCAGGGAAAGAAGATCACCAGCCATCTTTACCAACTGGGACTGAGGTACCGGAGGGGAGGCCGACGCCTGCTTGTGAGTAGGTTTGCGGCTGGAAGGTTTACTAGAAATCCGGAGGGACTCGGGAGGCCTAGCAACTGTAGAAGTCTGAATTAAGGTAGTCAGTCTGGTTCAGGTCTCATGTCGAAAAGAAGAGGCATCAGAAGCCGGTGCCCGCAAAGCAGCTCCAGACCCATCTGACAGGCGGAGAGTCTGAAGACAAAATAGCAGCCTGTGGCATGGAGGGCTCTGTAAAGTTCTCGGCAGTGACTTGCGGCTGAGAATCTGGAAAGCATCTCACTGACTACTGCTGTGCTGACGACCAATTTCACCGGTGCGTCATCAGTAGATCCAACCCTAGGCCTGTCGCGGTCCTTGTCTTTGCGTTTCCTAGGTACATCCGAAGTTGGGAGACAAGAAGACGCCATACTGATGAACTTAGGCCACACTCCGAAATGCTTATACAAAATCTTAGCTCTACGTCATATGGTACGCGGGGTTAAAGGAAGCACAGAGATTGCAGTTAGGGACGTCGTGCTCAAGGCCCAAACAAGTAATATAATAGGAATGGAAATCATGGTGCGGAATCTGTTTTCCACAGGCAAGACAATTATTAACTTTATCTGACATTCGTTAAAGCAAGAAAAGTGGATCCCCAACGGGGTACTTATCTGAAGGCGTCTTCAACTTGGTAGTCAGAAAGCAAAACGAAGGCAAACAGACAACCGGCATTAGTGCAAATTGCATCTGCTTCGGGCTCCGCGACAAGAAAGACTGAGGAAATGGCACTGGCTGCCTCCCTTTATACCTGACGTACTGACATCAGTTTTACAACTGGCGGCAGCCGACGTCATATACCAAGGACTCAGGTATTTGGGCCGACTGAGGGTTACCGGGAGCCAGATAACCCATATGTGAGGACTGCAAAGTACATTTGTGTAAACTTACCATAAATGCAGATGTTCAAGTGTATTCACTGTTGCAGTCATTACATTTGGGTAATCTGCTGGCAGGTTGCCCACAGTCGGCCTGAATAACAAAGTCTTGGGACCTGCGTCGGTTGCTGTCTCCTCTTCCATGACGTCAGGTCATCAGGGGTACAAAACATGCAGCCGACGCCATTTTAATCAGTTTTTCTTGCCCCAGATGTCAGATGCCCCCCAAATGGGGAGCAAAAAAAAAAATATATATATATATATATATATATATAAACTGTAAATATATAAATGCACCTTAGAAACATAAAATTTACCTTCAACTAAAGCAAATACACCACAAAGGCTTTTGAGTATAGTGAAGGAAAGAAAAGGTATGGAATGGGGGATGGCGGGTGGGTAACCAGGACTGCAACAGTGAATACACTCGAACATCTACATTTATGGTAAGTGTACACAACTGTACTATGTTCTTCGTGTTTCACTGTTGCAGTCATTACATTTGGGTAGAATCCCAAAGTTATGGATGGCAGGATGGAACTAAACAGCATTAGGAGCAGCTATAAGGCCCTGCAGGACTGCACTGGCAAAGCCTGCCCTAGATTTAGAGAATAGAGGTAAATGATAATGCTTTGTGAACATATGAAGAGAGCTACAAGTAGCAGCTTCTAGAATGTCTTTGGTTGGGACCCCTCTGAGAAAAGCTGCTGAATTAGAGGCAGCCCTGGTGGAATGGGATCTGATCCCCTTGGTCACAAGTTTACCATGGTGCAAATAGGAGAAACTAATGCAGTGGCTTATCCATTTAGAAATAGTCTGCTTTGATATAGCCTTCCCCTCTGATTTTGCAGCAAATGCTACCAGTAGTTACTCAGACTTTCTTAGAGATTTTGTTCTGTTTAAGTAGAATCTTAGTTGTCTGTGTACATCCAATGAATGCAGAATCCACTCCCCCTTGTTCTGCGGATTTGGAAAAAATGTTGGCAGGTGAATGGTCTGGTTAAGAGCCACACTGGATACCACCTTAGGCATAAAGGAAGGGTTGGTTCT
This sequence comes from Protopterus annectens, assembly GCF_019279795.1. Taxonomy (NCBI): domain Eukaryota; kingdom Metazoa; phylum Chordata; order Ceratodontiformes; family Protopteridae; genus Protopterus; species Protopterus annectens. Next base: position 1,979,785,479 of record NC_056729.1, on the reverse strand, counting down.
GAGGGCCACACTGTCTGGGTAAAATATAATGAAAGGCTCCACTGCCATGAGAGCCTGTAGTTCTGAAACCCTTCTAGCTGAAGTGACTGCCAAAAGAAAAGCTGTCTTCCAAGATAGAAATTTTATATCCGCAGTAGCTGCTGGTTCAAAAGGAGGCAGGGTGAGTTTTTCCAGCACAAAATTGAAGTCCCATGCAGGAGTTGGTGCTCTCCTGGGAGGCCTTAAATGTTTGGCCCCTCTGAGATACTGTTTTAGCAGTGGATGAGAAAAGAGGGGAGGCTCTGTGTTGTAATGAGCCGAGATGGCAGAGGCATGGATTTTTACTGAAGAAAAAGATAGGCCCTTGTCAAGCATCTCAGTTAAGTATTGTAAAATCTGAGGGACATTGGGCTTTGCTGTGTCTATTCCTTGTGCTTGGTTCCAAACACAGAATCTCCTCCATTTATCAGCATAAGATTTCTTATTTCTAGGCCTTTTGGCTTCCAAAATGACATCCATCACAGGTCTACTGAGAGGAGTGGTTTGAATAGTTAGTTGATTAGCCATGCTGCAAGATTCAGAGTTTGGAGCTGAGTGTGTAGAATTTGATAGTTCTGCTGAGACAGTAGATGAGGTGTTTGAGGCAAGTACCACGGAGGAAGGTGTGACATATTCCTTAGAAGTGGGTACCAGTGTTGGTGAGGCCACTCCGGAGCAATTAGAATCATTTTTGGTTTTTCCTGTCTGACTTTTAGTAAGACCTTGAAGAGTAGAGGCAGAGGGGGAAAGGCATAGACTGATAGGTTTTTCCCAGCTGAAGGATACAGCATCCACTTTCCATGCTTTTTTGTGATGAGTTCTTGTGCAGAATTTGTCCAACTGATAGTTTTGGGGAGAGGCAAATAGATCTATGTCTGGGCTTCCCCATTTCTGTGTTAACATGCTGAAGATTTGTGGATCCAGTTTCCATTCATGCGGGTCCATAAGATTTCTGCTTAGGTCGTCTGCCAGAATATTTTGCTTTCCTGGCAGGAATTAAGCTTGAAGATGTATTTGGTAAGACAAGGCTGTGTTCCACAAGGCCATGGCTAATCTGCAAAGGGGGTAGGAATGGGTACCCCCCTGCTTGTTTATGTACCACATAACTGTGGTGTTGTCCATCTTTATCAGTAGTTGTCCTGGATGAAGTAAGTCCTTGAAGGCTGTCAGAGCATTCTGAACAGCTAGCATTTCTTTTTGGTTGATATGCAGATGCATTTGGTTTGGGCTCCATTTGCCCTGAATGCATCTCCCTGCCAGATGGGCCCCCCAAGCATAGTCTGATGTGTCTGTAGTTAGGGTTTGGGTGGCAGGGGGTAGAGTGAATGACTGTCCCTTGTTTTGGTGACATGTCTCTGCCCACCAAAGAAACTCCTGTTGTAGGCAGGGAATGAGAGGAATCATTGTTTCCAGGCTGTGACAATGCTGACTCCATAAAATTTTTAGGTACCATTGAAGTTTCCTCATATGCAGTCTCGCATATGGAATTAGTAGAATGCAGGATGTCATGAACCTCAAAGCCTGCAGAATTTGTCTTGCAGATAACTGGGTTTTTGTTGCCATTTGTTTGAAGTATGTTGTCAATTGTATTTGTTTGTCTGGTGTAAGGTAAGCCATCTGGGCAGTTGTATACAAGCTTGCACCCAGGAATGTAATTATTTGAGAGGGTACCAGTTATGATTTCTTTTCATTGATGGTGTACCCTAGGCATGCTAAAAGCCTTTTCACAAACGCCAGATGTTGAAGAAGAGTGTCCTTGTCCTCTGCCTGAATGAGACAATCGTCCGGATAAGGATAAACTTGAATGTTTCTTTGTCTGCAGAATGCAATTACTGGTGCCAGGCACTTTGTAAAAACCCTGGGCACAGTAGATAAGCCAAAGAGCAATGCAGAGAATTGGTAATGCAAAAAACCTGCTTTGAAGCGGCGGTATCTTCTGCAAGATTCCCTTATTGGGATATGTAGATATGCCTCTTTGAAGTCTAGAGTTACTAACCAAGCATTCTTGCCTAGCATAGGCAGTAGCTGTTGTAAAGTTAACATTTTGAATTTTGGAATGTGCAGGAATGTGTTCAGATTCGATAAGTCCAGCATTGGACGCCATGAATTGTCTTTTCTGGGTACCAAGAAAAGTCTTGAATAAAATCCTTGTCCTTTTTCCCTTTCTGGTACCGGTCGAATAGCCCCCATATCCATGAGGGACATGACTTGTTTCTGGGCCTCTGCCCACTGGTTTTGAGGCAGATTCGGCCATCTGTTTGGAATTAGCAAAGTATGGAAATGAAATCTGTACCCCTGGGATACTATGCTTAATACCCACTTGTCCTGGGTAATTAACTGCCAACTTTGAGCATGAAGTGCTAGTCCCCCCCCCCAAGGGGACTGCCAAAAGATAAGTGCTTGGAGATGGTAGAGGAAAGTCATTGAGATTGCTTACTGTAGGGTTGTGCTTTGTTACCTCCAGATTTGGAGGTGGAGGCACCCCATTGCTTTGACCTGTAAGTTCCCTGTGATTGATGTCTGGAGCCTTTTGAGCGCCTGGGTTTGCACTGAGTGGCTCTGTTGGACACAGGAAAGGACCAATTTTTAGTAGGCCAGTGCCTACTGAACCTGGGTGGCTACACTTGCAAGAAATCTTTTACAGTTTGCATAGATTTAGCTTTGTCTTCCATTTTCTTTAAAACCTCTTCTGCCTTATTACCAAACAGAGTATCATGCTGCAAAGGGGCATCCAACAATTTAGCTTTAACATGATCAGGCAGATTTTGCTCCTTGAGCCAGGCATGCCTTCTTAACAACAGATCCAGTAACGGCGGCCCTACAAGAGGCCTCCAAGGAATCAAAACCACATTGCAAAGTATGCTTTCCAACCTGTTCTGCTGAATGCAATAAATCCTGTAATTCTTTATTTTCCACACAATCAGAAATCAAAATCATTTTCTGTTTCAGTAAGCCCATAACATGCTGTTGATATTTAAGCATATGAAACTGGCAGTTTAAAACCCTGATTGCCAAGGTTGCAGATGTATAAACCTTCTTACCCCATCTATCCAGCGCCCTGGAATCTCTATCAGAAGGGGTAGGATTTTGGGCTGTAGAAGCCTTAACACCCTTGGGACCTTGAGAAATAGTCTCAGGATAAGCAGCAGGATTTTTGAAAAGAAATTTGTGGGAGTCAGGAACTCTGTAATATCTGTCTGGCTTACTAGGAGCCAGAGGCAGGGAATCAGAAGCCATGCTTGATTCTGAGAACACATCATCAACAATGTCTAAAGCAGGAGGTATTGCCAAAGGCCTATGCTGAGGAAGAAGAAGGAAATCTCTAAGCCTCTTTTTTGATTCAGAGAAGTCCTCAACCCCTGATCAAGGTAATTAAATCCTCAGCCATTTTGATAATTTGTTTTTTAGGCATAGGGGCCTGAGCACGTGGCTCATGCATCGGTTTTTTAGACATAGAAATTGTTTTTGACCTTGTTTTTGTTGATGACATCGGTTTAATATAAAAATGTTGAGGCCTGAAAACACCCTCAGAAGCCGGTGTCTGCTCACCGGCTCTGGACCCATCCAAGGAAGAGATATCCACGGGTTCAATACTTTGCGAATCTCGCAGCATACCGGACTCCGAATGGGTCTCGGTAGAGGCCTGAGACTCAAAAGTAGTGGGTATCGGGGGCTGCGAAAGCACCTCACTGAGTACCGGCGACTGGCTTAGGAGAAGCTTTGTCGTCGGTTTTGGACCTCAACGGTCTGTCTGTCTTTTTCCTTGCGTTTTTTGTGAACTCCGCTAGTCGGATTGCTAACCGACGACATTTCAGGGTAGTTAAATCTTGAACCAAAATATTTAGAGGCAAAAATATACCGATGCTTAATAGTGCGTTGGTTAAATTTAGCACAAAACCGACAGCAAAGCACGTTGTGATCAGGGCCTAGGCAAGGAATACAGTACAAATGAAAATCTTTATGAGGTATTTGCTTCCCACAAGTAATGCAATTATTAACTTTTACTGACATCGGTAAGGAGCAAGAAAAAGTTTCCCCAACGGGGTACTTAGCTTAAAAAAGCTTAGTTTAAAGACTTCGGTTCCGACACTCGAAAACGAAAATTTCAGGAGTAGGCCGACCGGCACTTGTGAACTGCTTCTGCTTTGGGCACCGTGCAGCAAGAAAGACTGATTAAAATGGCATCGGCTGCATGTTTTATACCCCTGACGACCTGACGTCATGGAAGAGGAGACAGCAACCGACGCAGGACCCAAGACTTTATTCAGGCCGACTGAGGGCAACCTGCCAGCAGATTACCCAAATGTAATGACTGCAACAGTGAAACACGAAGAACATCAGTGAAACACGAACATCTTTGCTCTGCCAGTTCTTTCTTGATGGCCACAGCCATAACCATGGCATCAGCTGGTACTCCCTTATTCCAAAAAGTTTTATCCTTAGATGGTGCCAGGATCCTATAGGCTTTATCAAGTCAGGCTCCTTCCATGCCTGTCAAGAGACCAAATCAGTGAGCTCATTGGCAGGTGTAATCACCCAGGAGGTAAATGGGTCAGCGCGAAAGGCCTCCAGGAACACCAACCACTCTTGGGAAGGGTTATTAAGTGACCAACCACCCCCTTTGTTTTAGGAGCTCTAAGATGTCTTTAAATTAGACATCATCGAAAGATGATCTGTGGGACACTTCCCCTTCATCAAAGTCAGTGTCCTCTGCAACAGACTCATACGGAAGTCTAAGTGCCTCCTTTTACTCTTCCTATTCCTAGGGGCTTCTCCAGTGGGATGCTCGGGAGAAATGTCAAAACAGATTACTATACCCTGCTGGGATGTCTGGAGACTGGTTTGGGCAGGCTGTCCCACTAGAGCAGATGATCGAGGCACTGGACTCAGAATGGACTAAAACTGGGTAGTCGGAGCCAAAGAGGGAAAAAATTCTGAAGTCTTGGAACAGAGAAAGTTCTCTCCACTTCCTGGAAGGCAGAATGCCTCAGAGAAAAAAAACACAGATAAATCCGATAAGGTATGCTAACGGACCACTGGCTCCCTTCACCGCAAAGGCCAGCTACTCGAGGAAGGAGTTAAAGCCGAGCTGTCCAGCGTCAAAACCCCAAGGTGCAAAGACGGCTTTGACAACTTTGGAGTTGAGTCCCTAACACCTCGGAGCCGTCACCGATGCTACAGCACATTTTCAGATCCGAGGAAGACGACTCCAGGACTTTCTGATCCAATGGCTCCGAAACTGATGATTGGATTGGAGAAGAAGCTAACAATGGAGAAGTAGTACTGACAAGAGTCTCTGGACCCGATGGGGTTGGAACTTGGAGAACTCCCATTTGAATCTGCATCTTGAGGAACTCCTCATCATCCTGTCCACATGAGCTTCTGTAAGACTCTTAGAAGATCGAATGGATGAGGCCATGGATGAAGGTCTTGAATCGTGTTGGGGCGATGTCAAAAAGGGAGTTGGGAGCTGAGAGTGGATTGGATCCAACAATATCAGAGGTGAGTGGATCCATGAAGATTTTTCTGGTCTAAATTTCGGATTCGAAGCTGTCTGATCCAATTTTTTAGCATGCTTCATTGGAGGTTCTGAAGCTGGAATCGAAGCAGTGCAGACTCTCTAGTCTGAGAATCTCCTCTCTTATCTGTTCTTTTGGGGATTTGAGCACCAGAGGCTTTAGAATAAGTTTTAGAGGGCAGCAAGCCCCTAAGAACCAGCTTATTCTATGTGCAAAAATGGGAAAAATGGGTAGTGGATTGATGAATGGATGGATGGACTTATCAATGCTAAACCCTAGTCTGCAAGACATGTGAAGAACATATTAACTCTTCTGTATTAAAACAAAAATAAAACAAAACAAAACAAAAAAATAAAACTCCTTCCAAGAGCTACAGGATACTGCTGGTAGCAGAGAAGTAAGATGATATTAGGGCCTGTCTTACCTACGGCCAATGTAATAACTTGTGCTTCTCATGTAAAATGGCAACCATGACAGCTTATGGTATAAAAAGAAAGGTAATTGTCCCTAAGGATTTTTTTTTATAGCTGAAGTTACAGATTATTAGAGACAAAGTAAAAAGTAATATTAAATGTTCTGTAAATGTGTGACAGATTAAAATTGCTCCCACATTCAATATACACTTACAGCCTCTTACCTCAAAAGTTTGAGAAAATTGTAAAATAATAAGGGATAAATGCCTCATATCTTTCTTTAAGTACTGATACTGCTCACTCACTCAGTAACTCAGAAGTCACACTAAATACAAAATCAAAATAGCTAAAGCTACTATACTAACCTACAGTCCAAAAACTTTCAAATCTAAAAGACATTCTGGTCAAATATTATCAAAATCCTCAAACTAGGCCATGCCACACAACCTGAGCCCACAGTGCCCAACATTAGAGAAAAAGACTGCCACTCTCTTCAATACACACTTCATAAAATCAGGCACATCCTAATCAAACACCACACCCCTCCCACCAGCTCCTCCTGCCCTGTTCTCATTACAACCAGTTCCCTCCAACTTCAACCATTAAAAACATCTCTTAAAGCTAAAACCCACCACCCTAACACCCAACAATCTCCCTGCTGAAAATCTAAAAATGACTTCCGTGGCTATAGCCTGTCCCATTTCCATACTCATAAATCACTGTATCACAGACGTATACATCCTAATACTATGGGAAAAAAGTTATAGCCTAATACTACATAAATGAGGAAATAACAACAAATTTAATAACTACTGCCATATTGCTATCCTCTCCCCTTATCTTAAAATTCTTGAAAGATGCATTCAATCGCAGATCTCACAACACCTCACCAAAAATAACCTTGTCTCACCCTCCCAACACGGCTTCTGTCCCCATCATAGCATTAACTATAGTCCTCCTACATTTCACTAACACTGTAAATACCCATAGGAATGAAGGAAGGCTAGTATCTGCCCTCTTTCTAGACCTTTCCAAAGCCTTTGACACAGTCTCACATCCCATCCTCCTACAAAATCTCTCTACTCTAGGAATTGATGAAACCTCTACCACATGGTTTAACAGCTATCTTGCTAACATATCACTGGCCATAAAATGACACAAATACTTCTCCCCTTTCCTCCCAGTCACCACAGGCATCCCCCAAGGATCCATTGCTGATCCCATTATTTTCAATACCCTCACTAGTAACCTTCCAGATGAATCCAAAGCAGCCATAATAATTCAGTACGCCAACAACTCCACCCTCAAATGTAGCATTCCAAACCATAACAACCTAAAAAGAATCCTTCTCATGTACTGAAGCCTGGCTAACCAACTCACAACTTTTTTAACCCCCAAAAAAGCAAACCTATTCTCTTTACCCCAACCCACTTCTCATTTCAGAAACCCTCCTTTGATATTATCCAAGGAAATACCACTAAAACTGAAATAATCTATGAAATGTATCATCATGGAACTTATAAGCAATGACACTGGTAATCTCAAAACCCTGGACCCCACCCAGTTCGGGTTTGTAAAAAGCAGACCATGTCTCCTAAACCTGATAGACTTCTTTGAAGTGGTCATCAAAGCCGTAGATGAGGGTAAGGTGGTTCACACAGCCTATCTAGATCTTGCCAAGGCTTTCGACACCATCCCCCACTCTGGAATTATAGATAAACTCACTAAACTAGGTATAAATCACTAAATTAGGTATAAATCCCTATGTCACAAGATGGGTTGCCAATTGGCACACTGACAGAACCCACACTGTGAAAGGAGCAGACTCCAAATCCGACTTCAGACCAGTGACAAGTGGAGTACCACAAGGTTCAGTCCTGGGTCCTCTCCTGTTTGTATCTACTTCTCTGAAGTACAGGCTAACACAGAAGGTCTTTGGCTAACGAAGTTCGCAGGTGACTGCAACCTAGGAGCCATAATCAAAACTACTAACAATGTGGACATCCTACAAAAGGGCCTTACTGAGACAGATGCCTGGTGTCAAAGCCATGGCCTCAAGCTCAATGCCAAAAAGTGCAATGTCATCCCTTTTGGTAAAAACACTGTACCCATGAACTACCACATAGGTGGTAGTCTACTTAACACCGAAAGTGTGATAAGAGACCTTGGGACACAGGTGGACAGTAGTCTTTCCTTTGATAATCACATCGCTAAAGTAGTCAGGAAATCCTTCTACGTGGCACAGCTCATCACAAAAGGTTTCTCATCCAGGAAAAAAGAGGTCATTGTTCCCCTCTACTCATCACTCATTAGACCCACTATAGATTACAGTGCCCTGTTTGGTATGTGCCTCAGAAGACATCTAGAACAACTGGAAAGGCCGCAGAAATACCTCACAAAGAGGATTTCCGGCCTCAAACAGATGCCCTATGCAGATCATCTCAAAAAACTTCAGCTTTACTCCGTCGCATATCGCCTACTCAGAGGCGATCTCTGCCTAACATACAAAGCTATGTCAAACCCAGAGTTGTTAGACATGCTCCACTTAAAGAAATCCTAATCCCTCCAAGCTACACGTTCTAGGGACCTAAACCTTGTCACCACAATAAACAGAACATGCTGGAGGGATAGATTCCTGTCCCAGAGACTTCTCATACTCTGGAACAAATTACCTATCTATATCAAACAAAGCTCCTCATTAGCACTCTTCAAGAAAAATCTTGATGATTGGATGGGAGATTGGAAATTCACCCCAGGGATCACTTCTGTGGCTCTGCTCAACAGGGGCACAGGAAAATAATTTTCTTGGGTAGCGAAAGCCAGGGTACCTTTTTGGCTAGGCTTATCTAGGCCCTAGGACCAATATCCTAGTACCTACCTATGAACCTATGATTTTTCTATGCCATGTATAAACATTTACAAAATGTTTTTATTTATTGGACTATGTATGTATAAACTTGTAAAATTATTTTTTTTATACTTTGAACTAGATTACATATACACTTGCAAAATGCTGTTTTTCTACACTATGTATAAATCTTCACCTAATATATACCATTTTGAGCTTTTCTCCCTATGCCTCCACTGAAAAGGGGACTATGCGTCCAGTCAACAAATTCAATAAATAATATGAAATACTTACAAAAACTGGAAGAATGAAAGGATGGTTCTGAGTCATTATTTTAGATGCAAACAATTAAATTAACACCAAACAGTCAAAAAGCAAAATTTAAAAGCATTTTGTGAAAACATAAACTCAATAAGGTGAAGCGGGACTCTTCAATGCCTGCAGACTAAATAAAAAATAAGCTGCCTGAAGCTTTATCTTGTCCTTGTGGGAACTGGAAAATTTGCTGCTATGGTTCAATGACTCATGAGAGATGAATCTTGAAAGAAGAGTAAGAAAAGCCAGAGGATAACAGCTCACACAAATACTGTGGAACTAGAGGCACCCAGGCCTGAAAAAGACCCAGGTTCTTATTTTGGCATCTACTAGAAAATCATGACTATTTATCTAAATATGATTTTTTTTAATAGCAGGCTGAACATCCTCAGAAAACAAATGCCTAAAATATATAAAAATTCTATCATCCAGGCAGTGACCTGAAAAAAACTGAAGTTTCGGATATATCAAACAAACCCTGTGTAAGTCCAGCCGGTCAGGGAATATGTAGTAACTGCTGTTGGGAGAGTCCTTCTGAACCTTTAGAAGAACTCTGGTTATCAGAAAAAAGGGTAGAAAGGCATACAGAAACATTCCCTTCCATAGGAATGAAACGGCATCTGTCTTCCAGGGCTTTGTGCAATGAGTTCTTGAACAGAATATCTTTAACTGGCTAATGTGAATGGCAACAAAAAGATCCAATTGAGGGCTTCCTTATACTTGGATCAATTTCTGGAAGACCCACTTGCTCAACTTCCATTTGTCTGTCATGGTCCTGCTCAGTTTGTCTGTAACAATATTCTTCGCTGACAAAATGTAAGGGATAGATAAATTGTACTGAGTTGCTAGTTCCCAGATTACCACAGATAGTTTGCAAAGGGGATAGGATCAGGTTTCCTATTTATTTGGGTACCACATTAGTGTAGTGCTGTCTGTGATTACTAATAGAGAGCTTGAAACCCAAAAATGATTTAGAAATTTGAAAGCATTTAGTAGAGCTTTAACTTCTTTGACACTGATGTGTTTAAGACAGTCTTGCTTGTCCATAAACCCTGAATTTTCAAACTCTTAGATACAGCTTCCCAAAGTCTAAGGCATCTGTGATTACAGACTAAATTAGGGCTAGAAGGGGAAAGAAAGGAGGCCTGGGTTGAGAAACAGTTGATACATCTACCAGAGTAACTTCTTTTTTACAAATCCCAGTACTGGAATCTGAAATTATACAATGTGCTGGCGATGGGGCCAAACTGATTTGAGGAATGAATGAATTTTTCCTGATGTGAAGTCTAGACAGACTTATGAGAATTGCATAGGCCATGAAACACAGAATCCTGAGATATTCCCTGACAGATATCAGTGACTGGCTCCAGAATATGACATTTTCCTTGTAAATTTCTACTTTGTCCCAGGGAAGAAAAGTCATAATGATGGCTATATCCAGGAGATATCACAGAAGCATTACTCTATGAGATGGAATGAAAGACTTCTTTGTGTTCACCTGAAATCCCAAACTGCGAAAAAAGTTCTTTACTCAAGCCAGAGATTCTTGACAACTTGTAAAAAAATTGCAAATATAAAGCAGTCATCTAAATACAAAAAAATGTTGACTGCCCTGCAACCTGCAATGCGCTGCTACAGGAGCCAGGCCACCATTGGAGCTGAAGACAATTTATGCTAAAGGGTAAAGCAGAAAATGGAAAATGGAAACCAGACACATAACAACATAATAAATGTCTAAAATCTTTGAGAACTGGAATGTGATGATAAGCATCTTTTAATTCCAAAGTTATTAAAAAAACAGTAACAAAAGCATTTGGAATTTTGGGATTTTGATGTGAAAGTTTAGAAAAAAAAGGTCTAAGAAGATATGCAAGTTCCCTCTTTCTTCAGCATCAGAAAGATTCTTGAATAGAATATTTTCCCTATTTCACTTGCAGGAACAGGTTCAATAACTCCCTGAGACTACATGTGATGAAGGATTGGAAGAAAACTGTAGGTTTGATTGGGTGGATGCAGAGAAATCACTGGCAATCACACTTCCAGTTGATGCCTTTCTGAATGTTTCTCAGAACTACAGTGTCTGAGATTATCTACTGCCACAGAAGGAAGTGAAGTCCTAGAGTTTGGGAAAGCTTTACCAGAATGCCAGGGTAGCAGTGGGGGCATAAAGAGGCATGCCAAGGCATACCAGACTGTCCTTGGTCTGGGAGGATGTTCTCTTCTTTACTGAACCTCCCTGTAATTGTCTTCTGAATTTTGGTTTACCTGTGTCTTGCTGAGATTGTGTATTTTATATCCTATGAACGGAACCTGAACCTGAAGGAAAGTTTCTATTATACTTTGGTGTGGATGGTTGAAAAATCTGGGTAGCTCCTGAATTATCTTTTCCCTTTCATCAAATCATTTTAAGGACCTCAGCAAATGAAGAACTAAATCATGCCTGTTTATGAAGAAGGATTCCAGGAGCTCAACTTTGACATCTTCTGGTAAATTCTGGGAAAGCAGCCAGGTGAATCTTTTCATATCTGCAGGATATAACCCACATAGATTAGGCTCCTGCAACAGTGATCTAATGATGAACATATGTAGTGTTCTGAAGAATCAGCTTACGTCAATCAACCAAGACTGTTTATTAGCCCCCTTCCCTTTTGCAGCTTATTGGTGAATCCCTTGCAGCCTTCTGCAACACTTAAAAAATCATTGATAAATTCATCCATGTGAGGCAAAAATATAGTGGAAAATTCTATAATGAACTTAAATGGAGTTGTAAAATCAACAAATTATTAAACAAAATGAAAAGTGTACAAAAGTTTTTGTATTTTACTTAGCCCAGCACAGTAAGACTAAGAGTAATTCCATCCAAAAAGAACTCAATAAAACAATCAATGTAATCAAAGAAAGCAAAGCTTCATTAGAGATCACGCTTGCTATTAAAACAGGTAACTATAATAAGGCCTTCTACAACTATATCCAAAAATGAAGAGGAAGGACCAAGAATGCTGTATGCTAGAACAAAATGGTACTGCAACAGAGGCAACAGATGCAATTAACACACTAGCATACAGATTTGGAGCCAAGTTCAGGCCAGAAAGGGGAACCCTATCCACTCTTCAAACATGCAATGTGTTCTAACCAGAAACTACATCCAAGAATAGTCAACTCTGCCTTCAGTAAGGTCAGAAAAAAAAACAGGTCTAGGAGACAAGATGAAATACAAGGAAGCCTAATTTATGAAATCTAAAACAGTCTCACATACCCTCTACTCACATTTGTAACAGGGTATTTAAAATTGGCTACATTCTCACTATCTGGAAATAGGCGACTGAACTTTAAATCCACAAAAGAGGCCCTTCTATATACCCCCACCAATAATTACAGAAGGATCAGCCTCAAATACATACTGGATAAGGTGATGGAGGGAACCATCATGGAACTCATTCAGGTAGATGCAGCCAGCCTACATTTCCATGACCTAACCTAGTATGGTTTTGTTAAAGGTAATAATTGTATGCATAATCTTATACATTTCTTCAAAAGTGTGACAGCAACCCTGGATGAAGATTTATCTACCCCATGATAGAATACTCCATAAACTTGGGGATCTAAATATAAATCAAGCTATAACAATTTGGAAGTACAACTGAATAAGTGGCTGTATACAGAGCAGGTGTGAAGAGAAGGGCATTTTCTATCCTCCCCATCCCTTGTCACCAGTAGCACCTCCCTATGTTCTCTTCTGGGATCACTCATTTTTAGCATCTTTTTCTCAGTCATCAAATCTAACTCTAATATCGGGTTCAACAGATATGCAAATGACTTCAAAATTGTTAACATTGTCTTAACCCCACTGACACCAACCCCCTTCAAACAGCACGTAACGCTGCACATGAATACTGCATTAGAAATTACCTTGCCTACAATGACAAAATGGATCATTCTGAAAATTTAGGAAAAAACTGACAGCTTTATTAACATCTGATCGACAACAATTTAAAGTTGACAATAAAGTAAAAAGACTCTGAAAAGGCTATGCTTTGCCAAGATGCTAAGAGATTGTTTCTTATTTTTTATTTTTATAAAAGTGTTTTGTCCTTGATCGCTGGCCATTGTGTTTTTGGTGGTTTTGTAATAAAGTAAAATATGTTGGATATAGCTCCTACCATCTTCAAAGTACATGTACTTGCCCACCCAGTATTCTGCACTGTCACAAGCTGTAACAGAGTGATAACTGGTCTCCTGCATGCAAATATTATCAGACCAATTTAAAGTACTGTGCACTGTTTTGTAACTTACTCATAAGCCATCTTGCAAAGCTGGAGAAGGTACAAAGACACTTCACAAAGAGAATAAAGGACTTCATGGTTTATCTCACAAAGAAAGACTACACCAACTCTCTCTCTCTCTCTCTCTCTCGCTCTCCCTCTCTCTCCTCTTTATCCAGTCATCATCTTATAGAAGAACTGTTTCTGAAATACAGATGACTTACTATTTGAAACCCTTTACTTAAAATATTCCCTTGCTGACCCGAACACAAGAGTACATTGATCCTCACAAAAATGATTGTCAACCATACTGTGAAACAACAACATCATATTTCAAAGACACCCACATCTATGAAAGAAAAATCTCTGTCCATCAGCCCATACCTTTAAGAAACAATCAGTTAACTATATGAACACCAAAAAGGTACAGTATGGTATTAGGGGCATAATGCTCCTTGATGGTCAGCAGGTCTTGAGCTTGTTCAACAAACCACTAAATCTATGAAAATGTACAAACCACAACAAACACAGAATTATTCATTACATTTCTTGTCAGAGGCACCTCCACAGCTATCATACAGGATAAAAAATATCATATTCCCCTAACTCTAAGCCTAGCCTTAATGGCAACCAAACCACACCATCAATACTAACCCTAACTAAATCAAATCTTTAACCCTGAAGTCAGAGACTAACACAACTACAAAACAAATCATATTAGACCAAATAATTTCATTCAATACAATGTTCTTACAAATCATACTCAGGCATAAGGACTCAAGCAAACTGTTTTCTACTAAATTGTTCGTGAGCTAGTAATCCACTAACTAGGATGATTTATATTAAAAAGCATCCATTGAGGTACAAGTCTGTAACTGTAATCATATCTCTCAACTTCTCTGCTCAAGAGCTGTAGACATAATCAAAAATAATGACTGGACAATGGCCCAGAAACAGAATCAGTTTTAAATATTAATCTTATTCATTTAAAAAGTGAATAGAGTAAGAGGCTTTGCATCAAAATGCGTTTTCTCAACAATACAAAAATACAAACTCAAATGTATGTCATTATTGACTAACCGTAAACCTCAGAGATTTACCTGAAAATCTACAATTTTTCGAGGCAAAAGTACCAGGCAAAATCAAGGACATGCTGCAAAACTTTTAGTTATGTACTCACCATAACTTCAGATGTTTGGGATCCATCTCGCCTACATTCTGACTGATGGGTTCGGAGCCGATCCCTCGGCTCCGACTCGGCACGCTTATGCCAAAGAGCGAAGTCTCTTACTGGCTGAGCTTACCATATCCCAGGATGCACCACTACCAGTCCCCCAGATCTAGTTTGTCCGCATACATGCACACATGCATACCCTGCTTATATAACATCGTCAGATGAAACAAGATAAAACAGTAGAACTCAAAACCGTTCAATCTCTTCTGATCTCCAAGGCAGCGGGAAGGAGGGTGGGTATTAGGAATGTAGGCGAGATGGATCCCAAACATCTGAAGTTATGGTGAGTACATAACTAAAAGATGTTATGTGATCCTATCTCGCCTACATTCTGACTGATGGGACAGCGTCCTAGCACCTGAATCCTGGGTGGCTCACTGGAAAACACTCCTGAGTACCGTGGAACCAAATGAAGCTCGTCCTTTAGATGCCACATCCAATTTGTAGTGGGAAATGAAAGTGTGCGGATTGGACCAAGTAGCCGCAGCACAGATTTCCGATATAGCGAGCTTGGAATGAAAAGCTATAGAAGTAGCCATAGCTCTGGTAGAATGAGCCTTGATAGATGTTGTAAGTTGCTTATTCAAGAAGAATAAGCCTGAGTTATGCAATCTCTGATCCATTTTGAGATAGTAGCTTTTGTGATGGTTTGGCCCAGTTTATTATCTGAGAAGGACACAAACAACTGGTCTGACTTACGAAGTTGCTGAGTCCTGTCTAAATAGAAGCGTAATTGCCTGTGAACATCCAATTTATGAAGAGTGTATTCTGCTTCATTGGAGAATTTTGGGAAGAAAACGGTAGCTCTAGAGATTGTTGGAGGCAGAAACTAGAACAGACCCTTGGGACAAAGGATGGATTAGGCCTAAGTGATACTCGATCCTTGTGGAAAATCAAGTAGGGTGGCGTAATAGACAGGGCTTGAAGCTCTGAAACTCTGCTTGCCGAGTAATTGCAACTAAGAAGGCAGTTTTCCAAGACAGATATTTTAACTCGCATGTAGCAGCTGGTTGAAGGGGGATGTTAATGAAGCACCAAATCAAGATCACGGAGGTGCAGGATGAAAAATTGGGGGTCTTAATAGGCTTGCACCTTTAATGAAAGTTTTGCATAGTCTGCTGCTCATCAAAGGAGGATCCGTGGATTCGTGGAATTTAGAGATAGCCGCTAGTTGGACTTTAATAGTTGAGACAGAAGATCCCTGATTAAACAGGGATGTTAAGAATTTCAAGACCTCTGGGACAGGAGCAGTGATAGGGTCTAAGCCCTTGAGTTGAGCCCAGATAGCAAACCTCTTCCACTTACTAAGGTACAATTTGTTAGTGGTGGGTTTGTGGGCGAAGATAAAATGTGAACAACTTCGGGTCTAGTGTGTGCCTTCTAACTAAGGTCGGAAGTGGAGGAGCCAAGCTGTCAATTTCAAAGATTGAAGGGACTGATGCCGATGTCCCGACTGATGGATTAGCAAGTCCGAATTAGGTCTAAAGTCCACGGATCGTCCACTGCATGCTTCTTCAGGTAGGAAACCATACCTGGCGAGGCCAGTCTGGGCAATCAGAATCATTGAAGACCCCAGTTGAGAAGCTTTTGAATAAGTCTGGGAAGAAGCGGAATTGGAGGAAAGGCATAAAGTAGCCCTGTTGGCCAAGGTTGTGCTAGAGCATCCATGGCTGGTACTCCCTGATGTGGGATCAAGGAGAAGAACCTTTGGCACTTGGTGTTTAGTGGAGTTGCAAATAGGTCGCAGCACGTCCCCATCTCCTGAAAACCTGAGCTGCTACTGTGTGGTTTAGAGACCACTCGTGAGGAGAGAGAATTGTCCTGCTCAATTTGTCTGCCAATATATTTGACTTTCGCGGAATGTGGGTCGCTACCAAGAAGCGGTTGGTAGCTACAGCCCATTCCCACACTCTCATGGCCTCTCTGCAAAGGGGGTATGATCTGGTCCCTCCTTGTTTGTTCAGATACCAAACCACCGACATGTTGTCTGTGTGGATGGCGATGATGCCCTGAGGAAGAAACTTGTGTAAGGCTTGTAGGGATAGAAGTACAGCCCTCATCTCCAACACGTTGATGTGGAGAAGAGCTTAGTCTGGAAGCCAGGAGCCCTGAACTAGCCTGCCCAGACAATGCCCCCCCACCCTATCTGGGAGGCATCTGTCGTCAGGGTAACCACTGGAGAGGAGAACAAAGGGTTTTCCTTGATCCAAATTGGATGTCTGAAGCCACCAGCGAAGGTCCCTTTTGCATATTTCCGTAATCATGATGTGATGATTGAGGGAAGATCCTGAAAAGACCATTGAGTTGACAATAGCCACTGAAGAATCCTCATGTGTAATCTTGCCAGAGGAACCAAAAGAACCGTGGCAGACATTGAGCCTAAAACTTGTAGAACCATCCTGGCTGGGGCTTTGGATCTCGAGATCAGAGCTTGAACTTGGCCCTGTAAAGTTTGGATCCTTTCGGCAGGAAGAAAGACGCATCAATCTTGAGTCTATCTCTGCTCCTATAAACTTTATGCGTTGAGAGGGCAGCAAGACAGACTTTGACCAATTGAATGTAATCCCCAGGGTAATACCCAGGAGATGGTGGCTTTGAGGTTGTCCATTAGTAGATGCCTGGTGGTGGCAGTCAGGAGCCAGTCGTCGAGATAGGGAAACACTTGGAATCCAAGACTTCTCAGGTGAGCCGTCACTACTGCCAAACACTTGGTGAACACCCTGGGGCTGTGGTGAGACCAAAGGGCAGAGCGCAAAATTGGTAATGACTGACTCCCAGGCTGGAGCGCAGATACCTCCTGGGCGCCTGATGTATCGGTATGTGATAATAGGCGTGCTTGGGGTCTATGGCGCACATCCAAACATCCCTCTCCAACAATGGGAGAATGGATTGTAACGTGACCATTGAATTTGGATTTCGTGACGGATTGGTTCAGTCTGCTGAGATCCAATATTGGTCTCAGGTCCCCTGTCTTTTGGCACTAAAAGAACCTGGAGTAATTTCCTGATCCGATCTGGTCTGTGGGGACGGTTGGATGACTCCTTTCTAGCAGCTTTAAAGCTTCTGCGGCTGCCATTTCCCTTTGACTGGGTGGTGGGTCCGGGATTCTTTTGGACGGTGGGGGCGAGTATGTGAATGGGATGGTGTAACCTCCGGCAATGATCCGAAGCACCCATCTGTCCTGAGTGATTGACTCCCAGGCTTTTAGGTGCTTGGCAAAACGACACCCGACTGGCTCCGGAGCAGCACAGCCGGGCAATCCCTCATGACGTGTGGGAGGCTGAAGAGCCACGAAAGGACTCGCGGTCTCCAGAATTGCGGGGCCCTCTGCCGCCTCTGGGACGGCGTCTGCCTGAAAAATTTCGCCGTCCTCTGCCTCTGGAAGGGGAATCTTCCTGCTGTTGGGAGAAAAACTTGCGAGATTTGCGGAACCACATTTCCCCCCCTCCTTTAGCCTTGGGGTAAGGCCGAAAGGGAGTGGAATAACGGGCACCTACGGCAGATAAAGTTTTTCCCTCCTGCTCACAGCGGGTAAGGGTGTCTTTAACCTTGGGTCCAAACAATGAGGACCCATCAAAGGGAGCGTCGTGAAGGAAGACTTGAAGGCCTCCATGAAACTGACACAAGCGGAGCCAGGCTTGTCTCCGTGAGCCACGCCTGTGCCTGCCGCTCTACCCGCCCCTTCGGCCGCATAGGAAATGAGCCTCATGGACGAGTTAGAAATTGACGTAAGGATAGCCAACTGAGAGCTAACCGACTGGGCTAGCTGCTCAGGTAGGTTACCAGAGGGAATCTGACAACTCCTTGACCAGATCCTCTGAAGCCTGGTAAAATGTGCCAAATAATTCAGAGACCTTAAAGTAAAGGCCGCTGAAGTCAGGGTGCGCTTCCGTGCCTGTCCATACTCCTAGACTCTTTATTAGGAGGATGGATGGACGTTGAAGCCTCTGCCACGTCCTGTTGTGTAGCAGATGCCACCACCATGGCATCTACAGCCACTCCTTTAGTGAGGAACTCCTTCTGGGGAGCAGACAAAAATTTATTTGGACGAGAAGGGACTGGTTCCACGGTATCTGGATGTTCCCACGCCCTTGACAAACTAAATCCAGAAGCTCGTCAAGGCGGAGACACCCAGGAGGCGGAGGGCTGAGCCCCAAAGGCCTTGAGGAGCACTGACTCGTCAGCAGAGGGGTTTGGATATCCAGCCGCCTCGTTGTTTGAGGATCTCTAAGATGTCTGCAAATGAGACATCATCCGAGGGCGACTTGGGGACCCCTCTGCATCATCAGATCAGTGTCTGATGTAATAGACTCGGGGAGTCCACGTGCTTCCTCTTGCACGATCTCTTCCTTGGGGTTCCTCCGAAGACAACTCGAAGAACCCTCAGGAGGAGGAACCCCACTGGGGTAACCTCAGGCCCGGGCTCCGCTGACTACGGACAGGGAACTGCCAAAGACCCAGTCTCCACGCCCAGGGAAGGTGCCGGTAAAGCCGGAGAGATGGCGAAGAGGACTTGGCCAAGGCACTCCTCATGGCTCTGAAAGCGGACCCCAGAATCCTGGGAGTGTCCGGTCCCCAGAGCCGTGATAGCCAACGGAAGTCCCGCAGCCGAAGCACCGAGGGAGGCTCGGAACCGAAGCACAGGCCCCAAACATCACCCCGGTTCCAGCCGAAGAAGTCCCGTACCAAACTCGGACCCGAGGCCGGGTTGGAGTAAGGGTCGGAGCCGACCCTGATATCTCCACCGGCTCCGACAGCACCTGCTCCGGCGGGCAGAAGCAGTCGGAGGAGGAATGGCAATGGGGTGGGCCAAGGTCATCGGCTCCGAAGCCAACTGGGTCGGAACCGAAACAAATTTTTGGAAGACTGGGGACTGGAACAGTCTTTGGAGCACCCTGTCTATATCAGAATCTGACATCCTCGAAGACCGAGAGGAAACTGAGCGGGTTCGAGATGGCCTCTCCAACGGCCCCAAAGGACTAGGGGACCGGCTCCGAGGAGACTCGACAACTATCGGCGCCGAAGGAATACACACACCAGATTCCATCGGTGCCGAGGTGGACTTCGGCACCGAGGAGGAAGTGTCTGAGCGGGCAACCTTTGTCGGCTCCGAGAGCAGTGGAGCCGCGAAGATGACCCGCCTCGATGCCCCAGCTATCGGCTCCGAAGCCAGAGGAGTCGATACTGGTGGCATCGAGCAGACCGTTCCGACCTCGGCTCCGAAGTCCTTGGAGCCGAAGGAGAGGCCTGCGTTTGTTTCTTAGCGATCGGATCCGACGGACTGGTCGGAGCCGCGCCTTTCTTTGGCGGAGAAGGAGAGGATGCCAAAGCTTCTTCGAAAGAAGGTTTAATTAATCCCTTAAGAATTAATTTATTTTTCCTCTCCTGGAGGACCCTTGAGGAAAAAGCGTGACATACACTACATGATTCCTGTAAATGTTTTGCCCCTAAGCAATACACACAGAGCGAGTGATCGTCCGTGATGGACATTTTGAAGCTACATTTTACACATTTCTTAAAGCCCGAAGGCCTAGGATTCTGAGACATAATCAAAAATTTCAGAAAACTAACTGGAAGAAACACTGGTGACACACCTAGAATAGGCTTACAGTTATCACTCGCAATACTCTGTAGTCAAAACACAGCACAAACTCTGTAAATTTGAATAATTTCTCTCTGCTAGTTCTTCTTTAAGAAGAGAAATATAAAAGGATCCGAAACAGAACCGAAGTCACCTACAAATAAAAAGACCGGGAAAGGCCTTTCCAGACAAGAGGTACTCCTAGTCCACACTCACAACACAAGAATTCACCAAGTGAATTTTGTCAAACACTCTAAACACAAGAATAGCTGTTAAAACAGCTTTTTGTTGAGAATGAAGAAAATCCTGACAGAAAAACTAGTGAAATAATCACTACTTAACTCAGCCAGCTCGAGACCACGTCTTCACTTGTTAGCGGCAAACGAGATCTGGGGGACTGGTAGTGGTGCATCCTGGGATATGGTAAGCTCAGCCAGTAAGAGACTTTGCTCTTTGGCATAAGCGTGCCGAGTCGGAGCCGAGGGATCGGCTCCGAACCCATCAGTCAGAATGTAGGCGAGATAGGATCACATAACATCCAGGGATAATTAAGAGGTAAACTGCATTCCTCATTCTGTTAACAAGTCACAAATTTCATAACACACACAAAAAAGTAAAAAGCAACATCACAGGCATCCCTGACAGTCATATGCAACAGATAGGTATGTTACAGAGAACATTTATCCTCAGTGAGCTTTAAAAATGTAAACAATCTCATACAGTGCTTAATAAAGAGTCCCAATGACTGACATTGATACAGTTGGTCTAGGAAGATGTGTAAGCAGATTTTCCCAGTTAGTAAATATATAAAAATGAATTAAATTAGGAAATAAGACTCCTTCCTAGGCATAATTTATTTCCATGACCAAATGTGGTTTAAAGTTCCAAGTTAGCCTATCTGTACCTCTTCGCTTCCTAACAACTTGGAAACAAACATCTTTCTGACTAATCACAAAGAATCAGAATATTTACTTCTCATACAGAGGGAAATAAGTAGCTTAAGAATAGTTTCCACTCCACTCAGACAATCAGTATGAGAGGCAGCTTACTGAGTAACCAGAACAAAATCCCCTATTCTGATCTGGCATGGCATCGAAATGAGACAGAGATGAAAAGAGCCTCAGGAAAGAAGAGAGTCAATAAAGACGCTGACACATACCAGTTAAAAGAGGGGAAGCCAGTGGCAGTGTGAAAGAATTATGAGGTTAAGTTGTACTCTGAATTATTATTACAGGTTGGTGTGGTTTTCAAGTGTTGGCACATCCCCTTCCCCACTTAGAAACCCACAAAGACAGGAGGGATGTATATGAGCCATGACTGAAAAAAATACAGTGAGTTTTAATGTTCTGTCATCCAAAGGAAAGTAGTCTGAAGCTCATGTTACATAGAACAGACACAACATTCAGACATTACAACAGCTAGTGTTTTCTAACTGCTTGGTAGCAACACTTTCCACTGTCTCTCTCCTAGAAAACAGAAGAACTCCAGGAACAAGAAATACACCTGTAGCCATAGTATGATCTATAGAAGGCCCCCATCACAGACAAGTGGATAGGTAACAGAAGGAAATCCACAATGAAAGCTTAAATTTAACTGTCTTTAGTTTACAGAAAGAACAGTCTGAGATCAAGTAATGTCAGCATACCTCTCAAATGTCCAGATTTTTGCCTCATATTTTAGTATGTTCCTCATAACATTTATGTTTTTTTGACAAATGATTGAACGCTGAAGTCACTACGTAATGACAGATGTTTCAGTTTCAGAATTCTTATCATTCAGATAATGCATGTTAATGCAAAACCTGCTATTCTAGCAACTTTCTAAGTTTATAAGAGCAATATTTAAAATCTGTCCCTATTTTTGTGACTTTGTTACCCTGTTATTTTTGGCTTTGTCCAGATTTTTATGCTAAGAGATTGAGAGGCATGAATGAAAGTTTTCAAAAAAGAATCAGAGAGAATGAAAAGAGCTCATCCTCTTCTGTGGATATATAAAACATATCTTATTTTCTGGTGCAAAAAGCACCCATGGATTATCCTTGAAAAAAATGTAAGAGGGCCAAGTTCATTTTATTGGAACAGCAAAGAGTTAGTGACTCACTATTTCAAGTTCCTTAGTCAACAAAGATCCAGTACAGAACTCTAAAATGGACTCCTTACAATAGCAAATAGCAGAATTTAGGAATATAAATTTACTTTCCAGCAGAATGGGAAACTAAAGTACACACTAAAAAGTAAATACATTTAAGCACCAATACAAGGCATTTCTGAATACATTTGGTTATGCAGAGAAAAGAACATGGAACAGATTTGATTGTTTTTCAATTGAATTGTACAGGTTATAGGTCACATTAAAGGTGGGAAAAGTTTTTGAAATTATTTATTGTGGTCTCATTTTTTTATATCACAAAAGCCTAGCATTTTAACAGGGGCGTGTACACTTTTTATATCCTCTGAATATTTCACTGAATGTTTTATAAGAATATTTCTTACTCAAGGTAAAATAAAATTCTTCTGTGTATTTGTTGTTATTGTTGTTTTTCTTTCGGCTTTTCCCGGTTAGGAGTTGCCACAGCGGAACTCCGGTCCACTAATGACTGGCAGTAGATTTTTTTTTTTATGGGTGTCGCGGTGCCAGCTCGACGCTCAACCTTCAACGAAGGCACGCCCATTCTATGCATGTCTTTCAAACACCACTCGACCGTGGGGAGGACATGCAGACTCCACACAGAAGGCAATCCAGCTGAGAATCGAACGTGAGAACCTCTTGCTGTGATGTTGCTAACCACGACTTTCAACTTCACTTATCCTCAGGCTTGAGAAATACATATTTCGCCAAAATTTCACAGCAATGACTGCCACTGGCTGCTAGCTTCCTTAGTAGCTAACTACATGAGGCAGTGGATATTTGATATTACCTTGCCCTATTTTTCTTATAACCAATGTCTTTATTCATCTTTGGGATTTACTAACTGTTTATTAAACTATAAGAGCTAGTTAGTCATGTAGGACACACTATATGCATCTATTTTATACAACAGACCATTAAGGGTATCAAATCTTAAAATAACAGGATAGAACAAAACAGCACAACTCAAAATTAAAATGCGCTGATTCAGTGTAGAATAGGATATAATATTTTTTTAGACATTAAATGACATGTACTGCATGGAGCACCACAACTGCATTCAGAAATCTGGAAAAAGATAAACTTATTAAGTGTCTCCTTATCCTGAGACCAAATCTTAACAGCACTTGTAAGACACAACTATGAGTTATTAAGAATTAGTCTCATACAAACAGTGGACAGTGACAACCAGCAAAGAACAGAAGCAGAACTTAAAACAGATTTTAAAAACTTTTAGACCTCCACTCTTACATGCTTAAAAAGAGAAACTGTACAGAATGAACTAACAGATTTTAAATTTGAAAGTTCTACATTGGAGCACTTCATTTCTGCCTGCTTTCAACTGTCATCGATTTTGCCTAATATTCTGTCATGTCCCTCATACAATTTTTGGTTTTCTGATAAATTATTGAGGATTACGGTTAGTCAATAAAGACAGACATTAGAGGTTTCATATTTACTGCTCAGAAAATGCATGTTGATGCTAAACCTGCTGTTGTGTTAACATTTTATGTGAAATACAGCGATATTTAAATTCTGCCCCTGATTTTGATCCTTTGTCTCATTACTTTTAGATTTGTCAAGAATTCCTAAGCAACACAGCTGAGAGGTATACTGCTGTCTGTCTGACAGAACTAAGGGCTTTACCACATTTCAAAGCCAGTAAAACTCTGCACTCCTACACTTTCTCTTTCTTTTATTTCTGTTTTTTTTTCCGTAACTTGTAGTACATGGATACATGGAGTAGATAAAGCTCCATGCACTACAAAAATTACAGTTATGTCTTATGGCAAGACTGACTGCTCCAGCTTCATTCTTGACACAAGTTGCTTAGCATCTGTGTCTTATTTATTTATTTACTGCATTTGTTAACTAGGAAAGCCCACTAACGCTGGAAAGAGCCCATTTTCAGTGGAGACCCGGGGAGAAAAGCTCCACAATCATTACATGCTAAGAAAAATATTCATATAACAAAGAAATTTTGAGCAACAGTATTACATTGAATGAAAAAAATAAAGCAACAGTGAAGATAAAATTGTAATCATGGAGAAGTGGAAGTAATAAATGGCATTTATTTAAATTACACGTGAATGTAATATGTCTGCAAGTTTCAATGCAGTGGGGATGTTAAGTACAGAATAAGAATAGGAGGAGGTAGAAGAGCTAAGGAGGGCAGAAGTCAGGCTAGAGTGGCAGGGAAGGTAGTAAGTGGGGAGAGTGAAGGGAAGGAGAGGATAGTAACAGAAAGGTTAGATTTGTAACACCAGAGAGAAAAGTCAGGTGTTAGGGTTGTTTGTTGGGATACACATAATAAGCTGCTTATGATCAGAGATCAAATCACAATCCTTTGTGTCAGAAGCTCCTCTTGGGCAACAGGAAACTGAAAATGTATGCTGTGCTTAGCAGATTTTTAAGTACATTGTAAATTAAATCATGTCCTTCCTTTATGAAGGGATCATTGTTAATCTACATAAAACATTCCAAGGCTTTACTAGAAAAGCTCATCCAGACTCTGCCACAACTTGCTGTGCGGGAAAGGTTAGTTTACTTTTGCTTTCTTGTATTTTGTGTTGCTTTGTTGCTCTCTTCAATTTTGTATATTGTGTGATTCATTTTATTTACATTGTGTTTTACTTGTATTCTACTTTTAACTGCATATTTAAACTAGGACAGAGGCTACAACTGTGTTTTTTGTGAGTCACAGAAATTATAATGGGTTAATTATCTGCAAAATGAGGCTGCAGGTAGGAACTAAACCTTCTATTTAAGGGGTAAAATAAAACAGTCTAAGGCTTTACTATAAAACCCACACTCCCACCCTTGTGCTGTTGTGTTTCTAAACTGTCTTTCTAGTTGCCTGCCCTTATGTTAATTTGACTACATATCTCCTTCCCTCTCCTTTTTCATTAGCTATTGTGAGTTTTATGAAATCCTTCCCCTTCAACTATTTAAATTTACTGGCCATCTCATTGTATTCCATAGAACCAGAATACAAAGTACCCACTTCCCACCCCTTCCACTCTATCTTGTGCTTTTAAAATTAGTGGCTCTCCACAGAGATGGCTAAAATTTAAGTTACCCCCTCTTTCATATCTAACTGCTTAGTCCACACTGCCGCTCTTAGGATATTAACCCATTTTCCATCTTACCTTTCAAATCTGCAACATTACTCCAAAACCACCAATTCCAAAACCACCAATTACTGGATGTCACTCGTCCAGTCAGGATAAAATAGAAGAGCCTTCGTGGGTTCTGTTCAAGCAGCTTTATTATGTACAAACACATCAGGATTGAGGCTTAATGACTTCAACCCAGATAAACTTATAAACAAACTAGCTATTGCACTCATATATGCTCACTCTCTGGCTGCACGCTCAAAATGGCACTGAAGCTAGCATGTGCTCGTGATTTATATACAAGTGCTGGCCTTGAAATGCTTCTTAAAGGTACAAAACACACACACACACACGCGCACTACTCTACATCCTCCCTCTTTGAGAAATGAATCATGCAATATTGATGACATTAATTGACATGCAACTGATGCAAATAATTGTCATGCAATTATATAGAACTAAATACATATTGACAATTATGTCCAGATTGCTGTGTATTTCACACTAGGTTTGGAAATACGACCAAATCGTGTGACATAGAAATTAGAATTAGGTCTAGTAACTGGGACCATCTCTGATAAATGTTAACTTTGGGGACACCAGGAACATCATCAGGAATGAAAGTAGAAGGTAAGACATGTTCTGCAACAGGAACATTGTCTGGATTGTTCTGAGATCTAGAGTCTGTATCACAGGAACAATGCTGCGATACCGATTCTAATGTAGGAAGATGATGTCTGCAATTTCTCCTGTACTCCACACCCTCAGATTCTACAAAGTAGGATCTCAGCTCAGCACATACACCTGTTACTTGACCAATCCAGTCGAAACCCTTCACCATTTGTATCTTTACTGTCTCTCCTTCTTTCAATGGATGAAGAAATCTGCTTGATTTGTCATAACTGGACTTCTGGAAAGAACGCTTTCTGAAAAGTTGAGCTCTAATTGTCCTGTTGTTTTTAGCTTTAGGCCTCAACAAACTGGAACTAATGGGCAATTTTGTTCTGGTTTGCCTAGAAAGAAGTCTCTGAGCAGCCAAGCCAAGTATATCGCCACAGAGTACGTTTCTGAGATTAAGTAAATTCAAAAAGGCATTGTATTATCACCCTTTTACCTCCCTAGTAATTGCTTTGCACTTTGTAAAGCACGTTCAGATAGTCCATTTGATTGTGGATACTCTGGACTACTAGTAACATGTACAAAGTCCCATTCTTTTGCAAATTTCTGAAACAACTGACTGGTGGTAAATTGGGTACCATTGTTGGAAATAACTTTGTGTAGACTACCATGGACTGAGAAATGACATTTCAACTTGTTAATAACAGTGGATGTTAGGTTAGGTAGTAAATCAGTCTCAAACTAGTTCAATTAAGAGTCTACCAACACTAAGTAATACTGATTGTTCCACTTGAATATATCAGTGACTACTGTTGACCAAGGTAGTTCTGGAACTTGACTTAGCTGAAGTGGTTCTTTTCACAAATGCGGTCTAGTACTATTCCATACTGAACAAGAAGAAAGTACTTTATCAATGTCTTTTGGTACAGAAGGCCAAAATACTAGTCCTCTCACCCTTCTTTTGGTAGAGTCAGAATCTGGGTGACCAGCATGCAAAATCTGGATATATCTATGTTGTAAGGAAGCAGGAAAGTACAGCTGTGTACACTTACCATAAATGTAGAATGTTCGAGTGTATTCACTGTTGCAGTCATTACATTTGGGTTATCTGCTTGCAGGTAGCCCTCAGTCGGCCTGATTAACAAAGTCTTGGGTCCTGCGTCGGTTGCTGTCTCTTCTTCCATGACGTCAGGTCATCAGGGGTATAAAACATGCAGCCGACATCATTACATCAGTTTTTCTTGCCCCAGATCTCAGGTGCCCCCCTAATGGGAAGCAATTAAATCTATAAATATACAAGGTTATACCTCAAACAAAAAAGCAAATACACCAAAAAGCTTTTAAGCATTGAAAAGGAGAGAAAAGATATAGCCAAACGAAGTCAGGGGGCTGGAGGGAGGGTAACCAGGACTGCAACAGTGAATACACTCGAACATCTACATTTATGGTAAGTGTACACAACTGTACTATGTTCTTAATGTTTCACTGTTGCAGTCATTACATTTGGGTAGATTCCCAAAGCTAAGGATGGGAGGAGGAATTTAGATAGCATTAGGACCAGCTATAAGGCCCTGCAAAACTGCAGTGGCAAAGCCAGCTCTGGATTTAGAGAAAATTGGCAAATGGTAATGCTTGGAGAAAGTATGCACAGAACTCCAGGTAGCAGCTTCTAGGATGTCCCTGGTAGGTACGCCTCTGAAAAAGGCTGTAGAGGTAGATGCAGCCCTGGTTCAGTGGGATCTGATCCCCTGTGGGATAGGTTTTCCATGGTGCTTATAGCAGAAGTGAATGCAATGGCCTATCCATTTGGAGATAGTTCACTTTGAAATAGCCTTCTCCTCTGTCCCAGCAGCAAATGCCACCAGCAGTTGTTCAGATTTCCTTTGAGATTTAGACCTGTCCAAGTAGAATCTAAGTTCCGTTTCCCTTTGTTCTGTGGATTAGGAAAGAAGGTAGGCAAATGAATGGACTGATTAAAGGCCACACTGGATACCACCTTTGGCATGAAAGAGGCATTGGTCCTGAGGGACACCCTGTCCGCATTAAAGATGATGAAAGGCTCCACTGCCATAAGGGCCTGTAATTCAGATACCCTTCTTGCTGAAGTGATGGCTAAAAGGGAAGCTGTTTTCCAAGAAAGGAATTTTAAATCTGTAGTAGCAGCTGGTTCGAAAGGAGGAAGACTGAGTTTCTCCAATACAAAATTAAGGTCCCAGGCTGGAGTTGGAGCTCTCCTGGGTGGTCTTAAATTTTTGGCCCCTCTGAGGAACTGCTTGGGCAGTGGAAGAGAGAAGAGGGGAGGTTCTGTGTTATAATGAGCTGACATGGCTGAGGTGTGAATTTTTATTGAGGAAAAAGACAGGCCCTTGTGAAGCATCCCAGTTAAGTATTGTAAAATCTGAGGTATATTGGGCACTGCTGTGCTCATCCCTTGAGACTGGTTCCAGGCACAGAATCTTTTCCATTTTTCAGCATAAGATTTTCTAGTACTAGGCCTCCCTACCTCTAAAATGACATCCATTACTGGTATACTGAGGGATGGTAAGGGAGAACTTAGGTAATTAGCCAGGCTGCTAGGTTCCGTGTTTGAAGCTGAGGGTGCAGAATCTGGTTCTCCTGCTGAGACAGCAGGGAAGGAGTCTGAGGCAGGTGCCATGGGGACAACAGTGACACACTGCGCAGTAGGGGGTACCAGTGTTGGCATGGCCAGGCTGGTGCAATCAAAATCATCCTTAGTTTGTCTTGTTTGATCTTTAATAGTACTTTGGAGAGCAGAGGCAGAGGAGGAAAGGCATAAACTGATAGGTTTTTCCAGCTGAAGGACAGAGCATCCACCTTCCAAGCTTGTTTGTGGGGAGTCCTTGCACAACATTTTTCCAATTGATAGTTCTGGGGGGAGGCAAACGGGTCTATATCTGGGCTCCCCCATTTGCTTCTCAACATGTTGAAAATCCTTAGTAGCAGTTTCCACTCATGTGGGTCCATGAGGGTTCTGCTTAGTCCATCTGCCAGTGTATTTAGTTTTCCTGGCAGGAATTGAGCTTGTAGATGTACTTGGAAGCTCAAGGCTGTGTTCCACAATGCCATGGCTAATCTGCAGTGGGGGTAAAAATGTGTAACCCCCCAGCTTGTTTATGTAGTACATAACAGTGGTGTTGTCCGTCTTTACCATTAATTGTCCTGGAAGAATGTGGTCGTTGAAGGCTGTCAGAGCATTCTGTACAGCTAACATTTCTTTATGACTGATGTGAAGGTGCATTTGAATTGGGTTCCATTTGCCCTGAATACACTTCCCTGCCAGGTGCACCCCTCCATGCATAGTCTGATGCGTCTGTTGTTAGGGTTTGGGCAGCAGGGGGTAGTGTGAATGGTAGTCCCTTGTTTTGGTGGCAGGCCTCTACCCACCAAAGGAACTCTAGGCATAGACAAGGAATGATAGGAATCACTCCTTCTAGATCTTGAGAATGTTGACACCATAGTCTTTTTAGATACCATTGTAATTTCCTCATATGCAGTCTTGCATACGGAATTAGAAGAATGCAGGAGACCATTAACCCCAAGGCTTGTAGTATTTGCCTTGCAAACAGCAGGGTTTTTGTGACCACTTGTTTGAAGTAGGTTGTCAAGTGAATTTGTTTCTCTGGCGTGAGGAAAGCCATCTGGGAAGTTGTACTCAAGCTTGCTCCCAGGAATATAATTTGTTGACAGGGTACCAGGTGTGATTTCTTTTCGTTTATGGTGTACCCCAGGCAAGTTAGCACCCTCTGTACAAAAGCCAGACGATTCAAAAGTATGTCCTGGTTTTCTGCATGAATTAGACAATCGTCCAGGTATTGGTATATTTGAATATTTCTTTGCCTGCAAAATGCAGTGACTGGAGCTAGGCACTTTGTGAATACCCTGGGCGCAGTAGATAAGCCAAAGGGCAGTGCAGAGAACTGATAGTGCGTGAAGCCTGCTTTGAAGCATAGGTATCTTCTGCAAGACTCCCTGATTGGGATGTGCAGGTATGCTTCCTTTAAATTTAGTGTTGCCAACCAGGCATCTTTGCTTAGCATAGGAAGCAACTGGTGAAGAGTCAGCATCTTGAATTCTGGAATCACCAAAAAGGTGTTTCGAGTAGGCAGGTCCAGGATAGGACGCCATGAATTGCCTTTTCTGGGTACCAGGAAAAATCTCAAGTAGAAACCTTGTCCCTTTTTCTCTTCTGTACCAACTGAATAGCCCCTATGCCTAAGAGAGAGAGTACTTGCTTTTAGGCCTCTGCCCACTGCTTTGGAGGTAGATCCAGCCAACCGCTTGGAGTTGGTGACGTGTGGAAGTGAAATCTGTATCCTTGGGACACTATATTTAAAATCCATTTTTCCTGGGTAATGAGTCCCCAGTTCTTTGCATGAAGTGCAATCTTTCCCCCCAAAGGGGCAGTCAGTTGAGAAGTGCTTGGAAGTTTTAAAAAGAAGTCATTGAGACAGTTTACCATAGGGGGGAGTTTTATTACTCCCAAATTCGGAAGAGGAGGCCCCCCACTGCTTAGTCCTGTGCGGCCCCTGGACTGAAACCAGGGTGCTCTGCTGGATCTGGGTTTGGACTGAGAAGGTCTGGAAGAGGCAGAAAAGGACCAGTTCTTAGAAGGCCAATGCCTACTAAATCTTGGAGGTTGTACTTGTAAAAAGTTTTTAACAGTTTGCATAGATTTAGCTTGTTCCTCCATCTTTTTAAGAACTTCTTCTGCCTTGTTGCCAAACAGGTGGCCCTGATTTAGGGGAGCATCCAGTAATTTCGCTTTAACATGATCTGGCAAGGATTGCTCCTTAAGCCAAGCATGCCCTCTAAGTACAGACCCAGTTACCGCAGCCCTGCAAGATGCCTCTAGTGAATCAAAACCACATTGCAATGTATGTTTACCAACTTGTTCAGCAGAATGCATAAAAATCCTGTAAATCCTTATTTTCAGCACAATCAGGAGTCAACATCATTTTCTGTTTAAGCAATCCAATAATATGCAGCTCATACTTTAACATATGAAACTGGCAATTCAAGGCCCTAATGGCCAAAGTTGCAGAAGTGTATACCTTCTTACCCCATCTATCCAGCGCCCTAGAGGGGGTAGGATTTTTGGCAGTAGTAGGCTTAATGCCCTTGGTTCCCTGTGAAATGGTTTCAGGATCCGCAGTAGAATTTTTGAAAAGGAACTTGTGAGAGTCAGGAACCCTGTAATATCTATCAGGTTTTCTGGAAGCAGGAGGTAAAGGGTCAGGGGCCATGCTAGATTCCGAAAAGGCATCATCAACAATGTCCAGTACAGGAGGTATAGCTAAAGGCCTGTGCTGGGGCAGGAGTAAGAAATCCCTAAGCCTCTTTTTAGAATCAGAGAAATCCTGACTTTCCCAATGAAAAATCTCCCTGAGAGTATACAATGTTTCACCAAAAGAAAAATCATCTGGGGGGGAAGCAGAGGGAATAGAGTCCTCTGCATCAGAATCCTCATAGGTAGATAAGGGTAAATCCTGGTCATCAGAGGAAACCGAAATTTTAGAATCCTGGTCAGAAGTATCATAAGCAAACTCAGTCATAGGTCTTTTAGAGAGGGAAGGTTGGCTTCCCCTGATTAAAGTAATAATAAAATGTAATTAAAGTAATAAGGTCTTCAGTCATTCTTATCATTTGTTCTTTAGGCATAGAGGCCTGACCATGCGGTCTGGGCGTCAGTTTTCTAGGCATGGTTCGAGTTTTAGGCCTTGAAGAAGAAGGTGGCACCAGTTTAATATGCAAGTCAGTAGGCCTGAATACACCCTCAAAAGCCGGTGCCTGCACAGCGGCTCCGGACCCATCCAAGGTAGAGACATCCGCAGGTTCCATAGTTGAAGCATCTCGTGGCATACCGGACTCCGAATGTGTCTCAATAGAGGCCTGCGAATCTGAAGTAGCAGATATCAGGGGCTGTGAAAGCACCTCACTGAGTACCGGTGAACTGGGCAGCCTGTCTCTGTCTTTATCTTTGCGTTTCTTCGGAATGTCGGTAGTCGGATGGCTTACCGAAGACATATCAGGATAATTGAACCGAGCACCAAAAAATTTAGAAGCACAAATATACCGACAACGGATAGTTCATGTTTTAAAAAAGGCACAAAACCGATTCAAGGCCTAGGCAAGGAATACAGTACGAATGAAAATCTTTATGAGGTATTTGCTTTCCACAAAAAATGCAATTATTTACTTTTACTGACATTGGTTTAGAGCAACAAAAAGTTTTCCCAATGGGGTACTTAGCTTTTAGTTGAAGACTTCGGTTCTGAAACTCGAAAACGAAAATTTCAGGAGTCGGCCAACTGGCACTTGCAAACTGCTTCTGCTTCGGGCACCGCACGGCAAGAAAGACTGATGTAATGATGTCGGCTGCATGTTTTATACCCCTGACGACCTGACGTCACGGACGAAGAGACAGCAACTGACGCAGGACCCAAGACTTTGTTAATCAGGCCGACTGAGGGCTACCTGCAAGCAGATAACCCAAATGTAATGACTGCAACAGTGAAACACGAAGAACATCAACAATTTTAGGACCTTTGAAAATAATGTCATCTTCCTTCAACAACTTATCTCTGTAAGGAAAATAAGTTTGCACTTCAGGTGGTACACTAGAGTGCTTTGACGGCTGTAGATCAGAGTGCACATGCTGTGTGTACTGCATCTTTAACAAGCATTTCAAAGACGTAACATGCATGCATAACGACTGAGCACGTGCCATATCTAGTAACATTTTGAGAGTGCAGCCAAGACAGTAACCATGCATGAATCCTGCAGTTAGTTTGCATACAAGTTTCTTAAGTTAAAGTCAGTAATCTTCTATTAAGATGTATTTGTATAAAATAAAGCTGCTTGAACAGAACCCAAAAAGACTCTTCTAGTGTGTCCAAGATAGGAGAGCGAAATGGTGTCAGAACCGGATTCGCCGAGAATAAAAATTTGGAGCCATGAGGTGCAGAGAAGACGGTGAAGGCAAATTAAGAGGGATGAGCACGAAAAAGAGCCAGAAAAGAATCAAAGGTAACGAGAACATGCACAAACTACTTCTTTCAAAAAAAGGTAAAACAGAGTATTAAAGGACATAAACTGTATTACTAAACAAGCAGGAGGCACAAAAGGTTTCTTAACTAAAGGAAATGTTAAAACAATGACATTTAACAAAAAGATTATCAGAAAAGAAAAAATGAGCATGTTTAAAATAAAATGGGCATGTTTAAGGGCAAAAGAGGCATGTTTAGAGTAAAACAAGCACAAGAAAAGTACAATGAGCATGAAAAGAGAATAAGCGAGCACAACGAATATAATAAGGGCAAAAAGGGTACACTGAGCATAAATAAAGCAAAGCGACTGTATGTTGTTAGGCAAAGCGCTGTGTTGGGCATAACTATGACTTCATATTGTATTAAGGGCATAACTAAAGTTATTCAAAGCATCTCAAAGTGTGAAAAAGTGCTTACAGTGTGTGCTTATTACTGAGTATTTATTCCAGAGAATTTATGTGTGTGTAAAGTGCAACTATTTCGTGAAGTACAGTCAACGTAAAGCCACTTCAAAAAGTTTCTTGTGCTGAGCATGTCTATTCGCAAGGTGCCGCCATTACAAAGTGTTTCTTGCACTGTAAAGAGTTGCCTAGCAAGGTACCGCCATTTTGGGGAGATTTCAGTGTGCTATGTACAGTTTATGCGCAAAGTGCAATTACTTTGAAATGTTATTGACTCTGAGCTTCTCCTGCCCAGTTCATCTGCATCATGATGTTGTCTGAAATGCTTCTTAAAATCCACAAATGAAATGCTTCTTAACCTCCAGAATTAGGAAACTCCTAAAACTGAAACCTACCACCCTTGCTGCTGACAACCTACCAGACAACTTCCTAAAAATAGCTGCTGAATCCTTATCCTACCCTATTTCTATTCTTATCAACTGCTCCATACAAGAAGCATATATCCCACAACTTTGGAAGGTATCATATATTATTCCACTTCATAAAGGTGGAAATTCATACGAATACTCAAATTATCGCCCCACTGCCATTCTATCTCCATTATCTAAAATACTCGAGAAATGTATACATTCTCAAGAGATGCAGTTCCTAAACTCACACAATCTCCTCTCCTCCACACAGCACGGCTTCTGGCAACACCACAGCATGACAAGTGCTCTGTTCTCCTTTACCAATCTAGTCAACCAATATAGAAATAATAACTTTGTATCTACAATATTTTTAAACCTCTCCAAAGCATTCAACATGGTCTCAGATTCCTTACTACTAGACACCCTAGCCTCCCTATCCTTTGCCCCATCCACTATAGCCTGGTTTAAAAGCTATCTGTTGGAAAGACAGCAGTCTGTCCAAAGGCAGTGAGTACTATCCCCCTTACTCCCAACTACCATAGGCGTACCACAGGGCTCGATATTAGGTCCACTTCTTTTCTCCGTATTTACCAATAATCTCCATACCACCACACAGCATGCTACACTTATACAATACGCATATGATTACACTCTTATCTGTTCTGCTCCATCACTCACCACTCTACAACAACTCACTCAGGAAGATTTTAGCTCTGTGGAAAAAATGGCACTCAGATCCAACTTATCCAAAACCCTAACAAAACTAAACTGCTACTTTTCACCCCCAACAAAACCATGTCTACCCCTCTATCTTTCACTATCTCCTCCAAAAATGGTACTATCATCTCCCCCTTTGACCACACCAAACTCCTAGGTGTTGAAATTGAAAAAAACCTACTCTTCGATATCCATATCTCACAAACAATCAAAAAGGTCCATAAAAAATGGGAACACTTTATAGACACAGAAAATTCCTCTCAAAACAAGCTCAAACTACCCTAGCCCAAACTCACCTACTGTCCACCCTAATGTATGCCGCTCCTATTCTTACCCAGGTCAGTAAACTTGACCTCACCAGACTTGAGTTATGTTATAATAAAATCGCCAGGTTTGCTAACAACTCCACCTTCAGAACCCACCACTGCCAGGCTCTAAGGGAACTTCAATGGCTAGAACTTCCCCAACTAATAACCTATTACCAAGTAGCCATTGCCTACAATGTTGTAAGATATCCTGAAAAAAAACATCACTAGGCCAACTCCTCACCCACTATAACACAAATCGTCCTCTCCGCTCATCCGACAAATCTCTCCTCTGTATCTCAAGAGCTAACAATTCCACAGGAAAAGCACTGTTCTCTCCCACCATAGCTAGAACCTAGAATAGCCTCCCCTCTGCTCTGATTTCACCCATCACTCTTACCCACTTCAAAAACTCACTCAGATCACACTTAATGAAAAACTGGCTATGCCCTTGCATTACATAAATGTCCTTCTTTGTCTCCACTCTATATAACTCACTGCCTATTACAACTACTATAATATACTTTACAGTTTATGGAACTCTTACTGCTGATGGAAACTGTAAATTTATTGCATGATTAACTATGTTTATTTCTCTATATATATCTCTTGTTATACCATATTTGCTTGTACAGCTCTGTTTACATATTGTTTTTTTTTTCTCATTATAGCTTTTTTGTAATTGCTAATCATATTGTTTAAAATTGTTACTTACTGTGGAGCTTTTCTCCCTGGGCCTCCTCTGAAAATAGATCTGTGTCCAGTCACCCGGTAAACAAATGTAAAATAAAAAAATAAAATAAATAAAAATAATAAATAAGTTACTTTAGCAAGATAATAATTTCAAATGTATTACAGTGCCCTAAAGATTTTTTTGCAAAGTCCAGTTGCATAGAGACTTGCACAGTGCAGTTGTTTGATATGTTTCTTACACTGATAAGAGATGATTTCTTGCAATAAAGTGATTCAAAGGTGGTATTACAGTACCCAAGAGAGTTGTTTCGCAATAAAGCCCAAAAGCATAATTTCAGAGGCACAAAGTTATAAATACTGCTATATGTGTATGTGTTCATGCTTATTTGCAAAGCCCTTCCCTGGTATGTGTTAATATGGCAGACGGATTTCAAAAGCTTAACACTTTTATTTCATTAGAATATTGCAGAAAACTGGAGAATATTTGAGGAAGAGTATGATATTTTTATACAAGTAGCTTATTCAGATAAGGATGCATGCACCAAGGAATTCATTTTGTTAAACCTAACTAGGTCATTGGCCATAGAGAAACAGAGCTTTAATTTGTGTATGCACTAACAGTACATGAGGGAGAAGGCGAAAATCATCATATTGTTGTACAAACTGAATCAAGGGAAGACCCTAAGTGCTTGAAGCGCAAATTCAGAGAAATGTGTAACCCCTAGACAAATATTACACTATAGAGGTATTTGTTTTACATGAGAGATCAGAAACCAGGGGGGGGCTTTTCCAGCTTACATAACTGACCTGAGAAACAAAGCTAAAACATGTCGGTTTGGTGATTTAAAAGATGAGTTACTAAAGGACAGGCTAGTGTGTGGTATTAATAGCGCTACTGTGAGAAAGATCTTGCTTTGTGACAGTGATTTAATGTTGAGTAAAGCCATAGAGATCTGTTAGATCTATGAAGTGACAGAAAAACACACAAGTATGCTTGCGAGTGACAAGAACATGGTTTCAGCAGGCTCCAGAGCAAATTTAGATAGTATGCCATACGTAGCAAAAAGAAGTAGGCCTAAGCACATGGTGGCCACAGCCCCTGCTAGCTCATCAGGGAAACTATGTAGCTTTCCAGCAAGTTCTAAGACTAGTGCAGTTAAAGGAGCATCCTCAGTGCAGTACAAGCTTGAGTCAGCAAAACCCAAGTCCAGCTTTATTGTTAACTGTCTCAGTTGTGGTGCAAATCATGAGTCTAAAACAGAGAGATGTTTAGCATTTGGTCAGCAGTGCCACAAGTGTAAAAAATGGAACCATTTTCAAAAGTTTTGCAGATCAAGTAAAACCCACACAGTTGCAAAGAAAGGTTGCACAAAAAAGCAAGTTGATCAAGTAGAGACACGACAAGTCAGCTTTCTATGTCGATGGTGTATCAGTGCTTGGTAAAAGAGTCAATGCAGTGAATTTACTGGCAAAGAACAAAGTATTTTGTACTGTCTGGATAAATGGTAAATCCACAGAGCTTAAACTAGACACTGGTTTGAAGTGTAATGTTATATCGGTAGAAACATTTGCTAGAGTGAGAGCTAATGAGCAACCCAATGTGACCAGTAGTGCGAAACTTGTTGCTTATGGAGGTGAAAAAATTCAAACCGAAGGTTCAGTGATGCTTTCATGTTACTTGGCCAACAACTATTACAACTTGTTATTTTATGTAGTCGAAGGCCAGTAAAGTCTTTATTGGGTCTCAAAGATAGCCTGAGAATGAATCTGCTTTCTTTTACCAAAGAAGTTCATCACATAAGTGCATCTCCGAGCACTAATTTTTCTGAAGCCATTTTTTTCAGAGTATGCTGATGTTTTTGATCACAGGTTGGGCAAACTTCCAGTGGTGTATTCTATAAAGTCAGACCTAGAGGTCACTCCAGTGGTCAGTCCAGCAAGAAAAGTTCCGATAGCTATGCAGAATAAAGCCAAGGCTCAGTTGGATAAAATGGTACAACAAGGTGTAATTTGTCCAGTTACAGAACCAACTGAATGGGTGTCGTCTATGGTGCCAGCTCACAAAAAAGGCTCAGATGAAATCAGAATATATATTGACCCAAGAGATCTGAACAAAGCATCGAAGAGACCGTATCATTCAATGCGCACAGTCGAAGAGGTCGCAACTCTGAGTGGTGATGATTTTCAAAATCTGCCATATTAACACATAACAGTGACGGCTTTTGCAATATGCATGAACACACACACACACACACACACACACACACACACACACACACACACACACACACACACACACATATACATATGCCAGAAATTTATGCCAGTATTTGTAACTATGCCCAATAGCACAACAAGCCTCAGAATAACTGAACTTTGCGAAATAAGACTCTTGGGCCTCGGAATACTCTTGAAATAACTGTACTGTAAGAAATCATTTCTTAGTGTAAAAAACATTTCGAAATAACTGCACTGTGAGAATAAACTGGGCAGAAGACGCTCAGAGTAAGAAACATTTCAAATAATTCCACTTTGTGAATAAACAGTACACACCACACTGAAACTTTCCCAAAATGGCTGTACTTTGCTAAATAACTCTTTACAGTGCAAGAATCACTCTGCAATGGTGGCACTTTGCAAACAGACACACCCAGCACAAGAAACTTTCCAAAAAGGCTATATTTTAACTGTACTTCACAAAATAGTTGCACTTTGCACACAAATAAATGCTTCAGAATAAATGCACAGTAATAAGCACACACTGTAAGCACTTTACACACTTTGAGATATTTTGAATACCTCTAGTTATGCCCTTAATACAATGTCAATAATAAAAATATAGTACTCTGCCAAAAAACATGCAGTTGCCTTGCTTTATGCTTAATGTGCCCTTTTTTGCCCTTAGTATATTTGTTTTGCTCGTTTCATCTTTTTCCGTGCCCATTATACTTTTCTTGTGCTCGTTTTGCTTTGAACATGCTTGTTTTGGAGTTCCGAGGTAAATTGAAACCTCTTATGTGCTTTTCTAATAATCGTTTTATCAAATATCTTCATTTTAAAATTTCATTTAATTAATAAACCTTTTGTGCCTCTCGCTTGTTTCATAATGCAGTTTGTGCCCTTGTAATGCTCTGTTTTATCTTTTTTAAAAAAATAAATCATTCATGCAAGTTTCCATTACTTTGGTTCATTTCTGGCCCTTTTTTGTGCTCAGTTCTCTTAGTTTATCTTCACTGTCAACTCTGCACCTCATAGCTCTGAAAAGCAGTCTCTGCAGTCCCACTTCTGACACCATGTCGCTCATCCAATCAGGATAAAACAGATGAGCTTTCATGGCTTCTGTTCAAGCAGATTTATTATGTACAAATATATCTGGATTGAGGCTTAACAACTTCAAACCAGATAAACTTATAAACAAACTAGCTATTACACTCATACATGCTCACTCTCTGGCTGTACTGTCAAAATGGCACTGATGCTAGCATGTGCTTGCTATTTATATGCAAGTGCTGACCTTGAAATGCTTCTTAAAGGTATAACACACACACACACACACACACACACACACACACACACACACACACACACACACACACACACACACTATTATACATCGGAGAGACCATATTCTGTCTCTCAGTAATCATCTTGGGATTATTGTTTCTGCTTTGCTCCTGGTGAGAGAAGGAACATATGAACATTATTTCCTGGGGACTGCTGATCACCGGAAAGCCTAATAACTGCTTCATAGGTGACAGCTTGGAACTTTTGCTTACATTTTGCTCCTGGTGAGAGTGGGAGCACAGTGCATAGATTCCTGACTCTTTCTCTTTTGGAAAGTGAGTGCCTGTGCTTGACCTTCCTGATTGGTCTGGTTGCCATTCAAGGCATCTACTGGGAAAAGGCTACAGAAGCTTACAAACCCTTACATTATCTGGGACAAGACTGTAGATCACCAAATAGGCTGTGGCTTGCTTCTCATCTTGGAACTGGTGCTACTGTTTTGCTTCTGGTGAGAAACAAAGCAACAGAGCACTGTATCCCAAAAGACTGAAGCTGTGGTGAGACCAACACTAGTAGTTGTCAGGCAGTAGCCATTCAGGTGAACCCATTATTTTCATCATTCTTGACAAGCTAATTCTTTTTTTTTTCTTCAGAAAATACTGTTTGATTTGCTTCTAAGTTCAGAATATCTGTCTGTATACTTTATCCATTAATCATAAGGCTTTACTTACAGTTTCCCCTCACATGTTTGGCAGTGCTCTGTATAGCCACAGACAACTTGAGTCGACATTTTTCCTGTAAAAGCATCACTGAAGTTTCCCCAACACCTAATTGCAAACAGGTCAACTAGTGTGCAGTAACAAGCACTGCCCCCAGAGCTGTAAACCAGATACTCTTGACATTACTCACTCCAACTGTTGAAGGGTCTGTTGGCATGGATAGCAAGCTTTCCACTATCAAGCAACTGATATGGTATGTTGAGAGATGTACTTACACAATGTCACTAGAGGCAAAGCTCTCACATAAAAGCACTCCTAATGTCAACAAGGTTGTCAGTAGTACACACACTGAACCCATCACACACAATTCAAAGCAGACACATAGACAGACATATTCTGAGGCACTTAAATGTAGCCTTCCTAAAACCCCAAAGACTTCCTAAATGAAATACACATAACAAATACCCCCAGCAACTCCAAATACACTCATTCAAAAGAACACCCAGTTTAACATACACAGCCACAATTCATGAAGCCTCTCTTTCTAAGTCCATAAGGCAAGCCACCACAAAATCAAACATTCTAGTCACTGGAGGCTCCATTCTGAGGCACACTGATCTCCCTCTCACCAGGCTGAGTAAGGAGAAAGTCACAGTTAGAGGCCAGGATCTGGCACATTCCACATACACTGAGGTCATTGGACCACAAGTACCAGTATGACTCAGTCATAGTCCATGTGGGTGTAAATGACTTGAGATGTACCTCCATAGACTACATGAAGAGAGACATTATACGGCTCTTGGAATGTGTGTCCCAGGCTGGTATGAGCCTAACACTGAGCAGCACTTTACCTTCTCCAAAGATGATACCACAATACTAACAGAAGATGACTGACTTTAATTACTGGCTTAGTTTCTGGTGTCATTGTAAGAGAATATAATATCTGCCAGCATGGAAGGAGAAAGTCAACAGACCGTGCTGCTTTGCCAGGGGTGATCTGCACCTCTCCTCTTTAGGCTTTTGAATATTAGCTAAAACATTCTCCTCCCCCATAGTGCCTTTTTTAGGCAATGTCAAACAAAGTACTTCCGACAGCAAATCAAAACCAAGAAAGTCTAAAGGTATTACTGCTCAATGCTAGGAGTCTAAACAAAAAACTCCACTCGCTAGATGCTCTCTTCACCCTAAAGAATGCTGGCATTTGTGTGGTCAATGAGACAGGGTTTAAAGCCACAGAGCGCACACCGACAGTGCGAGGTTATAATGCCTTTCACACATTTAGAGCAGCTACTACACAGACATGGACTAAAGGTGGAGGTCTCTTGATTTACATAAAAAATAAATAAACCTCAAGGCTGGTCAAACAGGACAATGCACTTGAGCTTCTGCATGTTCAAATCACCATAGGCAAAATCTAATACTACTTCCTTGCAAGATACAGGTCACCCTCTATGACCCAGGAGACCCATACCATGCATTTAAACTTAGTGGAAACACTCACCATCCTACCCACTGCCATATTCATGGGTGACTTTAATTACCCCACTATTAACTGGGAACCATAAACAACACCAAACTTACAGGCACCACACTGGATCTGGTCCTCACTAATATGGGAGTGCTGCACAGCCCCTAGTATAATATCTTCTCTATTAAGGTCAAACCACAAAATGGTCTCCTTTTAAGTAAAAATAAAACCTGGAACCCCAGCTAACCCTGGAATATTCAGAAACTACTCTAAGGATAACTTCCTACTATTAAGTAATGATCTGGCAAAATTTCAAGCCTCCACAGACCCCGAGAACACTGCTGCCCATGCAGAACTCTTCACAGAAACCCTATATAAGCTTGTTAATAGCTGCATAGAGGAAACTGTACCCACCAGGTAAAAGTGAAGAACTAAGTCAAAAAACAAGCCACCCTCATGGAATCACAACATCAATGGGCTGTATAACAGAAGGAAGAAAATTACAGCAAAAATTAGGAGGTGCAGCACCCAGCAGGATAAATGCACTCACATCAAAACAAACAAACAACTCAGAGGACAAATAAAAGTCTACCAAAGCCAAATTTTATGTAAATCTGGCCTCCCAGGCAAATGATAACCACAAGACATTCTTTAGCTCTGTACACAACCTCAAAGGCAATACACAATTGTGTGCAGAGCTCATTGTAAATGGAGCCACCTACACTGAGCCAGAAGATATAGAAAACTACTGGACAACAAATTCAGCTCCAAGTTTACCCCTCTCTCCCTGTCAACCTTCTAGCAGAAAATACCACCAATTATAACTCCCCCTGCTATCACCAGGGAGTGGGTCCTTAATGCTCTCTCTAAGGCCAAAAACACTGCATCAATGGGCTCAGACAGTATTCCAGGATGCCCTCTAAACAGCATGAAACATGATCTATCAGGTCCTCTGGAATTGCTATTTAACTGTAGCCTCCAAACAGGCTTTGTGCCTTATGAATGGGGAACAACACCCTGGAAAACTACAGCCCCATAAGTCTCACTAGTCTCATATGCAAAGTCATGGAAATAATTATCATGAAAATGATCAGTAATGACACAGGAAACCTCCAGACACTGGATCCAACCCAATTAAGTTTCATCAATGGCAGGTTATGCCTACTCAACATGGTGGACTTCTTTGAGAAGGTCACCAAAGCAACATATGAGGGCAAAACGGTTCACACTGCCTGCCTTGAACTGGCCAAGGCATTTGACGCAATCCTACACTCCTGCATTGTTGACAAACTTAAGAGGTTAGGTACAAACCCTTATGTCACCCAGTGGATAGCCAGCTGCCTCACAGACAGGACCCAGAAAGTAAGAACTGGGGAGTCTACCTTCACAAAGATGCCATTCAGAAGTATAGTCCCTCAGGGATTGGTCCTCAGACCACTTCTTTTTGGGATTTAATTCTCTGAAGTCAAGTCCAGTGTCAATGGCCTCTGGCTAACTAAATCTGCAGATGATTGCAAATTAGGAGCTGTCACTGACTCACCCATTGACACAAATGATCTTCTGGAAGGACTGACAGGCAAACAACTGGTGCCAGAACCATGGACTAAAACTAACTGCCAAGAAATACATAACAGTATCCTTTGGGAAGTTATCCATCCCTGATAACTATCATATGGACAAAACATCCCTAAGAGTTGACCCAGTAGTCAGTGACTTGGAGACACACAGAGACAGTGAGCTAGCCTTTGATCATCATGTGTCTACAGTAGTGAGGAAATCACTCTAAATTGTGTAACTTATAAATAATGGTGTAGTATACAGGTCCAAGGAAGTCATTGTTCCTCTGTATTCAGCATTCATCAGACCTATCACTGAGTACAATGCCCCCTTTGGTATGTACCTAACCAGGCATATCCAAAAACTGGAACATCCACACAGATTCCTCACTAAAAGAACAGAGGGTGCAAGTAACATATCCAAAGCAGAACACCTCAAGGTCCTATCCCTGTATTTTGTCTCCTA
The DNA here is from genome assembly GCF_019279795.1 of Protopterus annectens. NCBI lineage: Eukaryota > Metazoa > Chordata > Ceratodontiformes > Protopteridae > Protopterus > Protopterus annectens. Next base: position 1,979,742,122 of record NC_056729.1, on the reverse strand, counting down.
CAGACTATTGAGGGGAGATCAATGCCTGCCATACAAAGCATTGTCAGACTCCACTCTGATGGACCCCCTGCTTATCCATAAAGCAATCAGCACCAGAATTACCTGTTCTATAGACTTAAACCTTGCATGCGATATAAATAGGACCTGCTGCATAGACAGGTATTTACTCCAGAGACTACCCTTTTTCTGGAACAGACTCCCCATTCATGTGAAGCAGAGTTTCTCCCTATCCCAATTCAAGTGTAACTTGGACAATTGAATGGGGGACAGGAAATTCATCCCTGGTTTGACACCTATATCTCTAACGGACACATGCAGCTTGTAACATGTTTTAGACTACCTCAAAGTCCTATCTCTGCATTCTGTCTCCTACAGGCTTGTTCAAAGGAGATCTATGCCTGGCATACAAGGTATTGTTAGATTCCACCCTGATGGACCTCTTGCATATCCGCAAAACAAACAACACCAGAATTTCCCATTCTAAAGACTTAAACCTTGCCTGTGACATAAGTATGATATGCTGAAGAGACAGGTATGTATCCCAGAGACTACCACTTCCCTGGAACAGTCTCCCCATCGATGTGAAGCAGAGTTCCTCCCTAACTCAAGTGTAACTTGGACAACTGGATGGGGAACAGGAAATTCATCCCTGGTTTAGCACCTATGTCTCTAATGAACACAGGCAGTCTGTAAATGGTCTGTCTCCCAGGACCCTGCTTGTAAATGTTTTACCTCCCAAGCCCCTGCTTACACTTACCAAGGGTACCAGAAGTTGTCAGAGATTTGGGATGCATGGCTAGTCTCAAAAAGGCCCTTGTGGTCATTAGCCTAGTGAACACCTATGAACAAGAAATATTACATCTGATACAGTAAACAGAAATAACTCTCATTGTATGCATGTGTGTTTACTGCCCGTGGCTGTGATTTACAAACTATATACATTTATCAAAGAACATAGATTACTATTTTTCTGTTAAGTTCAATTTTAAGCAGTAATTATATTCTGTGGTTATTTTCTTCACTTTCATCTTAACAGTGCACATTTCTTCATTAAGGAGTTAAACTAGGGTTATATTGTAAAGATGAGGGTGGAACACAGCATGTAGTTAAGAATAGAGAGGAAAAGAAGTAAGGATGAATTGCATAGTTGGGTCTATTATTAGGTAGGTGAAGTGGGGATACAAAGTTTAAACTCCTACTGGGATTTTATATTATGGTGACTGAGCAGATGTTTTAGTTGTTATTTTAAGAAAGACTGGTAAAGTATTAATTAGGAACTATTTTTGGTTGATTGTAATTTATTTATAGTCAGATGTGGTACCAATTTCTATTGGCATAGCATTCAAACATTCTGTAAAAGTAGAATAGAAAGATTTTGTACTGATTTGTTGGATTTAAGATCATGATCTGATTTTGGTTAAGAGATCTTAAAAGATCGTTTTTGAACTGCTGTAATACATTTGTTAGAACAGGAGTCAGCTGGCTTATTTAATATGTTATGAACAGCTGTCAACTGGGAAAACATTAGGTTGTTTTCAATTGCCAACCATTCCAGTTTTTGAAATGTAAGGAACTGATGACGTCTGTATGGCAGGTTTTATTTTCTCCACTGGTTAGGATTGCAGAAGCAAATAAAAGTGATGACAGTAGCAAAAAGTATGAAATAATAGCTAGTGAGTGTTCTGGCAAATGTGACTGACTTGTGTAACATAACTAGTTTTGATTTTGTTTTAGATATGACACAGTCAATGTATTTGTTAAATTTAGGTTTTCATTAATGCTTGTTCCCAGTTATTTTAGTTTGACTAATCAGTTCCGTGGGAGTACTGTTCAGAGTTGTTATGATGAAATCCAAGTTATGTGCTGTAGAATATGTGGTAGTAAAAAATAAAGGAAATATATAGCCTTTTCACTGAGAAATAGTTGACAGATTGTTAACCACTTTTGGAGGACATTAAAGGCCTGTTGTGTGATATGCTGGAGTACGTGCATTGAAGGTATACTGTAACTCAGACAAGAGTCATTGGAGTAATGAACTACAGTGGCATTTCCTAAAAGTTCAGGACATGTCATCAATTAAGACATCCTAGGACAAATTTGTGTGGAGCAACAATTGCTGTTAATACACTGGTGGAGGAAATGTTAAGGCATCAGACTAAGTTATTTGATTAAGGATGTTTTGTTGCCTGTTCAATTAGAGTGGAGGTGATATGGCAGTGAATGCTTTAGATAAGTCTTAGAAAAACTAAGCTACCTTTTGTTCTTGATTTCTCCATATGCTGACATGACCTGGGAATATCAAAAGAGCAGATTCAATGTTATCACTAGGTTGAAAAACCAGGCTGAGTATTATAAAAAAAAAGTTATGTACTCACCATAATTTTCCATCTGAGTTGTCTATTTTCATTCTTCCACAACAGTTGGGTTTGGATCCAATCCTCGGATCCAACTCAGCCATTATTGTAGCTCATGGGCACCAAAAAACTCTTGAGCTCCTCCCTTACCTATAATACACCAATTCCTAACATACCTCAGATCTTGTTTGCTTGCTGACATAAAGTAAGAAATATTAATATAACACTCCTGACAAAAGAAGCCATTATCTGGAGCTCAACATAAAGGACAGTGGTATCCTTATAAGTACTTGTTCTTCCAGAAATCAAATGAGAAAAAGTTTTGGGGTTGGTGGGTGGGAAGTTGAGGAAGAATGAAAATGGACAACACAGATGGAATGTTTTAGTGAGTATATAACTTCTTTATCTGATGTTGTCTCTTTTCATTCATTCCTCAACAGTTGGGACAGAGTCCACAGCTACCTAAAATTCAGAATGGACTCAAAGGAAGGACATTCCTGAGCACAGCTTAGCCAAAGACTGCCCTTCCTGTCGAGATCAGATCCAGTTTGTAATGAGTACTAAATGTTTGAGGATTGGCCCAAGTAGCAGTCATACATATGTCATCCATGGAAGCCCTCGATAGAAACACTAAAGAAGTTGCCTTGGACCGAGTTATATGCGTTCTTAAAGATTTTGCTAAGGAGAAACACAACTTGCTGTAGACAAATGATATATACATATATATACATATATACAATCTGTCAGCCATCTGGCTCAAGTTACCTTTGCGAATGATTTGCCCAATTTAGAATCTGCAAAGGAACAAATAATTGCTCCATCTTTCTAAATTCTGTTGTTCTATGTAAGTAAAAATGTAATTGCCTGTGAACATCCAATAAGTGCAACATATATTCACCTTTGTTTATAAATTTTGGAAAGAAAACTGGCATATTAATGGACTGGTTAATGTTAGATTCTGATACCACCTTAGGAAGGAACAAAGGATTGGTTCATAACTGTACTCTATCCCTATGAAAAATCAGGTAGGGAGGTTTATAAGACAGTACCTGAAGTTCTGAAATTCTTCTAGCAGAGGTGACAGCCACCAGAAAATAGTCAGGTCAGAAACTTAAGATCACATTTCACTGCTGGCTCAAGGGGGGGGGGGTGTATCAAAGCCTGCAGTACCAAAGTTAAGTCCCATATGGAAACTGGATCTTTATAAGGAGGTCTCAGAAGAAGGGTACTTCTCAAAAAGGCCTTACAAAGTTGAGCTGAAGCCAGGGAGGAGTTCTCAAACCCAACGTGAAAATTAGAAATGGCTGCCTACTGAACTCTAATAGTCGAAGAGCTAGCACCTTCGTTAAAAATCTTTGCCAAAAATTCAAGGACACTTTGCACAGGGGCTGAACAGGGGTCAATATGTTTCTGAAGTATCCAAAACACAAACCTCTTCCTTTTACTTCTGTAAAATTTTCTTGTAGAAGCTTTATGGGAAGATAAAACAATATGATGGACAGGGGATGAGAGCAAGGTTTGTCTGGCTACAAAAGGAAGTGGAGAAACCAAGCTGTCAGCTTTAGGTTTGAGATGTCCAGATGAATCATGCCTGCTGGGTGAGGATCCAGAATCTAAGGTGGGTAAATTAGATGAGGCCAAAGAAAGGGGAACCAAATCTGTCGAAGCCATTAAAGTGGAATGATGATGATTTTGCTCTTCAACTGGAAAGCTTTCTGCAAAAATTTGGGGATTAAGGGAGTTGGAGTATATGCATAGACGAGACCAAAGAGCCAATCGTGTAGTAGAGTGTCCCTCAGTGATTCCCCCAGTGGCGGGTTAGAGCAAAGAAGCTGCTGCACTTGTTGTGTAAGGGAGATGCAAAACGACTGCAGAAAGGCTGGCTCCACTGGAAAAAAATAATTCTTGCCACCTTCATGTTGAGAGACCACTCATGACCATAGAATGGACCCGCTCAATTTGTCTGATATCACATTGGAATTCCCCATTTGGATGAGATTGCCCATTGCCACACTCTGAGAGCTTCTTGACAAAAGGGGTAAGACCTGGCTCCTCCTTGTTTGTTGATGTACCAAACTACTGAAATATTGTCTGTCTGAACTGCAACTGTCCCAAAAGTGAGAGAGTCTCAGAAGGCCTGCAATACTAAGAGAACTGCTGTAATTTACAGGACATTGATATGTATATTGGCCTCTTTGGGGACCAAGTGTCTTGGACCATTTTCCCCAGGAAGTGTCCCTCCCACCCAATCTGGGATGCATATGTGTTCACTATGACCTTGGGCTGAGGAAGAATGAAAGGACAGCTTTGTAGAACCTGACCTGATCAAATCCACCTCCTCCTGCATGCTTGAGCGATCCTTATTTGGGCTGACATGTGTTGGTAAAGAACAGACCACTGTGTTGCTAACATCCATTGAAGAATTTTCATGTAAAACCTTGCCAGAGGGACTAGGACTATAGCCGTTAACATTGATCCCAGGGCCTGTAGCGTCAACTGGGCTGAGATTGTGGTACTGTGAGTAAGTTTTCTGACCTGGAATCTGATTGCTTGTACTCTGGAGATGGGAAGAGAAGCTGTCCCTGCTACCATGTCAAAAATTGCTCCTATAAACTCCAATGTTTGACACGAGTCTAACTAAGGCTTGCTGTAATTTATAGTAGAAGTGAGTTGCTACCACTGCCAAGCATTTGGTGAACAGGGCAGTGCTCTGAACTGGAAATGACTGGCTGCCAGCCGGAAGCATAGATACCTTAGGGATTGTCTGTTCATTTTTATGTAATAGTATGCATCCTGAAGGTCTATCGAGCACATATAGTCGTCCTTGCACAAGAAGGTTAGAAAAGAGTGAAACATGACCATCTGAAACTTTGTAAGTCGAACTGACTTGTTCAAGTTGCTGAGGTCCAAAATCAGTCTCCAGTTCTCTGTTGTCTTTAGCACTAAAAAGAATCTTGAGTAAGTTCCACATTCTTTCTGGTCTGGTGGGACCTCTTGGATGACTCTTTTTCCTATCAGCTTTTGTATTTCTAGTGCTGCTGCTTTCCTCTGACTGGGTGGAACATCAGAAAAATTGCACAGAGATGGAGGTGGAAGGGAAAAGGGAATTATATAACCTCTGGAATTAATCCACTGCACCCACATATCATTTCTGATGTCTAGCCTGGTTCTCTGGTGTACGGACAATTGACCCCCGAATGGATCCAGAGGGGGACAATAAGGCTTCCTTTCAGGAATGCTGATAGGATCTGTCAGAGAAGGAATCTCTGGACCCTTGGTTCTGCAGACCTCCTTTGCTGAGTGGGCAGCATTTTCCATTTGAGTTCCCTCCCTCTGCCCCTGGGGGAACTCTCTACATGTGGATCTTGGAAAGGACCCTGGGACTTTCTGAACAACATCTTTCAACGACCTCAGAGGGTCCTTTGAGGGGTCATAAAATGTACACTCACTGCAAAGAGGGTCTAACCATCTTTCTCACACCTAGAGAGTGTAGTGTCCTTCACTTTAGGCCAAACAACGAACTGCTGTCAAAAGATGCACTGACGAATAAGTACTTGAAGGGCTCTGCAAAATCACACAAGTGCATCCAGGCATAGCTCCTAATGGAAATGCCTGAACCCACCACCCTTGAGATACCTTCAGCTGCATGAGATATAAGCCTCATGAATGAATTAGAAATGGACTGCAGGGTCACCAACCATGAGGTCACAGAAGCCTGAGTGTCAGCAGTAGTGGTCCCAGAAAGGGATTTTGACACTTACTTAATCAAATCCCTTTGTAGTCTTGTAAAGCGTGACAGGTAGTTCAGCGACTTGCCGAAGCATGCACACACTCCCCAAATCTATCCAAAGTCCTAGACAGAATAAATCTGCTTAGCAGGTTCCTTCTTAGTAGCTGCCACCACAACCATAGCATCTGCAAGCACTCCTTTGCTTTAAAACACCCTTCCTACAGGTGGTGCCAGAATCTGATCCAGTCTTTTGGGGATTGTCTCAACTGTGTCTGGTTGCTTCCATGCCTGCGTAGAGATTAAGTCAATGAGATCGTCAGCAGGCAGAGTCACCCAGAAGGTAGACAGGCCAGACCTAAAGGCCTCCAGGAATACTGATTCCTCCAAGAAGGGGTTATCGGCTGACCAACCAAATCTCTGATTAAGGATATCAAGGATGCCTTCGAATGAGATGTCTTCAGGTGGTAATCTAGGGGACCCTTCCTCTTCATCGAAATCAGTATCTTCAGTGATAGACCCCTAAGGGAAGTCCAAGTGCCTCCTCTTGCACTTCCTCTTCCTAGGGACTTCTTCAATGAGGTGATCTGGTGAAGTCTCGGAAGAGACTGAAATACCCTGCTGGGTAACTTGGAGACTTTGGGCTGGCTGTCCATGTGGCATAGAATGATGGGACTCAAGATGCAGAAATACCTGGCATCCAGATGGAAGACCTGAGGGGGTAGGATCCATCTGTCCTGCAGAAGTAGAGAACACTCTCTTCACCATCTTAAAGGCAGAATGCTCCAGGGAGAAAGAAACCAATGGAGCTGAAAAGCCACGCTTCTGCTCCATTGGCTCCCCCTGCCCCAAAGTCATTTCACCCAACGTGGAGGTCAGAGATAGCCAAGCTATCCAATGCTGAGGCTCTAAGGGGAAAGAGACAGCTTCGAAAACCTCGGAGTCGGGTGTAAAACCTCGAATATGACAGGGACTCTTCGGCTCTGAGAGTCATCTTGCTCCGATGGACACATGTTTGGTTTCTCAGAGATAGCATCGGAGCCGAAGATACCAACATCTCTGGATCTGATCCAGATGGATCTAGAAGGCTCAGCTCCAGGGGGTTTAAAATGATAGGTCACATCTGAGAAGGAGCTAATATTGGTGGAGCAGAAGAAACACAGGCCTCCTGACCTGAAGAGGTAAGAGCCAGAAGAACTCCCATCTGTATCTGCTCTGAAAGAAAATTCCTCATCATTCTATCCACATCCGCCTCAGTCAGACTTCTGGAAGAACGACAAGAAGTCACTGATGGAGACCTAGAGTACTGGCATAATTCGAGGTAAGGGAAAAGTACTCTAGGTGGTACCTGGTCCAAAGACAGGGAAAACCTTGTCCTAGGCAAAAACCTTGGATCCAAAGAGCTAGGATCTGAGGAAGAATTTGTCGACTCCGACGTCGACTGAGCAGGAACAGTCTTTGGATCTGACCTATGTTTTTTGCTTTGGTGGTTCCATGGTAGGATCCAACAAAGGAGTCATCTTGCTGCCCCTGAGGGCCTCAAAGACTTGGATGAAGGCTCCTTTGTCTTGGGTTTGGGGGACTGAGCTCCAGAAATAGCTTCTGAAAAGGATGAGGGTAGTAGTCCTTTCAGGATTAATTTATTGTTCCTATCCACCTCTGCTCATAGATTAAAGGCTTTGCAGATAGAACAGTCTACCTGAAGATAGTCTGGGCCCAAACAGTATACACACAAAATGTGAGCATCTGATAGAGGCAACATGTGCTCGCATTTCTGACACTTTAAAGCCAGGAGGGCCTTTTTCAGCCATTCTGAGGAAATTAAATAAAATGAGGCTTGGCTTTTTTAAAGGAAATGACGTTATGTCAAGTAATTGTATTTAACTGTACTTGTATGTTTTCAAACTGTCTGAAGAATTTTACCAATTTTACTAAACGAAAGCGCTTACTGTTTCACTGTTTTGGAGTATCCGGTGTGGTCTTTTTTCCATTTCACTTGTTTGGTTGCAGTCTGTTTGGTTTTTACCGAGTTTACCCCTTTAGGAAATTAAATAAATTAAGAATAGAATACATTTTTTTTTTGTTATATAAACTATTAAAATTAGAAACAAAAAAAAAATAGAAAAACTGCCAACAATGGTAATTAAAACTACACTAAGAAATGTGTAAAAAAGTAAGGAAGAAAAAGATTACCAATTATGGTAAAACAGACTACACTTAAGATGTGTAAAAAGGGAGGATTTATAAATCGAAAACTGTTAAATGTTATAGGGAACAAAAAAAGTAGTAATAAACTTATCACTCGAGAGCTCAAGGTGACCACGTCAGAATGCGAAAGTGGCAAATGAGATCTGAGGTATGTTAGGGGTTGGTGCATTCTGTGTAAGGGGAGGAGCTTGAAAGGTTTTTTGGTGGCCCCAATCTAGAATAATGTCTGAGTCAGATTTGAGGATTGGATCTTAACCCAACTGTTGTAGAATGAATGAAAACTGACAACATTCAGACCACGTTATTTTTAGATAAGTGACCTAAAATTTGCTTATAAATGCATTTCCAGTATTTTTGAAGTGGAAGGTTGGATTTCTACTGGTCTGTAATTGGACATATTTTTAGATATACCACTTTTGTGAAGGATTACAATGTAGGATTATTTATATTGACAGGACACACAGAGTTCTTTAACAGATCTATTAACATGAGATGATACTGAGAAGCTAATTATAGCAGCTCCTTTATGTAAGAATTCAGAAGGCATGGTGTGTGAGGCTTGAGAAGAGGGTTTTGCTTTCTGTAACTATTTCTTAGTTGTGAAAGTAATACTGAGCATAGATGGAAAGTGTCACAAGAATGTCTGACATTATGACTTGATAGAGGTATTTTACAGAATGCATTTGCTAAGTAAGTGATGTTATTTACTGAAACTGCAATTTGTTTAATGTGGCGTTGGATTATACTATTACTTTGTGCCTGTTTTGGCCAGCTTATTTAGATTCCAGAATTGTTTTGGTTTGGTTTTAAATCTTGTTAATCAATGAAGCAGCTATATTTGTCTGTTTGTATCACCCTTTCTACTGAACACACGCGCACGCACGGACGCACACACACAAACACACGTAGACACACATAAAGAAAGGCAGAGAGATAGAAAAAGAGAGGCACTGTCTCTTTTATTCTAAATGAAAACATTTTGTACAAATATCTTACATAAGTGCTGCTTGGAGTCTGTCTCACTGTACTGATTAATGTGCAGTGTGGGTGTTTTTGTTACAGAAATACATTTTAGGAAATACTGTAGCTAAATTACTGAACTAAATATTCACAAAAGTAAAGTCTGCAATGTTTGTTAATCTAGCTCTCAGGTGTAAACTGTGCTCCAGGAATTTGTTTATGGTTTTGCCAAACCATTATTCCCCCAGCTTGTCTATTTTTGCTGATTGTTATACCAAGTTTCTAGACACCACATTACATTAGGTCAAACTGAGAGAAGGAAACAATATACCTATACAATCTGCCATTTAAGTGGATTTAACATTCTACCTTTCCTCTATCCCTATCTTCTTCTTACCCTTTACTCCACCTGTCCTGTGCCCTCTTTAATGCCTCCACAGAGTCCCTGTCCATCACCAGTTCTGGTACTCTTTGCAATGGATTCATAACACTCTGTGTGAAGAAGTACATTTTATAATCCAGGCAATAGTTTGTCCCTACATTCTGCTCTGTTCTTCCAGTTCATTATGACCCCTTTACATCTCAGTGACAAGAACTTGGTCACTAATTATTATGTCCCTTCTGGTCATCAGTGGGAAGAATTCTAGCTTCTCCAACCATGCAGCCTTCAGGTGGCTTTCCCCTTGTCTCCTCTAAGCAGCCTGATGACCATTTCTTATATGGCCTCCCCAACTGCACACATTATTCAGTGTGTGTAGCTTGACCATGGCCCTGTAAAGTGGAAGCATACATTATTTGCTTCTGATGTCTGTCTCCTGAAAAGATGCAACCTATCATTCTGTTTGCTGCTGCCACTGTCCACTCCCTGAGCTCCTGGTGGACTATTTCAAGTGTGGTCCTCACCCTTAGATACTTTTCTTCCCCTCCTGCCTTCAATTCCACTCCCTCCAGATGATACTTCACATCAGGGTTATTCCAGTCCAACTGTAGTACTTTACACTTATGTGCAGTGAAGCTCAATTGCCACATTTTTACCCATTTGAACAGCTTTTTAAGATCCTTAGATTTTATCCCTCATTCTCTACTGCTGTCAGCATCTACATGGTATAATAGTCAACAGTGATCCTCTTCTCGATTCCCCTTATTCTTAACATAGCTCTCAACCTCTTACCTAAAGAATTGGGGCAAAGCAAAAAATTAATAATAATAATACAAAATAAAATAATGGGAGACACGAGTGCAAAATCGGGGAGAGATGTTAACTGCTGCTTTCATATACTTAGAATGATGCTAGAAAAACAGGTTTTGCACTACCATGCTTTTTCTGAAAGTCTGAAAGCTAAAATGACTCCATTTAGTGACCACAGTCCTCAGTGATGTGCCAGAAAACCATAAACTTTATGAGGAACAGCTAAAACATATGAAGCAAAATCAGCCTCAGTAGAGAGGCATGCTCAAACATAAAGCTGGAAAATTTAACTTGCTGCTTCTTTTGGCCACAAGCCAATGCTGTCAGCTGTCTTGGAGATAGTTATAGTCTTTGAATGCTGCCGGCCTTCTCCTTAACGCTCTCTTTATTATTCTCTTTTCCACTTCTGTTACGCTAACAGGTTTGAAGTGCCCAATATTTTCCGGCTTCACCCCTTATATAAAGATATAATATTTTCTTTCCTTTGGTCCCCATCATTTGTGAACTAAATAGTGTTCCCGTGAAGATCTACATTGGGGGCTACCAACAGATTTCTGAAGTTTCTTGGAAGTAGTCCACTGGATCCTTGTGCTTTATGGTACCTAAGAGCAGCCAGTTTCTTCCCCAGATATTCCCATGGTATCCTGGTATCTTTCCATTGCTCTCCAACTTTGTCTGGCCGTCCTCCTAGCATAGCACCCTACTTTTGCTTTCCTTTGTGAAACTTGAAAGAAAGCATTTACTCAATAGCTCTGCTTTCTCCAGTCTTCTTTTTTTCTCCTTCCTGCCTTTGTTTAGCCTTGCCATCCTTCATTCTGTTTTATACCTAAACAATTAATTGTTCTACTTCTGTCAACTGCATTTCATCTTCCACCTTTGCTGCATTTATTATCATTGTTACCTTAGCACAAGTATGACAAGTATGTCCCCTTCATCTCTCCACCCCCTCCTTTCCACACCATCTTTATCCCTTACTGCTAGCTTCATATTTCTATGTACCACAGCAGTCTTTTTTCTATTTTTGCCTCTTCATTAGACAGTCCTCTAGATCCTGGAGTACATCATCCATGATCCATTCTTATTGCCTGCTTCCTTATTCAGTTTACTCACAGTCTCCTAATTCACCCATGATACTCTTCCACAGCTCAGCATAATCTGTGCTCTTTAAAATCCATACCATCATTTTTGTCTTTAGATTGTTACCCTTCCCTTAACTCTAAATCACAGAGTAGTTTGACCACTGTTGGCTAATGGTGATCTCACCTGCATGCCCATAATCCCTCTCTACTAGTTATGAAAATATCTTAACATGTGCATGTCCATGTCCACGGGGGAAGGCACTGCAGGCTTTCACACTGTGGGTGTGTATGGCCGCCACGGTAGTCTGAAGAAGCTATGATTCCATAGCAAAAGTGCTTACCAGTTTGTATATGCATTAAACTTGGATTTATTTTATCTGCTGCCGGTTGTTTGCTGCCTACTTTACCTTTGGATATTTTAAATTGTGACTGATGTCTTTCCATACTTGGATTTATTTCACCTGCTGCTTGCTGTTTGCTGCCTATTTTACCTGTGGATACTTTGAACTGTGACTGCTGTGTTTCCACACTAGTGCTTCTCTCTGCATTTAGTTTTGGTTTCTGGCTACTAGTGTGGTTTGTCTGCTGGTGAAATATTTGTCTTTTAGTTACTTACCCTGTCAATGAAATGAAAGTTTAGTGACTGAACCTTTGCTGCTTATTGTTCTTTGTTCAGCCGTTCGATGGTTATCCCAGTCAATGGCCGAACATAGACCCAAAATAACAGACTCCTGAATGGCACATAAGACCTGACTATCATACACAGATCCAAGGAATTTTATTCTCCATTTCAAGTCCCATGTCACCTAACAGTTGCTGAGTCAGTAAAATGAACATCACACACCCATATTACTGCAAAAACATTCATCACCAGAAGTTGCAAATCACTGCTCTGCTGACAGACCCCAGTACCATAGGTTCATAGGCAGGTACTAGGCTATCTGTCGGAGGGCATTTATAAGCCTAGCCAGAGTCGTCGCCCCATTGATTAATTAACTGATCCTCTGTCAAGCAGAGCCAATGAAGTGATCCCAGGGGTGTATTTTCTGTTACCCATCCACTCGTCAAGGTTTCTCTTGAAGAGTGTTAGTGAAGGGCTCTGACTGATGTAATTTGGAATTTTGTTCCAACGCATGGGGAGGTCTCTGTGACAGTAATCTATCCCTCCAGCATGTTCTATTTATTGTTGTGGCGAGGTTTAGCTCACTAGAGTGCGTGGCTCGCAGTGACTTGGATTTCTTTAGGTGGAGCATGTCCATCAATTCTGAGTTGGACATGGTTTTGTAAGTCAGGCAGAGATCACCTCTGAGTAAGTGATATGCCACTGAGTACAGCCAGAGTTTTTTCAGTCGGACTGTATAGGACATATGTTTGAGGCCAGTAATCCTATTGGTGAGGTACTTTTGTGGTCTTTCCAGTTGTTGGAAGTGTCTTGTGAAGTACATCCCCAATGGGGCATTACACTCTATGATGGGTCTACTGAGTGACGAGTAGAGGGGCACTATAACCTCTTTATTTCTAGATGCGAACCCTTTAGTAATTAGATGGGCCACATAGAAGGATTTCCTAACTACTTCGGCAATATGATTGTCAAAGGAGAGATTACTATCTACCTGGATCCCCAGATCTCTTATTACCTCTTCTGTATTAAGGGGGCTGCCACCTATGTGGTAATTCATGGGTGTTTTGTTTTTCCCAAATGGGATGAATATGCATTTTTTGGCATTTAGCTTGAGGCCTTCGCTTTGACACCAGGTATCTGTCTCAGTAAGGCCCTTTTGGAGAATGTCCATGTCAGCCGGAGAGTCAATTATGGCTCCCAGTTTGCAGTCATCGGCGAACTTGGTTAGCCATAGTCCTTCTTTGTTTGCCTGTACTTCTGAGAAGTATATGCCAAACAGTAGGGGTCCCAGGACCGAGCCTTGTGGGACCCCACTTGTGAATGGTTTAGAGTCGGACCTGGAGCCCGCTATTCGTACCGTGTGAGTTCTGTCTGTAAGCCAGTTGGCAACCCATCTTGTGACATAGGGGTTTATGTTCAGGCTGGTGAGTTTTTCTGTAATACCCGAGTGGGGAATGGTGTCGAAAGCCTTGGCGAGTTCAAGGTAGGCTGTGTGAACCACCTTTCCCTCGTCTATGGCCTTGGTGACAGTCTCGAAGAAGTCAACCAGGTTTAGTAGGCATGATCTGCCCTTAACAAAGCCGAATTGGGTCGGGTCAAGTGTTTGGAGGTTCCCAATGTCTTTGTTAATGAGTTCCATGATGATGTGCTCCATAGTCTTGCAGACCAGGCTAGTCAGGCTTATGGGGCGATAGTTACCAGGGTCAATTGTGGCCCCTCCTTTGTGGAGAGGAATAACCATTGCTGTGCGCCATTCTATGGGCATGTCGCCTGTGGAGAGGCTGAGGTTGAACAGCATGTTTACGTGGGGGGTTAGTTTGTTCTGTAGTTCGTGCAAGATGCAGCCTGAGACAACATCTGGTCCCACTGACATTGTGTTTTTGGCTTTTGAAAGGGCTGTTTTCACCTGTGCGTCTGTGATTTTTGGGACACTAAACTTTTCCGGTATTGTTGTGACCCCTTTTGGAGGTGAGAGGGGGGTGACGTTTGCACTGAATCTATCTGCCAGGATGTTGGCACTATCAGTAGGTTCAGTATATTTTGTGCTATTTTGCACTAGTTCAGTGCATATCTGTGAGTTGCCACTTAGATTCTTAACATAGCTAAAAAAGGCTTTGTGGTTATTTTTTGAATCTTTGGCTATTTTTCTTTCGAAGTTAGCCTTGGATGATTTCATGAGGGACCTTAGTTTCTTATTGATACTGACCAGGGACGTCTTTCCTTCTTGGGATTTGTCTTTTTTTCTGAACTAGTTTCCTCCTTCTATTGTATAGCCTGTTTATTGCAGGGGTCCACCAAACTGGTTTCATTCTCTTAGAGGAGTGAGTCTTGGTTTTGCTAGGGATGGCATGATCCATGCATCCTTGTAGGTACTCATAGAGTGCATTTGTAAAGGTTTCTGCATCTTGGGCAGCATTATCCTTTAGCGTGGGGGCTGTGAAACTTACCACCTCTGTCTTAAGTAAGGTGAAGTTTGCTTTAGAAAAGTTTTTTACTGTGGTTTCCTTAGTTGGGGGTGGTGGTGGGGCGTGGACATCCAGAGTGATTAGTTTATGGTCTGATCTAACCAGTGACGGGTTGACCTCCAGTGTGGAACACCTGTTGCCCATGTTGGTGATGACCAGGTCCAATATGTTTTCACCTCTGGTAGGGGAATTTACCAGCTGATCCAGGGCGTTTCAGTTGATGAATTCCAGGAAGTGCTGGGCCTGGGAATTTGTACTCGAGTAGTTTTCCCAGTCAATGGTAGGGTAATTGAAATCGCCCAATATCAGGGTGTTCGGTGGGACCTTCATGTTTTCCAGTGTCTCCAGAAAGGTGGAGTGGTGGTCCTGGGTCATGGAGGGTGATCTGTAGCAGGCCACAATTTGCACTGCAGATTTGCCCAATGTTAGTTGCACATGGATGATCTCAGAGGTATCATGCTGCTCCACTAACCTGGAGGTGTAGGTATCCTTGATGAATACGGATACACCCTCTCCTTTTGTGTTACGGTCCGTGTTCTGTGGCCGAATTGTGTGGTATGAGTTGTAGCCCGGTAGTGCTGGGATGGTCTCTGGAGCCTTGAACCAGGTTTCAGTTACTGCACAGATGTCGACATTCTTCATACTGAGGAGTGCTTCGAGCGCGTGCATTTTCAGATTTAAACTCCTGGCATTTAGTAGCATAACCATCTCTATAAGATATACATAAAACTTCTACATCATAACCTATACTTTACTGTAGCAAATGATATGCTTCCCCACACTTCAGCCATCTGTCTGACAACACTGTATACTGGTACCAATGTACAGTGACTGCTAGAGAGTAAGTGTGTGTGTGTGGGGGGGGGAGCACTGTGTTTGCTTTTAAGTAAAAGAAATTAGGAAATCCAGTAAACAATAAATACAAATGACTTTCCATGGATTTTAAACCATTTTGTTAAGATATCTTTTCTGTAAAAACCTAGAAGAAGAGCAGGCATGAAAATGTGTTGTGCTCTATGTCACTTCATACACTGTGATCTTTTCCTTGCTACTACTGCCACCTATTCCAGCTCAACTAAGAAAGACACAGAAAATAAGAGCATAATTGCCTGCTGATACATCCAATGTCCATTCGTCCTGCCAGAATTTTTATTTACACTGAGAATTAAATTAGACATTTCTGTAGTCAAACTGGGTTGCCAGTGCCACTATCTATGATAACCTATACTGTTTTTATCATCTATCTCCATCTTGTTTAAGCAACATTTGTACTATTTACATGAATGCCCGTTGCTCATCTAAGAAATTCATTCATGCCTCATATGTTAGTGGAAAAAGGGTGTGAATAAGATACTGTAACTGCATCTACTGTAAGTTGCTTTATGAACAGCGATTAAATTTCTTAGCTCAGCACACTGTAGCAGTGTGTGTGGTCATAAATGTAGGATAAACAATTCACAAAAATATTAAATTGCACTCTATCTCAGCTGACATTCACACTGTGGAATCATTTTTTCACCATGACAGGCTTGGGAAATTGTGATGAAAGCAAATGGTTTCCTACTCCTCTTTCTCATTCCTGAGCTTTTACATTACAGACCACATGGGTAACTTTTGTGTTATGAGCAGATCATTGTATCTATTTCACTGGGTGGGACAGAATCAGTTTTAGAGCAGCATTCATGGAAAAAACAGAAAAAAACACTCCTAGACTGCATATGAGGCAGGGTTTACATGTTAGGATTAGTGCCCTGAAGCCAGCCACCAAACCGCTCTTTCTTATGATATCTGATTTCTTGCAAGAAGGCACTACAAGTAGAAGGGAGTATGGTCCATCAAGTTCCAGTCCATCAATGAAGTTACTCACAATTCAGCTCAACACCATATTCATGGCTGATTTCAACTATCCCACCATAAACTGGGATGCATACACAACCACTAACATGCAGGCTCAAAGATTCCTGGATTTTGTCTATGCAAACACCCTGGAACAGCTAGCCTACACACCTACTAGGGGTGCAAATATCCAGGATTTGGTACTCGCAAATAAGAGGGAAAACCACCCCCTAGTGTAATGTCCCCACTAATCAGATCGGATTACAATGCGGTAATGCTTGAAATAAATATAAAGAGTAAACTCCCAGTAAACTGCAGAATCTTTAATCATTTTCCAAAGCTAAAAACCTCCTATTAAGTGAAGACATAAATTTTAAACCACCCCAATCTCAGAGGACATGGTCCCCTATGCAGAAATGTTTAAGGAAGCCCTGTACAAGCATGTAAATAACTGCACAGAAGCAGCAGTAGCAAACTAAAATAAATTTAAGACAAACTCCAAAAACAAGCCCCCATGGTGGACCCCAGTATAAATAGCTTGTACAAAACAAGAAAGAAAATCCTGTCCAAAAACAGGAAGGGCTATGCCCAAAAGACAAAAAAATCCCTCATCAGTCTCCACAAGCAACTCAGGGGATTAATCAAGTCTATCAAAGCCAACTTCAAGGCAAACATAGCCTCCCAGGCTAAGGATAACCATAAGGCATTTTTTAGTTATGTATGCAACCTTAAAGGAATACCCAACAGTGTGCTGAACTAACAGTAAATGAAGCATCCTAAACTGAACTGAGGAATATAGCAAATTTGCTGGCCTATAAATTTAGCCCCAATTTCATCCCCCATCAGTTCCCCCAGGAAATACTGTTTACCATTTCTCCCCCAACTATCATTAAAGAACAAGTCCTCACTGAACTCTCAAGAGCTAAAAACACTACATCAGTGAATCCAGACAATGTCTCAGGATGCCTCCTACGTAACTTGAAACATGGCCTGTCAGGCCTAATAGAATCTCTATTCAACCAAAGCCTCCAAACAGGCATCATCCCTAGGGAATGGAGGATTGCAACTGTCATACCTCTACACAAAGGCAGCTCATCAACAGACCCAGGGAACTACAGATCTATGACTTTGACTAGTGTTATATTCCAGGATGTGGAAAAAAATTTATCATGGACCTGATAAACAAAGACATAGAAAATCTTCAAACACTGGATGCAACCCAGTTCAGTTTAGTCAAAGGCATACATGTCTGCTAAACTTGGTGGCCTTCTTTGTGAAGGTCACCATGGATGATGGCAAAATGGTACATATTGCCTACCTTGATCTGGCAAAGGCATCTGACCCAGTACCTCATTCAGGTATTATAGACAAAGTCATAAATTTAGGCATAAATCCCTATGTTACCTGATGGACAGCCAAAAAGCTTGCTGATGGGACAAATGAAGATAGGGTGGGGGAATCCACCTCCACAAAGAGGCTTGTTACTAGTGGTGTCCCACAGGGCTCAGTACTCGGACCTCTCCCTTTTGGAATACCCTTTTCTGAAGTCAATGCAAATATACAGGGCCTTTCCTGACCAAATTTTCTGATGACTGCAAGCTGGGTGCTATCACTAAATCCCCCAGAGATGTATATATCCTCCAGGAAGGTCTAACACAGACAAATAACTGGTGCCAGAACTGTGGCCTAAAACTCAGTGCAATAAATGCATAATCATACCCTTTGGGAAGATGACCACAACTGCAAATTACGATACTGATAATACTCCCCTAAGAGTAGACCAGTGGTGAGGGACTTGGGAACTCAGGATGACAGTAATCTGAACTTTGATAATCATCTGTCCATGGCAAGAGAAAGTCCTTCCATATACACAACTTATAGGTAAGGGCATGGCATCCAGATCTAAGGAGATCATAGTCCCACTATACTCGTCCCCCATTAAGCCAATAACCAAGTACAATGCCCCTTTCAGCATGTACCTGACCAGGGGCTTGCAACAGCTGGAGCGGTCACACAGGTTTATCACAAAAAGAAGACAGAATGTAAATAATATGTCCTATATGGACTACCTCAAATCCCTGTCCCTGTACTCAGTCTTCTACAGACTACTAAGGTGCGATCTATGCCTAACCTACATTGCATCCTCATATTCAGTCCTGATGGATCTGCTACACATTTGCAAAACAAACAGCACTGGAATTACTTGTGCTAAGGATCTAAACCTCCTCTGTGACAAAGAAAACATGTTGGAGGGACAGGTATGTGTGTCAATGATTATCCTTTCTCTAGAAGAGACCTCCAATTCATGTGAAACAGAAGCCTTCCCTAAGTCTATTTAAACGTAGTTTAGACCAATGAATGGGAAATTACAAATTCACACGTGGCTTGTTGACTGTGGTTCTTAAAGACAAGGGCAATCTATAGATACCCTAAGGCTCAGGCATATATGAAAGCCGTTTTAGCCCTTGGGATGTGATAACTGGGAAAATTGGGGCATGAATGGCTAAGGTTAAAAAAGCTCCAGGGCAGTTAGCTTGGCAACCTCCTATGATCCTATGCCTATACTGGTCAAGCCCAGAGTAAATATTTGTTCACTCATCCAGTTTTCTAGTTTATGTGTAAAGAAAAATTGTGAGTTCCACTGTTTAACATGCATGGGAACTTTTTCTAGAAGTTTGGAAGGCACTGGGTTATAACCATACTCCTTTACAGTGTTTTATTTATATTTTGGTGAAGTCTTAGGTGCCTGGTTTTGTATTTCTGGAGATAGCGGATGTGCATAGAAAAATGCAGTCCAGGGCAATCGGGCATATAATTGGCACAGTAAGAGAAACAGAACTCTCCTGTGCCTTTCTGCTTGGAATTTCAGATAAGTTTAGCTTAAAATTAGTAATTATTGCGTCTCACAAATTAGCTAGGGGAGACTAGCTGAAGTTAGATTTTCCCTTCTTATATTCTTATATGTAGAGGTGATTGAATATAACATATTGTTGAAAAAGATCATTTTCTGTTTCCTTGTACACTTCAACATATCTCTGTATATTTAATCATTTAGTATACTACTTAACTCATTATTTTCTAAGTAAAGTATTCTTAAATAAATTGTGTCTGGTCTTCTACTTATTTATTTATTAACTGATAAGAAGGCATTTATGGCTGATTGGTGCCAAGCTGCTTTCATCCATCTCCACTGGCCACACTGTTATTCACACTATTAGTTTTGTTTGGATTATTAACCCAGTCTGGTACCCTTGGGATTTGTCAATTTACGACTATTAGCTATGACAGAAGGTGGTAGAGTTAGGCGGTACAGTGACAGTATATTACCTGCCTTCCCTGAAAGTGTGTCTGTGTGTGTGTGTGTGTGTGTGTGTGTGTGTGTGTCTGAAAGTAAGAGTTTAGTTAAAGTATAAATACTATGGGGAAGTGAGCACTGAAAGACAATAGTACAGTTGTGTACACTTACCATAAATGTAGATGTTCGAGTGTATTCACTGTTGCAGTCATTACATTTGGGTAATCTGCTGGCAGGTTGCCCTCAGTCAGCCTGATTAACAAAGTCTTGGGTTCTGCATCAGGTGCTGCTCCTTCTTCCATGACGTCAGGTCATCAGGGGTATAAAACATGCGGCCGACGTCATTACATCAGTTTTTCTTGCCCCAGATGTCCGATGCCCCCCAAATGGGAGCCAAATATTTAAGTAATTTAAAAAAACACAAAAATATACCTCCAAACAAAAGCAAATACACCAAAAAGGCTTTTAAGCATAGTAAAGGAAAGTAGAAGTATAGTAAGAGAAAAACAGGGGGTTGGAGGGAGGGTAACCAGGACTGCAACAGTGAATACACTCGAACATCTACATTTATGATAAGTGTACACAACTCTACTACGTTCTTCATGTTTCACTGTTGCAGTCATTACATTTGGGTAGATTCCCAAAGCTATGGTTGGGAGGATGGATTTATACAGCATTAGGATCAGCTATAAGGTCCTGCAGGACAGCAGTGGCAAAGCCAGCACTCGATTTAGAAAACAGAGGTAAATGGTAATGTTTGGTGAGCGTATGAACTGAGCTCCAGGTAGCAGCTTCTAGAATGTCTCTGGTAGGAACACCTCTGAGA
This sequence comes from Protopterus annectens, assembly GCF_019279795.1. NCBI lineage: Eukaryota > Metazoa > Chordata > Ceratodontiformes > Protopteridae > Protopterus > Protopterus annectens. The sequence goes on along the minus strand of NC_056729.1, from coordinate 1,979,721,561 downwards.
AAGGCTGTAGAAGTAGATGCAGCCCTGGTGGAATGAGATCTGATCCCCTGGGAGATAGTTTTACCATGGTGCATATAGCAGAAACAAATACAATGGCTTATCCATTTGGAAACAGTCTGCTTTGAAATAGCCTTTCCCTCTGCCTCTGCAGCAAATGGCACCAGTAGTTGTTCAGATTTTCTTAAAGATTTTGTCCTGTTTAAGTAAAATCTAAGTTGTTTGTGTACATCCAATGAATGCAGAATCTGCTCCCGCTTGTTCTGTGGATTGCGAAAGAAAGTTGGCAAATGAATGGTCTGATTAAGAGCCACACTGGATACCACCTTAGGCATGAAGGATGGACTGACCCTGAGAGACACCCTGTCCGCATGAAAAATAATGAAAGGCTCCACTGCCATAAGAGCCTGTAATTCGGAAATCCTTCTTGCTGAAGTGACTGTTAAAAGGAAAGCTGTTTTCCAGGAGAGAAATTTTAAGTCTGCAGTAGCAGCTGGCTCGAAAGGAGGGAGAGTGAGTTTTTCCAATACAAAATTGAGGTCCCAGGCAGGGGTTGGAGCTCTCCTGGGTGGTCTTAAGTTTTTGGCCCCCTCTGAGATACGCATTTAGCAGAGGATGAGAGAAGAGGGGAGGTTATGTGTTGTAATTACCTGAAATGACTGAGGCATGAATTTTTATGGAAGAAAAGGACAGGCCCTTGTGAAGCATCTCAGTGAAGTATTGTAAAATCTGAGGAATATTGGGCACTGCTGTGCTTATTCCTTGTGATTGAGTCCAGGCACAGAATATTTTCCATTTGTCAGCATAAGATTTTCTAGTACTAGGCCTTCTTGCCTCCAAAATTAAATCCATCACAGGTTTGTTGAGGGATGCTAAGGGTGAATTTAGGTGATTAGCCTCTCTGCAAGATTCAAAGTTTGGAGCTGAGTGTGCAGAATTTGGTTGTTCTGCTGAGACAGTAAGTAAGGTGTCTAAGGCAGGTGCCACGGTGGAAGGTGTGACACATTGTGCAGGGGTGGGTACCAGTGTTGGCGACGCCAGTCTGGAGCAATCAAAATCATTTTTGGTTTGTCCTGTTTGTCTTTTAGTAGAACTTTGAAGAGCAGAGGCAGAGGGGGAAAAGTATAGCCTGATAGGTTTTTCCAGCTGAAAGGCAGAGCATCCACTTTCCAGGAATTTTTGTGATAAGTTCTTGTGCAGAATTTGTCCAACTGATAGTTCTGGGGTGAGGCAAAAAGATCTATGTCTGGACTCCCCCATTTGCGTGTCAACATGTTGACAGTCCGTGGTTCCAGTTTCCATTCGTGTGGGTCCATGAGATTTCTGCTTAGTTCGTCTGCCAAAGTATTCAGCTTTCCTGGCAGGAATTGAGTTTGTAGTTGTATCTGATAGGTCAAGGCCATGTTCCACAATGCCATGGCTAGTCTGCAAAGGGGGTAGGAGTGTGTACCCCCCTGCTTGTTTATGTACCACATAACTGTGGTGTTGTCTGTCTTTATCATTAAGTGTCCTGGATGAAGGTAGTTCTTGAAGGCTGTCACTGCATTCTGTACAGCTAGTATCTCTTTTTGATTGATATGAAGGTGCCTTTGATTTGGGCTCCATTTGCCCTGAATGCACTTCCCTGCCAGATGAGACCCCCCCAAGCATAGTCTGATGCATCTGTAGTTAGGGTTTGGGAGGAAGGGGGTGGAGTGAATGGCAGTCCCTTGTTTTGGTGGTAGGCCTCTGCCCACCATAGGAACTCTAGCTACAGGCAAGGTATGATAGGAATCATTGTTTCCAGGCTGTGACAATGTTGACTCCAAAAAACTTTAAGTACCACTGAAGTTTCCTCATATGCAGTCTTGCATATGGAATTAGAAGAATGCAGGAGGCCATGAACCCCAAGGCTTGCAGAATTTGTCTTGCAGATAGCAGGGTTTTTGTGGCCACCTGTCTGAAGTAAGTTACCAAATGAATTTGCTTTTCTGGCGTAAGGTAAGCCATCTGGGCAGTTGTATTCAAGCTTGCACCCAGGAATGTAATTTTTTGAGAGGGTACCAGTTGTGATTTCTTTTCGTTTATGGTGTACCCTAGACAAGTTAGAACCCTTTTTACAAACACCAGATGTTTTAGAAGAATGCCCTTGTTTTCTGCCTGAATTAGACAATCATCCAGGTATGGATATATCTGAATATTTCTTTGCCTGCAAAATGCAATTACTGGAGTCCGGCACTTTGTGCAGACCCTGGGCACAGCAGATAATCCAAAGGGCAGTACAGAGAACTGGTAATGCAAGTAGCCTGCTTTGAAGCGGAGGTATCCTATGCAAGATTCCCTGATTCCCTGATTGGGATATGCAGGTAAGCCTCTTTTAAGTCTAGAGTTACCAACCAGGCATCTTTGCCTAGCATAGGAAGTAACTGTTGAAGAGTCAGCATCTTGAATTTTGGAATGTCCAGAAATGTGTTTAGAATAGGTAAGTCCAGAATTGGACGCCATGATTTGTCTTTCCTGGGTACCAGGAAAAGTCTTGAATAGAAACCTTGTCCCTTTTCCTCTTCTGGTACTGGTTGAATAGCCCCCATGTTCATGAGGGACAGTACTTTTTTCTGGGCCTCTGCCCACTGATTTGGGGGCACGTCTGGCCATTCATTTGGGATTGGCAACATGTGGAAATGCAATCTGTATCCCTGGGATACTACATTTAAAACTCATTTGTCCTGGGTTATAAGTTGCCAGTTTCTTGCATGAAGTGCCAGTTTTCCCCAAAAAGGGGCGGCTAAAAGGTAAGTGCTTGGTAAGTGTAAAGGGAAGTCATTGAGACTGTTTACCATAGGGAGGTGCCTTGTTGTTTCCAGATTTGGAGGAGGAGGCACCTCATTGTTTTGTTCTAAAAGTCCCTTGTGACTGAAACCTGGAGCCTTTGGAATGTCTGGGTTTGACTTGAGTGGCTCTCGAAGGAACTGGAAAGGACCATTTCTTAGTAGGCCAGTGCCTACTAAATCTTGGACGTTGCACTTGTAAGAAATTTTTCACAGTTTCCATAGATTTAGCTTTATCTTCCATCTTTTTTAAAACTTCTTCAACCTTATTTATTTATTTACTTATTTACATTTATTGACCACGAGTGTCCGACTGGACGTAGGTCCATTTTCAGCGGAGGCCCGGGAAGAAAACCTCCACAGTTAAAATAAACAGACAGTAGTTACATTGGATTACACAGCGATTAACAATTTAACATAGCAATTAATTACAAACATATTTACAGATGAAGAACATAGTACATCAGTGGACAACTAGAATCTTTATCTGCGAAGTACATAACAGACATTAACAAATGTTACAATAAGAAGTTCCTGCTGTATAATAAGTACTAGGCTTATAAGCATCTGAGCTTGCTATGATCAAGGTAGTTATTGGGGTGGAAAGAAAGGTAGTGGTTGGATGGGGTGGGTGATATTAGAGTGGGAGTTGCAAGGGCATAGCCAGCATGTTTTTAGGTGCGCTTTTAGTAAAGTTTTGAAGTGGGTGCATGATGGTAAGGAGGTAATTGTGGGTGGGAGGGAGTTCCATAATTTGGCTATGGTGCAAGAGAATAGTGCTTCACCAGCAGAGTTATTGGCTTTAGTGATCTGCAAGTGATTTTTGTTGCTGGATCTTAGTGGTCTGGTGGTGCGATAGGGATGAGTAGATTCTGGAGGGATGGCACATTTAGTGGATGGTTTACTAGTTTGTGGGCGAGTGATAGTTGATACCACTGAAGGAGGTGAGGGAGTTCAAGCCAGCCCAGTTCAGCAAGTGAGAGACAGTGGTGACTACGGTAGGATGCCCTTGTGGCGAATTTGGCAATTTTGTTGTAGCAGGTCTCTAGCTTGTTTAGATCGCATTGCCTTAGGTTGGTATATATTGGAGAGGCATAAAGTAGGGTGCTATTGACATCTTTTCTGCTTTGGTGAGAAGTTGCTTATTTCTGTATAATGCTCCTAGTTTCTTGTGGACTTTTTTTATGGTCATGGATATGTGAATGTCAAATTTTAGTTTATTGTCTATTTCCACTCCTAGCAATTTGGTGTGTTCAGTTGGGTATACAGTGGTGTTGTCTTTTGCTGTGATGTTAAAGTGAGAGTTATTTTGAGTATGTTTGGTGGGTTGGAAGATGAGTAGTTTAGTTTTGTTTGGGTTGAGTATTAATTGGGCATCGGATAACCAAGTTTCAACAAAGGAAAAGGCTTCCTGTGTGACTTTTTGCAGTTTGGGTAGGGACTGGGCTGAGCAGATGATGGTTGAGTCATCTGCGCATTGTATGAGTGTGCCATGTTTGGTGGCAGAGGCTAGATTATTGGTGAAAACAGAGAAGAGTAGGGGGTCCAAGGATGGATCCTTGGAGAACCCCTATGGAGACAGGTAGTTGGGGAGATATGTCATTCTGCCATACAACGGATTGTTGGAGGTCAGACAGGTAACTCTGAAACCAGTTGGTGACTGATTGAAAGAAGGATAGGTTATTGAGGACAGAGATGAGTTGTTTGCATGGGACCATGTCAAATGCTTTAGATAGGTCTAGGAAAGTAGCAATGGAGAGATAGCCATTGTTTTTATGCTGAAGGATAGTGTTAGTAAAGGAGAGTAAGGCAGTGGTGGTGCTATTGTTTGGTCAGAAACCATGCTGAGTATTGGAAAGGAGGTTGTCAGTAAGGAGGTAGTCTGAGACCTGAGAATGCATCTCTCTAGTATTTTGGAGAGTGGAGAGAGAATAGCTATGGGGCGGTAATTGGTTAGTTCTGTGGAGGGGAATTATATGTGATACTTTCCACAGTGTGGGAACGTAACTTTCTGACAGGGATCGGTTAATCAAGATGGATACTAGGTAGGCCAGAACATCAGCTGCGATTCGTAGGTATTCACTTGGGAGGTTGTCTGCTGCTAATATGGTGGGCTTAAGTTTAGTTAAGAGTTTTTTTTATGTTGGAGGTAGGTACAGGAGAAAAAGAGAAGGCAGTGGGGAGATTACTAGTTGAAGGTGTGGGCTGGAGGGGAGGGGGGGTTGTGTTGTTTAGCTAGTGATAGTATGGTTTGTGTGAAGTGTGTGTTGAATGAGGTAGCAATATTTTTGGAGGAGTGAGGGATGTTAGGAGGGGTACTGACTTTACCTGGGTGGAGGATGGAGTTTATTGAGGACCAGAATTGTTTGGGGCTGTGTTGGGAGGAGTCTAGGGCAGACTGATAGTATTGGAATTTGTCCTGTTTTATTAGGTTTTTGACTCTATTGCGTAGTTCTAGGAATTTCTGTCTAGTTGAGGGGGTTTTGGTTTTGCTCCAGTGCTCCCAGGCTTTATCCCTGTTTTTCATTTCTGACTTAGTGGTTTTCTGTAGCCATGGGGAGGGTTGTGCTTTCGTTCTGGAAAGTCTTATGGGGGCATGGTAATTAAGGATGCTCAGGAAGGTAGTATTAAAAATTCAACTGCGTCATCAAGACTGAGGTACTTTAGAGGATGCCAGTTACATTCTTTGACGGTAGATGACAAGTTTAGCTTGGCATAGGTATTTTTTGAGTAGGAATGTTGGGGAGTGATCACTGAGGCTATCTGATAAGTAGCCTGTTATATATGACTGGGGGCTCTTACTGACTAGTATCCAATCCAGGGTAGTGTGCTTGCTGGAGTTTTTATTTATCCTGGTTGGCGACTGGACTAGTTGGGTGAAGCCATGAAGGTTTATAAGATGGGTTGGATTGTTGCCAGAACAGGATTGCCAGTCAATATTGAAATCACCTAAAATGATAGTTTCTTGGGGGAGATGGTGGGTAGACCAGCTGAGGAGGTTTTCGTGTGGAGGGACGTTTTGGCCAGAGAGACGGTCCTGTTGTAAAGGAGCATCCAACAATTTTTCTTTAACGTAATCAGGCAGAGTTTGCTCTTTGAGCCAAGCATGCCTTCTTAGCACAGACCCAGTTACAGTAGCCCTGCAAGAGGCTTCCAAAGAATCAAAACCACATTGCAAAGTATGTTTTCCAACTTGTTCAGCTGAATGCAATAAATCCTGTAAATCTTTATTTTCCACACAGTTAGAAATTAACATAATTTTCTGTTTAAGCAGTCCCATGACATGCTGTTGATATTTAACCATATGAAATTGACAGTTTAAAGCCCTGATTGCCAAGGTTGCAGAAGTGTAAACCTTCTTACCCCATCTATCCAGTGCCCTGGAATCTCTATCAGAAGGGGTAGGATTTTTAGCAGTAGAGGCCTTAATGCCCTTGGGACCCTGAGAAATGGTTTCAGGATCTGCAAATGGATTTTTGAAAAGGAATTTTTGGGCGTCAGGAACCCTGTAGTATCTGTCTGGCTTACAAGGAGCCGGAGGCAGAGAATCAGGAGCCATACTTGTGTCTTTCGGCTTATCCCGGTTAGGGGTCGCCACAGCGGAACTCTGGTCCGCTAATGTTTGGTAGTGGATTTTTACGTGCCAAGTTACCAGCCCTGATGCACAACCTTCAACGAAGGCACGCCCATTCACGCATGCCTCCACACAGAAGACGCTCTGAGAATCAGGAGCCATAATAGATTCTGAAAAAACAACATCAACAATGTCTAGAACAGGAGGTACAGCCAAAGGCCTATACTGAGGAAGAAGAAGAAAATCCCTAAGTCTCTTTTTAGATTCAGAGAAATCCTGACTTTCCCAGTGGAAATGTTCCCTTAAGGTATGTAAAGTTTCCCCAAAAGAAAAATCCTCAGGGGTAGAAGCAGAAGGAATGGAATCTTCTGCATCAGAGTCCTCATAAGTAGGTATAGACAAATCCTGTTCATTAGAAGAGTCAGAAGAAATAGAATCCTGTTCAGAAGATTCATAATCAATGTCTTGCCTAGGCCTCTTAGAAGGGGGGGGGTTGGCTACCCCATTTGTTTTTTAGATATAGGGGCCTGCACATGTGGCCCAGGTGTCGGTTTTTTAGACACAGATTTAGATTTTGGCCTTAGTTTTGAAGATGGCATCAGTCTAATATACAAATCTGTAGGCCTGAAAACACCCTCAGAAGCCGGTGCTTGCACAGCTAGACCCATCTAAGGTAGAGACATCCGCGGGTTCAATAACTGAAGCATCTCACGGCATACAGGACTCCAAATGGGTCTCAGTAGAGGCCTGCGAATCAGAAGTAGCAGGTATCAGGGGCTGTGAAAGCGCCTCACTGAGTACCGGCGAACTTGCGACTGGCTTAGGAGAAGCGTTGTCATCAGTTTTGGACCTCGACGGACTCTCTGTTTTTTCTTTGCATTTTTTTAGGTATTCCGGTAGTTGGATTGCTAACCGACGACATTTCTGGATAATTAAAGCATGAGCCAAAATATTTAGAAGCAAAAATATACCGACGTTTAATAGTGCGTTGATTAAATTTAGCACAAAACCGACAGCAAGGTAAGTTGTGGTCAGGGCCTAGGCAAGGAATACAGTACAAATGAAAATCCTTATGAGGTATTTGCTTCCCACAAGTAATGCAATTATTAACTTTTACTGACATCGGTAAGGAGCAAGAAAAAGTTTCCCCAATGGGGTACTTAGCTTTTTAATTGAAGACTTCGGTTCTGAAACTCGAAAACGAAAATTTCAGGAGTCGGCCGACCGGCACTTGTGAACTGCTTCTGCTTCGGGCACCGCGCGGCAAGAAAGACTGATGTAATGGCGTCGGTTGCATGTTTTATACCCCTGATGACCTTACGTCATGGAAGAAGGGACAGCAACTGACGCAGGACCCAAGACTTTGTTAATCAAGCCGACTGAAGGCAACCTGCTAGCAGATTATCCAGATGTAATGACTGCAACAGTGAAACACAAAGAACATCAGAAAGGGGTATGGACAGCAAGGCCAAAGATGCTGAATGGAGTGTTCAGTGTAGAGCCTACTTATGGGTATGGATGGTGTAAGACCACAACCAGAGAAAAATACCATATTTACTGCATATTTCCTGCATGCTCTTGTGGTCAGGATACACTTTGGAAATTGTTTACTGACTTATATTTGTACACCTTACATATGTTTTGATTTGATTTGCACTAGTGCTATGAGTCAAGAGTACATATTACCAGTGGCTGCTCACACTAGTTGACAGTAATGGGATTCAAACCCTCACCTGTCTGAAACCATCAATATTTGCTTACACTGATTAGTAGTGCTAGGATTCCAGCTCCTCCCAAGTCCCCCATTACAAACCCCTACTTACACCTCCTACAACCATCACTACAGACTAGAAGAAATATATTAGCTTCCTTTTGTTGTTCTTTAACACACTCATACCAAAAGTGAAACCACTTGTAATATCAGTTTCTGTCCTATATAACCCACTTTATCTGGTACCTATTTACTGTGGTATGATTCACTTATGATAACTATCAGCTCTCTTTCCAGTGATTTCCATGTTTTTAGCACTACTCAACATAACCATTTCTAATTACCAGATATTTTCCAGCAGCACATGCTACCAATGTTTTAACGTGGCTTCCTATGCTACATACTAACTGACTGCATCACTTGCATGCTCATTCTTCCTACATTTTTACTTTCTTTTTTTTCTGTAACATTAAAATGTAAAACTGTATATTCAATATTTTGTTAATGCTTTTTTCTTACTCATTTTGTGAATGCAAAATGGCATCTCCGTTATGTCATTATGTGAAAGGTGTACAAGTCTGGGAGTTTATTTCAGCCTTCATCTGACCTGCCATTATTTCAGCATACTGTAAGGATCCTCATATGTATTGCTCAACTAACCTTTCTTGTGGTCATGCAAGTCTTACTCATCTAGAATAAAAAATAAGTAAATATTTTTGCTCTTGTTATTACAAACTATTACTGTACTGAATTCATGCAAGGATAATGCTGGAAAATGTAGGAACAGCAACTATAACTTTTATTGCTATATCATTTTTGTGCAATGGTGTACTTTGATTTCCAGTTCTTCTGATGCAAAAACACATAAAACCTCACTATCTGCATTTCACATTGAGTATTATGTAACAAACTGGTGTAAAAATTACTTCACAAAAGACTTAATGGTGCCAATGCCAGGTCATGCGGAAATGACTTCTCTTGCACTGTCTTAGCACACTTTATATATTTTTCTCAAATAAGAATGATTATGTCCAATTAATCTCCTCTTATGTCTTTGTCTTTGCAAAAGTCGTTATATGTTTATCCACAAGTGTATGTGTGTCTTTCGTTAGAAGGGAAAAGAAATGTGGATGCATAGTTTTGCAATGTAACATTACATGCTCACACTTTCTTCATTTTTGAGTAATCTCCAAATGATAATTTACTGTATGCTTTCAGTGAACATTTTATTTTCATAAACAGTCTGAAATCTGAGGTCTATTACTGCCTTTTTCAAAGTACTTCTTTGGGTTTGAAAATAAAAAAAACTGTTTGGTGAAGTGCAGTACACCTTAATTTTGTACTCTATTCTGCAGCTCTAGAGGTAGATCCTGGCAAAGGGATTTAAGCTCTTTAGAATCACAAAATGTTACTAGGCTAATGACCCGGGGGGGCCTTTCTAAGCCTAGCCAAGTTTTCTCAGGAGAATAACGATGCCCTGTATCCAAATAGGACATTAAGAGCCGGGCATTTATAAGCTACCTCTATCCAAAACGGACATGGCCCAGTGTAAATTTCCTATTTCCTATTCACTGGTCTGGGTTATGCTTAACTTAGGTTATCTTACCTAATAGATGAACTCAGCTTCACATGGATGGGAAACCTGTTCCATAGAAGGAGAAGTCTCTGGGGCACATATCTGTCTATCCAGCCTGTTCTGTTTAATTTACAGACAAAATTCAGGTCCCTAGGCCTTGTATTTCTGGCACTCTTATGGAGATGTAGGAGATTCATAAGTGTGGGGTTTGCAGGTGCCTTGTAAGCTAGTCACAGATCACCCCTCAGCAATCCATACAAGATTGAATGGAGGGAAAGAGCTTTAAGGTGCTCTGCAAAAGACAGGTTTGTTATGCCTTGTATTCTTTTTGCAAGGAACCTCTGAGGTCACGCTAGTTGACACATATGCCTGGTCAGGTCCATACCAAAGGGAGTATTGTACTCTATGATTGGTTTAATAAGGGCAGAGTACAGTGGGATTATGACATCTTTGGAATTAGATGCCACACCCTTACTTATAAGTTGCACAACATAAATGAATTTCCTCACCACTGTGACCATGTGGTAGTCGAAGTTAAGGGTACTGTCTACATGTGTAACCAGATCTATGACCACTGTGTCAACTCTTAATAAACAAATGTATTTATTCATTAATAAATTTAACAAAGGTGTAGAAACACTTTTTCATGAAAAGTCATCACAACAGTCATTCGCAAAACCTACAAAATCCACAGTACCAGATATTTGCTTTATTATACCTCAGAACCCCCCCAACTCATATTCCAGGTATGTATATGTATATATATATATATATATATATATATATATATATATATATACAGATACAGATATATACATACAGATATACATAAAGTAGTTCTCCAAAACACGAAAAGAACATTTCATGAATCATTAAGATACTACAGGCTGTATATATATATATATATATATATATATATATATATATATATATATATATATATATATGGGTCCCATTCATAAGACGAACGCCGATTCCCAGCGAAATCACCGGCGCCAGATGACCGACAGATGTATACCGACAGGGTGATTCGCCGACAGTGGAAAGACCGACAAGGGTAATCTGCGATCGCGACCCGGTAAGTGTGCGAAAGTGACGGAGGTAGGAGTGGTCAGGTAAGTGAGTTAGGGTTAGGGTGCAGGTAGGTGATGTACGTTAGTGTCGGAGCTTGGGCTAGGGGTGTGTAAGTGAGTTAGGGTTAGGGTGCAGGTAGGTGATGTGTACGTGTCGGAGCTTGGGCTAGGGGTGTGTAAGTGAGTTAGGGTTAGGGTGCAGGTAGGTGAAGTGTGCGATAGTGTCGGACCTTAGGGTTAGGGTTTGGGTCAGGGCTAGTGTGTATGGTATGCAGTGTCGCGTGTTGTTTACGTTCCGTGTGTCGGTGTTTTGGTGTTCGGTGTTTTGCGTTGTCGGGTTTGTGTCGGGTTTGTGTGTTGTCGGTTATTTGGCGTCGGTGAGTTTTGTGTCGGGGAATCGTCGTGTCGGTGTTTAGAAGTAGACCCATATATATATATATATATATATATATATATACACACACACATACATATATATATATATATATATATATATATATATATATATATATATATGTATATATATATATAAACATATGTGTGTGACAGGAGAACCACTGTGACCCTTATCAGTTAGCTACAAGGCTCGAAAACAATTAAAAATACTACCCTATTAAACAACATTGAGGAGGAGGGGTTAATCCTGTTTATTAACCAGCCTGTAGTCTCTTGAGCTTTCGTGAAATGTTCTTTTCATGGTTGGAGAATTACCTAACCTATAAGCTTAGAACTGATCCTTCATTTGTTTTGGCCCCTGTAGAATCCTGGGTAGTGGAGGTAGTGGGATTGTTGACATGAAAAATCTCAGTAACAAAATTTTTAGATGGAAATCTCAATGCAGTCAAGTAAGTTTCAGAATACTGAAATAAAAACTCAGGTCACTGCTTTCTGTTCTTCATAAACTTTACCGCAGGTCAGTACAAAGCAGATGAGCACTGTGTAAAATAAATCAGCCACAGTGTACTGAATTTATTAAAGTTTGTATGGGGGGGTGTGTGGGGAGGAACCTGCCTGGGGGCATGTCAACTGGTAAATGACAACTCGGGGGCTGGCCCTTTACAGTGAGTCCCCTGCCCATGGGTGTAAACATCTTAACTGCTTACAGTTCATTATTTGTATCTTTGTTTTTTGGTACCAAGAATAATTAAAGCATTTAAAATATATTTAAAATATTCTAATTAAAAAAGAAACCTTTTATAGTAATACCTTAGTTGTAATTATGAGAAAGCCTTTCTACAAAACCTTAAGGTTTGAATCATGAGAGCATTAGCAAGCTTGGTAAAAGCCAAAAACAATCATATTTGCCGAATATATTTTTATCAGGCTAAATACATGAAATTCATGTATGGCACATTTTGCTCTGACTTTTAAAATGTGGTCCTGCTTCGCTCTTTTGAAATTAACTTTTATTTATCATCCAGCCCTCCTCCCTTGTCAATTAATAGTGGAAGGCATTCCTAGCTTAGTATTGTAGCTTATGACATACACTATTAAATATTGATCTTTCCCACTGGTTCAGTTATCAACAGGAGCTCTGGATACATGGATTTTTTTCTTAGATATCCACAGCTGCATAGTGCATCCAGAACCCGCACCCATTGGGTATGTACCTCTCAAGACATCTGCACCAACTGGAAAGGCCGCAGAAATACCTCAATAAAAGAATCACAGGCCTAAAGCAGATGCCCTATGCTGACCGTCTTAAAAAACTCCAGCTATACTCTGTCGCATATCATATACTCTGAGGCGATCTCTGCTTAACATACAAGGCCATGTCAAACCCAGAGCTGTTGGACATGCTACACTTAAAGAAATCCCAATCCCTCAGAGCCACATGTTCCAGGGATCTAAACCTTGTCATCACAATAAACAAAACATGCTGGAGGGATAGGTTACTGACCCCGAAACTCCCCAGACTCTGAAACAGACTGCCCATACATGTCAAGCAGAGCGCCTCTTTGGCCCTCTTCAAAAGGAGCCTTGATGATTGGATAGGAGAAAGGAAATTCACCCTGGGGATCACATCAGTCACACTGCTAGACAGCGGCCCAGGAAAATAAACAGTGTGGGAAGAAATAGCCAGGGAATTGTTATGGCTAAGCTTGTATAGGCCCTAGGGTCGATAGCCTAGTACCAACCTATGAACCCCCATTATTCCCTCTCCTAATCAATAGCTTCAGTATGGTTCTAGGCTTTAATACCTACCCTCAACTATTCCCCCCGCATAACGATCCTGATTATTATTTTAAAATACATCCATCTTTATACCCCAGACACCGCATTTTTAGTTTGAATGTATAAACAAGGTATAAGGGACCTCCCTGTTAAGATGCCACCCACTGCAATGCTAGTTAATCACGGTCCCCCTTTAGTTGTTTGGATGAGTCCTTAAAGGTAAAATCAGATTTAACAAAACTAAGACAGCAGTCTTAATACCACTCTCCAACCATGGAGTTATAAAGTCCTTTCTCTGAAAAAGACCAAACTTAGCCAGAACCACTTTTACTATTTTGACAATGTGGTGAAACAATCTCGCTTAAGTTTCTTTCCCCTCTAATGTCCCCGTTAGCCCACACATCTTTAGCATCTCCTGGAGTTATAACTCAGCACAACATAGCATTCCTAGATCTAAATTATTAGATTTTCCACATACATCAACATTTCCTGTAATCTGCTCTAATTATTATCCTCCTATCATTTTTTAAAAAAAGCATGACTTGTCTTGCTCTGACTTTTAAAATATGGTCCTGCTTCATTCTTTTAATTTAACTCCACCTGGGCTTCAACCCTTTATTCTGGAATTAAATTTATCATCCACCCTGCCGCCTTGCCAAGTGAAAGTGGAAGGTATAACTAATTTCTCTATAGCATTCCTAGCTTAGTATTTTAGCTTATGACATACATTATCAATATTTTTTTCTGGTCCAGCTATTTCCCCCTATCAGTGTTAAAATTATGGCATGTATGGCACTTCTTTTTAAATACATGGTCCCACTTTGCAAGGTTTTGGATTTATTTTCTTTAGTTATCATCCACTTCCCCTTCCCTGCAAGAGGTAAGTGAAAGGAATTACTAATCTCTCTGTCTCAACACCCATGTCTTCATTCATGTTTCAGTCCCTCAGGCTCTGGCTCGTATAGCAAACAAATCCCTTCCATTGTATTAACTCCTGCCGGTTGGCATTGGGTCATATGAATTTACTGGCATCCGGATTATCTCTCTGCTTTCCCTGGTTCCCCACCATAAGACCACACAGCAACTGCAGATAAGTGGTTTCATTGATAGACATCAGCATTTGCACAGCACTACCGTGCCCCCAGCATTCCCTCTACTACTGAGTAGTGTTATATCGGTTTTTGACTTACTCCTCTGTAAGAGTGAACCTGCAAGCTATCCTAAAAACTATAGACCAATAACTTGCCTTCTGACAATGTATAAACTATACATGGGAATTGATGCCGACAGAGTTTATAGTCATTCAGAAGAAACTCAATCATGGCAATATAACAAAAGGGTAACAAAAGAAAGTAATACAGAACAAAGGATCATTTGTTGTTAAACAAAATCATAATGGAGAATTGTAAAAAGGGGAAGAATCTATGTATGGCATGGATAGATTACAAAAAGCATTTGACAGCATCCCACATTAATGGATAAAGGAGTGCTTAAAGATCTATAAGATACATCCTACATCGATCAATTACATTACACTGACCATGAAATAGTGGAAAAACACTTTGTAGCTAAGCTATGATAAAGGACAAATTATTATCCCTTGGATAAAAATTCAAAGGGGGATATTCCAGGGTGACACTTTGTCACAGCTGCTCTTTTGTCTTCCCCTTAACCCATTAAGCTGTCTATTTAACAGATTAGGTCATGGTTACAATTTGGCTCCCAGACAACAAAGTGTAAAGACTTCTCATTTTCTTTTTGTGGATGAGTTAAAATGCTATAGTTTATCACAAAGAAGGCGGAATACAGCAGAAGTAAGAACAAAACTCCAAATTTAATTCCAAGAATGTGCACTTATAACATACAGATGAGCGCTTTCACCATTACAGCTTCTTCAGATCCAGATCTGAAGAAGCTGTAATGGTGAAAGCGCTCATCCGTATGTTATAAGTGCACATTCTTGGAATTAAATTTGGAGTTTTGTTCTTACTTCTGCTGTATTCCGCCTTCTTTGTGACTTACATTATATTTACTCTACGGAACTACAGCGTTTGCTTGCTGAGCAGTGGATTTTATTTTATTTTATTTTTTATTTGCTATTGTTTATCAGATAAGGAGCTAAAAGCACAACTGAAAGTGATCAAAACTTTCTCAGATGATATAAGGATGTCATCATGAGCGGACAGATGATCCGCTGTGGCGACCCCTAACCGGGAAAAAGCCGAAAGAAGAAGATTTGGTCTTAAATGTTCAAAAGCAACATTTAAAGCATGAAAGCTACAGAACTAAGAAAATATCAGTCTGGGACAGGACTGACAATAAAACATGAACAAATGTGAACAAAACTCAGTAAGGAATATTTTAGAAGAATAAAATTAATACTGAAAACAGTCTTGATATCTAGGAACAAAGTCCAGGCTATAAACCAATTTGCTTTTCCTGTTCTCACTCACAGTTTTGGGATAACTGACTGGACCCAAAAGGTATTTATCAGTTGGACAGGAAAACAAGTAAAATGTTGCACACTTATCAAATGATATACAACAATCAGTGTATACCAAGATTATATATTCCTTGTTCTGAAGGAGGTATGGGCCTCCTCAAAATTGATTACATATATAGATCTGCAATCACAGGACTACATACATAGCTGCTGACCTCAACAGCTCTAAATTAAAACATGAAGAGAATAAATCTAAGATGACTTCCCTGCTTAGTTAAGCAAAAGCTTATTGATATCAAGCGGGAATGGAAACCAAACCAGTAGACAAAAATCAGGCAGCAACTGAATGTGGCAAAAAAAAGAATATAAGAAGGATAAGATAAGAAGACAAGACATGTGGAAAAGGCAAAAATATAGATGTAAGTACAGAAAACTCCTGGAACAACCTCATGTTGATCAGGATGTGACATAGGAATGGTTAAGGAGAAGTGAATCTAAACCAGAAGATGAAAGGTTAATATTAGCAGACTATGTACAAGTTGGTTCACAAAGCCCATTGAACACATGGGAAAAACAAAAAACAGATAAATTCAGATTCTGTAACATAGAAAGTACAGTTGTGTACACTTACCATAAATGTAGATGTTCAAGTATCTTCACTGTTGCAGTCCTGGTTTCCCTCCCTTCTTCCCCCTTTTTTCTTTTTGTTACCTTTCTTCCTTGTTGTTCTCCTTTCCTTAGAAGGAACATGTTGGTGTTTTTTCCACTGTTGCAGTCATCACATTTGGGTGGATTTCCAAAGTTGAGGAAATGGGTGGAGGCAGACAAGGAAGCTAGGGGCTGGCTAGCATGCCCTGCAAGACTGCAGAGGCAAAACCTGCCCTGGATTTCAAGAAGAGAGGCAGGTGGTAATGTTTGGTAAAGGTGCAAACAGATGTCCAGGTGGCAGCCTCCAGGATGTCCCAGGTGGGGACCCCTCTGAGGAATGCTGCAGAGGTGGAGGCTGCTCTGGTGGAGTGGGTACTAACCCCATTGGGGGGAGGCTTGCCATGCTGCTTGTAGCAGAAATGGATGCAGTGTGCTAGTCATTTGGAAATGGTTTGCTTGGAGATGGCTTTGCCCTCTGCCCCTGAAGCAAAGCTAACCAGCAGTTGATGATTTTCTGAAGGTTTTAGTCCTGTCCAGATAGTATCTGAGCTGTCTGTGCACATCTAGAGTGCAGAATCCTTTGCCCTTTATTTTGAGGGTTAAGAAAGAAGGTGGGCAAATGGATGGATTGGTTGAGAGCCACACTGGCTACCACCTTGGGCATGAAGGATGGATTATGATGAAGGGTTCCACTGCCATGAGTGCTTGCAGCTCAGAGACTCTTCTGGCTGAAGTGATGGCCAGGAGGAAGGCTGTCTTCCAGGAGAGAAATTTTAGCTCTGCAGAAGAAGCTGGTTCGAATGGAGGCAGGGGAGCTTTTCCAAGACAAAGTTAAGGTCCCAAGCCAGTGTTGGTGCCCTCCTGGGAGGCCTCAAGTTGTTAGCCCCTCTGAGGAATTGCTTGATCAGAGGGTGTGAAAAAAGAGGGTGCTCAGTGGGAAAATGAGCGGAAATAGCAGAGGTGTGAATTTTCATAGAGGAGAAAGAGAGACCACTGTGTAGCAGGTCAGCTAAGTAGTCCAGGATGAGAGGGATGGAGGGCTGTGCCGTATTGGCTCCCTTAGCCTGGATCCAGGTGCAGAACGTTTTCCATTTATTTGCCTAAGACTTTCTGGTTATAGGATGTCTGGCCTCTCGGATAACATCCAGAACCTGTTTATTGAGGAGGGCAGATTGGTCAAGGGTCAGGTTATAAGCAAACCTGCCAAACTGAGTGTCTGCAATTGGGGGTGCAAGAATTCCCCTCCCCTCTAGGTTAGGAGGTTGAGAACCTGAGGAAGATTCCATGGGGGCAGTGGGGACAGGCTGCACAGCAAGGGGTACCAGTGCTGTCTGGGCTAGTCTGGAGATATGAGAATGGTCCTTGGTTTTTCCTCCCTTATTTTGATTAGTACCTTGGGAATGAGAGTTAGGGGAGGAAAGGCTCAGACTGAGAGGTTTACCCAGGGGAAGGACAGGGCATCTACTTTCCAGGCCATGCAGTGATGCTCCCTGGTGCCGTATTTGTTGAGCTTATGGTTGGTGTGGGAGACAAAGAGGTCGACCTCCGGGGTTCCCCATTTCTGAGTTATTATTAAGAAGGTGTTTCTGTTGAGCTGCCACTCGTGGGTTTCCAACAGTTTTCTGCTTAATTGGTCTTCCAGGGAGTTGAGAGAGCCTGGCAGGTATTGTGCTAACAGGTGTAGATGCATGGAAGACCCTGTGAACCAAAGGGTCATGGCCAGCATGCACAGCGGGTAGGAGTGAGTCCCTCCCTGCTTGTTGATGTACCACATCACTGTGGTGTTTTCTGTTTTGATCAGGAGAACCTCTGGAGAGAGAAGGGGTTTGAACGCTATGAAGACCTGCTGCACAGCCATCATCTCTTTTAGACTGATTTGTAGGGGGAGTTGATGGGGGTTCCATTGGCCCTGTATGCACCTGCCATCCAGGTGTGCACCCCAAGCGTAGTCTGATGCATCTGTGGTGAGGGTCTGGGTGGCGGGGTGTGGGGAGAAGGGCAGTCCCTTGTTGTGGGAGCAGGCTAGGCAAAAGAGTTTCCAGATCTTGAGTGTTGACACCAAAGGCTCTTTCGGTAGCACTGAAGTTTCCTCATATGCAGTCTGGCATATGGAATAAGAAGTATGCAAGATGCCATGAACCCCAGGGCTTGCATGATTTCCCTTGCAGAAAGCTGGAGCCTGGTGGCCAGTTGAGAGAAGTAAACTGATAGGAAACTTTGTTTCTCTGGTGTTAGGCATGCCATCTGGGATGCTGTGTCCAGACTTGCTCCCAGGAAGATTATCCTCTTGGTAGGTACCTGTTTGGATTTCTTTTCGTTGACTGTGTACCCTAAGGAGGTTAGTAGGTCCTTTACAAAGGCCAGGTCTTTGAGCAGATTTCCAGGCTGTCTGGCTGAATAAGGCAGTCGTCTAAGTAGGGATAAATTAGAATATTTCTTTGTCTGCAAAAAGCAATGGCCAGAGCCAGGCATTTTGTGAAAACTCTGGGAGCAGTAGAAAAGACAAAGGAAGTGCAGAGAACTTAAAGTGCTGAGATCCTGCCCTGAAGCGAAGATATTTTCTGCAGGACTCCCTGATGGAAATGTGGAGGTAGGCCTCTTTTAGGTCCAGGGTGACTAGCCAAGTTCATAGGTAGGTACCAGGCTATCTGCCCGAGGGCATTTATAAGCCTAGCCAGAGTGTGTCAGCTTTCACCGCCCCATTGATTAATTAACTGAGCCTCTGTCAAGAAGAGCCAATGAAGTGATCCCAGGGGTGTATTTTCTGTTACCCATCCACTCGTCAAGGTTTCTCTTGAAGAGTGTTAGTCAGGGGCTCTGCCTAATGTAGTTACAAATTTTGTTCCAAAGCATGGGGAGTCTCTGTGACAGGAATCTATCCCTCCAGCATGTTCTATTTATTGTTGTGGCGAGGTTTAGCTCACTAGAGCGAGTGGCTCGCAGTGACTTGGATTTCTTTAGGTGGAGCATGTCCATCAATTCTGAGTTGGACATGGCTTTGTAAGTCAGGCAGAGATCACCTCTGAGTAAGTGATATGCCACTGAGTACAGCTGGAGTTTTTCCAGTCCGGCTGCATAGGACATATGTTTGAGACCAGTAATCCTCTTGGTGAGGTACTTTTGTGGTCTTTCCAGCTGTTGGAAGTGTCTTGTGAGGTACACCCCAAACGGGGCATTCTACTCTATGATGGGTCTGATGTGTGACAAGTAGATGGACACTATAACCTCTTTATTTCTAGATGGGAACCGTTTAGGAATTAGATGGGTTACATAGAAGGATTTCCTAACTACTTTGGCAATATGATTGTCAAAGGATAGATTACTATCTACCTGGGTCCCCAGATCTCTTATTACCTCTTCTGTATTAAGGGGGCTGCCACCTATGTGGTAATTCATGGGTGTTTTGTTTTTCCCAAACGGGATGACTATGCATTTTTTGGCATTTAGCTTGCGACCATGACTTTGACACCAGGTGTCCGTCTCAGTAAGGCCCTTTTGGAGAATGTCCATGTCAGCCAGAGAGTCAATTATGGCTCCCAGTTTGCAGTCATCGGCGAACTTGGTTAGCCATAGTCCTCCTGTGTTTGCCTGTACTTCTGAGAAGTATATGCCAAACACTAGGGGGTCCCAGGACCGAGCCTTGTGGTACACCACTTGTGACTGGTTTAGAGTCGGACCTGGAGCCCGCTATTCTTACCGTGTGCGTTATGTCTGTAAGCCAGTTGGCAACCCATCTCATGACGTAGGGGTTTATATTCAGGCTGGTGAGTTTTTCTATAATTCCCGAGTGGGGAATGGTGTCAAAAGCCTTGGCGAGGTCAAGGTAGACTGTGTTAACTACCTTCCCCTCATCTATGGCCTTGTTGACCATCTCAAAGAAGTCAACCAGGTTTAGTAGGCATGATCTGCCCTTAATAAAGCCGAAATGGGTCGGGTCAAGTGTTTGGAGGTTCCCAATGTCTTTGTTAATGAGTTTCATGATGATGCGCTCCACAGCCTTGCAGACCAGGCTAGTCAGGCTTATGGGGTAATAGTTACCAGGGTCAATTGTGGCCCCTCCTTTGTGGAGTGGAATAACCGTTGCTGTGCGCCATTCTATAGGCATGTAGCCTGTGGAGAAGCTGAGGTTGAACAGTGTGTTTAGGTGGGGGATTAATTCGTTCTGTAGTTTGTGCAAGACGCAGCCTGGGACACCATCTGGCCCCACTGACGTTGTGATTTTGGCTTTTGAAAGGGCTGTTTTCACCTGTGCGTCTGTGATTTCCAGGACACTACACTTTTCCGGTATTGCTGTGGGCCCTTTTGGGGGTGAGAGGGGGGTGAAGTTTGCACTGAATCTATCTGCCAGGATGTTGGCAATATCAGTGGGTTCAGTATATTTTGTGCTACTTTGCACTAGCTCAGCGCATATTTGCGAGTTGCCACTTAGATTCTTGACATAGCTAAAGAAGGCTTTGTGGTTATCTTTCGAATCCTTGGCTATTTTTCTTTTGAAGTTAGCCTTGGAGGATTTTATGAGGGACCTTAGTTTCTTACTGATACTGATCAGGGATGTCTTTCCTTCTTGGGATTTGCTTTTTTTCTGAACTAGTTTCCTCTTTCTATTGTATAGCCTGTTTATGGCAGGGGTCCACCAGACTGGTTTCCTTCTCTTAGAGGAGTGAGTCTTGGTTTTGTTAGGGATGGCACGATCCATGCATCCTTGTTGGTGCTCACAGAGTGCATTTGTAAAGGTTCCTGCATCTTGGACACTGTTATCTTTTAGCGTGGGGGCTGTGAAACTTACCACCTCTGTCTTAAGTAAGGTGAAGTTTGCTATATAAAAGTTTTTCACTGTGGTTTCCTTGGTTGGAGGTGGTGGTGTGGTGTGGACATCCAGAATGATTAGTTTATGGTCTGATCTAACCAGTGACAGGTTGACCTCTGGTGTGGATCACCTGTCATCCATGTTGGTGATGACCAGGTCCAAAATGTTTTCACCTCTTGTAGGGGAGTTTACCAGCTGATCCAGGGCATTTGAGTTGATAAATTCCAGGAAGCGCTGGACCTGGGAGTTTGTACTTGAGTAGTTTTCCCAGTTAATGGTAGGGTAATTGAAATCGCCCAATATCAGGGTGTTCGGTAGGGCCTTCATGTTTTACAGTGTCTCCAGAAAGGCGGAGTGGTGGTCCTGGGTCATGGATTGTAATCTGTAGCAGGCCACAATTTGCATTGCAGATTTGCCTGATGTTAGTTGCACATGGATGATCTCGGAGGTATCATGCTGCGCCACTAACCTGGAGGTGTAGGTATCCTTGATGAATATGGATACACCCCCTCCTTTTGTGTTTCGGTCCATGTTCTGTGGCCGAAATGTGTGGTATGAGTTGTAGCCCGGTAGTGCTGGGGTACTCTGTGGAGCCTTGAACCAGGTTTCAGTTACTGCACAGATGTTGACGTTCTCCATACTGAGGAGTGCTTCGAGCGTGTGCACTTTGAGATTTAAACTTCTGGCGTTGAGTAGCATAACCCTCATTTTTTATTTGTGCTGTTTAAGGAGGTGGGTTTGACTTTTGAGCCTTGCCTAAAAAGGCACTATGGGGGCAGCAAGAGCCTTGGCCAGTATTCGAAAGCCTAGGGGTGATAGGTGCAAGACGTCTCTTGTGAAGCAATGAGGCCTGTCGAGCATGTCGTCCCAGGCTGACAGACACTGGATCCCCTTTGAATGAGACCAGAAGCTTAGCCAATTGTTGAAATTTATATTTTTTCTTTATACTGCGGTATCATTCTTGGTGAGGGCAGGATGCTACTCAGAGTCAGGGTCATACCCGCCCGGGCTACATGATCAGAGAGCTCTTCCATGTCTCTTTTCATGTAGTCCAGGGAGGTACGTCTCAGGTCATTCACACCAACATGAACAATGACGGAGTCATACTTGTACTTGTTCTGGAGTGACCTGAGTGCTTGTGTTATGTGGTGGATTCTGGCTCCCGACAGGCAGCTAACAGTAGGCTTCCCCTTGTCCAGCCTAGTGAGTGGGACGTCAGTGTGCCTGACTATAGAGTTGCCTATTACTAGTGTGTTAGGTATGTTATTTCGCCTTAAGGGCTGTGATTGTGCGGCACACTGATTTTGTGTTTTATGTGTTGTCTGGTCTGTGACGGGAGTTGCAGGTTTTTTGGGTGTCTGCTTTGGAGGTCTGTGATGCTTTTGCAGGTTTTTATTTAGAGCATCCGAGTATGATTTTGTGTATTTATGTGTATTTTTTGCCAGTGATGGTTTAGTATGTCTATGTGAGGCTGGAGGTGTGGTGCAAGTGTTAACCTTCTCCACATGACTGCCTGTTCCAGTCTTGGGTGGAGAGAGCTTAGCCTCCAATTTAGCTATATAATTGCATCTCTCGCATATGTTAATGTTTTGTGGTAGGAGAATAGGGTTGTCTGTGTACACGAGGCAGTTGTAACACTGGCTCAGGATACCCAGGTTCACCAGCTGGACTGGAGAGTATACCTGAACTTGCCCTTTGGTCATGCCTGAATAGTAGTGTGAGCTGCTTAGTCGCTTGGTTGGTTAGGGGTGAATAATGAGCCTTGCCCTGCTGGGCAATCAAGTGTCGGGGTATATTAGTGCTCCTTGGACAGCACGGGTAGCAGCTGCTGGAGGGTGAACATTTTAAATTTTGGGATCACCAGGAAGGTGTTTAGAATAAACAGATCAAGGATGGGGCTCCAGGTGCCCTCTTTTCTGGGTAACAGAAAAAGTCTGGAGTAGAAGCCTTGGCCTATTTGCTCTGCAGGAATGTGTTCTACTACTCCCAAGGAGAGCAGGGTATGGATTTGCTTTTGAGCCTCTGTCCACTGATTTGGTGGTAGATCGGGGAACCCTTTGGGGGTTGGAAGGGTATGGAAGGAGAATTTGTACCCCTGAGACACAATGTTAAGAACCCATTGGTCCTTAGTAATGGTGGCCCAGGTGCTTGAGTGAAAGGACAGTCTTCCTCCTAAGGATATGTAATGGTGGCAGAGGCGAGGTAGGGAGGGGGGTGAGTCATTGTGAGTTTTTGCCATAAGGGGGTGGCTTAGATCTCCCTGGTTTTAAAGTGGAGGCAGTCCACTGCTTAGATCTCTGCAACCCATGGGACTGCTGTCTCAGAGGTATGTTTCCATGGGGTCTAGGCTGGCCCTGTTTACTAGGTGCAGGAAAGGACCAGTGCTTGGAAGGAAAATGCCTGCTGAACCTAGGGGGTTGTACCTGTAAGAAATATTTAACAGCCTGCACAGATTTTGCTTTTTCTGCCATCTTTTTTAAGTATCAAATAAGTTATCTTTGTGCAAGGGTGCATCCAACAATTTTGATTTGACATGGTCTGGCAGGGGTTGTTCCTTAACAATTTTGATTTGACATGGTCTGGCAGGGGTTGTTCCTCAAGGCATGTATGTCTTCTAATGACAGATCCAGTGACTGCTGCCCTGCAAAAAGCTTCTAGGGCATCAAAACCGCAGTGCAAAGTGTGTTTAGTCACTTGACCAGCAGAGTGCAATAATTCTGTAGATTTTATCCATGCAGGAAATTAGGTAATTTATTTTGTTTAAGGAGTTCCAAGGTATGTTGTTGATATTTAAGCATATGGAACTGACAATCGAGTACCCTGATAGCAAGAGTAGCTGAGGAGTATACTTTTTTATCCCATCTGTCTAGTGCTCTGGAATCCCTGTCTGAGGGGGTGGGATTTTTAGCTGAAGTAGCTTTAACCCCTTTTGGGCCTTGAGTAATGACCTCAGGGTCCACTGTTGAGTTTTTAAAGAGATTTCTGTGAGAGTCAGGGACTCTGTAGTACCTGTCTGGCTTTCTGTGAGCAGGTGGGAGGGCGTCTGGAGTCGAGCTGGATTCAAGGAAGACATCATCTACCACATTTAGGACTGGGAGGATGGCTAAGGGCCTGTGATGTGGAAGGTCCATGAATGCTCTGAGTTTCTTTTTAGACTGTGGGTAGTCTTTACGCTCCCATTTGAAATGTTCCCTTAGAGTATGCAGGGTTTCCCCAAAGAAAAAATCCTCTGGCGGAGAGGCTGAAGGAATAGATTCCTCTGCATCAGAATCCTCATATGTAGAGAGGGGCTGCATGTCTTCAAAGTCAGATGCATCAGATTTATCTGACTCTTGTTCAGACAACACTTCTGGAGACAGATCTCTTTTTCTTTTTGAGGGAGTGGCTTGGCTTCCCCTAATCAGCATAATAAGGTCCTCTGCCATTCTAAGCATTTGTCATTGAGGCAAGGGAGCAGGCGCCAAAGAATGGCTGTAAGGCGGTTTCTTGGGGGTGGTTTGACCCCTGGGCCTAAAGAACTCAGTTGGTTTAGAAAGAACGGTAGCCGTGAAAGAAGGTGTCAATTTATGTCTGGATTTGGTGTTGCGAAGGGCTTCCTCAGAAGCCAGTGCCTGCACAGCGGCTCCAGACGCATCCAAGGTAGAGACAACCCCAGGATCATTAAAAGAAGAAGAGTTCTGCAGCATACCGGACTCCAAAATGGTCTCGGTAGAGGCCTATGAATTAACTGAAGCGGGCATCAGGGGCTGCGAAAGCTCCTCACTGAATTCCGGAGTTCCGGAGAACTGACGACCAGCTTGGCGGAAGCATCGTCGGAAGGTTTAGTCCTGTGCGGTCTGTCTCTGTCTTTATCTTTACGTTTTTTCGGAAGGTCTGCTGACGGATGACTTAAACAAAGCACAGAACTGACAAAGAGGGACATCTGGGCCTAGACAAGTGACGCAGTAGGAATGGAAGTCCCGATGTGGTATCTGCTTTCCACAGGCGAGACAATTATTAACTTTTTCTGACTTCGGTTAGTGCAAGAAAAAAGGATCCCCAATGGGGTACTTAGCTTTCGAAGACTTCAACTTTAATTCAGAAATGAAACTCAGGTAGTGGCCGACTGGCACTCATGCGAACTGCTTCTGTTCGGGCTCCACGGCAAGAAAAGCCTGATGTAATGGCATCGGCTGCCTTCCTTTATACCCCTGACGATCTGACGTTAGTCTTCAAGTGACAGCAACCGATGCAGAAATACTAAGTCTCTGGTATCCAGGCTGTCCAAGGGCTACCCCAGCAGGGATAACCCAAATGTGATGACTGCAACAGTGAAACACAAAGAACATCTGGAAACAGTCGGCAAATCTTGTTGCTGGGTGTGATACGCTAATGGCAGAGGGCTTGTATAATTAAAGACATAATAATGTGGTAAGGTTGTTGCATTGGGGATTGTGCAGATATTATAACATTATAACAGTGAAGAAGATGAGAAGCACCAGAAACATGAGCCATAAAGTATTATAGAGAATGATGAAGTTTGTATCACAAGGAATTACTTACTACCAACAGTACAAAAAACTAATGTGAGAAAACCAGATATAATAGTCCATGAGAAGAAGACAAAAGTAGCATTGATCATTGAAATTGCTACACTCTGTGATCACAGTGTCTTACGTAGAGAGACACAAAGTCATGAAATACTAGGATTTGCAGGCAGAAACAAGGGCAATGTGGAAGGATGCCCAGACAGTTCCAATAGTACTAGGGGCAATGGGTCTCATGAAAAAAATGTACAGTCTTATTTAGATATACTACCGATACATGTAACTCCATATGAATTGCAGAAGGAGTCAGTTCTGGGCACATTGTGGGTGCTGCAAAGAGCACTTTTGGCTAACATCAAATCTGAAACAATACTCATTTCATGACCTTTAATCATACTTTGACTTAGGAATGGGGTGCAATCCCATCATGGTATTAGAAAACCAAAAGACTTGGAGAAACTAAAAAGAGTGTAACCTTGTTTCTCCTTCCTATTAGGTTAAAAAAACAGTCTTTTGAGCATTTAGCTTACAAAGTGCAAAAAGCAAAAGATAGCCTTAAAGCTGAGATTATTGCCCATTTTCTTACATTGAAAAGCAAGACATTCCTATTAATTTTCCTAATATTACAATTTCACTGAATTTCAAATATTAAAAACAAGGACTACTGTCAAAAAATGACATTCAGCTTCTCTGCAGACTAAATGTAATGAGTTTTGAACAGAAGGCAAATATGCACACACACAGATAGTTATGTAAAAAGGTAGAACAGTTACTTATGTAGGACAGAGATAAAATGTGGAAAGAATGGCAAAAATACTTAAACAAAACAATATCTTGAAAAATCCAAAACGCTATGCAACCATACTAAAAAGCAAATAAGTGAAGACTAAAAAAAAAAAACAAAACTATTAACAACTTTCAGAACAATAGTAAACAAAGCCCTAAAACATTCTGATCACCCTGATGAATCTGGGCATCTTGGGGCAATGTAGAAATTGCCTCATGTATACAGACAACCCCCTCCTCCTACCACCCAACACTACAACCTGTGAGAGATGCACTTATCTAGCCAAACTGGAGGTAAAGCTCTCTTCAATCAAGACTGAACTTGACAGTCAAGAGGAGAAGGTAAACACTTGAACCACACCACACTCATCACATACTCTCACTAAATCTACACCACCAAAATCCACACAAAGAAACACAAAAACATTCGCGGAGGCTCTCAATAGTAATCTGCACAAGCAACAGAGACCTTCAAAGCAGAAATGCAAGCAACCTCCACCCCCCAACACAACTCAAATGTTTCTTCTTGGCCCCAAATGACACATAGCCCACAGACTCAGTGTGCCACTCAACCACAGCCAATAAGGCAAAACAACGTACCCAACACACTAGTCAGAGGTGACTCTATAGTCAGCCACACTGATGTCCCACTCACCAGGCTAAGCAAGGAGAAGATTACTGTCAGCTGCTTGTCGGGTGCCAGGATCCACCACATAACCCACGCACTCAGGTCACTCCACAACAAGTACAAATATGACTCTATCATTGTCCATGTTGGTGTCAACAACCTGAGACGTACCTCCCTGGACTACATGAAAAGAGACATGGAAGAGCTCTCCGATCTTGTAGCCCAGGCAGGTATGACCCTAGCCCTGAGTAGCATTCTGCCGTCACCCAGAATGATGCCGCAGTACAAGGGCAAAATGATTGACTTCAACAACTGGCTAAGCTTATG
The DNA here is from genome assembly GCF_019279795.1 of Protopterus annectens. Lineage (NCBI taxonomy): Eukaryota > Metazoa > Chordata > Ceratodontiformes > Protopteridae > Protopterus > Protopterus annectens. The sequence goes on along the minus strand of NC_056729.1, from coordinate 1,979,694,483 downwards.
GTGCCATTCTAAAGGGATCCAGTATCTGTCTGCCTGGGATGACATGGTCGACAGACCATGATGCTTTGCCAGAGATGGCCTGCACCTGTCACCCCTGGGATTCCGGATACTGGCTAAGGTTCTTGCTGCCCCTATAGTGCCTTTTTTAGACAAGGATCAAATGACAAATTCACCACTGTAACAGGAACAGGCAAGCAAAAACTGAGGGTGATGCTACTCAATGCTAGAAGTCTGAATCTCAAAATGCACTCACTCAAGGCACTCCTTAAAATGGAGAACATCGATATCTCTGCAGTGACTGAGACCTGGTTCAAGGCTCCAGAGAAAACCCCTGCACTACCAGGCTATAACTCATACCACACTTTTCGGCCATGTAACCTGGACCGGAACACCAAAGGCGGAGGTGTGGCCATATTCATTAAGGATAGCCACACCTCCAGGCTAGTTGCTCAGCATAATGCAGCCGAGGTTATCCAAGTGCAACTAACTCTGGGCAAAACTGTAATCCAAATTGTAGCTTGCTACAGATCACCCACCATGCCCCAGGATTCCCACTCCTCTTTTCTTGATGTACTGGAAAATATTAGGGTTCAACCAAACACCCTAATAATGGGTGATTTCAACTACCCCACCATTAACTGGGAAAACTACTCATGCACCAACTCCTTCGCTCAACGCTTTCTGGAATTCATAAACTTCAATTCCCTGGATCAACTTATCCACACCCCCACCAGGGGCAACAATATCCTACATCTAGTCATTAACAACATGAGTGACCGGTGTTCCACACCTGAAGTCAACGCCTCATTGGTCCGATCCGACCATAAGCTAATTACCATAGATATCCACATCCTGCCCCACCCCCTATTAAGGAAACCATGGTAAAAATTTTTTCCAAAGCCAACTTCACGCTTCTTAAGACAGAAGTGGTGAACTTCATGACACCCATGCAGATGGACAATACAGTTATGACTACTGAATCCTACACAATTGCACTTTATAAGCACTTACATGAGTGCATAGATCGTGCTATCCCAAACAGAACCAAGACGCTATCCTCCAAAAAAAGGAAGCCAATCTGCTGGTCCCCTGCCATAAACAAACTGTACAACAGAAGGAAGAAACTGTTGCAAAAGAGAGTAAAATCCCATGAATGGAGGAGCTCCCTGGTCAGCCTCAGTAAGAAACTGCGATCCCTGATAAAATCCTCCAAAGCTAGTTACGAAAACAAAATCGCCACTGATTCTAAAGACAACCACAAAGCATTCTATAGCTATGTCAAGAATCTCAATGGCAACACTCAGATCTGTTCCGAGTTAAAGCACAATGGCATTAAATATACAGACCCAACTGATATTGCCAACATCCTGGCAGACAGGTTCAGTGCTAACTTTACCCCCCTCTCGCCCCCTAAAGAGCCCATCTCTATACCGGAAGAATGCAAAGTTCCTGCAATCACGGCTGCGCAGGTAAAAACCACACTCTCCAAAGCCAAGAACACAGCATCCATGGGGCCAGACAACATCCCAGGCTGCGTTCTACACGAACTACAGAACGAACTGGCACCCCACCTAAGTACCATGTTCAATCATAGCCTCACCTCAGGCTTTGTGCCTGCTGAATGACACACAGTGACGGTTATCCCACTCCACAAGGGGGGAGTCACCACGGACCCCGGGAACTACCGCCCCATTAGCCTGACAAGCCTGGTCTGCAAAGCCATGGAATGTATCATCATGGAACTTATAAACAAAGACACTGGTAATCTCCAAACTCTGGACCCCACCCAGTTTGGGTTTGTAAAAGGCAGATCATGTCTCCTAAACCTGATAGACTTCTTTGAAGCAGTCACCAAAGCTCTAGACAAGGGTAAGGTGGTTCACACAGCCTATCTAGATCTTGCCAAGGCTTTCGACACCATCACCCACTTTGGAATTATAAACTCATTAAACTAGGTATAAATCCCTATGTCACAAGATGGGTTGGCAACTGGCTCACTGACAGAACCCACACTGTGAAAGTAGCAGACTCCAAATCTGACTTCAGACCAGTGACAAGTGGAGTACCACAGGGTACAGTCCTGGGTCCTCTCCTGTTTGGTATCTACTTCTCTGAAGTACAGGCTAACACAGAAGGTCTTTGGCTAATGAAGTTCGCAGATGACTGCAAACTAGGAGCCATAATTGAAACTCCTAACGATGTGGACATCCTACAAAAGGGCCTCACTGAGACAGATGCCTGGTGTCAAAGCCATGGCCTCAAGCTCAATGCCAACAAGTGCATTGTCATCCCCTTTGGTAAAAACTCTGTACCCATGAACTACAACATAGGCGGTAGTATACTTAACACTGAAAGTGTGATAAGAGACCTTGGGACACAGGTGGACAGTAGTCTCTCCTTTGATAATCACATCACCACAGTAGTCAGGAAATCCTTCTACGTGGCACACCTCATCACAAAAAGGTTTCTCATCCAGAAAAAAAGAGGTCATTGTTCCCCTCTACTCATCACTCATTAGACCCATTATAGAGTACAACGCCCCTTTTGGTATGTACCTCACAAGACATCTACAACAACTGGAAAGGCCACAGAAATACCTCACAAAGAGGATTACCGGCCTCAAACAGATGCCCTACGCAGACCGTCTCAAAAAACTCCAGCTTTACTCCGTCGCATATCCTCTACTCAGAGGTGATCTCTGCCTAACGTACAAAGCTATGTCAAACCCAGAGCTGTTGGACATGCTCCACTTAAAGACATCCCAATCCCTCCGAGCTACACGCTCTAGGGACCTAAACCTTGTCACCACAATAAACAGAACTTGCCGGAGGGATAGATTCCTGTCCCAGAGACTTCCCATACTCTGGAATAAACTACCTATCTATATCAAACAAAGCTCCTCATTAGCACTCTTCAAGAAAAATCTTGATGACTGGATGGGAAATAGGAAATTCACCGCGGGGATCACCTCTGTGGCTCTGCTCGACAGTGGCACGGGAAAATAATTTTCTTGGATGGCAAAAGCCAGGGTACCTTTTTGGCTGGGCTTGTATAGGCCCCAGGGCCGATAGCCTAGTACCTACCTATGAACCCTATTAAAAATCTTACATCCTGGCCAAAAATTTAACCCTCACCCCCCTCCCAATAACTGCAAATGAAACTGCAATAGAATTCAACTCTTATTTCATAAACAGTATAGCATCCCTAAGCATGGATTCTTCAAAATCCAAAGCCAACTCTGCCCAACAGCCATATATCACCACATTCACTTTCATCTTCAAAACTGTGCCCCCGTCCTATATAAAACTACTCCTAAGCAAACTCAAGCCACGTTCTACTTCAGCTGATGAGCTTCCGAGTGAGTACCTTAAAATAGCAAGTCTAGAAATGAGGAGAAATTAGTTTACCATTATCTCTAGCTTTAGTGATAGTATCTGTAAAGGTTAGAAGTGTTGTGTTAGTACTATGGGAAGGACAGAAGCTGTGTTGTGTGGGGGCAGGAGTACTTCCTGCAGGAGATAGTTTAACAGTTGTTTTTGAATCCATTTTTGTAGCATTTTGGAGGGGGGATATGATTGCTGTAGGTCTAAAGTTTTAATGTCTGTTGAATGTCCTCCTTTGTGTAGAGGATAATGTGTGATTTTTTTCCAAAGAGAGGGAACATGGAATTGCTGGACTGACCTGTTTATAAGGATTGAACCGGATAGGCAATGCTCTTGGCTGCCTAAAGCCTATGACAGTTTGTCATAGCAAACCTCAACTTCAAATGTTCTCACTTGGTCTACCTCAGCACACCCTTCTAAGGTTCAAAGCTACCTACCCAATAGGTGTCAGTCAGTAAAATGGCAATGCACTCTCTTTCCATAGCCCCCGTCTCCACCGGTGTACCAGACGGCTCTATCTTTGGTCCTTTCCTCTTTAACATTCTCAATAACACCCTCTGCACAGCCAAACAACAGGCCTCCATAACACAATACACACATGACTCCACACTCAGATGCACATCTGACAACCTAGCACATCTCCAAAAATACATTACTCATTAAAACATGGCTTTGTAACTCACAATTCATGCTCAAACCAAAAATAAATAAATAAATAATTTTTCCTCAAATCTCTCTCTTATTAAAAAAATCCTCTCTCTTAATAATACAACCACTGAAATCACTTCTCATAGCAAATTATTAGGGATTATAGTGGATAATTATCTTAAATTTGAATTGCATATACAAAATTTCATTAAAAAATTACCAAAAACTAGGGATACTTTACAGATCCAAAAAACTTTCTCACAAATGCAACTAAAACCATACTTGCCACTATTTACCTCCTCTCCTCACTACTTTACGGCACTCCCAGGCTTACTAACCGCCAGGTTTCACACACATCAAAACTTGAACAATGCTATAACAAAGTAGCTAAATTTGTAGCAAATACCCATTTCAGAACCCACCACTGTAGGGAACAAAAAATCAACTGGTTAGAACTATCCCAACTACCCTATCAGCTAAAATATACACAGGTTCTTACCACTTATAAAATTATTCAGCATCGACCTGCTTGTCCAGCACTAAATACCATTCTAAACAACTATTTTCATAGTCAGTCATTATGATCCAATGACCAAAATCTCTTCTCTGTCCACAAACCTATCAAGTATGCTGGGCATGCTCTGTATCATGTTGCTAAGGCCTGAAACTCCTTACCTGTTATCCATCAGGTCAATACCCTCCCTCTAGTCATTTAAAACCATTCTGAAAGACTTCCTAGCCAAAATATGTCTCTGTTCTTGTTCATCCCCGGGATAAATGATATCCCTAAATGTAAATAAGTTCCACTTCATACATTGCACCTCTTTACTCTCCCATCTTCACTAACTTCCTTACTTCAATCAATTTCTCCCCTCTAAATATGCCATAACCCTGTTTTTTTTTTCTCTCACTTCATGTAGTAATTCATGTTTTATTGCTAATTTACCTTTAATTTCTCTACAAACTAGCTAAAATTTCTCTAAATATTAAATCATTATCTTTTAAGTTGTAGCAATACTTAATCAATGCTTTCACATTATGTCTAACTTGGTATAATTATTTAAATAGTAGGTGTTTTTGTATTATTTCTGAAGACTGTAAATTTATCATTCTTAAAATGTTTTTGTAATAATTTGGAGCTTCCCCCAGGCCTCTGCTGAAAATGAGCACCTATCCAGTTAGATTTTGCCAGTAATAAAATGTCAATAGATAATAAAAAAAAAAAAAAAAGTAGAATCGGGTAGTTTATATGTAAAAAAACTTAATAATCATGTGAAGCATAGAATTAATTTACTTTTACATATATGGACACATATATGGATCTATCCAGCTATGTGTGTGTATATATATATATATATATATATATATATATATATATATATATATATATATACTGTATGTATGTATATACAGCTAGCCACATGTCAGTGTAAACACTCATACACTGAGCCTAGCTGACTGTTACTGCTGAAGTGATACCCTGACTCTAGGTCTGAAAATAGGACAAATGGGTTGTGGATAGATGGACATGCATATATCAATATCCATATATATTGCATATATACAAGTCCAGTGTGCTTGATTGTATGTTTGTTAGATCAAACATCTGGTTAGGAAGTTTGTTTTGTCGAACTGTCAGTTCATTGCAAGATGCTGGTGTTTGTTTTATGGGACTTCTACACAGTGGGGAGTGTAATGTTGCCCTTTCCCCACTGTTTTGCGATCTCTGAGTTAGTATATATAATTAGCAGAGGTTGTAGGGGGGTGCAGGTATTCTTGCCTGCCTGCATAAAACTTTTTTTTAAATTCATTGAATTTTGTCCATTTGTGGTTAATGTAGTATATGCCAGTTTAGTGATTCAGCAATGTAGTGAAATATAATCATACATGGGTGTGTGTGTGTGTGTGTGTGTGTGTGTGTGCGTGCGCAGGCGCGACTCCATTAACACAAACATATAAGCACTATTGCCTTTTCTAAGACTGCATCTGACTTCATGCCATAAAAATATTTACCTGCAGTACCAAATAATGGAAGTATCTGCTATATTGTTCATCACTCCTGCAAATACTGACTTTATATCACAGTAAATGGATACACATAATGTATATTGCTAAATAAATCTATGTACTTAAAATATATAAATAGAAAGCAGAGGAAAGCTCACTCAAAACAGAAGGCACTAAACAAAATCTGCTCAAATGGCAGCATCTGAAAATTATATTCATTTGGAAACTGCAAGGATCTTAGGCACTGAAAGCAGGCAGTAACTGCCCATGTCACAACCTGACAACACAAAAGAGGAAGAAGGTTGCAGTCAGTACCTGTCAGATGTATTTGAGCAAGTTAGCAGAGTTTAAGCCTTATAATGGTTAGATTATGCAATCCAAGGCTTCTTGACATTAAAGTGTCATTACTGATAACTGATAAAACACAAAGTCACCAAACTAATACGAAAACACACAAGGCTGAAGACCAAGCACCTCTGGAACAATGTTCAAATGTTGAAATAAAAGGAATCACAAGTTGAAAAATATAAAAACACCAAGTCATCATGATGTACAGCTGAACAAAAAATTGTTGCCTCATATAAACCAAAAACTGACAGTTGGCCTGGCATCAATGATCGCACTTCTATCTCGGCCATACTGAAACTAAAAGCACTTGAAAGAAAAAAGGTTTTAAATCAACAAAAATAAGGTTGTTTTGACAACTGGCAACAACATACAGTTTTAAACATTAATTTATACATTCTTATACATATTTAAATATACATACTTTTTTTGAATATTAGTTGTATTAAATTGTTTTTAATTTTAATGTAGTGTTGACAGTTTTTGGTTTATATGAGGCAATAGTCTTATGTTCAGCTGTACATCATGATGCCTGCACTGTTTTTAACCAATAGAAGTAAATGTTAGGGCATTTAAGGTGAATGCATGTAGAATAGTTTGTCTGATGAAGTTTGAAACTTCTTCAAACGAAAGCGCTAACCGTTTCTTTGTTACTGGAATCATTAAATAATTGGTGTTTTTATATTTTTCATCTTGTGATTCCTTTTATTTCAACATTGGAACATTGTTCCAGAGGTGCTTAGACTTCAGCCTTGTGTGTTTTCATTATAGTGTCATTGTCTGGAAGAATGTGTTTCTTTGTTGAAATGACCAAAGTGCTAGAATAGAAAGTGACAGCCAAAATTTTTTCAAAACAATTATCCAAACTGTTGTAGGTTAACTGATGAATATGGAAGTACGAAAGGGAGTTAAAGTATAAAAAAAACATAGAAGGTGCTGTTTCAGAAACAGTGATTACTTGGCAGTTGTTTGTCAGTGTTGTCCACTGTAAGACAGCAAAGTACGTCACTGGTAACTATCAAGCCTATACCACATAAATGATACTTATGGTCATACTGCATCTCTACCCAGAAAACATAAAACGTATGCAACACTGTGCACTGGGGTAAGGAATGCTGGAAATGAAGTAAGCAAGTTACTGGCAAACTTGAAGTGAGTATGTCATTAGTTGTTGTTTTCTACATAAAATAAAAACATACAACATCATGACACCCAAGGGTTATGCTGACATCTATCAACTGTGCATGGGGGACTGAGAGATGTAATAATGCAGTCCTAATGTTATGAAGAAAAAAGGTAAACTACATACTTAAGCTTAGAAAAGACAATAAAAATATTTGCTCATGTCCAAAAATGTGATCAGCAGGAAGAAAACTATCATTTTACAAATCGATGCTAAGACCCCAGCAAAGGTGATTTTTAAAATACGGTCTTTCAACAAAATTGAAAACCACACTAGACTGCTGTGATATGTAATACTGAAATAAACAAAACTAGAAAATATACTGTGAACCAGCTCTTAAGTCATCTGAGTATGTGACCTTATAAACAAAATGAGCCATGTACTGATGATTCCTGCAGCTATCATCAGCATGTTGAGTGTGAAAACATCAGACCCATTCTTCTGGTTTGTTGTGTTTGCAGTTATCCTTTTGTTCTCAGCACTAAGGCAAAATTGAATAGATTTCATTTTCTACCAGAATCCATGATCCTGTCATATGTAGTATTAGCTCTGATCTCTTTTGTCAGAGCTGGATTATCACATACTGGTCAATAGCCGCAACAGAGAATAAATTTAAGTCCATTCAGAATCTCTCTGAATTTTCTAGTCAACCAACACAGACACGATGAAGTCACATTCCACAAAACAAAACCACTTTTTGTTATACTGCAGCCTATTTTATTAGCCTGGTGCTATCATAATGAAGTACAAGAATTCACTGCATCTCTCCTTTTAGCTGGAATTAGTAATGGACAACATATTCAAATTCATAGACCACAAATAAAAAATGCTGAACCATGTAGCAGACACCTAAGATAAAATGCTTTCAGATGACAATTTTTCAAACCAAATCCTAAAACAAGAGTTGTCATAATATAACACAAACTATGTATTTGGCTCAATAAGCAGTTTACTCACTACTGTGCTAGTAATTCACTTCTCAGACTGGAAACAAATACCAAGGACTAAGTGTATGCCACTTGATCTAAATTCAGAATATCAAAACACAAGTGATTTAACAAAACTGATCTGAACACGTCATATAACCAAGAATAAAGTACAGTTATTTAGGTAAACTTACCATAACAGTAGATGGTCAAATGATCACTATTGCAGAGCCTTAGTTACATGGTGTGTATCCTACATAGGATGTAATAGCCAGTCAGCCAGCTTCAAGAGCTTAGGGGCACCTTCCAAGTGCCCAATCCATTGGCAGCTTGAGCAGAGTTGAAGAAAACCAACGGTTTAAGTGCCAAGTCCTTCAAAGCTTTTGTGTCAGTTGAGAGAGGGAGGCTACAGCCGTGAACGAATCAGTGCTAAGTAAATAAAAATCAAAGTCCTTACCCTGCAAAAGTAAGGGGAATGGAGGGAGGAAGTGACTTTTGCAGCAGCATTCATTCAAACATTTACTCTTACAGTAAGTTTGCTTACACAACTGTACTATCTATGATTATCATCTGATCCTTGCTGCAGTAGCCATAACTATATGGACACACTACCACAGCTGGGAGGAGGAAGGATGAGTGTCCAGGTCTAGAGGTGGAAAAGGAATCTAGTCTGTAGTGCTTTGTAAAGTTATGTACAAAGGACCAAGTTGTCGCATCTAGAATACTTCTAGAACCCGTCCATTTCCAAAAAAACATAGATACAGCCAAGGGCCTGTAGAATCAGTCTAGACCGGCCCTGAAATTGTCTTGCTGTGGTAGGTATAACAAATGGTAATTACATGAGAAAACTATTTCTGTGAGCTAACCATATGGCAATAGTCTACTTTGACACAGGTTGTCCTTCTTACCTTCACAAGAAATGAACAAATGATCAGCGTTCCTAAAAGTTTTAGTTCTGTCAAGATAAAAGATTTCTGAGTTGTCTGTGGACATCCAAGTTATGGATTAGCTTTTCTCCCTCATTTTACATTCTGGAAAGAAGACTGAGAGATGGATAGCTTGGCTCAATGTACATTCAGATACCATTTTAGAAATTAAGGAAGAATTAATTCTTAAGGAAACCCTATCTTTGTGCAAAATATGATAAAGGTGATGCATCACAAGAGCTTGCAACTTAGATACGCTTTTTGCAAAGATCAGAGCAATCAGCAACATTGTTTTTCATGTTAAGAACCTCAAGTCAGTATTATGAGCTGGTCCAGCAAAAGTACAATCCCAAGGAGGAGCAACCTGTTTTCTAGGATTCCTGGTAAGCAACACCCGTTTCAAAAACATTTTCTCATGAGACTGCATTAAAAGAGGAGACTCCACAGGCAGAGATGCTGAAATGACCTACAAATGTTCCTTGACAGAGGAGTAAGATAGGTTGGAAGATAGTAACTCACACAAATAATGTAGGACCAGAGAAACACTAGCTTTAAAAGGGTTCAAGTTATTGTTTTGACACCAACTAGAAATTTTTTTCCATTTGCTAATATTTAATTTAATAGTAGCAGGTTTATTGCCTCCTTTAATGTCTGTTCCACATCCTCAGAATATAGGTGCCTAAAAGGTATTATGACTCTATCATCCAGGCAGCTAGTTGCAGTACTTTGGAGTTGGGATATATCAAATAGCCCCCATCTTGAGTGAAAAGGTCTGTGAGGAAGCGTGTGGTAACTGGCCTTGGTCATTTAAAAATAAAAGGGAGAACCACTGTTGCCCAGGCCAGAAAGGAGTCACCAAAATTATATTTGGAGAGTCCTTCTGAATCTTCATAAAGACCATGGATATTATTGGAAGAGGTGGAAAAACATGCAAGAACATTCCTGTCCACGCAAAAAAAAGCATCTGTTTTCCAGACCTTCTTGTGTGCAGTCCTAGAGCAGAATTGTGGCAAATGGTCACTGTGCCTGAAGGTAAAAAGTTGTACCTGAGGTGTTGCTCATAGCTGTATCAATTCCTGAAAGATCCTCTGATTCAGTTTACATTTGTGAAGGTCTGTCCTTGTCCTGCTCAGTTGTCTGCCATAAACATTTGCTCTGACAGTATGTAAAATGCCTGTAGAGTGAAACTGTGATGAAATGCTATATCCCAGGCTACCTCGGCTAGTCTGCACAGTGGGTAGGATCTGGTTCCTTCATTTGTTTATGTACTACATCACTGTGGTGTTTTCTGTAAACTCTTGTAAGTAACAGTGCTGGGCACCACAGATGATTGTTAACTGCCCGTGTGTGTGTGTGTGTGTGTGTGTGTGTGTGTGTGTGTGTGTGTGTGTGTGTCTATTCTGTTCCAAAGACCCTGCACTTTTACCTCCATAGGCGCTGCTCCCCAAGCAAAGTCTGAGGTGTCTGTTGTACAGACTGTGGTGGAGGCAAAAAGGAGAACGGAAGACCTGGATTTGGATAAAAATTGGATTCTCCACCAAAAAATATCCCTTCTTATAACTCCCAAAACTGAAAACTGGAATGTCAGGAGATATTGATTTTGGGCCATACAGATTTTAGATAGCATTGAATATTTCTCATGTGGAGTCATGTTAGAGGAATCGTGAGATTCATAAATGCCATGAGACTTAGAATTCCCTTGCTGAGACAGTTGTCTGTGTGGAAAAAATAGTTACTGAGTCAATATAACTGCTGTAGCACAACAGCCAATTTCTACTCATACTCTGCTTTTTCATCTTTAATATTTGACTTGAATTCCTTACAAATATTGTTTAGTCTGCATTAAAATCTTCTGTTAGATATTTGCTTATAAAGTTCGAATAGTCTTTACTTTATCCTATATTGTTTGGTTAAGTGTAACTTTTGACACACGAGTCTGAAAAGGATACAAATAACTGATCAGATTTTCTGAACTCCCTTGTTCTATGCAAGTACAAACGTACTTGCCTATGTACATCCAGTTGGTGCAGCATATATTCTGCCTTGTTGCTATAATCTGGGAAAAACACAGGTAGTTCTAGGGACTGATTCAGGTTCAATTCTGAGCATACTTTGGCGAAAAAGGATGTGTTTCTTCATAGGGATACCATATCTTTGTGGAAAAGGATGTAGGGGGGCTTTATAGACAGTGCTTGTAGCTCTGAAACTCTCCTTGCAGGGGTGACAGCTATCAAGAGAATTGTTTTCCAAGTAAGATACTTGAGATCGCAGGCAGATGCTGGCTCAAAAGGGGGAAGGATCAAACATGATAAAACAAAACCCAAGTCCCATGGCGGTGGAGGGACCTTAACAGGTGGTCTTAACAAAAGAGTACCTTTTAGAAAGGCTTTGCAAAGTCTGTGGGACATGACGTTTGGACCTGATTCTCCCAAATGAAAATTAGATATGGCAGCCAGGTGGACTTGAATAGTGGCTGCAGCTGCTCCTTCATTAAATAGTTTTGCCAGAAACTCAAGAATGGAAGCTACTGGAGCAGAGAAGGGGTAGATGTGATTACTCAAGGCTCATATGGAGAATCTTTTCCATTTCTTTTATATAACCTTCTTGTCAAAGCTTTATGGGAAAAGATCAAAATATGCTTAACTGACGTAGAAAGCTTAGGGAGCCTGTTTATGGTTGGAATCGGAGCAGCCAAGCTGTTAACTTGAGGGTTTGAAGAGAGGGGTGGAGCGCCCCTGATGCATGAGTCAGGAAGTCTGGAACTGGGTCCAGAATCCACGGCTCCTCCTGGAGATGAGGCCACAGGAAGGGGAATCAGATTTGACAAGGCCAGTATTAAGCTTCTTTCCAGGTGACTGGCTTTCTAAAGAACCATTGGAATCAAGGGAAATGGAGGAAAGGCATAGAGGAGATCCGAGGGCCAATCGTCTATAAGTCCATCCCTTGATGACTCCCCCCGGGGTAGGGGGGGATTAGGGCAAGATAGCTGCTGCATTTGGCATTCATGGATGTAGCAAGAAGCTAGCAGGAAGGCTGGCCCCATTTGTAGAAAATCATCTCCACTACTTCTTGTTTTAGGGACCACTAGTGAGCCATCAGAACAGCTTTGCTGAGTTTGTCTGCTATCATGCTGGATTTCCCAGAGATGTGCATTGCTATCAGAAAGCATTGGGAGGAAGCTGCCCACTACCATACTCTCAGAGCCTCCCGACAAAGGGGTAAGATCTGGTTCACCTTGTTTGTTTATGTACCAAACAACTGACGTGTTGTCTGTCTGTATTGCAATAGTCTCTAGCAGAAAAAGAGTCTTGGAATGCTTGCAATGCTAAGAGCACTACTCTCATCTCTATGACACTGATGTGCAAATGGGCCTTGTGATCCTGCCAATTGCCTTGGACTGTCCTTCCCAGATAATGCCTCACCCACATCTGAGAAGCATCCGTGGTCACTGTGGCTAATGGTTGTGGAAGAATAAATTGGTGCCCTAATGTGACATGAGTGGAGTGAAACCACCAACAAAGGTCTTTCTTGCAGGATTCTGTTATCATAATTTGGTGGGACATCGGTAGTTCCTGTATGGACCACTGAGTGAACAGTAGCCACTGTAGAATTCTCATGTGCAGACGAGCTAATGGAATCAAATTTATTGCTGCTGCCATGGTCCCCAGGATTTTCAGGACTGTTCTTGCTTGTACTTTTTTCTTGGAAAGTAGATTTTTGACTTGATTTTGTAGGACTTGAACTCTTTCGGGGGAAAGTTTTGCCATCATTTTTGTTGTATCTAGATCTGCTCCTATAAAAACGATACACTGAGATGGCAACAAGGCAGATTTTTCATAATTTATAGTGATTCCTAGGTGAGAGCAGAGGTGTAAGGTGGTGTTTTGCCCCTTTGTTAGCAGATGCTTGGTGGTGATGGTTAGCAGCCAGTCATCTAGGTATGGAAACACTCGGAATCCTAGATGTCTCAAGTGAGACGTGACTACTGCCATACACTTGGTGAACACCCTGGGGGCTGTAGTGAGACCAAAGTTCAGAGCTCTACACTGGCAGTGACTGGCTCCCAGCTGAAAGCTCATATGACTTCTGGATTGCCTGTCCATCTTTATGTGGTAGTACGCATCCTGAAGGTCTACAGAGCACATCCAATCATCTTGTCCCAGAAAAGGGAGTAGTGACTGCAGTGTTATCATCCACAACTTTGACATTTTTACTGATTTGTTTAGTCTGCTGAGATCCAGGATGGGTCTCCAATCCCCTGTTTTTTTTGGAACTAAAAAGAACCTTGAGTAAGTTCCAGATCCTATCTGGTCTGCGGGGACTGTTTGGATGACTCTTTCGTCTAGCAACTTTTGCATTTCTAGAGTTGCCTGTTCCCTGTGACTGAGTGGAACATCCGGAATGTTTTTTATGTTTGGGACAGGAAAAGAAAAGGGTAGAGTAACCTCTGGATATGATGCTTTGTACCTATTTGTCTTTTGTTATTTTTAGCCAGGCTTCTGGGTACAAAGATAAGCAACCCCTGACTATCTCCAGAGGTGGATAGATGGGCCTCCTTTCAGGAGTGCTGAAAGGGCTTACCATGGAAAGATTCCCTGTCACCCTGATTTTGCGTACTCCCCTCTGCCACATGGTCAGCGTCTTCCATTGGCACTTCGTCCTCTGTCCTTGGGGGAAGAATCACCACGTGTGTCCTGGAAAGCTCTCTGGGATTTTCGAAACTACACCCCCCCCCCTTCTGGCTTTTTGGGTAAGGTCTGTTAGGTAGGAAGAAATGTGGACTCCAAAGGCAGAGACAGTCTTTCCTTCTTGTTCACACCTGGTTAGTGTGTCTTTCATTTTGGGCCCAAACAAGGATGAGCCATTGAAAGGGGCGTTAATAAAGGAAGATTTAAAGGGTTCTGCAAAGTCACACAAGTGCATCCAAGAATGTCAACTTAGGGAAATTCCTGAACCTGCTGCTCTACTTGCTCCATCTGCTGCATAAGACCTTAAATGGTATCTCCTAGTTCCTTCAGGAAATCTCTCTGAAGCCTAGTAAAGTGAGTCAGACAGTTCAGCGATCTGAGTGCAAAGGTCACTGAAGAGAACCTACGCTTTCCATATCTGTCCATTGAATGAGACTCTGTTTGGTGGATGGACACAAGAGGATGTCTCTGAAAGTTCCTTTTTGGTGGCTGCCGCCACCACCATAGCATCTACTGGAACACCCTTAGTAAGAAACTCCCTGTCTGTAAGTGCAGAAATAAATTTGCATGGCCTCTGAGAAACAGGTTCAGCTAGGTCTGGAGAATCCCACACCTTTCGACTAACAAGTTGCATGAGCTTGTCAAAAGGCAGAGGCACCCAAGTGGTTGAAGGGTGAGATCCAAAGACCTTCAGGTATACAGACTTCTCCTCAGAAGGGTTGATGGGCTTTCAGCCACCTCCCTGCTTAAGTATTTCTAGGATGTCTGCAAAGGAGACATCCTCTGAGGGTGACCGTGGGGATCCTTCCGACTCATCAAGGTCTGTATCAGAAGTGAAAGACTCTTCTGGGGAGTCTAGATGCTTCCTCCTGCATAGGCTCTTTTGAGGGAACTCTTCAGAAGGGTATTTTGGAGAAGTTTCAGAGGAGCGGGGTTCACCCAATGCAGCATCCTGAGGCCTAGGGTTTTTGTGTTTCTGTGGATGCAGTGGGGCTGAGACAGACACCGGTGCCTTTGGGGGAGGAATATCTGAACCTAAGAGTGGATCTGTCTGTGGAGACAGCACTCTCCTCATTAGCTCATAAGCCCCCCGCCCCTATCTGAGGAGACTCCGGGTTCCGAAGAACAAGAGGGAATCCCCGGAACCAAGTTGTTCAGCTCCGAGGCAGAGGTAGGAGTCGAGGTAATCCATGCTGAGAACCGGAGAGGGAAGTTCGGATCTGACAACTGTCCAAGCCGACTCCCCTCCCTGGACCCAACTGGAGAGCATCAACTCCTAGAGTCCTTGATTTCAGATGGAACCGAGGACGCTGGAGCAGTAGTCAGGCCCGAAGATCCTGGGATAGGTCTCGGGTTCCGACAGTTCCACTACAATCAGTTCCAGATCTTCCAGCTCCAAGGTCCAGGATTGGCTCGGAGGAGGAATCAAAAGTGAAAGGATAGGCTGAGTCAGTTCTGAAGGTGTCTGAGTCGGCTCTGACAATAATTTGGCCGGCGCCGGTGTTCTCAAAAGTCTCCGCAATACACAATCCACAATCCACATTGTCATCTGAGAGGCTCCTGGAGGATCAAGAGGAAGGAGCAAGGAATCTTGATGCCTGTAGTAATGGAGATCTCAATGTCGGAGATACCAGTTCCAACTCCGGGGACCGGCTCCATATCTGAAAACCCAATGGCTCCAAAGCTAAAGGAGCCAGGGTGAAAGGTTTCTTAGGCCCGACAGGCTTCGGTTCCGAAGATGACATCTTTTGTACTTTTTTCTTCGGCTCCAACTGAGAGTCCAAAGAAGAAGATGATCTCTCTGCAGCTTTGTCCGATTTAAAGGAGGGGGGACTTGCCTGATTTTGAAGGACGTTGAATTTCTTCAATAGCCTCTGAAAAAGGGGCCTTCAACAACCCTCTCAGTATTACTTTATTTTTTCTCTCTAAAACTACCCTGTGGCTGAACTCCTGGAGGTGTACCACTCCAAGGCAGTACACACAGACTGTATGCCCATCAGTGACGGACATTTTTTGGCTGTTGTCACATTTTTTAAACCCAGAGGGTTTGGTGTCTTCTGACTGTTTAGTAGACATAACAGTAAATGGTAACAACAACCACAGCAAACAATATACCAAAAACCTTTTTTTTTAAGAGCCAGAGAAAAATGCCCTCCAACTTAAATGGGCAAGACAGCTCTCTAATTAAAACAACTTGCTTGTTAGTATACAAAGAGAGAAAAACAAGGTTAAACAGCACTCAAAGTTAAACAAGCCTAAACTAAGGAAAAGGAAGCCATTTAACTAGAAAGGCTCAACTGCAAACAGCTAACAACTGCAACAACTAGTACTACTCTCTGATATATATATATATATATATATATATATATATATTTTTTAACAACAACAAAGGTTAACAGGTTCTCTCTCTCTCTCTATATATATATGTATATATATATACATATATAGATAGCACTCTAAGTTAAGCGAGCCTAAACTAAGGAAAAGGAAGCCATTTAACTAGAACGGCTCAACTGCAAACAGCTAACAACTGCAACAACTAGTACTACTCTCTGATATATATATATATATATATATATATATATATATATATATATATATATATATATATATATATATATATATATATATATATATATATATATATATATATACATATACATATATATATATATTTTTTTGTTTATTTTTTTTTTTAACAACAACAAAGGTTAACAGGCTCTCTAATTTAAACGAGCCTGAAAGTTAAAGAAGAAGGGAAGGCCTGCTAACTAAAAAGGGCTTAGGGTAAAATTTAACAGGATAGGGTGAGAGAAAAGGCCTTGAGGAAAAAAACGATGGCCAACAGAACAAAAAGCAGGAAATGTTCACTCTAATAACTAAGAAATAGTAGTTTAATGCCAAGGAAGTAAATAAAGACTAAATATCCTAGAATAGAATAAAGATATTATTTCACTTAGCCAGAGCCAGTAGAGACCACCCGATCTTGTTTAACGGCAAACGAGATCTGGGGAACTATCAAAGTGCATCATGCAATAGGGCTTAGCCACAAGCTAGTGATAGAACTCAAGCTTTTGTATTAGGTCGAGTCTGAACCGAGGATTGGTTCCAAACCTCAACCAGTAAGAATGAAGGCAAGATAGGACAACATCACATTATTAGTTAATCATGATGTGAAATAATCTCAATAAATTCCTTAGAATGGTATGAGATACTTTCATTAAATGCTAAATATATTTATCGACTTTCTAAATATTCCAAGATTTGAAGTATTGTACTTTTCATATCTTCGAAGGTAACAGATAGATCATTAGTTTGTACATAGATTAAGAGGTCTGTATTTGAATCTGATTTTAAAGTTTTGTAAGAAAAGTTCGGACATCTATTAATTTTAAATCTGGTAGTACAGAAATTATAATCCTTATCTTCTCCAAGTTAATTTAGTCTTTATATTGTGGTTTAACAAAAAAGTCCCCTAAAATCAGCACTTCATCACCATCATGCAAGTCTGAAAATGTATAATTTGTTGAGCTACTTCGTTTTCTGTTATACCAGTACATGATTACTCTGAAAAATATACATTTTGTTGGGCTAGTTTGTTTTCTTATACCAGTGCTTGATGACTCAGTATTATGGCTATTTACAACTGTAGCACTCATCTATTCCTTATTATTTCTAAGTGCATCTAGAGTCTCTAAATCAAGAAGTTGTGAGCTATATCCTAAACTGCCTACACGTCATTTCAACTTTTTCATTAGTTGCTAGACATCTTACCTCAGCAATTTCATCAATACTATTATATCAAGCTCTCTTTTTACTATGTGTTGGAATAACAATGACCTTTGGATAGAGACAGGATAGCTGCATTCGATCTTTTACAGTCATACTGTTTAGGTCCAAATTGTTGGCTGATATATTCAGTTTTATTTTAAATACATCTCGAGTTAGTCTCAAGTACTGTATTAGATCTTGCAACATTTTCTTGTATATCAGAAATTGTGTTCAAATCTAATGTGCAAGTTTCTGTATCTCAATGATTCAGCTGATTGTTCAAGTCATTGATTTCAATACTATTTTCAGTATTTAAGAAGTTATCTTCAATTGTTGTTGTGTTTAACCTGTCTTCAGATTCACCTGTTTTAGCTTTGTTATTCTTAATGACTTTCTTTACTCTTCTTCTGCCTTTTCTTAACTTCTGGTCCTTTGATAATTATTTCAGGGTAACCAGTTTTATTTTTCTTAAGCTTTACAAGGACTGACCCCAATTTAATACATTTTGAAGTAATATAAGCTTTATTTTCTACATATTTTTCAAATTAGTCATTAGCTGGTGAGCTTATTGATACGTTACACTTGATAACTCCAATCCAGCAGGCCACAAACTCTATTATGGTACAAAAAGCTAAACCCCCTCCAGCATTCACAAATTACAGAACTGTCAACTTGTTTACTATACAAAATGCAAACTATTTTATTTAAGTTTTTTACAACTGTTACATAACTGAGCTGCAGTGAATTCTTTATTCTTGATGTAGGCACCACACGAACTGCATACTATCAAGAACTTATTTTTTATCAAGCCCTCCAATTCATATGTATTTAGAGACTCCATTTCAATATAGCAAAGTTCCTTACTAGTGGTTTGCAGTAACACAGTTACTACTGTGTCACAGTATGGAATTCCCTCTAAAACGATAACTACTCTAAAACATCCTTAAATAACATTTAAGTTATAAATCTATTTGCTCTTCCTGTTCATGCTTAACAGATCTGGGGTGTTTGACTGGCCCCAAAAAGCACTAGATCAACTGGACATGAAAACAAAAAAATGCTTAATATGAAAACCAGATGCAAAGAATAAAGTGAACCAAACCACAGTAGAAGCTGGCAACATAAAACAGATATCCAAAAAAAACCTTTATTGTACAAGCTCTTCCGCAGTTACAAACACTGCTTCATCAGACAAGGATACAAGTAATCCATCTAATAATTAAATCACACTCAACTAATAAAAAACACATTCAATAAAATATCCAATTAATGGCATTACATTAAAAGTAACATCACAATAAAAGAGAAAAAAAATAAAATGCATACATAAAACACAGCATACGAAAATTCTTATAAAAACTACTTATAAATATGCTTTGATTTAAGAATAGGTTTTATGGAAACTTGATGGTTCAACTCTCTGCCCCTATTGACTCTTATTCTAATAATCCAATTCTTTTTTTTAGGGTTGCTTATATCATTGTCTGATGAATTAGTATTTGCAACTGCGAAAGAGCTTACACAATAATGTTTTATGTTTGGATATCTGTTTTATGTTGCCAGTTTCTACTGTGGTTTGGTTCACTTTATTCTTTGCGTCTGGTTTTCATATCATTTCATTGCTAAGTGAACCATTTATATTGTTTGCTACTTCATTTTTTGGAAAAATGCTTAATGTTTATCTAATGATATATACAACCAGTGTTTACCAAGATTATATACTGCTCACTCTGAAGGAGGTATGGGCCTCCTTGAAACTGACTACATGTATAGATCTGCAATTGTGGGACAGCATACATATCTGGTGACCTCAACAGACCCAAAACATAGTGAAACTTTTAAAACATGAGGAGAATAAGTCTAAGATGATATCTTTGTTTAGTTTAGCAGAAACATTTTAGTATCAAACAAGACCGGAAATCAAACCAGAAATAGAAAAAAAAAATCAGAAAGCAACTGAATGTACCAAAAACAAAAGAAAAAATGTAAGGAAAAGGATTAGACAAAAAGGAAAAAAATGGAAAATAAAAACTCCACAAATATAGTGGCAAGTATAAAGATCTCCTGAAGCAACCCCATGTTGCCAAGATTAGATGCATGAATGGATAAGGAGAGGTGAATTAAAACCAAAAGATAAAAGGCTAATAAAGGCAGCCCAAGATAATGTGCAATTTCACTTATTTTATTAATTAATTAAGTTATTTATTTATATT
This sequence comes from Protopterus annectens, assembly GCF_019279795.1. NCBI lineage: Eukaryota > Metazoa > Chordata > Ceratodontiformes > Protopteridae > Protopterus > Protopterus annectens. The sequence continues at coordinate 1,979,674,393 of NC_056729.1, read as the reverse complement.
GTGTTGACTGGGTTAGTCCCACTAGGCTAGAAGGCACTTTTCAGGGGAGACCTATGGTGATATTCATATTACTAGGGGAAATTTTAACAGGACATCAAGGAAAGTTCCCCTACTCTTTTCAAAAAGGTGCCATGGGATCTTTTACATCCACCTGAGCTACCACCAACTCAGTTTAACATCTCATCTGAAGGCTGACACACAAAGGACTGCAGTGCCCACTTTATGCTGCACTGCAGGAGCAGCAATCCATCTCCTAGTAAGGAAATAGAATTCACAGCCTTCTTCGCCAAAGGCAAGTGTGGTACATGTTGCACTACTGACTACATGCACACTGATTTATGTAGTCCATTGAAAATGTAGGAGAAACAGACAAATGCAGCTACTTTAAAGCAGAACAGAACCAAAAACAGTCACATATTTTTGCTGGGTCTGATACACTCATGGCAGAGAGCCTGAATACTGAAAGGCACAATAATATGGTAAAACTGTTGCACTGAGAATTATGGAAACACTATAATATAGAAGTAGCTGGCAAGTATCGGAAACATGAAGCACAAAACTTTATAGAGAATGTTTATATCACATGAAATCACCCATTTCCAACATTTAAAAAAATGAGAGAAAACCATATATAGTAGTCTGTAACAAAGATAAAAGAAGCATTGATCTTTGAAATTGCTACACCCAGTGATTACAGTGTCTCATGTACACAGAGACAAAAAGTCATAAAATACCAGGACTTGCAAAGATGAGAGCAAAATGGAAGAAAGACACCCACACAGTTTCAATATCAGTAGGACCAACAGGTCTTTAAAAAATTTACTCTTGTACTTAAATATGCCACCAATACATGTAACCTTGTACGAATTACAGAAGGAGCCAATTCTAAGTACACTGAGGGTGCTGAGCACAGCACGCTTGACTAACATCAAAGAGTGAAGCAATACTAATTTCACGAGCTCTAACTGTACCCTGACTTGGGAATGGGGTCTATTCACGGTATTATAAACCCCAAAAAAGAAATTAAACTGGTAGTCTGGCCAGGAGAAAAGTACAATTGTGTACACTTACCATAAATGTAGATGTTCGAGTGTATTCACTGTTGCAGTCATTACATTTGGGTTATCTGCTTGCAGGTAGCCCTCAGTCGGCCTGATTAACAAAGTCTTGGGTCCTGCTTTGGATGCTGTCCCTTCTTCCATGACGTCAGGTCGTCAGGGGTATAAAACATGCAGCTGACGCCATTACATCAGTTTTTCTTGCCCTAGATGTAAGGTGCCCCCCTAATGGGAAGCAATTCAATCTATAATTACAAGAATATACCTCCAACAAATAAGCAAATACACCAAAAAGCTTTTTGAGCATAGGAAGGGAGAGTAGAGGTATAGCCAAAAGAAGAAAGGGTGCTGGAGGGTGGGTAACCAGGACTGCAACAGTTATCGTAAGTGTACACAACTGTACTATGTTCTTCATGTTTCACTGTTGCAGTTATTACATTTGGGTAGATTCCCAAAGCTAAGGTTGGGATGAGGAAATTAAATAGAATTAGGACCAGCTATAAGACCCTGCAAGACTGCAGTGGCAAAGCCAGCTCTGGATTTAGAGAAAATTGGCAAATGATAATGCTTGGCAAAAGTATGTACAGAACTCCAGGTAGCAGCTTCTAGGATGTACCTGGTAGGAATGCCCCTGAGAAAGGCTGTGGAGGTAGATGCAGCCCTGGTTGAATGGGGTCTGATGCCCTGTGGGATAGGTTTTCCATGGTGCTTATAGCAGAAATGAATGCAATGGCCTATCCATTTTGAAATGTTTTGCTTTGAAATAGCTTTCCCCTCTGTCCCTGCAGCAAATGCCACTAGCAGTTGTTCAGATTTCCTTTGAGGTTTAGTCCTGTCCAAGTAAAATCTAAGTTGTCTGTGCACATCTAAGGAGTGCAGTATCCATTCACCTTTGTTCTGTGGGTTAGGAAAGAAGGTAGGCAAATTAATGGACTGATTAAGAGCCACACTGGATACCACCTTGGACATGAAGGAGGGATTGGTTCTGAGGGACACCCTGTCCGCATGAAAGATGATGAAAGGCTCCACTGCCATAAGGGCCTGTAATTCAGATACCCTTCTTGCAGAAGTGATTGCTAAAAAGAAAGCTGTTTTCCAGGAAAGGAATTTTAAATCTGCAGTAGCAGCTGGCTTGAAAGGAGGAAGAGTGTGTTTCTCCAAGACAAAGTTAAGGTCTCAGGCTGGAGTTGGAGCTCTCCTGGGTGGCCTTAAAATTTTGGCCCCTCTGACGAACTGCTTGAGCAGTGGGTGAGAGAAGAGGGGAGGCTCTGTGCTGTAATGAGCTGAAATGGCTAAGGCATGAATTTTGATGGAGGAAAAGGGCAAGCCCTTATGAAGCATCTCAGTCAAGTATTGTAGAATCTGAGGTAAATTGGGCACTGCTGTGCTCATCCTTTGAGATTGATTCCAGGCACAAAATCTTTTCCATTTTGCAGCATAAGATTTTCTAGTGCTAGGTCTCCTTGCCTCTAAAATGATATCCATCACTGATTTACTTCTACTTTCGGCTGCTCCCATTAGGGGTCACCACAGCGGATCAACTGTTTCCATTTTTTCATGTCCTCTGCATCGTGCTCTGTCACACCAACCACGTGCATGTCCTCTCTCACCACATCCATAAACCTTATCTTAGGCCTTCCTCTTTTCCTGTTACCTGGCAGCTTCATCCTTAGCATCTTTTTCCCAATATACTCTGCATCCCTCCTCAGCACATGTCCAAACCAACGTAATCTTGCCTCTCTGGCTTTGTCTCCAAACCTTCCAACCTGGGCTGACCCTCTAATATACTTATTCCTAATCCTGTCCATCCTCGTCACACCCAGTGCAAATCTTAACATCTTCAACTCTGCCACGTCAAGCTTGGACTCCTGCCTTTTTGTCAATGCCACTGTCTCCAACCCATATAACATAGCTGGTCTCACTACCTTCTTGTAGCCTTCCCTTTCACTCTTACTGGTACTCGTCTGTCACAAATCACTCCTGACACTCTTCTCCACCCACTCCATCCTGCCTGTACTCTCTTTTTCACCTCTCTTCCACACTCACCATTACTCTGAACTGTTGATCCCAAGTACTTAAACTCATCCACCTTCGCCACCTCTACTCCCTGCAACCGCACCATTCCTCTATCCTCCCTCTCATTCACACACATATATTCTGTCTTAGTCCTGCTGATCTTCATTCCTCTTCTCTCTAGAGCATATCTCCACCTCTACAGGAGAGATTACGTAATTAGCCAGGCTGCTAGGTTCAGGGTTTGCAGCTGAAGGTGCAGAATCTGGTTCTCCTGCTGAGACAACAGGGAATGAGTCTGAGGCAGGTGCCATGGGGCCAAATGTGACGCACTGCACAAGAGGGGGTACCAGTGTCGGCGTGGCCAGTCTGGTGCAATTAAAATCGTCCTTGGCTTCTCCTGTTTGATCTTTAGTAGTACCTTGGAGAGCAGAGGCAAAGGAGGAAAGGCATAAACTGATAGGTTTTTCCAGCTGAAGGATAGAGCATCTACTTTCCAAGCTAGCTTGTGGGGAATCCTTGTGCAAAATTTGTCCAACTGATGGTTATGGGGGGAGGCAAACAGGTCAATATCTGGGCTCCCCCACTTGCTTGTCAACATGTTGAAAATCCTTTGTTCCAGTTTCCACTCGTGTGGGTCCATGAGGTTTCTGCTTAGTAGGCCTGCCAGTGTATTTAGTTTTCCTGGCAGGAATTGAGCTTGTAGATTCACTTGGTAGCTCAAGGCTGTGTTCCACAATGCCGTGGCTAGTCTGCAGAGGGGTAAGACTGTGTACCCCCTGCTTGTTTATGTACCATATGACAGTGGTGTCCGTCTTTACCATTAGTTGTCCTGGAAGAATGTGGTCCTTGAAGGCTGTCAGTGCATTCTGTACAGCTAACATTTCCTTTTGATTTATGTGCAGGTGCATTTGACTTGGGTTCCATTTGCCCTGAATGCATTTCCCTGCCAGGTGAGCTCCCCCATGCATAGTCTGATGCGTCTGTTGTTAAGGTTTGGGTGGCAGGGGGTAGTGTGAATGGTAGTCCCCTGTTTTGGTGGCAGGCCTCTGCCCATCAAAGGAACTCTAGGTGTAGGCAAGGTAAGATAGGAATCATTGCTTCTAGATCCTGTGAATGTTGACATCATAGACTTTTGAGATACCATTGTAGTTTCCTCATATGCAGCCTTGCATATGGAATTAGAAGAATGCAGGAGGCCATGAACACCAAGGCTTGCAGTATTTGCCTTGCAGATAGCTGGGTTTTTGTGGCCACTTGTTTGAAGTAGGTTGTCAAATGAATCCGTTTCTCTGGCGTGAGGAAAGCCATCTGGGAAGTTGTACTCAAGCTTGCTCCCAGGAATATAATTTGTTTACAGGGTACCAGGTGTGATTTCTTTTTGTTTATGGTATACCCCAGACAAGTCAGCACCCTTTGAACAATGGCCAGATGATTCAAAAGTATGTCCTGGCTTTCTGCCTGAATTAGACAATTGTCCAGGTAAGGGTATATTTGAATATTTCTTTGCCTGCAAAATGCAATGACTGGAGCTAGGCCTTTGTGAATACCCTGGGTGCAGTAGATAAGCCAAAGGGCAGGAAAAAGAACTGATAGTGAATGTGGCCTGCTTTGAAGCATAAGTATCTTCTGCAAGACTCCCTTGTAGGGATGTGCAGGTATGCTTCTTTTAAGTCTAGTGTTTCCAACCATGCATCTTTGCCTAGCATAGGAAGCAGCTGGTGAAGAGTCAGCATTTTGAATTTTGGAATTACCAGAAAGGTGTTTAGAGTAGAAAGGTCCAGGACATGACGTAATGTATTGCCTTCTCTGGGTACCAGGAAAAGTCTCAAATAGAAACCTTATCCCTTTTCCTCTTCGGTACCAACTGAATAGCCCCCATGCTTGAGAGAGAGAGAAAACTTGATTTTGGGCCTCTGCCCACTGGTTTGGGCGTAGATCTGGCCACCAGCTTGGTGTTGGTAATGTGTGGAAGTGAAATCTGTATCCTTGGGACACTATATATTTAAAACCCATTTGTCCTGGTTCATAGGTTCATAGGTTCATAGGTTGGTACTAGGCTATCAGCCCTAGGGCCTATACAAGCCTAGCCATAACAATTCCCTGGCTATTTCTTCCCACATTATTTACTTTCCTGGACCCCTGTCTAGCAGGGCGACTGACGTGATCCCTGGGGTGAATTTCCTTTCTCCCATCCAATCATCAAGGTTCCTCTTGAAGAGGTCCAAAGAGGCACTCTGCTTGACATGTATGGGCAATCTGTTCCAGAGTCTGGGGAGTCTCTGGGTCAGGAACCTATCCCTCCAGCATGTTTTGTTTATTGTGATGACAAGGTTTAGATCCCTGGAGCGTGTAGCTCTGAGGGATTGGGATTTCTTTAAGTGTAGCATGTCCAACAGGTCTGGGTTTGACATGGCCTTGTATGTTAAGCAGAGATCGCCTCTGAGTAGACAATATGCGACAGAGTATAGCTGGAGTTTTTTAAGGCGGTCAGCATAGGGCATCTGCTTTAGGCCTGTGATTCTTTTAGTGAGGTATTTCTGAGGCCTTTCCAGTTGTTGCAGATGTCTTGAGAGGTACATACCAAATGGGGCGTTGTATTCTATAATGGGTCTAATGAGGGATGAGTACAGTGGGACAATGACCTCCTTTTTCTGGATGAACAGCCCTTCGTGATGAGGTGTGCCACATAGAAGGATTTCCTGACTGTTGTGGCGATGTGGTTATCGAAGGTGAGACCACTGTCCACCTGTGTCCCTAAGTCTTTTATCACACTTTCTGTGTTTAGTGTACTGCCACCTATATGGTAATTCATGGATACATGTTTTTTGCCAAAGGGGATAACAATACATTTCTTGGCATTGAGCTTGAGCCCATGGCTCTGGCACCAAGCATCTGTTTCTGTAACGCCCTTTTTTAGAGTATCCACATCATTTGGGGATTCAATAATGGCTCCCAGTTTGCAGTCATCTGAAAACTGTGTTAGCCAGAGTCCCTTAGTGTTGACCTGTACTTCAGAGAAGTAGATGCCAAACAAGAGCGGCCCCAGGACTGAACCCTGAGGTACTCCACTTGTCACTTGTCTGGAGCTGGATTTGGAGTCGGCTACTTTTACAGTGTGGGTTCTATCAGTAAGCCATTTAGCAACCCATTGGGTGACATAGGGATTAATGCCCAACTTAGTAAGTTTATCTATGATTCCAGAGTGGGGGATGGTGTCAAAGGCCTTGGCAAGGTCTAGATAGGCTGTGTGGACCACCTTACCCTTGTCCATGGCTCTGGAGACTGATTCAAAGAAGTCAATCAGGTTCAGGAGACAAGATCGGCCCTTCACAAACCCAAACTGGGTGGGGTCCAGTGCTTGAAGGTTGCCAATGTCTTTGTTTATAAGTTCCATGATAATACGCTCCATGGCCTTGCAGATAAGGCTTGTCAGACTGATGGGATGGTAGTTTCTGGGATCCAAGGTGGATCCCCCCTTGTGGATTGGGATAACTGTAGCTCTGCGCCACTCAGTGGGCACGAAACCTGAGGTGAGGCTATGATTAAACATGACACTTAGGTGAGGTGCCAGTTCATATTGTAGTTCATGTAGTACACAGCCTGGGATGTCATCTGGTCCCATGGATGCTGTATTCTTGGCTTTAGAGACTGCGTTTTGTACCTGTGTGGCCATTATTACTGGAATTTGGCAATCTTCCGGTATTGAGATGGGTCATTTAGGGGGTGAGAGGGGGGTGACGTTGGCACTGAATCGATCTGCCAGGATATTGGCAATATCCTTCGGATCAGTATATTTAATGCCATTCTGTTTTAGCTCAGAGCAGATCTGAGCATTGCCATTTAGATTCTTGACATAGTTATAGAATGCTTTGTGGTTGTCTTTGGAATCTTTGGCAATTTTATTTTCGTAACTAGCTTTGGAGGATTTTATGAGGCATCTCAGTTTCTTACTGAGGCTAGTAAGGGAGTTTTTGCATCCTGGGATTTTCCTCTTTTCTGCAAAAGTTTCTTCCTTTTGTTGTAAAGTTTGTTTATGGCAGGGGACCACCAGATTGGCTTCCTTTTTTGGATGAGAGCATTTTGGTTCTATTTGGGATGGCACGATTCATGCATGAGTGGATGTGCTCATACAGTGCCTTAGTGTAGGATTCAGCAGTTGAACTTTCAGTTCCCGTCTGCATGGGTGTCATGAAGTTTGTCACTTCTGACTTGAGTAGCATGAAGTTGGCTTTGGAGAAGTTCTTTATGGTGGTTTCTTTACTGGGGGTGGGATGTGGATGTTAAGGGTGATTAGCTTATGGTCAGACCTGACTAACGAGGGGGTGACCATAGGTATGGAGCATTGATTTCCCATGTTGGTAATGATCAGGTCTAGGATATTGGAGCCCCTGGTGGGACTATGGATTAGTTGATCCAGGGTGTTGGAATTTATGAATTCCAAGAACCGTTAGCATAAAGGTGTTGGGACATGAGTAGTTTTCCCAGTTAATGGCAGGGTAGTTAAAATCACCCAGTATTAAGGTGTTTGGTTCTATCTTAATATTTTCCAGTATGTTTAGAAAGGTGTAGTGAGAATCTTGGGGTATGGTGGGGGATCTGTAGCAAGCTACAATTTGGATTGCAGTCTTACCTAGTGTTAGTTGCACTTGGAGAATTTCAGACACATTGTGTTGGCCAACTAGCCTGGTGGTGTGAATATCCTTGGTGAATATTGACACTCCTCCACCTTTAGTGTTTCGGTCCTGGTTTGGTGGCCGAAAAGTGTGGTAAGAGTTGTAGCCTGGTATTGCAGGGGTGCTCTCTGGAGCCTTGAACCAGGTCTCAGTTACTGCACAGATATCGATGTTCTCCATTTTTAGGAGTGCCTCGAGAGAGTGCATTTTGAGGTTTAGACTTCTAGCATTGAGTAGCATTACCTTCAGATTTTGCATGCTTGTACCTGTTATGGTGGTGTTTTTTTCCTTTGAAGTTCGCCTAAAAAAGGCACTATAGGGGTGGCAAGAGCCTTAGCCAGTAACCTGAATCCCAGGGGCGACAGGTGCAGACCATCTCTGGCAAAGCATCGTGGTCTGTCAATCATGTCATCCCAGGCAGACAGATACTGGATCCCCTTTGAATGACACCATAAGCTTAGCCAATTGTTGAAGTCAATCATTTTATCCTTATATTGTGGTATCATTCTGGGTGAAGGCAGGATGCTACTCAGGGCTAGGGTCATACCTGCCTGGGCCACATGATCCGAGAGCTCTTCCATGTCTCTTTTCATGTAGTCCAGGGAGGTACATCTCAAGTCATTCACTCCAACATGGACAATGACAGAGTCATATTTGTACTTGTTGTGGAGTGACTTGAGTGCATGCGTTATGTGGCGGATCCTGGCACCCGACAGGCAGCTGACTGTAATTTTCTCCTTATTCAACCTGGTGAGAGGGACATCAGTGTGCGGACTATAGAGTCACCTATGACTAAAGTGTTAGGTACATTGTCTTGCCTTAGGGGCTGTTGCTGGGTGGCACACTGGTGTTGTGAACTATGTGACACACTGGTTGTGATTGGTGTTTGTTTGCGTTTCAGCTTCAGAGGTCTTTGTTGCTTGGGCAGGTTACAGTTAAGGGCCTCTGCATATGTGGATTTAGTGTTGCTATATGTGGGTGTTGGTGGTGCGGGTTTAGAAGGGCTATGTGTTGCTTGAGGTGTAGTGTGGGTGTTAACCTTCTCCTCTTGACTGTTTAGCACAATCTTGGGTGGAGAGAGCTTTGCTTCCATTTTGGCTATGTAAGTGCATCTCTCACAGGTTGTAGTGTTGGGTGGTAGGAGGAGAGGGTTGTCTGTGTACATGAGGCAATTGCTGCATTGCCCCAGTATGCCCAGATTCACCAGGTGGACAGGAGAAATCACCGGAAGCTGACCCTTGGTCATGCCTGGTTTGGGGCTTTTTTTTTTTTTCTTTGTAATGTATAGGAGCTGTTGCCTTAGCAAGGTACTTTGCAATTATAGGCTGTTTAGTGCCTACTATTAATTTCTCCTTGTTAACAAGGAGAGTTCAGTGTTTGTATGAGTTTAAGGCTTCCTAGTGCTTTCCAGCAGGTATTAGAGAAAGTGCTAGTCACAGGGATGCTTAAAGGTAAGATTGAAAAGAATGCTCTCTGCAGTGTGCACTAGAGAAGTTAGATGTGAAAGTAGGTAACTTGAGTTTTACCTGTTTAAAAAGTTAAGGTTTAGTGGAGAGTTACTATTTTTAAAACAGCAAGATGGATTGAAAGGGGTGGTCACTTTTGTATTTTGGTACTATGAAATACTGTAGGATGGCCAATAAATTTAAATAATTGAAGGGGTGGGATTTCAAAAATGATGATTTTGTGATTACTCACATAAGCCAGTGAAAGTAGAGAGAAATGGGTAATGAGTTCCCAGTTTTTGGCCTGCAGACCAATCTTTCCGCCTAAAGGAGCATTCAGTTGGGAAGTGCTTGGAAATTTTAAAAGCAAGTCATTGAGACAGGTTTCCATAGGGGGGAGTCTTACTACTCCCAGATTTGGGTGCGGAAATCCCCCACTGTTTAGTCTTGTGTCCCCTGGGACTGAAATCTGGGGTTTCTGCTGTGTCTGGGTTTGGCTTGAGAAGACCTGGAAGGGACTGGAAAGGACCAATTCTTAGTGGGCCAATGCCTACTAAATCTAGGAGGCTGAACTTGCAAGAAATCCTTAACAGTTTGCATAGATTTAGCTTTATCTTCCATCTTTTTAAGAACTTCCTCAGCTTTGTTGCCAAACAGGTAGTCCTGATTTAAGGGAGCATCCAACAGTTTAGCTTTAACATGATCAGGCAAAGATTGCTCCTTAAGCCAAGCATGCCTTCTGAGCACAGACCCAGTAACAGCAGCCCTGCAAGAGGCCTCTAACGAATCAAATCCACACTGCAAAGTATGTTTACCAACCTCTTCAGCAGAATCCATTAAATCCTGTAATTCTTTATTTTCAGCATAGTCAGGAATCAACATAATTGTTTGTTTAAGCAACTCAATAACATGTTGTTGATACTTTAACATATGAAACTGGCAGTTTAAAGCCCTAATGGCCAAGGTTGCAGAAGTGTAAACCTTCTTACCCTATCTATCCAGGGCCCTGGAGTCTCTATCAGAAGGGGTAGGATTTTTAGCAGTAGAAGCCTTAATGCCCTTGGGTCCGTGTGAAATAGTCTCTGGATCCGCAATAGGATTTTTAAAAAGAAACTTGTGTGAATCAGGAACCCTGTAATATCTGTCAGGTTTTCTGGGAGCAGGAGGCAAAGAATCAGGGGCCAAACTAGATTCCGAAAAGGCATCATCAACAATGCCTAGTACAGGAGGTATAGCTAAAGGCCTATGCTGAGGCAGGAGTAAGAAATCCCTAAGCCTCTTTTTTGAATCAAAAAAATCCTGGCTTTCCCAGTAGAGTATGTAAGGTTTCGCCAAAAGAAAAATCCTCTGGGGGGAAGCAGAGGGAATAGAGTCCTCTGCATCAGAATCCTCATAAGTAGATAAGGGCAAATCCAGATCATCAGAAGAATTAGAAAAATCAGAATCCTGGTCAGAAGATTCATAAACAACTTCAGTCCTAGGTCTCTTAGAAGGAGGAGGTTGGCTTCCCCTGATTAAAGTTATAAGATTTTCAGCCATTCTTATCATTTGATTTTTAGGCATAGAGGCCTGAGTATGCAGCCAGGGCATCGGTTTCTTAGGCATGGTCGAGATTTAGGCCTAATGAAGAAGGAGGCGTCGGTTTAATATGCAAGTCCGCAGGCCTGAATACACCCTCAGAAGCCGGTGCCTACACAGCAGCTCCGGACCCATCTAAGGTAGAAACATCCGCAGGTTGTACAGTTGAAGCATCTCGTGGCATACCGGACTTCGAATGGGTCTCAGTAGAGGCCTGAGAATCAGAAATAGCAGGTATCAGGGGCTGCAAAAGCACCTCACTGAGTACCAGTGAACTGGCGAATGGCTTAGGAGAAGTGCCGTCGGCAGCTTTGGACCTAGGCGGCCTGTCTCTGTCTTTATCTTTGCATTTTTTTGGAATCCCGGTAGTCGGATGGCTAACCAACGACATTTCTGGATAATTAAACCGAGAACCGAAATATTTAGAGGCAAAAATATACCGACGATGGATAGTGCGCTGATTAAATAAAGCACAAAACCGACAGCAAGGCACGTCGTGGTCAGGGCCCAGGCAAGGAATACAGTACGAATGACAATCTTTGTGAGGTATTTGCTTTCCACAAGTAATGCAATTATTAACTTTTACTGACATTGGTAAGGAGCAAGAAAAAGTTTCCCCAATGGCGTACTTAGCTTTAGTTGAAGACTTTGGTTCTGAAACTCGAAAATGAAAATTTCAGGAGTCGGCCGACCAGCACTTGCGAACTGTTTCTGCTTCGGGCACCGCACGGCAAGAAAGACTGATGTAATGGCGTCGGCTGCATGTTTTATACCCCTGACGACCTGACATCATGGAAGAAGGGACAGCAATCTGACGCAGGACCCAAGACTTTGTTAATCAGGCCGACTGAGGGCTACTGCAAGCAGATAACCCAAATGTAATGACTGCAACAGTGAAACACGAAGAACATCATGAGAATCATCAATGCCATGTACCCAGAATCCTTAGAAACTCCCTTGCACATGCATGGCTTTGACTTACTTTGTCTGGAGGAAGAAATGCTCTTCCCAGAGCCAAGTCCATCAAACAAAGCAGGAAGCTCATTTTGTAAGAAGGGATAAAAGAAGACTTCTGAAAGTTGATTTGGAACCTCAGACTGAGTAAATGTTTCTGAACCATTAACAAAGACTCCTGACAGATATAAAAAGTGTCAGCAAAGATATGACAATCATCCAATTATGGAAAAAAGTGAATGCCTTGAAGTCTGCAATAGGCAACAACTGGAGGTAGATATTTTGTGTACACACTTGGTGCAGTAGACAGTCTAAAAGGTAAATGAAAGAACTGATAATTGGAAGCACACACAACAAATCTTAAGAAAAGCCTGAAAAGTTCTGAAATAATAATGTAATGATAGGATTTCTTTAGATCCAACTTTACTATGGAAGCTGGAGGGGGGGATTAACGATACAAGAGATTGACAAAATCACATTTTGAATTTTGGAATCCTGACAAAGACGTTGAGAAAAGAAAGCTCCAGCACAGGCCTCCAGCATCTTTCTGTCTTGTGTCTGAAATAATCCAATGCCAAAATGTAGGAAGACATCTCAGAGACATTGAAAGATTGCCAGAGTGGGATGGGGAAACAGTCTGAACAGCCAAGTATTAATGCTGAATGGCAGGACTGACGTTGATTTTTACATGCTTTTCCTTTCTTTTACAACCTTCTTGCCATTGTGTCTTAAGATCCTGTTGGCTGGCTCCTTATTGCTTAAATTTTTATTGGAAAAGGAAGTGGAGCCGGAGGACAATTTTGTATTTCTGCTGAAAAAGGAGGGCTAAAAAAATCTATGCCACCTCCTTGAATCAGTTTTCCCTTTCATTGCACTTCTTAAGCAGATGGACCAAACAAAACTTCTTTATCTAAGGGAGAATTTAAAATCTCAGATTTAACATTATCAGGTAGAGTTTGAGAATGAAGCCAAACATGTCTCCTCAAAACTGATTCAAAAGCAGTAGCTCTGCAGGAAGACTCAGTAACATCATAAATACACTTTAAAATGTATAATCACTTAAGAAGCAGTTGTTAAAGACGCATTTATTGAACTTAGATGAGGGAAGGACGGTTAACCATCACCTTCTGCATGTTCTCAAAAGATAACAGTAAAATCTTTAACATATGATCTTGTCAGTTTAAAATTCTGAAAGTTAATGTACTAGAAAAATACATTTTCTTCCTCACATTATTCATTGCTTTCCCATCCTTGTCGGGGGAATGGGTGTAGCAAAAGTAATCTGTTTAGCAGCAGTAAATTTAGACAGAGCAAGGGGGTTTGTTACTGCAGCAATATTTGAGAACTGACAGTGATTATGACCTTAAATTTAGCGACTAAGCATGTTTGTTCATGGAAGTCGTTCTAGAAAATAACATATGTTTCAGCAAGATATTTATTTACAAAAGGATGGCATAGCTATGGGCACTAGTGCTAACAGCTATGCCAACACAGTGATGGCAGCTTGGAAAGCTGATGCCCTCGTCAATGGCCTTTTTAAGGACTCTATAGGCTTCTATCAATGTTTTGTCAATGATTTATTTCTAATTTGGGATGGCACACTAGAACAACTTAAATCTTTTTATCATTCCATTAATCATACTAATGACTTTTTAAAGTTCACTATGAACTATTCCCCACATCAAATTGATTTTTTGGATATTAGGCTGAGTAGAGATTAAAGGGGTGAAGTCAGCACCATGTTATATAGAAAGGAGTGTATTGTTAATAATTTACTACACCGTAACAGCATGCAGCCAACACACACCTTTGACAATGTGGTGAAGGGGCACTGTATGAGGGCCTTTATACTTTGCATGAATGATGAAGTCTTTAAGAAAGAATTGATACACCTGAATGCTAGGTTTGTCAACATGGGATATGATAATGTTAAGGTTCGCAATATCTCGGCACAGGTCGAAGATATGAAGTCAAATATTGCGAAACAATACTTTTCAAATCATTTGGCCATTGAAAGGAATATGAGGGCACTAAGACATAAAAAAGTGGCTAGTAGGATGCCAGTTTTATATTCCAGTAATGTGAGACCAGTTCTCAAAATCTATAGGAAATTCTGGCTCATACTTACTGCTGATGAGAATATCAGCAGAAAGTTGGATCTCGTCCTAGCTTTGTTTATAAGAACATGAAATCTCTTAAAAGATTATTAGCTTTAGATGGTGGTACTATGACTTCTACAAGAGCAACATTGCCTTGCTGTAGATGTAATTTCTGTACCTATATTGACACTTCTGGTAAGTTCCATCATCCTGATCTACACAGGGATGTTTTGTTTAGAGTTGATACTAACTGTGAGACTGAGCACATTGTTTATTTAGCCTATTGTGTTATATGTTGCTCGTTCTAGTGGAGAAGACAGATAGAAGGTTAAGGGATATGATACGTGAACATCTTTATTACATTAGAAATGGCATGGTGAACGGTCCCCTTGCTAAACATGTTCTTGACACTGACTCCACTCATCAGTTTAAATTTTTGGTTATTGACAGGTTATTTCAGGATGGGAGGTTAGGAGATATAAGGAACAAAACAGAAAACAGTGAAATGAGATGGACAGTGCGCTTAAGAGCAGATTATGGAAAAGGGTTAAATGATAAAGTGCCCCTGGTGGATGTTTTCTGTTTATATTTTTATTGATACTTGTATTTTTATTGTGTTTTGAATGTTTGCACTAGTGAATGTTTCTTTAAATCTGAATCTTAATTAACAATGATTAGTATCAGATGATTCAATTGCTAGTGAGGACTGTGTGGTTTATATTGTATATAAAACGTGTTTATTCATTGTAATTTGTATGTCTGAGGAAGCAGTGTTCGCACTGTGAAAGTGCTTACGTCTGTTTGACAATAAACTGAACCTGGCTTTGGCTTCGTTTTGCACTGCTGTTTTTTGGATTTTCGTCATTAGACAGAGAAATAACTGCTGGATCTACTTTAGGATTAGAAAACAGGTAATTGCTTGTCTGGGGCACCTTATATAACCTGTTTGACTTCTTGGAAACAAAAGGCTAACCATTGGATAAGCTAACAGCCATGAGAAAAATATTCTCCAAAGCAGGCAACACAGGAGGCATAGTAGCAGCTTTAAGCATTTGCAACTGTATCAAATCATAATACAGCTTCTCTGTCATAGGAATTTCTTTCTGTTCCAACTGTAAAACCTTTTTCATCTCAGATAAAGTGTCAGAAACAGATGGCGCTTCAGGATGGAAATCTGATGACATACTTTCCTCAGAATCAGAACAGTCAGATTGAGAAGAAATTCCTGATACATAACCATCCACCTGTAATGCCTGCACTACATACTGAAAAATCATGTCAGACAGAGAAGGAACTTTTTTTGCTTCTGTATCCTTAAGAATCAAAAGGCAAGGAAAAAACAGTAAAAGTTTGTTTGCCAATCTCAGTAAATCATTCCAGTCCATAGAAATAGAAACAGGAGACTGGGAAGCTTTCTCACTAAGCAGACTTTCCCTGAAAAATAACTGACTCTTGAAAGGCATACCAATACCAGCTTCCACATCCATACCTTGGCCAAGTATAAGCTCTTCACCTGTTCCTTCCCCTAATACCTGCAAAAGTGTCTCTTCCCTTGCCTGACAAGTGCACCCCTACAGTAGCAGAGGATGTGCCTAACCCCAGGTCTTTGGTGGCTGCAAGTGCTACACTCAGAGGACTGGGGAGGGGGAATATGTGGACTCCAGAACAACAGATACTACAGCAGAGTCACCCACCAATGGCTGAGGCAGAACAAGAACCAGACTGACACCCAAAGACTCGTTAACAACTTTCTTCTTTGTGTGTGTGTGTGGGGGGGTGTACAACTGCATAGACCCAGGATAACTTCACAGGTATGTCGAAAGCAAGAAGTGGAGCCTGAACAAGTCAGTAAGTGTAAGGTACAGAACTAGTGGTTCTGAGGTTAAGTAAACCACTGACAGTCCCTCACAAGCACAGTATCCTGCCCCAAGCACATTATAACAGTAGTACTGAAAAAAAAGCTTTTTGTGTAAAAAAAGAACACATTTTCCTCACAAAAAGTTCACAAACGCACTTACATAAGAATTCCCTTAAAAGTGCAAATACAATCCCACAACATTTAGTTTCCTAGCCAAACACATACATTCTTACAAAAAAAAAAACCCACAAGTTTTCTTCACAAAATAGCAAAACATCTTCCCCTAACAGGGGACTTAAGTGTCTAGCCTTGTAAGATCACTAGCTAACTGAGAGTTCCAAGGGGACTGCCAAATGTGCACTATCTACAGATTTTCTTGTTCCAACTACCTGTTTATTTAACTCTGCCAAAGCTCTTGACAGCTGGAACTCGTGGAAGGCAGCCAAAGCTTTGTGAAGCTGGATGGTCACAGGGGGTAGGACCTATACAGCTTAGGCTACTGCAATGATGATCTATGCTTGAATATTGTTGGCTCCCAGTCCTATTCTTCTCCTGCACCTTGTCTTCACCAATTCCATACCTGCTGAAAAACCTTGTCTGGGGAGGTTAAACACTTGATTGATGCTGTACAATTGTGGTATCACAGACAAAAGGTCTCAGAAGAGCCACACTTCCTCATATCTTATCACATCCCACCGAGCCATCAGAGATTACAAAAAAAGAAAAAAGATACTGCAGATAAATACATTTTTGATGATGGACATATTACCAGAGTAAGATATAAGCAATTATAGAAATATCTGGGCTTTTGGGGTATTTCGTGAATAATGTTTACGTTCAGGTATGCCTTAAATACTGCAGACAGTGAAAAAAAGAAATCCAAGAAAGCTCATCCATCACTGAATAAAGATCTGCTTAAACCCTTAACTAGACTGACTTTTTCCTCTGGAAAGAGGGCTTTATTTATTTTTACTTTTGCTAAGATAGCTGTGGCCAGTATCTGACATTCTGAACAGTTATCCTTATTCCTAATCAAAAATATTGCAGATAGAGTACAATGCAGTACAGTCATACCTGGATGTACATACAGTTAATATGTGCTTATGTGTAGTGTTTATTTACGTATTTATTTATTTATTTGCATTTGGTTACCAGTAAGTTATGAACAGGTCATGAAAAATGATTTTTCAACAGATGCCAGTGAAGAAAAGTTCCAAAAACATATTCAGTGAGAGAAAAACATACAAACAGATTATAGCAGACCCTTAGTGTGTACAAATAATATTGGAAGCGTAGTGAATACAGATTTAACGTACACTAGGTATTTAGGTAAATATGACAAGTAGTAGTTGTCAAAGAAGGTAAAGTAATAAAACACAGGTTTGCATTAGAGGAAGTAGTCAGGGTACTCAGTTATAGTAGAGTGGGAAGAGGAGTATGAGAAGAAGAAGACATCAAAATCTTAGTGTTGACATGGAGTGGACGTCTAAGCAGTAAGACTATGTTTGTGAATACAATATTAAACAGTGTAATGCAATGTGTAACATGTAGTTGATATTGATTCACATGTATCAGTAATGCAACTACTGTGCACACAAGTTAACTGTAACAATATAGTACCATACCTCTCTTAAGCAGTACTAGTAGCTATGTTAACCAATATCTCACACTATTATAAATGCTGTCATGTTGATAAAATACAAGGAACTGAACAGTTGTGATTTCCACATTACCCAACAACCCATGAGTACTTGCTGCATACTTGTTGGAAAGATTATATGATTACGTGACAGGGCACATATGTTGAGACTCTTAGAAGTAACCTATCAAAACCAAAGGGGCCTCCTAAAAGCAGCTCAAGAAACAAATACCATCAGCAACCTCACAAACACACATCACAACCAGCACCCAACATGAAACATGCATCTTCAAGTCACACAGACTCAGTCCAAAAGCCCGTAAGACAAACCACCACACATATTAACATCCTCGTCATAGGTGACTCTATAATGAGACACACTAATGCACCACTCAACAGGCCGAGCAAAGACAAGGTCACATTAAGTTGCCTGTCAGGCATAAGGATTTGCCACATCACACAGGCATTCACGTCTCTGCAAAGTACAGTTGTGTACCTACCATAAATGTAGATGTTCGAGTGTATTCACTGTTGCAGTCATTACTCTTGGGTTATCCTGCTGGCAGGCTACCCGCAGTCAGCCAGAATTCCAAAGTCTAGGTCCGGAGTCGGTTGCTGTCGCCTCTTCCCTGACGTCAGTGCGCCAGGGATATAAAAGATGCAGCCGATGCCATTTTCTTCAGTTTTTCTTGCCCCAGATGTCAGGTGCCCCCAAATTGGTAGGCTGAAAAAATATGTCAATAAGTATGCATGCACAAAAATAACATTTCCTTCATCTACAAGCAAATACACCACATAGGTAGTATAGGATAGAGAAGCACAGATAAGTCCCAGCAAAGAAAAGGGGGTGGTGGGTGGGTAACCTGGACTGCAACAGTGAATACACTCGAACATCTACATTTATGGTAGGTACAAACTGTACTACGTTCATCATGTTTCACTGTTGCAGTCATTACTCTTGGGTTGAATCCCAAAGCTGAGAATGGGTGGCTGGGCTAAATAGGATTAGGAGAGGCTATGAGGCCCTGCAGAACTGCAGTGGCAAAGCCTGCTCTGGATTTAGAGTAAAGAGGTAAGTGGTAGTGCTTTGTGAAAGTGTGCACCGAACTCCAAGTTGCAGCCTCTAAGATGTCTTTGGTTGGTACTCCTCTAAGTAAGGCTGCTGAAGTGGCTGCTGCTCTGGTGGAATGAGGCCTAATGCCCTTAGGCACTGATTTGCCATGTTGAAAATAGCAGAAATGGATGCAATGGCCTATCCATTTAGAAATGGTCTGTTTGAGATAGCCTTTCCTTGTGATCCTGCAGCATATGACACTAAAAGTTGCTCAGTCTTTCTGAAAGCTTTAGCTCTGTCCAAGTAGAAGTGTAACTGCCTGTGTATGTCCAAAGAATGCAGAATTTTCTCACCCTTGTTCTGTGGGTTTGGATAAAAGGCAGGCAAGTGAATGGTTTGGTTGAGGGCCACACTGGACACCACCTTAGGCATAAATGTTGGGTTTGTCCTCAGAGAAACCCTGTCTGGATGAAAAATGATAAAAGGTTCCACAGCCATGAGTGCTTGTAACTCCGAGACTCGTCTTGCAGAGGTTATTGCTAGGAGCAGAGCTGTTTTCCAGAATAAGAATTTTATATCAGCTGTTGAGGCTGGCTCAAAAGGAGGCAGTGTGAGTTTTTCCAAAACATAATTGAGGTCCCATGCCGGAATTGGTGCTCTCCTTGGAGGCCTGATGTTTTTGGCCCCTCTGAGGTACTGCCTTATTAAAGGATGAGAAAAGATAGGTGGTTCCGTATTGCAATGGGCTGAAATGGCAGAGGCATGAATCTTAATTGATGAGAAAGAAAGACCTTTGTTCAGCATCTCAGTTAGGTATTGTAAAATCTGAGGGATATTTGGTACACACGTGTCAATGCCTTGTTCCTGGTTCCAAGCACAGAATCTCTTCCATTTTTCTGCATAAGGTTTTCTGGTACTGGGCCTCCTGGCCTCCAAGATAACATCCATAACAGCTTTTGAAAGAGGAGTGTTCTGAATGGCTACATTATCCACCATGCTGCCGGATTTAACTTCCTGAGTTGGCTGTGCAGGACCCAATTGTTTTGTTGAGTCAGCAAGTGAGACGTTTGAGGCAATAACCATGCTGGACCTTGAGACAAGCTCTTTAGGATTTGGTACCAGTGCTGGTGTGGCCAGTCTGGTGCAATTAGTATCATTTTTGGCTTCTCTTGTCTGACCTTTAGGAGTACCCTGGGAAGGAGAGGCAGTGGAGGAAAGGCATATACTGTTAGATGTTTCCAGCTGAAGGATAGGGCGTCCACTCTCCATGCTTGCTTGTGATAAATCCTTGGGCAAAATCTCTGCAATTGGCAGTTGTGAGGGGAGGCAAATAGATCTATGTCTGGGCATCCCCATTTCCTTGTTATCATGCTGAAGACTTGTGGATCCAGTTTCCATTCGTGGGGATCCATGAGGTTTCTACTTGGTTCGTCTGCCAGAGTATTTGTTTTTCCTGTTAGGAATTGTGCTTGCAGGTGAACTTGATAAGGCATTGCTGTGTCCCATAAGGTTTAAAGTTTAAAACCTGTGTTAGTTAAGCTACGTAATATTGTAAAGTAAATATTTTATACTGTGTATCTACACATCTTTTAATATATTTATATGTATATGTCTTTAATTTTTAATTTGTTTTCTGTCACATGATTTCATTTGGCTGCTGGTCATGTGATTTTAGACCTGTATTTAAGCTTCTAGAGTTTAGTGTTTGAATGTATTAGTATTGAAGAAGGGTTACGCCCGAAAGCTCTGCTTTTTATTAAACTGGTTTTCTCTGCAAGTTTTCTCTTTTGAGTTCGTGTTTTGCAGCTGGTTTTACTTGTGCTTTATCAGTAGCTGTCCTGGTTGAAGTAGATCCTTGAAAGCTGTCAGGGCATTTTGAACAGCTAGCATCTCTTTTTGATTGATGTGAAGATGCATCTGGCTTGTAGGCCATGTGCCCTGAATACATTTTCCTGCCATATGGGCCCCCCAGGCATAATCTGATGCATCCATTGTCAGTGTCTGTCTGGCTGTGGGTAAGCTGAATGGCAGACCCTTGTTGTGGTGACAGGCCTGTGCCCACCATCGAAACTCCTGTTGCAGGCAGGGAATGAGTGTAATTACTGTCTCCAGGCTGTGGCAATGCTGAGTCCAAACACTTTTAAGATACCATTGTAGTTTCCTCATATGCAGTCTGGCATATGGAATTAGTAGAATGCAAGATGCCATGAAACCCAAGGCCTGCAGGATTTTCCTTGCAGATAAGTGGGTTTTTGTTGCCAATTTTTTGAAGTAAGAAGTCAGTTGTTTTTGTTTGTCTGGCGTGAGATAAGTCATCTGGGCAGTTGTACTTAAGCTTGCACCCAGGAATATTATCCCTTGAGAGGGCACTAGTTTTGATTTATTTTCATTTACTGTGTACCCTAGGCCAATTAGTAATCTTTTTACAAATGCCAGATGCTTTAGAAGAATGTCTTTGTTCTCTGCTTGAATAAGGCAGTCATCCAAGTAGGGATATATTTGAATTCCTCTTTGTCTGCTAAACGCAATTACTGGTGCCAGGCATTTTGTGAAGACCCTGGGCGCAGTAGATAAGCCAAAGGGCAGTGCAGAGAATTGGTAGTGCATTGAGCCAGCTATGAATCTGAGGTATCTTCTGCAAGATTGTCTGATTGGGACATGCAGATATGCCTCTTTTAGGTCCAAAGTTACGAGCCAAGCCTTCTTGCCCAGCATGGGCAGTAGCTGCTGTAGAATCAACATCTTGAATTTTGGAACTTCCAGAAACGTATTTAGTATAGACAGGTCCAGTATTGGTCTCCAGGTTTTGTCCTTTCTGGGCACTAAGAAAAGTCTGGAGTATAATCCTTGCCCCTGCTCTTGTTGTGGTACTTGTTGAATGGCCCTCATGTCCATGAGGGCTGTAATTTGCTTTTGTGTCTCTGCCCATTGATTGTGTGGCAGGACTGGCATACCTTTGGACCTTGGTAGGGTGTGAAAATGGAACCTGTAGCCTTGGGACACTATGTTCAAGACCCATTTGTCTTGGGTAAGCATTTGCCAATTTGATGAAAAAAGTGCTAGTTTTCCCCCTAAGGGGGCTGCCAAAAGAAAAGTGCTTGGATCTGGCAGAGGAAAGTCATTGGGACTGTTTCCTGTAAGGTTGTGATTTGTCTTCTCCACTTTTGGAGGTAGGAGCACCCCATTGTTTAGGCCTGTATGAACCTTGGGGTTGAGATCTGCCTCTGGGACGCCTGTATCTGCCTCTTTGCAGTCTGTCTGACACTGGAAAGGACCAATTTTTAGAAGGCCAGTTCCTGCTAAATCAGGGTGGATATACCTGTAAGAAATCCTTAACTGTCTGCATGGATTTTGCTTTATCCTCCATTTTTTTCAACACCTCTTCTGCTTTAGTACCAAACAAAGTATCATGCTGTAAAGGAGCATCTAATAATTTTGCTTTAACATGATCAGGCAGATTCTGTTCCTTTAACCAAGCATGCCTTCTAATAACAGAACCTGTAACAGCGGCCCTGCAAGAGGCCTCCAGTGAATCATAACCACATTGCAAAGTATGCTTTCCCACTTGTTCAGCTGCATGCAATAAATCCTGCAATTCCTTGTTCTCTGAACATTCAGTATTTGTCAACAATTTCTGTTTAAGCAGTGACATTAAATATTGCTGATATTTAAGCATATGAAACTGACAATTTAAAGCCCTTACAGCCAAGGTAGCAGAAGTGTAAACTTTTTTCCCTCATCTGTCCAGAGGCCTAGAATCCCTATCAGAGGGGACAGGGTTTTTTGCAGTGGAAGCTTTCACCCCTTTGGGACCCTGAGATATAGTTTCTGGGTCAGCAGTGGGGTTTTTATATAGGAATTTATGATAATCCGGGACCCTGTAGTATCTGTCTGGCTTAGGAGGTGCAGGGGGTAAAGAGTCAGGGGACAGGCTGGACTCTGAAAATACATCATCTACAATGTCTAGAACAGATGGAATAGCACGGGGTCTGTGCTGAGGAAGTAGCAGAAAGTCTATGAGCCTTTTCTTAGATTCAGAATAATCTTGGCTCTCCCAGTGGAAATGCTCCCTCATGGTATGCAGGGTTTCCCCAAAAGAATAATCCTCTGGAGGAGAGGCTGAAGGAATGGATTCTTCAGCATCACAGTCCTCATAGGGAAGCATGGAATAATCCTGTTCAGAAGAGGAATCAGAGGAAACAGAAACCTGATCAGAAGAATCATATTCTGTCTCTTGCCAAGGCCTCTTATCAGGAGGGAGATGGGAACCCCTGATCAAAGTAATTAGGTCTTCGGCCATTTTAAGCATCTGTTTTTTAGGCATGGAAGTCTGAGTAGGAAAATGCTGTACTTGTTTCTTTGTCTTTAGAGCTGCTTTAGTCTTTGTCTTTGAAGCTGTAGATGGCTTAACATATAGTTGTGTAGGTCTGAAGACACCCTCAGAATCCGATGCCTTCTCAGCGGTTCCAGACCCATCTGAGGGAATGATTTCCAAGTGTCCAATACCTTGAGTTTCCAGAGGCCCAGTCGGCTCCACGTGGGAGTCGGAAGCGGCCTGTGGCTCTGAGGTAGTGGGCGCCAGGGGCTGCAAAAGTGCCTCACTGAGAACCGGCGAACTGGCGACTGGCCTAACGGAGACCTCGTTGTCGATTTTGGACCTCGGATGCCTATCCTTTTCCTTGTCCTTGCGTTTTTTTGTAAACTCCGGTCGTCGCCTGTTCCGACGGCATTATATAATTAAATCTTCGGCCAAAGTAATGAAATGCAAAATCGAACCGACACTTAACAGTGCGTTGGTTAAATCTAGCACAAAACCGACAGCTAGCAACGTTGTGATCAGGGCCTAGGCAAGGAATACAGTAAGAGTGAAAATCCTTATGAGGTATTTGCTTCCCACAAGAAATACAATTGTTAACTTTTTCTGACATCGGTCTGGAGCAAGAAAAAAGTTTCCCCAATGGGGTACTTAGCTTTAATGAAGACTTCGGTTCTGAAATTCGGATTTGAAAATCTCAGGAGTCGGCCGATCGACACTTGCGAACTGCTTTTGCTTCGGGCACCGCGCAGCAAGAAAGATGGCGTTGGCTGCATCTTTTATACCCCTGACGTACTGATGTCAGGGAAGAGGCGACAGCAACCGACGCCGGACCTAGACTTTGGAATTTTGGCCGACTGCATGTAGCCTGCCAGCAGGATAACCCAAGAGTAATGACTGCAACAGTGAAACACGATGAACATCACAAGTACATAAATGACATAGTCACTGTACATGTAGTTGTAAATTACTTGAGATGGACCTCCCTGGACTATATGAACAGAGCCAAGATGGAACCCTCCGAATATGTGTGCAAGGCAGGTAGGAATGTAGCCTCGAGCAATATTCTGCCATCACCAAGAATGATGCCACTATATGATGAAAACGTAAAGGACTTCAACACTTGGCTTAGATCAATGATGGCGTTTGAGCTTGATGTGTCAAAAATTTGGAAAATGCCCATCTTGACTCTGCTGGCATGTCACCCCACAAACAAAAGAAAAACAATTCTTTACATATTCATTTATTTAAAAAATACAGTCCAATCATATGTGCTCCTATGTATTCTAAAAGTAAAAGAAAAATTAGTGACTTGCAATAGAACAACAGAGAAAATGATATGCACACTGATAATTGGGCTTAAAATACTGCACCAAAAAATTACCCTACTTTTAATAGTAATCTTGAATTGAACTGAAAGAAATGTGGAATACACTGCATTTGATTTGATTAACATCAATGACTTTTTTTGTTACTGAGTTTTAATAGATAAGTGCAGGGCTGCATATTTCTTGTATTTTTTTCATTCAGTTTCTTTAGTAACTCAGGTGTTGGTGAACGCTGCAACCCCAGGAACGAATCTGCGATTTCCCATCCATTGGTCCAGATTGTGTTTGAAGATTATCAGGGAAGGGCTCTGCTTTACGTGAATAAGAAGCCTATTCCAGAGGAGGGGCTACTTATGGGACACATACCTGTCTCTCCAGCATGATCTATTTATGTCAGAGATCAGGTTTAGATCTTTGGAGTGGGTAACCCTCGTGCAGCTAGTTTTGCAAATATGCAACATTTCCATCAGGGCTGGGTTTGACGACTGCCTTGTAGATCAGGCACAGATCACCCCTCAGTAATCAGCAGGAAAAAGAATACAGTGATAGGGCTCTTAATTGGTCTGCATATGACATATTGGTTATACCCTGTATTTTTGTTGGTCTGATGAGGTCCAAGGACAGTGGTACAATGACATCCTTAGCTCTGGATGCCATGCCCTTACTTACAAGCTGAGCCACACACAGAAGGGTTTCCTCACCACTGTGGGCAAGTGGTGGTAAATGTTCAGATTACTATCTATCTGAGTACCCAGATCTCTCACCACTGGGTCCACTTTTAGGTGGGTGCTATTAATGTTGTAATCTGCAATGAGTAATTGATTTCCCAAAGGGTATTATTATGCACTTCTTCACATTTAGTTTGAGGTCATGGCTCTGACACCAGTCATTAGTCTGCATCTGACTTTTCTGTAGGATATCAACATCAATTGGGGAGTCAATGAATGCCCACAACTTGCAATCATCAGCAAACTTGATCAGCCAAAGGTAGGCAGTACGCACTGTCTTACCCTGATCCATGGCCTTGGTGACCTTCACAAAGAATAATATAATAAAGAATAATATAATTAACAACTGCATAAATCTGCATAAAATTTAAATATTACTGGGAAAGAATTAAATATTTTATAAGCTCCATAATTAGGCATTTTTATTTAAGGACATTTGATTCCATTTAATCTTTCTTTACCCTTTTGTATTAAAAGTAATCAGTATTACATTATATAGATGACTTTAGCCTTCACAAGAGAAAATATTACAAGAACTTGGAAGAACAGTTCACTTCCTCATTTTTAAGAATTCCAACAACTTCTGGATGAAGAAATTAATAAAGAGATAGAAACTAAGCGAATAACAACATCTAAGAAATACAATGATCCTAACTCAAGGTTTAAAGTTTGAAAACTACTTAAGAAGATGAAATTACACAATGATAAATCTTCTGAATCATCACAGACTTTAAGAGGACTTTATATTATGTTAAAAAGATAGCTACAGGAAATATCTACTTTATTTACTTATGCAACATTCAATTACCAGGAATGTCCAACTGGGAATAAATACAATTTTCAGTGGATGCCCGGGGAGAAAAGTTCCATAAGACATAATACAAATTATATATATATAAAAAAAAATATATATATATATATATATATATATATATATATATATATATATAATCTTGGAAACACACAAATAGTAAAAAAAGCTACAACAATTATGCAAATGAGATCAACAGAAGAAGAAAAATATGAGTACATCAGAGACTGGCAAAAACATACATATGTATATCTAATTATCTAAATGCATTTAAATATTTTGATAAAATAAGAAGTAATGAGTATCATGAAGTGCACAGACAGAAAGTTGACAGCAAGAAGAACATTATAGGCTAAGAAAGGGCAAAGGAAGGTAGTGAAGAAAGGGATAAAATAAGATATAAAGATGATGATACAGAAGGAAATAAGAGGGAAACAAGGGTAAGCACTAAGAGCAATAACAGTGATGGTGAATTTATAGTAAATTGCAAGGAGGAAGGTATACTGAAGAGAAAATGAAATAAGAGAAAGAATATGGAAAGAGGAAAGGAGAAATATTTTAAAGTATAAAATGGATCTCAAGCACTGCTGTAAATATGTAAACATTTGTACTTTGCATTTTGTTAGTTTGAAACAAAAATGGATACTATAAATAATTAATGGCTTTAACAGTATTTTTTTTTATTCTTTTAAGACAATATTGTATGGTAACAGTTAACAACCAATACAAAAATCTTCAAAAAACTAAATTAGAAAAAAGAAAGGTTACTAAGTGTATGAGCCGAATACTGTCTTAGTAATATGTCAATTCATTATGTTATTTTACAATCATTTGATACATATCTGTTGTAAAATATGTGTTTCCAAAATAAAAATAAGCCTTTAACTCTTTGAATCATATAAAACAAAAACAAAGGTAAATGTACCACACAGCGTTTCAAGTAGAACCAGTTAATATCAAACTTATTTCCCACAGTTTCACTGCTAATGAACACACCTGCAACAAGGTATGCAAAGGTGTAAAATGAGCAATCAGACACTCCTTGCCATAGTCAAACAAACCATTAACGTTTTTTTTTTGTCGTTGCTTAGGAACTTAAAATGTTTCTGTTTATGGGTTAAATAACATAATAAATAAATACATTAAACATCTTGCCACATACTTAACCTATCAATATAAATGTCTATTTTAATTAGGAAAAAAGTGACATGTTTAAATAAAAAGAAATGTAAATGGCATACATTTTTAAGACACAGATTGTACAGATTATTGACTTACTACAGCAGCATGGAGAACAGCTATGAATCTGACATACTTCAATCTTCTTTTATGGAATGGAGGGCACTGTGCTGGCCACAAAGTGCTGTAAAGCAGCAGAACTTAAAAAAAGAAAAATTAATGTCTGAGGATACCCCTTACACTACACGGTGCTGTACTGAGTCCAACATATACTAATGTCCATTTTTACACTCATCCAGAAAGAATTCCAGAAAGTGTGTACATTTTAGAGTAAGACCACTTCTTCCCCCACTGTGACAATTAATCTCTTGATTGCCATACTGAATACTTCTTACCCCACTGTGACAGTTAATCTCCTGATTGCCATACTGAATGGATCAAAGATATAATAACATTACCAAAGGAATGTAGAAAGCTACGGCGCAGAAGGTAAGTAACACAAATGCACACGTGTCAGAAATAGCATTATTTCTGGGAAAGGGGATTGCAAACTGTAAAGAAATGCCAATAATGGTTTAAATGCTGCCACATTTTTAGCATATTGCTAACTTTTAAAATGTCAGCAGATATTTAAACATATTACATGCATAGAACTTTGCTTATATCAGAAAAATTCAAGTAAACCCAATATTTTTAGAAACTTGGTTGCAATTTAGCTAGTAGTTTGTAATAAGTACGGTGTAACATTGTTTATTTACATTGCATCTTTACTATGCAAAATCTTTCAAGAAAAGAGCAGTTTGTCATAATGTTTCTATTCCCAGCAGCTCCCTGAGACTTCAAAGCAGAAATGTGCAGTACTCTGTAATGCAATACACACATGTATGCAACTGCCACAGTCTGCGCACTAAATTTGTTTTTCATTTGATAACTACTGCAATTCTCTCTCTTTCTTTTCAATTCTGCTAATGCCCAGCCTATAAACTGTTCTTAATCAGTAGACACATAAAGAAAGCAATATATATTCCAACAGTAACAGATTTTATGCTGTTCTTCAAGAGTGTGCATTTTAGCAAGGATTTTATCGACAATATTATCTTTTTTCTAAAAATATTAATTTCAGTTGCCCTGCTTGGACAGGGAAACTTACATACGTTACTATAATCTGTATTGAAATAACAAATAACGATCTTCTTACACTCAGTTTTCATCCGAAGCTGGGGATTGGCAACTCAAATAGCTTTAAAATAGATGTCAAATCAAAGTGAGTTTCTTGGAGGCACAAAACTGAAACCCCAAGGCCTTAAATGCAGAGTTCAGTGCCTTCACAGTCACTCACCCACCTTAATATATTTAATTACAATGGTATCTTTTTACCTTACCTCCAGCACAGGTGGCAGAACATTCAGACCAGGGTTGGTGGAACCATGAAAATCCAACTTCATTATCTCCACTACCAGTGCGAGTGATGGGGACATTAAATTTATATGTGATCCCGAGATTCTGTTCCTGGAGGAGTATCTGTTTATCACAATTTTTAAGTCATTCATTCCAAAAAGATAAGGAGTAAACTTACAGTTAAATTAAAGCATTTACTTTTTTTTGTTTACATAATGAACAGTGTTACAGAATTAAATTTCTAAACTACTTATAAGTATCATTTTATGAAATTTTTTACTTATCCACAGCTCTGTAGTATGGAGAGATACAGCCTTGACAATGACCTTGATGACCCAAACTCCAGTATTGGCTTGGGTACTGGAGTGGGAGTAAGTGGCCCTCCAGGGAGAGGGACAGGTAGTTCCTGGTCAGAGGTTGCTCCCAGTAAAGCAAGGCTTGCTGTTGGTTGTGAAAGGGGCAGTGTCAGTTAGTTATCACAAGCAATTAATGACATCTCTCAAGAGGCATGTCTGTGGGCAAATACATATGTCAGGGTGAGGGTATGTGATACCCCATGGTGATGCACTGCTGACATCATCATCTGGGCAGGTGAAGGGTTGAAGGCTTAATAGAAATGTCTTGTTGTCTTGCTGTTCAAGTTAATAAGGGCTTCACTATGCACTCATCAGCAGGATGGTGAGGGTTGGTAAAGGTGTGGAATTTGATAACCATTTACTCTGTGGACCCTGAGGCTGCAGAAGGGATGCAATGGTGACAATGGAATTCACCTGTGGGATCACAAGCCGTCAACTAGGATTGTCTGGGGGGGGGGGGGTAATAGCAGGTCATTCAGTGGAAATTAAAGCTGTAGTGAAGGCTGCTGGTCCTTAGTAAGACAAGATAAAGCACCTTCATGGCTGCCTAGATGGCAGCCCCCTTTGAACGGCTCTCATCCCACGACCAGGTGGAACAAATAGGTCATGTTCGATTTAGGGGAGCTTGATAGCTAGCAAGCATGGGAGGAAATAAAATTACAAAAAAAAAAAAAAGTTTTGTCACTCTCAAAGTAATACAAGAAAATAATAGCTCACCACCTACCAAATGTAGTTTATACTTATGTAGAGTAAACAGCAGGTGAAGAATGAGCTACTGCTGAGCACTTAGATGCATTCACCTTTCTTGGATTATTCATTACATGATTGGACTCACCATAACTATAAGTACTTCTGTTGTGGGACCCAGTGCTTCTAAGGACTCTGGTTCATCTGTGGGTCTTTTATAATGGAAGGCTGTTCCAGCAACATCAAACTTTCGAGGCCAATCGATAGTCCAGGCACCATTAATATAATAGTCATCTGTTTCAGATTTCAGTGCTGAAATAACAATTTAGGATTAGAGGTGCACATCAACAAAGTTCAGCACCTTATAAAATAAAATATGAATTATTTTGTAACTCTTTACTTTTTTAGTTGGGACTGAACAGTTGACAAAGCTTAGCAGTCATCCATGACTTTAATGAGAACTGTAAAAGTGTCTCATAACCAATGGTTGCAGAAGATTATAAGTACATACAGCACTACTATTTTCTGACCAGTTTGTTAGTTAGCAATGTGACTACAAGATTAAGTCTATGTGTGCCTCAGTCTCTGCCAAACAACTTTCACTCATTCAATCGATCTGACTACCTTTCTGCAGTGGCAGTGTTATATGTACTTTTCAATAAGATAACAGCACAAAGCATCAGAGACTATCCATGTGCAACTAACAGTGGGTAAAACTGCCTTCCAGTTTATAGCCTGCTACAGACCACCCTCCCAAACCCAGGAACCCCACTCGGCCTTCCTGAGAACACTGGAAAATATGAAGGTCTCTCCAAACACCATTATATTGGGCGACTTCAACTACCCAAACATAGACTGGGAGCATTACTCTAGCTCCAACACCCTAGCCCAAAGGTTCCTAGAATTTATAAACTCAAATGCTATGGAACAACTTGTTACCACTCCCACAAGAGGGGAAAACATACTGGACCTGATCATCACCAACATGGGGCTCTATGCTCCAGACCAGAAGTGTATTCCTCACTGGTAAGATCAGACCATAAACTAATCTCACTGGATATTCACATCCCGACCCCACCCCCTGCCCAGAAAACCACAATGAAAAACTTCTCTAAAGCAAATTTCACACTCCTCAAAACCGAGGTGGAATCCTTCAAAGCCCCCGGGCCTGTGGAAAATACGGCCCAGACCGCAGAATCCTTTATAAATGCATTCTATGAACACCTTCAGGAATGCATGGATCATGCAATCCCAAATAAAACCAAGACCCAATCCTCCAAAGGTAGGCGTCCTGTTTGGTGGACCCCAGCCATAAACAAACTATAAAATAAAAGGAGGAAGCTACTACATGATAAAGCAAAATCCCAAAAAGGGAAGGCATCTCTGATCAGTATTAGCAAAAAACTACGGGCACTCATAAAATCGTCTAAGGCCAGCTTCTAGAGAAAAATTGCACAGGACACTAAGGATAATCACAAGGCTTTCTTTAGTTATGTTAGGAACCTGGGTGGGAATTCCCAGATATGCTCAGAATTAGTCCAAAATGACAAAAAATACACTGAACCCACAGACATTGCCAACATCCTAGCTGACAGGTTCAGCGCAAACTTCTTCCCCCCCTCCCCAACAAAAGGGCATATATCTATCCCAGCAGAGTGCTGCCCCCCTGACATCTCAGATGCTCAGGTAAGAGCCCCCTCTCCAAAGCAAAAAACACAGCATCAATGGGACCAGACGGTGTCCTGGGCTGCATCCTACATGAACTCCAAGAAGAGCTAAACCCAAACATAAAACTACTGTTCAATCTCAGCCTTACTACAGGATATGTACCCAAAGAGCGGCGTACAGCAACAGTGGTCCCTCTCCACAAAGGTGGTGCCTCAATGGATCCTGGAAACTATCGCCCCATAAGCCTGACTAGCTTGGTCTGCAAAGCTATGGAAAGGATCATCATGGACCTCATAAATAAAGATATTGGGGACCTACAGACACTGGATCCTACCTAGTTCGGCTTTGTTAAGGGCAGATCCTGCCTCTTAAACCTGGTCGATTTCTTTGAAACAGTCACCAAGGCCATTGACGAGGGGAAGGTGGTCCACACAGCCTACCTGGACCACGCAAAAGCCTTCGATACAATACCCCACTCGGGCATTATAGATAAGCTCACCAGCTTAAATATAAACCCCTATGTGACGAGGTGGGTTGCAAACTGGCTCAAGCACAGAAGCCACATGTTTAGAATTGCTGGAGTCATGTCAGACTCCAAACCAGTTACAAGTGGTGTCCCACAAGGCTCAGTCCTGGGACCTCTCTTGTTCAGTATATATTTCTTGGAGGTACAGGCCAACACGGAAGGACTGTGGCTGACCAAGTTCGCAGATGACTGCAAACTAGGCGCCATAATCGACTCTCCAGCTGACACAAGCATCCTACAAAAGGGCCTCATAGAAACAGACAACTGGTGCCAGAGCCATGGCCTCAAGCTAAACGCCAAAAAGTGTATAGTCATCCCCATTGGCAAAAACAAAGTGCCCACAAATTACCACATAGGTGGTAATCCATTAAGTACGGAAGAAGTAATTAGGGACCTGGGGACCCAAGTTGATAGTAATCTCTCATTTGAAAACCACGTGGCCAAAATGGTTAGAAAAACATTTTATATAGCCCACCTAATCATGAAGGGATTCACATGTAGATCAGGGGAGGTCATCGTGCCTCTTTACTCATCCCTCATCAGGCCAATAATTGAGTACAATGCCCCTTTGGGGATGTACCTTACCAGACACCTGCAGCAACTGGAAAGACCCCAAAAGTACCTCACCAAGAGGATCAAAGGGCTCAAACAGATGCCATATGCTGCCCGGTAAAAGAAACTCCAGCTCTACTCAGTGGCATACCGCCTGCTCAGAGGCGATCTGTGCCTGACGTATAAAGCCATGTCCAACCCAGAATTAATGGACATGCTGCACCTCAGAAAATCCAAATCCCATTGAGCTACGCACTCGAGAGACTTGAACCTCAGCTCTGAAATAAATAGGACATGCTGGAGGGACAGATTCATAACCCAGAGGCTCCCTTCACTTTGGAATAAAATCCCAGTCCAGGTTAGGCAGAGTCCCTCATTGACTCTCTTCAAGAGGAATCTTGATGAGTGGATGGGAGATCGTAGGTTTACCCCGGTTATCACTTCTGTGTCACTGTTAGACAGAGGCACAGTATACTAACCTCGAAAAAAGAGATTGTAGGTTTACCCCGGTTATCACTTCTGTGTCACTGTTAGACAGAGGCACAGTATACTAACCTCGAAAAAGGGCATAGCAAAATTCATTTAAAATGGGTGGCAAAAGCCAAACACACTCTGGCTAGGCTTATAAATGCCCTAGGGCAGATAGCCTAGTATGAACCTATGAACCTATAACTAAATGATTAGGTGAAAACATTCAGATGTTGAGCAAGCAATAATGTCTGACAGGGTACGTGCTACTGTGTAAACAATGCACACCCAGATGTGTTCTAGCAAAGGGCCTCTACACCCCTGCAAGAGCATTATTTACACAAAAACACATACCCTGGAGGACATTGTCATGATTAGAGAATGGGCTACCTGTTAAATTGTTTTGTATTTGTTTGATTTTTTTTTAATGACTATATATATATATATATATATTTATATATATATATATATATATATATATATATATATATATATATATAAATATATGTATGTATATATATATATATATATATATATATATATATATTTACACACACATGGATTCACTTTAGAATCTCGAAATCCTGAAAACTCGAACTTCATATGGTCGAGACCATATAATCGACTTTTCAGAAACTCGAAATTCCGAAGTAAAAAAAAAAAAAAATTGGTCAAACACATTGTTTTTGCAGGGAGGCACAAAGGGAAATCTCCCATTCCGTGCTGTATGCAGAAGCGCAGAACAGGAGATTTCTGGTTTCCTCGCTATAGTGTGATTATGGAGATGGTATATTTAAGTAGGGAAGGTGCAGGGGGGCTTGCCCCCCTGCAAAAATGTTATATTTAATTAATTAAAGTGTTTTTTTTTTAACACTTTAGACTTTCGAGTTTTTGAAAACTCGATCATATAGTCTCAACCATATGAGATTTGAGTTTTCAGGAATTCCAGATTCTAAAGTGTTCCTATATATATATATATATATATATATATATATATATATATATATATATATATATTCCATACATTTGGTCGAATTACACTTAGTCGAAAATGATTCCAGACTTTTCACTTCACTAAAAGCTCACTTGACTGAAAGCTCACTTGGTCAACGTTAATTTGGTCGAAAATGGAATATAGCCCCTGCCCCACTGCACACTGCAGTGCAACCCTGGAGTGAGAATATTAAATAAGGGGGGGGGGGGGTGAGAGGCACAGCCCCCCCCCCACATTGGGAGGTGTGGGGGCGTAGCCCCCCACATTATGCCAATAGTTTTTACTAAAGCTATATATATTAATGCATTTCTAATGGATATACCTTCTTATAATAGTGAATACATTAATGTATATATATATATATATATATATATATATATATATATTTTTTTATTTATTTATTTTTTTTTTTAAATTTTGATATAAAATAGTTCCTCCCCTAATGTTTCAAACTAGCTATAGTATATGTAACGGCTGTTGGAGGAAGTATTTTCTGTCAAAAATTACACTTGGTAAGTATTTTATGTCTGCACATACTCAAACACACACCCACACATTCAGACATAGAAAAAATATAAATCATCCGACCTATAAATTAATAAATATGAAAATAACAACTGACTTCCTCCCTGTAGTAGACCAGGGAGATAATGTGAGGTACAGGGAACGACGACTGTAGAGATATTCAGTTTGGTCAACTTATCACAAGGTTTAGGGTTTGATTCTCACATGTGGTAACTGGCTATGCTTAAAATGGCCCGTAAGAGCAGTTAGCCTAGTACTAAGCTATGCACCTATGAACAAACATAAAAACATGTAAAGAGAAACACACCCATTCTGAAAAATTGACAAGACTGCTTAGAAACACACACACGCACGCGCATGCGCGCGCATACACACACACACACACACACACACACACACACACACACACACACACACACACAGACACACACACGCACACACACAGCAGTTAAAACCAATTTCATCCCCAGACAAGTAATTTCATCATCAGATATTAACTAAAAAAACACAGAATACAAGGTAACCATACTGCAGCTTGCTCCATTACCACCTCCATTCCTTCCTGAAATTTACTACCCCTGATTTTGGTAATATTGCTGTGGTGTACCTTAAAAAATACACAGGATAAAACTCAGTCAATAATGCCAGCCATTAAGAGTTTCATACCTCTTAATCTTTAAAGAAAACATGATGACAGATTGCTGTTGCAGCCAGTGCTTGTGGGCGCAAGCATGCATACACTCACACATGCAGACAGAAACAGAAACATTTATGCATTCAGACACATACACAAACACACACTTCTATTTTTTTTCATTTACTTTTTGTCTTAATTTTATACTTGTAAATAGCAAAAGCTCTGTTTAGCAAGCATAAAAAATAGTGGTCATTGGCATTTTAAATGTCTGAGTTCCACAGCAGCTTAATATGTTACCTTGAAGCTGCAACTCATTTTTCAGTGGGCTGGAGAATATTCGTTCTCCTGTCAGTTTGGGGCTGTACAGGTCGCCCATTCTCTAGTGTCAAAACACAGGACATTAATTAAAAATAATAATAAATAAATCTCCTCTAACTGCCATGACTAAGTGACGCTTCAAAAAAAAAACTTTGAAAGGAAATTTTAAGAAAAAAGAAGTTATGTCCTCACCATAACGTCCCATGTTTGTAGTCCATCTTGCCCTTCATTCTTACATATGGGTTCGGAGTCGATCCACGGCTCCAACTCAGCCGATTACAAAGCTCGAAGTCTCTCAGTTGGCTCATGGCAAGGTAGGTATCCCATACTGCACTAGAAAGAATCCCAGATCTTCTTTTCAGCTGTCTAAAAAGTGATAGAAGGTATTTCCACAAGGAAAAACAAAGAGAAAAGGTCTCCAACCCTAGAGAACATAGACACTATCTTGTCTCCAGATCCTCCAAGGATACATGGACGGGGGTAGGTGGGTGGGTTCGTAAGAATGAAGGGTGAGATAGACTACAAACATGGAACTTTATGCTGAGTACATAACTTCTTTATGTTCTGTAGTCCTATCTCACCTTCATTCTTACATATGGGATAGCGTCCCTAGCACCTTTTTCTCGGGTGGCTCACGGGAATATACTCCTAAGAACCGTGGAACCAAAGGAGGCTCTGCCCCTGAAGGCCAAGTCCAATTTGTAATGAGTAATAAAGGTGTGAGAGGTAGCCCAAGTTCCTGCTGCACATACACTGTCCACTGGAATTCTGGCTTGAAAAGCAGCAGATGTGGATACAGATCTGGTAGAATGAGCTTTAATTTTAAATGGGAGTTCTTTGCCATTAAAAGAGTAAATAAAAGATATACAATTTGATATCCAGTTAGATAACATTATCTTGGAGACTGACTTACCATTTCTCGTCTCCGAAAAAGATACAAACAATTGGTCTGATCGCCTAAACTCTTTGGTTCTATGTAGATAGAGCCTTAACTGTCTGTGTACATCAAATTCAACACGAACACGTAAAAACTTCAAAAACCAAAAAGACAAACGTGGCAACCTTATGAAATAAAATCCTTTATTCACTGAAGCGCGTTTCGTTTAAGATAGTACTCGAACTTCATCAGATAAAACTAAAATTAATGGACAGTATTTAAATAAACCTAAGAATTAATCAGCTGACACTCATATTTAAAGCACCATGCCTCTTATACATTAAAAAATCTTATTACATCATTACTACTAGTAATGCAAGAGCTTTATACAAACTAAAATGTTACATCTAGTTAACAACATTTTTAACTTATTATCATAGTTTAAATACAGACTAAATATAACCATAAAACAAACTTCAACACACCCATACTTATAGCGAGAATCCTGACAATTAAGATACAGCCAACAAGTCCCAAATCATAGCAGCATTTTTTTAAAAAACGGGTTTAAACTAACATATGAAAATAAAATTCCAATATCAATATAAAATAAATTGGTAAGGATAAAGGACAATACTACTGATTAATAGATATAATAGATACAATAATAATACAATAATAGCTTGCATAATATTTATCTGCGCAGACTTCTAAGTTTTAAAATAGGCATAATTGAACACATATCATTCAGGCCTGGTAAATTATATGCATATAACCAGATCTGCCATAGTAGTTCTAACCTTTCCAATTCTACTTCTATTGGTCCCCCTCTCACATTTGATATCACATGATCGAGGATCCAAAATTTGAATTCATGACTTGGATACTCCGAGATATGCTTAGCCAGTGCATTATCTTGTTTAAGTTTACCTATACCATATATATGTTCGTATATTCTTTCTCTTAATCTACGAATTGTCTTGCCAATGTAAAAACATGGGCAATACTGACATTTAGCTTATCATGTGATATCAAATGTGAGAGGGGGACCAATAGAAGTAGAATTGGAAAGGTTAGAACTACTATGGCAGATCTGGTTATATGCATATAATTTACCGGGCCTGAATGATATGTGTTCAACTATGCCTATATTAAAACTTAGAAGTCTGCGCAGATAAATATTATGCAAGCTATTATTGTATTATTATTGTATCTATTATAGCTATTAATCAGTAGTATTGTCCTTTATCCTTACCAATTTATTTTATATTGATATTGGAATTTTATTTTCATATGTTAGTTAGTTTAAACCTGTTTTTTTAAAAAAATGCTGCTATGATTTGGGACCTGTTGGCTGTATCTTAATTGTCAGGTTTCTCGCTATAAGTATGGGTGTGTTGAAGTTTGTTTTATGGTTATATTTAGTCTGTATTTAAACTATGATAATAAGTTAAAAATGTTGTTAACTAGACGTAACATTTTAGTTTGTATAAAGCTCTTGCATTACTAGTAGTAATGATGTAATAAGATTTTTTAATGTATAAGAGGCATGGTGCTTTAAATATGAGTGTCAGCTGATTAACTCGTAGGTTTATTTAAATAATGTTCATTAATTTTAGTTTTATCTGACGAAATTCGAGTACTATCTTAAACGAAAAGCGCTTCAGTGAATAAAGGATTTTATTTCAACTAAGGTTGCTACGTTTGTCTTTTTGGTTTTTGTCTGTGTACATCAAGTTGATGGAACTTACTCTGCTTTTTTTGAATGATTAGGAAAAAAGACTGGCAGTTCAATAGTTTGATTCATATTAAATGGAGAACAAACCTTGGGGATGAAGGACGGATTAGAACAAAGGGAAACTCTATCTCCATGAAAAATCAAGTAAGGAGGTTTGACTGAAAGTGCTTGCAACTCTGACACTTTTCTGGTGGATGTAATGGCTACCAGAAAAATAGTTTTCCATGAAAGGAACTTCAAATCACAAGTATGTGCGGGTTCAAAAGACGGGGAGTTAAGTTCAGAAAGAACAGAATTTAGATCCCAGAGAGATACAGGTTCTTGAAAAGGAGGTCTTAGCAAGGTAGTGCCTTTTAAAAATGATTTGCACAATCTGTGAGCCATAAGATTAGGTTCATGTTGTCCCAAATGAAAATTGGAGATAGCTGCTAAATGAACTTTGATTGTAATGAATTTTGATCAGCTGATCCCTGATGAAAAAGTTCAGTTAGAAATTCTAACACTAAGGGAATGGGGGCTGTGTAAAGATCTGTTGTTTTCTCGTGCCCAGAGAGAAAATCTTTTCCATTTGCTAACGTACAATTGTCTCGTAGAAGGTTTGTGAGAGGACGTTAGGATATGTGTAACTGCAGAGGAGAAATCATGAAGCCTGACTAGGGATGGAAGTGGAGCAGCCATGTTGTCAAGTTGAGGGTGTGGAGACAGGGATGGAAAGTGCCTGACATATGTGTCAGAAGGTCTGGTACTGGGTCCAGAGTCCATGGATCGTTCAGAAGGTGAGGCCGTAAAAGGGGAACCAAATCTGACAAGGCCAGTAAGGAGTGATAAGAATCATTCTGCTTCCCAAGGTCTTTGCTTTCTGGATCACTTTCGATATTAGCGGAAAGGGAGGAAAGGCATAAAGAAGTCCCGAGTGCTAATTGTGGACAAGTACGTCTCTCAGTGTCTCCCCCGGAGGGGGAATAAAGGAAAAGTAGTTGCTGCATTTGGCATTCACTGGGCTGGCAAACAGATCACAGCAAGGCTGTCCCCATCTGTGGAAAATCTGTTCCGCGACTTTCTGATTCAGTGACCACTCGTGAGGCATCAAGACTGCCTTGCTGAGCTTGTCGGCTATCACATTGGTTGTCCGCGGGATATGCATTGCAACTAGAAAGCATTGGGAAGATATTGCTCACTGCCAAACACGAAGAGCCTCTCGATATAGGGGGTAGGATCTGGTTCCACCTTGTTAGTTTATATACCATACCACTGACATATTGTCTGATTGGATTGCTACTGTCCCTAGAGGAAGAAAGTCGTGAAGTAATTGCAACACAAGTAGCACTGCTCTCATCTCTAGGACATTGATATGCAAGTGAGCCTTGTGTGCTTGCCATGTGCCTTGGACTGTCCTTCCTAGATAATGCCCCACCCCCTACCCTATCTGGGAGGCATCCGTGGTCACAGTAGCAACGGGTTGGCTAGGAATGAATGGTGTCCCTATCGTTAATTGACTGGACTGGATCCACCAACAAAGGTCCTTTTTGCAAGATTCTGTTATTAAAATGGGATGAGACAAGGCAGTTGTTGAAGAGACCACTGGGAAAAGAGTAGCCATTGTAGAATTCTCATATGTAGTCTGGCTAGTGGAACTAGATTACAGTAGAGGTCATGGTTCCTAGATGTTTGAGCACTGTCTTGACTTTGACTTTCTGTTGGGGAAGCAGGCTGTATATTTGTTGTCTTAGACTTTGTATTCTGTCTGCAGGAAGGCGAGCTATCATTGCGACTGTGTCTATTTCTGCGCCTATAAAAGTCACATATTAAGAGGGCGACAAGGCAGACTTTTCCCAGTTTATAGTAATCCCTAGCTGAGTGCAGACTCGGATGGTTGAATCCCTGGCTTGGAGAAGTAGGTGCCTGGTGGTGGCAGTCAGGAGCCAGTCGTCCAGGTACGGAAACACTTGGAATCCAAGATGTCTCAAGTGAGCCGTTACTACCACCATGCATTTGGTGAACACCCTGGGGGCTGTGGTGAGACCAAAGGGCAGAGCACGAAATTGGTAATGACTGGCTCCCAGCTGGAAGCGTAAATGGCTCCTTGATGCTCTGTCCATTTTTATGTGGTAGTATGCATCTTGGAGGTCTATGGAGCACATCCAATTGTCTTTCCCTAACAGAGGGAGCATAGACTGCAGTGTTACCATTCGGAACTTGGACTTCTTTACTGATTCATTTAACTTGCTGAGATCCAAAATGGGCCTCCAGTCCCCTGTTCGTTTTGGCACTAAAAAGAATCTGGAGTAAGTTCGGAATCCTAGCTGGTCTGCGGGGATGGTCTGGATGACTCTCTTTTGGAGCAACTTTTGGACTTCTATAGTTGTTTGATCCCTGTGATTGGGTGAAACATCTGGAATTTTCTTGGTGGGATGAGGTGGAGAAGAGAAGGGTATGGAGTATCCTCTGGAAATTATTCTTTGTACCCACTTGTCTTAGGTGATGTCATGCCAGGCTTCTGGGTACAAAGATAAGCAACCCCCGACTGGCTCCAGAGAAGCGCAGTCGGGCCCCTCTTCAGGAGCGCTGAGAGGAATGTCCATGAAAGGAATTGTGGCCACCCTGGTTTTGCAGATGCCCCCTGCCTCTAAGGCAACGTCTACCATTACTTCATCCTCCTCCTCTGCCTCTGGAGAAGGAATCACCTTGTGCGTCCGAGAAAAATCTCTGAGATTTCTTGAACCACATTTTCCCTCCTCTCTGCCCCTTAGGGTATGTCTAGAAGGGACGGAAAAACATACTCCCACGGCAGAGAGAGTTTTCCCTTCCTGCTCGCATCTGGTGATTGTGTCTTTTAACTTTGGTCCAAACAGAGAGGAAACATCAAAGGGGCATTGGTAAATGTAGATTTGAAGGGCTCTGCAAAAATTACATAAGCGCATCCAGGAGTGTCTCCTAAGGGAAACTCCTGAACCCGCTGCCCTGCTCGCTCCATCTGCTGCATAACATATCAGCCTTATGGAGTTTAAGGTAGACAACTGAGCAGTAACCTTCTCAGGGACTCCTTCAGCTAAAGTACCTTGGAGAGTATCTCCTTTAGGAGATTTCTTTGAAGCCTAGTGAAATGGGTGAGGTAATTCAGTGATCTGAGTGAAAAGCCGCTGAAGAGAAGATACGCTTCCCGTATCTGTCCATCGTTCGAAGCTCCTTGTTCGGTGAGTGAACAAATGTGGAAGTTCCCAGTTTGGTTCCTTCTTTGTGGCTGCAGTCACCACCATGGCATCTACAGGCACACATTTAGTCAAAAAATCTTTTTCTTTGGGGGCTGAAAGAAATTTGTTGGGCTTTCTGGGGACTGGTTCCACGGCATCAGGAGTTTCTCACACCTTTCGACTGACTAAATCTAACAGCTCATCGAAAGGTGGAGACACCCAAGAGGCTGAAGGTTGAGACCCAAAAGCCTTTAGGTACACTGACTCCTCATCAGAAGGGGTGACATTGGGCCAGCTGCCGCTCTGTTTCAGGATCTCTAGGATATCTACGAAGGAGATATCATCAGAGAATGACCTAGGGGACCTTTCTGACACCTCGAGTTCAGTGGCAGAGGTGATGGACCCATCAGGGGAGTCTACATGCTTCCTTTTGCAAGTTCTCTTCTGAGGAGGCTCTCAGAATGGTATTCTGGGGAGGTCTCGGAAGACTAGGGGCCACCCAATAGGGGCTCTTCAGGCTGTGGGTCACTGCTGTCAAGACAGAGAGATGGTGCTGAGACAGAGGTCAGAGCTTGAGGGGGAGGAGCATCTGTACTCTTGTGTGGAGCTGAAGACCTAGACAGCACACTCCTCATCATCTCGAAGGATGATCTCTTCGGCTCCAAGGACACCTTTGGTTCCGAGGAAGTGGAAGTAGCCCTCGGCCGCACAGCAATCGGCTCCGAGATAGATGTAGGATCCGAGCTCAACCGAGCTGATGCACTGAGAGGTAGGCTCGTAACTGGAGAAGTTCAGGTCCGAGCGTCCCCGTCAGGGCCGACTGGTGAGCTTCGGCTCCTAGACACCAAGGATGGCACCAAAGGTGTCAGAGTGGAACTCGGCTCCGAGACAGACAATAGGGGTGCTGAAATCAACAGTTCCACAACAAGCGGCACCAATAGCTCTGGCTCCGAAAGACCGATATGTCTCAAAGGAGGAACAGAAGCAGGTAAAATGGCCTTAGACGGCTCCGGGACTGATTGTTATGGAGCCGGCAACAAATTTGCTAGCGCCGATGACTTTAAGAGTCTGAGCACAACTCTCTCTACATCCTCTTCAGAAAGACTCTTGGAGGATCTGGAAGACATAGTAGGTGATCAAGATCTCTGTAAAATGGGAGATCTGAGTGTTGGGGATACCGGTAACAAATCTCTAGACCAGCTCCGAAGTAAGAGTTCAGTAGTCGGCTTCGAAAAACTTGGGGCCGAGACTGGAGTTTCAATGTCAATAACCTTGACCGGCTCCGAAGAGGTAGAAGGTTTGTCCAGTTTAGTAATTTTTTTGTAGAGGTCCAGATAAAACAGCCGGTGTGGGAGACAGTCTTTTTACTGACTCGAGTTTCTCTTTTTTAAAAGAGGGAGGCCTGGAATGAAATGATGAAGAGCTGGCTAAATCCTCCTCAAAGGAAGGTTTAAGGAAACCTTTCAAGATCAATTTGTTCTTCCTTTCCTGGAGAACCCAAGAACTAAAGGAGTGGCAAAAGGTGCATGTCTCCTGAAGATGTATGGCTCCAAGGCAATAAACACAAATGCTATGTCCGTCAGTCAGGGACATTTTTTGGGAGCATTTAAGACACTTTTTAAAACCCAAAGGTTTATGATCCTTTGACTCTTTAGACATATTGTCACAAAACAAAATCACAAGAGATATATGTAGGGAATGACAGGAAGACAGGACAAGGTCCTCTAACTTAAAACGGGCCTAGCCCTGCTCAAAAAACACTGCACACCAGGAAAAATACAACAGAGGACTAGGTCCTCTACTTAAACGGGCCTAGCCCTGCTCAGAAACAACACACAAAGACGAGCAAAAAACAGAGAACTAGGTCCTCTAACTTAAAAGGGCCTAGCACTGCTGAAGAAAACACACTAGAGA
The DNA here is from genome assembly GCF_019279795.1 of Protopterus annectens. Taxonomy (NCBI): domain Eukaryota; kingdom Metazoa; phylum Chordata; order Ceratodontiformes; family Protopteridae; genus Protopterus; species Protopterus annectens. The sequence continues at coordinate 1,979,631,809 of NC_056729.1, read as the reverse complement.
GAAGGCAACAGAGGAGTAGATCCTCTAACTTAAACAGGCCTAGCCCTAAACAGAGGAGTAAGCAACGGCCAACAATCTGCAACAATTGCAATAAATTCAACAAACACACTAACTAATTAGTACTAGCTAACAAGTGTTAAGCTATTAATTTTAAACTATTACTCTAGTCAAAACAAAGGCTAGAATAGGTCCTACCTAAAACACGGACCTACGCCTAAGAGAAAAAAAAGTTAGCAAAAACTAGCACACAGAAAGAAGGGATACCACTAAGAAAGAAGGGGCCTGCAGAAGCAACGGCCAACAAGTTTGCAACAACAATTTGTAATAATCCAAAAAAAAACAGGCTAACTAATTTACTGCTAGAAAAAACAACAGTTAAGTTATTTATAATAAAACTACTATTATTATCAAAAAACGATCACTATAGAAACTGCAATAAAGAAATTCCAACTTAGCCACAGCCAAGAAAGAGAGCACTTCTGAACTCGTAGACATGACAAACAAGATCTGGGGATTCTTACTAGTGCACTATGGGATACCTACCTTGCCACAAGCCAACTAAGAGACTTCGGGTTTTGTAATCGGCCAAGTCGGAACCAAGGATCAGCTCCGAACCCATTTGTACGAATGAAGGTGAGACAGGACTACAGAACACAAATGGTTTAGAACTGTGAACTATATCATAGGTTCATAGGTTGGTACTAGGCTATCGGCCCTAGGGCCTATACAAGCCTAGCCATAACAATTCCCTGGCTATTTCTTCCCACAGTATTTACTTCCCTGGACACCTGTCTAGCAGGGCGACTGACATGATCCCTGGGGTGAATTTCCTATCTTCCATCCAATCATCAAGGTTCCTTTTGAAGAGGCTCAAAGAGGCGCTCTGCTTGACATGTATGGGCAGTCTATTCCAGAGACTGGGGAGTCTCTGGGTCAGGAACCTATCCCTCCAGCATGTTTTGTTCATTGTGATGACAAGGTATCCCTAGAGTGTGTGTCTGAGGGATTGGGATTTCTTTAAGTGTAGCATGTTCAACAGCTCTGGGTTTGACATGGCCTTGTATGTTAAACAGAGATCGCCTCTGAGTAGATGATATGTGACAAGAGTACAGGTGGAGTTTTTTTAGACGGTCAGCATAGGGCATCTGCTTTAGGCCTGTGATTCTTTTAGCTCAGAAAGCCAAACAAACATTTAGTTATAAAATTTAAAACAGTACGACAAGCTTTAAAATGAAAAACTTAGAAATACACCATGCTGGACTTCATATTCCACTACCAATTTGATCAAGTTAGTTAACAACAAAGTTCCTCACTTAGACCAAATTTAGTTTTCACAAGCTCATCAAAAATGATGAATCAAAATAATCAACTTTCTTTTCTGATCAACCTGATTTTTGAAATGGCTTTTTTTTCTGAAGGACTAAGGTCCCTTGCTCCATTCAGAAGGTTTTAGTTGTGAGACTATGAAGAAGCTCTAGTAAAATGAGCAGTAAGGTCACCTTGGTAGCAACACTGTCCAATTCCCGGATAATAATCCAACTGCTGCTCTTCAAAAATAAAATACAGTTGCATATGCCCTAGTAACCTGCAACAGTAGATGATCAAATTCCTTACTGCCTCAGTGGCATTTTAGGTTATTCACCAAGGCAACCCAGTGCTAGCCAGCTTTCAAAACCTCAGACTTCGGTAAGTGTCTCATCTCGAGACAGCTGAGTATATACTAAAAGGGAAGCCTTCACCTGTCACAGGAAATGAGTGTTCAGGATTTTTCACTTCCACAAAGAAGGAGAGGAAAGTACATGAAGCTAGAATCATTTAGCACACACAAATTCTCAGCTAATCACAATAGCATATGAAAGTCAAATCCAAGAACAGCTGAATCAAAGAGGATGAAACCACCTCAACTATGCTCAATCTGGGGTTGGCAAGTGGGTGCTGCCACTTAGACAGTGAGGAATTCAAACATCTACTGTTACAGGTAAGCTGGACTTGCACAACTGTACAATGTTCATCATTTCTACTGCCTCACTGGCATTTTGTGTAGATTCCTAAAGCTTACCCTACCCGGGAGGTGGAAGGATAAGGATCCAGGAGCCCCTGGAAAATGGTCCTAGCAAAGCCTCATCTGGACCTTGAAATGGAATCCAGTGCTTTGAGAAGGTTCATAGGTTCATAGAAGGTTACTAAGCTAACGGCCCTAGAGCCCTTACAAGCCTAACCATATTTATCTCGAGTTGTCCCAACTGCGGTGGTTAGGAGAGTGAATTTCACAAAGATAAGGGTCTATGGTAGTTAATACTGACTTCCTCTGTCCAGCAGGGATATGGGCCCTAACACAGGAATGAATCTGGGGTCACCCATCCATTGATCTAGGTTGGGTTTGAAAAGGGTCAGGAAGGGGCTCGGTTTCATGTGAATTGGAAGCTTGTTCCAGAGAAGTTTCAGTCTCTGGGAGATGTATCTATTTCTCCAACATGACAAGTTCATGTCAGAGGCTAGATTAAGATCCCTGGAGCAAGTGACGCTTCTGCAGTTTGATTTATGAATGTATAGCTTTTCCACCAGGGCTGGGTCAGAGACTGCACTGTAAGCCAGGGACAGATCACCCTTTAGCAAACTGTAGGAGAGAGAATACAGGGACAGGGCTTGTGTACCCTGTAATTTCTTGGTGAGAAACCTCTGTGGTCTCTCCAGTTGTTGCAGGTATCTGGTGAGTTACATGCAAAACAGAGCACTGTACTCAATTACTGATTTGATGAGGCCAAGTACAATGGAATTATAACATCCTTAGATCTATATGTCATGCCTGTACTTACAAGATGTGCCACATAGCTGGATTTCCTTACTACAGTGGATATGTGGTGGTCAAAGTTCAGATTGCTATCAACCTGAGTACCCAGATCATGTACCACTGGGTCTACACTTCAGGTGGTGCTGTCTATAATGTAATTAGCAGGGATGTCACCTTTCCCAAAAGGAATAATCATTTGTCTGCCTTAATCCTGTCTGCAGTATATTAACATCATTGGTGGATTCAGTGATTGCTCCTAATTTCCAATCCTCAGTGAACTTGGTCAGCCACTGGTTGTCCAAGTTTGCCTGGACTTCTGAGAAGTAAATTCTGAACAGTAAGGGGCCCAGCACAGAACCCTGTGGTACACCACTGGTGATTGGTCTTTTGCTAGAGTTGAAGTCACCCACTTTGACAGTATGTGCCCTGTTGGTGAGCCAGTTGGCTACCCTTCTGTTACTGTAAGGGTTAATTTTCAATTGGGAGAGTTTCTCTATAATACCTGAGTGGGAGATTGTGTCAAATGCCTTGGCTGGGTCAAGACAGGCAGTATGCACTGTCTTTTCCTTGTCTAGGGCCTTGGTGACATTCTCAAAGTTAACCATGTTTAACAGGCATGATCTACCTTTAGCGAATCCAAACTGCGTTAGGTCCAGAGTTTGGAAATCACCTATGTCCTTGTTAATAAGGTCCATAATGATTCTTTTCATGGTCTTCCAGATGAGGCTATTCAAGCTTATTGGCCTATAATTCCCAGGGTTGGTTGATGGTCCCCCTTTATGCAGAGGGATTACTGTTGCTGTCCTCCATTCCGCCAGAACATAGCCAGTTCGCAGATATTAAACAGAGCTCCAAGTGGGTCTGCTAGATCATGTTTTAAGTTGTTTAAAAGGCAACCTGTGATGCTGTCTGGTCCCATTGATGCCGTGTTTTTGGCCTTGGAGAGCGCCAGGATGACCTGCTCTCCTGAGATAATAGGATGAGGAATAATGGCAAGTATACTTTGAGGGATGACTGGAGGGGACCGGAGGGTGAAGTTTGCTCCAAATCTGTCAGCTAGCAGGTTGGCTATTACCTCTATATGAGTATGGGTGATGCCATCCACAACCAGCTGGGTATTCCCTTTTAGATTTCAGACGTAGCTAAAGAATGCCTTGTGATTATCATTAGCTAGGGAGGGTATTTTTGTTTCATAATTAGCTTTGGAGAACTTGACAAGATCTCTAATTTGCTCATTTAAGCTAGAGAGGAATTTATTTCTCTGTTGAACCAGTTCCCTCTTGTTCTTGGACATTAGTTTCTTTCTCTTGCTGTATAGCCTGTTTATACTAGGGGTACACCAGAGTGGCTTGTATTTTTTGTCAAGACCTGGTTTTAATCTGGTCAGGTACAGCTGATTCTATACAACTGCTTAAGTGGTTATACAGGGCATTGGTGCACACCTGTGCATAGGAGTCCATGTTATCTGTGTTCGAGGGGGGCTTTGAAACTTCTTGTACCATCACTTAGTAGGAGGTAATTTGTCTTTGAAAAATTCTTAAGTGTTTTTGAGCTTGATGGGGTATCTGGTCTTATAATTACATAGAAGAGACTGACTTATTGTCCAGTCTTACCAAGGAGGACATCACAAAAGGGAGGATGCAATGCTCTCCCATGTTAGTGAGTACTATGCCCAGGACATTTGAGCCTCTTGTGGGTGTGCTGACTAGCTGTTCCAGAGCATTTGCACTGACAAAGTTCAAGAACCTCTGAGCCAGCATTTTTGTGGTTGTGTATGCTTCCCAGACAATGTTAGGACAATTAAAATCACCCATGAGTAAGGTATTAAAATATATGGCAAGTGTCTCCAGTAAGTCCAGGTATGTGGTATGCTTCTCCTGTTTCATGGTGGGGAACCTATAGCTAAATATGATGTGGTAGGGGGTTTGCCTAAAGTTAATTGGACATGGAGCAGCTCAAGAGAGTCATACTGTTTGACAGGTCTCGAGGTGTACTTATCCTTAATGAAGAAGGATACACCTCCTCATTCAGTTCTTCCATGCTTAGTTTGTGGTCTAAACATATGGAAGGCACTGTAGCTTTGCACTGTAGGGGTGCTTTCCATGCCTTTGAACCACGTCTCGTTGAACTGCACATACGTCAACATCTTCCAAAGTGAGGAGTGCTTCCAGGGAATGTATGAACTGAGGACTAGGTTACTGCCTTTAGAATGCTCAAAGATGATAAAGCCCTAATCAAGTTAGCCTTACTTGTGCCTGAGAAGAGATTTACCATGGTGGGAGCAACAGAAAACAATAGTAGAGGACAAACATCATGCATTAGTTTGCTTAGAAGCAGGTTGACCTTTCTTAGACCCCATATAGAAGACAAACAGCTGTTCAGCATTCCTAAAGGACTTTGTTCTGTCAAGGTAATATCTGAGCTGCATGTGCACATTCAAGGTTTGTAGAATCTTTTTTTCTTTTCTTTTTGGATCAGGAGTGAACACTGGGAACTTGATTCAAGAAAAATTCAGAAAGAATTTTAGGCATGAATGATAGATTAGTACATAACACAATTCTGTCCTTGTGAAAAATCAGATAGGCCTGGCTCACCATGACAGTCTTCAGCTCAGTGACTCACCTTGCAGTGTCAGAGCAATGAGTAAAACAGTCTTCCAAGTAATAAACTATAAATCAGCCTGAAGGGTAGGTTCAAAAGGAAGTAAGGTCATTTTGTTAAGAACAAATTTCAAATTCCAGAGAGAGGAATTTGCATTCGAGGAGGTCTCACATGCAAGACTCCCTTCAAAAAGTTTCTGACCACAAAAAGAGAAAAAAAGGGGGGTCTCCATAGGTAGGCAAGCTGAGATGGCTGCAAGATGCTCTTTGACAGAAGCAAACGACAAACCAGTTTTAAGTACCTTGCACAAATATCAAAAAAGGGAGGTTGAAACTCTTTCAGGACCTCTGTTATTGGCTAGACACCACCTACTATACTTCTTCCCCTTGTAAATGTAAGATTTTCTAGTTGCAGGTTTTCTTACCTCCTTAAATATCTGCTGCTCATCCTCAAGGAGCAAGTGCCTAAAATGTATCAAAACAAAACCACCCAGGTTGTCAGTCGCAATTGCTCTATGTTGGGGTGTACCATTCACCCCTAATGTGAGCAGATCCAGTCTCTGAGGAAGTTTGTAGTAATTGCCCTTGTCCAATTCCATTACATGGAAGAACAAAGTTTGCCTGCACCAAAAGGGGGTTACCAAATGATTCCTTGTAATTCTTTCTGAATCTTTAGAAGTACCTTGGGAATCATTTGAAAGCAGGGAAATGTATACAGGAACATTTCCAACCATGGTCTGACTTTCAATCATGGTTGCAAGGATGTCTTGAACAAAACTGTTTTCATTTTTTCAGTTATCTGTTTTGAAAGGAGACAAACAGACTGATGAGAGATCTTCCCAAACTTGGATCAAGCCCTGGAAGATCTCACAAGGAGCTTCCACTCTGGGGTGTTTGTCCAGAACCTTCTTAGTCTGCCTGCCTCTGTGTTTTGCTCATTTGGAATGTAAAAGGTCTGAAGAGTCAAACAATGCTGTAGAGACAATGTCTAGGCCATTATTACAAACTGGCAAAGAGGAGATGACCTTGTATCACCTTGCTTGTTCAGTTACCACATAATGGTAGCCCAAATACCAATTTATAACTTAAGAGTTGTATTCAAAATTTTGGATTTTAAATCATCAGAGAAGTTCTAATTACGTAACAAAGCATACTGTCTTAATACAAAAGAAGAAATAGCACTTGTAGAGACTGTATCAGCACATTCAATCAAACCACTCAAAGAATGTTTTGAAACCTGAGTCAAATGAAAATTTAATTCATACAAGATCTCTCAAAAACACAATAACAATAATAAATCAAACTATGAAAAGAATTAAAGCCACGGTAGGCCAGATTCCAAGAGTAAAACCATTAATAAATGAAGGACTTTCGTCTCTGGAAAAAGCTGTGACTTCTTAATCTTTCAAACTATTTAATTTGTTATTTAACCAATCACAAGTTGGGTTCCATTTAAAGTGCACTGCTTCCAGGTTTACTTAAAAGCACAACCACCAAAAATACATATACTACTTCAAAATCAAACATAATATCTCTCAATTCAACAAGTATAAATAAATAAAAACATAAATATATATAATTCAAAAATGTGCCATTTTGGCATTAAGACCAGCTGCAATTTGTCTTAATGGGAGATTGCTGACATACTTAAGTATCTTCAGAATCTGGAATACTGGCGGAATCACATGTTTTGCTACCCTTATGCTGCCTTCGCTGAGCATATCCATTAAACAAAAGTCTATCCTAGCATATGCAATGTTCACCTCATTTTTGGAAACCGTCTTGTAGGTACCAACATCATTTAGAATCTCAAACATTTTACCAGAATAGACCTCACAGTATATAATAACTACACCCCCACCCTTACTGAGTTTCATCACCCTGATGTTTTAGTTCGACATACGTTCTTTCAATGTAGTCCTTTCTTGCACTGTAAGATTGTCAACAAATGGGCGTTTTTTGCCCCATAGGGACCTGATTTGGTCTTATAAAGTGCGTCAAAAACAGTTACCATAAGGTGGTTTGGTGATATAAACATACTTCTTCTCTTTGTCAGATTGAATGGTCAGCGATCATATTTCTAAAAAAAAAAGCTTAAATTAAAATGTTAGGTGTAAAGCTTTAATTCAATTAGCACACTTGCTATATCAGTCTTAAAATTGGGCAAAAGAGTAAAGCCCTTACTAAACAATGAGAAATGGTCATCTGTAATGCTAATCTGATTATATTAAAAATCCTAAATTCATTAAATTCCTTGCCAGTGCCATAAGTGCTGGGGTCATTACTTACGTCTGTCTCCTCTTGCCTTTTCTTTTCCCCCTCCAATATTGCCTGTTGCTGCTGGAACTCCTGGGATAAGAGGAATGGCTTGGTTGATTCACTAACTGTTCTGACCTCCTGGGTTGTGTTTCTTCTAAAAAAATCCATTTTCCTTTTCTGGAACTGCATTCTTGTCACAGCCAGATATGGCAGAATCAGCCATGTCAGTCTCCCAACTTACTCCTTCATTGTTTATGCTTTCACAGGGCCTAGTACCCTCTTTTCCAGACATTCTTATTTGTCCCTAACCAACTTTTTTTGTTTCCTCTCCTTGTTCTGATAAATGAGCCACCTTATCAAAGATGGGAGTGTACTCCTTTTCATACATAGAAAATAACAAGTCTTTTACAATATCAGTGCTAAAAATTTTAATCTTCAAGTCCAATTCTTGCAACTTACGTTCATTGCCTTTTATAATGAGTTTCAACTGCTCACAGCAAGTGCGATAAACAGCTCTAACAATTCACTGTGGAAAACAGAATCAATTGAAGTGACCTTCAGTAACTTCCACAGAAGTAACCCCTTTGGAACATGCTCCACTCAAATGCATTCTGCAAGGGAACAGACATCCATTTGCAAATTCTTTTATTTTAACATAGTATGCTCCAAATCCTTCAGCTGTGAGCTTAAAGTGCCCTTTGATTTTTACTTCAGTCTCATAAAACTCAACACTTCTTTACTTCAGTCTCATAAAACTCAAACCTGGACAAAGCCTACCAATATACCTAAATCTGGTGTTCCTTTCACCATTGAGCTGAATATCAGCTTGGGGAGAGTTATTGTGTTGACTTAAACCACTCAACTCAAACATGACAGGAGAACACTGACTAGTGTTTCTAACCACCACTGAATAGGAGTAAACAGACACATACTTGGAAAGCTAATGCAGCAGCAGTACAGTTAAATCACTGGGTAACAATCAGATTGAGAGAGCTTAATTAAAATTTCTAAATGGAACTCCACACGTCCGAGCAACAATATAACATGCAACCAAAATCTCTTGAAAACACACTAACAATAGCAATCAAACTAAGAAAAGAACTGAAGCCACAGCAGGCCAGATTCCAACAGTAAAACTTTAATGAACTAAGTGCTTTCATCCCGTAAAAAGCTGAGGCTGAAGAGTTAAAAACTCTTCCTCTTCCAAACTATTTAATTCTTTACTTAACCAATTACAAGCCGTGTTCCATTTAAGGTACATAAGTACATTGCTTCCAGGTTTCCTTAAAGGCACAACCACCGAAAAAATATAATCCTTCAAAAGAAAACATCATATCTGCTGGTGCAACAAGTATAAATAATATATATATATATATATATATATATATATATAAATTTCAAACAGTAAATGTAATCAAAACTTAAAAAGTAAAAATCAGTTGACTTAAAATTCAATAATGTGGCTGCATCTAACAAAGTCAAACAGCCATGGCTTTTCATTTTAATATACTAGAAATAGAAGCACTGTCAGTAATGCCAAGCTCATGAAGCATTCAAACGCAATTGTCAGATTAATTGTCTCTGCTCTAATACACTGTCTGTATCTCCCCCTCTCGCACTCCTTGCAGCTCTATCAATCACAACAAAAATTAAATCTCTTAAAATTCTTACATATCACAATGTGCCTAAATAAAGCTCAAAAATTATATCTTTAAGCTTCATGTTGGTCTTATCTACATAGAAAGCTAAGCATGAAACACAGTGGCCACATAAACAACTCCCACAGAGTCACAGTTTGCCCGGGCGTCCCGTCACCTGCCGTACCCTTCAATATGAACATAAGGACCATCATTAACAAATTTGCAATATTTGTATTCTAGCTGTGGATCGATAATTTGCAATCTTGTTCTGTCTTTTTGCTAACCAATTTTTCAATGTTTTCCCTTTAATAAATGTAACAACTGGTAGATTCACTAACCTTACCTTCAAGTCCTCAGAAAACATCAGACCACAGATATTTCTAAGTATATCAAGTAAGGGACAAGTGTCCCTGCTGAATGGCAATACCACAGACCATTGTTTATCATTGTTGTTGGTCACTAATTCATTTACCAGATCCTTATTACTGCCACATAAAATGGTTCAAAACTTTGTTTTCCTCCCTGTCATAATTTCTTCCTTAATATCACTAAGTAAGGAATGGAGGTACTTCCTGGCACAGAACATATCAACCAACTTCCCCAATTCATTTATGAATATACCATCGTCATTGTGCTGCGGTAGCATTGACGCCTCACAGTAAGACGCTGTCTGGTTCATAGGTTCATAGGTTCATACTAGGCTATCTGCCCTAGGGCATTTATAAGCCTAGCCAGAATGTGTTTGGCTTTCGCCACCCATTTTAAATTTATTTTGCTATGCCCTTTTTCGAGGTTAGTATACTATGCCTCTATCTAACAGTGACACAGAAGTGATACCCGGGGTAAACCTACGATCTCCCATCCACTCATCAAGATTCCTCTTGAAGAGAGTCAATGAGGGACTCTGCCTAACCTGGACTGGGATTTTATTCCAGACTGAAGGGAACCTCTGGGTTATGAATCTGTCCCTCCAGCATGTCCTATTTATTTCAGTGCTGTGCTTCAAGTCTCGAGCGTGGCTCGATGGGATTTGGATTTTCTGAGGTGCAGCATGTCCATTAATTCCGGGTTGGACATGGCTTTATCGTCAGGCACAGATCTCCTCTGAACAGGCGGTATGCCACTGAGTAGAGCTGGAGTTTCTTTAACCGGGCAGCATATGGCATCTGTTTGAGCCCTTTGATCCTCTTGGTGAGGTACTTTTGGGGTCTTTCCAGTTGCTGCAGGTGTCTGGTAAGGTACATCCCAAAAGGGGCATTGTACTCAATTATGGGCCTGATGAGGGATGAGTAAAGAGGCACGATGACCTCCGTGATCTAGATGTGAATCCCTTCATGATTAGGTGGGCTATATAAAATGTTTTTCTAACCACTTTGGCCATGTGGTTGTCAAATGAGAGATTGCTATCAACTTGGGTCCCCAGGTCCCTAATTACTTCTTCTGTACTTAATGGATTTCCACCTATGTGGTAATTTGTGGGCACTTTGTTTTTGCCAAAGTGGATGTCTATACACTTTTGGCATTTAGCTTGAGGCCATGGCTCTGGCACCAGTTGTCTGTTTCTATGAGGCCCTTTTGGAGGATGCTTGTGTCGGCTGGAGAGTCGATTATGGCACCCAGTTTGCAGTCATCTGCAAACTTGGTCAGCCACAGTCCTTCCGTGCTGGCCTGTACCTCCGAGAAATATATACCGAACAAGAGAGGTCCCAGGACTGGGCCTTGTGGGACACCACTTGTAACTGGTTTGGAGTCTGACATGGCTCCAGCAATTCTAACCATGTGGGTTCTGTCCTTGAGCCAGTTTGCAATCCATCTAGTGACATAGGGGTTTATATTTAAGCTGGTGAGCTTATCTATAATGCCCGAGTGGGGTATTGTATCGAAGGCTTTTGCGAGGTCCAGGTAGGCTGTGTGGACCACCTTCCCCTCGTCAATGGCCTTGGTGACTGTTTCAAAGAAATCAACCAGGTTTAAGAGGCAGGATCTGCCCTTAACAAAGCCGAACTGGGTAGGATCCAGTGTTTGTAGGTCCCCAATATCTTTATTTATGAGGTCCATGATGATCCTTTCCATAGCTTTGCAGACCAAGCTAGTCAGGCTTATGGGGCGATAGTTTCCAGGATCCGTTGAGGCACCACCTTTATGGAGAGGGACCACTGTTGCTGTACGCCACTCTTTGGGCACATATCCTGTAGTAAGGCTGAGATTGAACAGTAGTTTTATGTTTGGGTTTAGCTCTTCTTTGAGTTCATGTAGGACGAGCCGGGACACCATCTGGTCCCATTGATGCTGTGTTTTTTGCTTTGGAGAGGCGGCTCTTACCTGAGCATCTGAGATGTCAGGGGGGCAGCACTCTGCTGGGATAGATATTTGCCCTTTTGGTGGGAGGGGGAGAAGTTTGCGCTGAACCTGTCAGCTAGGATGTTGGCAATGTCTGTGGGTTCGGTGTATTTTTTGTCATTTTGGACTAATTCTGAGCATATCTGGGAATTACCACCCAGGTTCCTAACATAACTAAAGAAAGCCTTGTGATTATCCTTAGTGTCCTGTGCAATTTTTCTCTCAAGCTGGCCTTAGACAATTTTATGTGTGCCCGTAGTTTTTTGCTAATACTGATCAGTGATGCCTTCCCTTTTTGGGATTTTGCTTTATCATTTAGTAGCTTCCTCCTTCTATTGTATAGTTTGTTTATGGCTGGGGTCCACCAGACAGGACGTCTGCCTTTGGAGGATTGGGTCTTGGTTTTATTTGGGATCGCATGATCCATGCATTCCTGAAGGTGTTCATAGAATGCGTTTATAAAGGATTCTGCGGTCTGGGCTGTATTTTCCACAGGCCGGGGCTTTGAAGTATTCCACCTCAGTTTTGAGGGGTGTAAAATTTGCTTTAGAGAAGTTTTTCACTGTGGTTTCCTGGGCAGGCGGTGGGGTCGGGATGTGAATATCCAGTGAGATTAGTTTATGGTCTGATCTTACCAGTGAGGGATACACTTCTGGTCTGGAGCATAGAGTCCCCATGTTGGTGATGATCAGGTCCAGTATGTTTTCCCCTCTTGTGGGAGTGGTAACAAGTTGTTCCATAGCATTTGAGTTTATAAATTCTAGGAACCTTTGGGCTAGGGTGTTAGAGCTAGAGTAATGCTCCCAGTCTATGTTTGGGTAGTTGAAGTCGCCCAATATAATGGTGTTTGGAGAGACCTTCATATTTTCCAGTGTTCTCAGGAAGGCCGAGTGGGGTTCCTGGTTTTGGGAGGGTAGTCTGTAGCAGGCTATAAACTGGAAGGCAGTTTTACCCACTGTTAGTTGCACATGGATAGTCTCTGATGCTTCGTGCTTTGCCACCAACCTGGCAACCTGTTCGATTCTCAGCTACAGCGTCTTCTGCGTGGAGACATGCGTGAATGGGCGTACCTTCGTTGAAAGTTGTGCATCAGGGCTGGTAACTCAGCACGTAAAAATCAACTACCAATCATTAGCGGATCGAAGTTCCGCTGTGGCGACCCCTAACCGGGAAAAGCCGAAAGACACAACATTAATCAACCCTGACAGCCGCATCAGTTGTCCCTTAACTATAGTTCTCTTTTGAGAATAAGGGTAACAGCTGTGAAAGTGCAAGAACAAATTAGAAAAAGTTTGTTTGTGGAAAATCATGAATGTAAATTTTACCTATGGACACATCCACACAGTCAATTTTAGCTTAATTACAGTTAAAAGTAAACATCAACAAGGTTGTAGTTCAATTCAGAAACTCTACAAACTTCAAAAAACAATCAGTGTCCCCTTCCACAAAATGAGAATATCATCCAAAAATCTAAAATATGCATGCACAAAATCAAAATAACTTGAGGTGAAAGTACAGTTGTATACACTTACCATAAATGTAGATGTTCGAGTTTATTCACTGTTGCAGTCATTACATTTAGGTAATCCTGCTAGCAGGTTGCCCTCAGTCGGCCTGAATTCCAAAGTCCTGGGTCCTGCGTCGGCTGCTGTTGCCTCTTCCCTAACGTCAGGTCGTCAGGGGTATAAAAGATGTGGCCGACACCATTTTCTTTAGTTTTTCTTGCCCCAGATGTCAGGTGCCCCCTAAAAGGGTATATATATATATATATATATATATATAAATAAATACATGCACCAATATAAACTTTACCTTCATCTACAAGCAAATACACCACATAGGTTGTATAAATCAGAGAAGGAAAGATAGGTTCCATCAGAAGAAAGGGGGGTGGCGGGTACGTAACCTGGACTGCAACAGTGAATACACTCGAATATCTACATTTAATAAGTGTACACAACTGTACTATGTTCTTCATGTTTCACTGTTGCAGTCATTACATTTGGGTAGAGCTCCAAAGCTATGGTTGGGAGGCTGTAGCTAAACAGCATTAGGAGCGGCTATGAGGCCCTGCAGAACTGCAGTGGCAAAGCCTGCCCTGGATTTAGAGCAGAGTGGCAGATGATAGTGCTTTGTAAAGGTGTGCACTGAACTCCAGGTAGCAGCCTCTAAAATGTCCTTGGTTGGTACTCCCCGGAGAAAGGCTGCTGAAGTGGCTGCAGCTCTGGTTGAGCATGGCCTAATGCCCTTAGGCACTGGCTTGCCATGGTGTAAGTAGCAGAAATGAATGCAGTGACCTATCCACTTTGAAACAGTCTGCTTTGAGACAACCTTTCCTTGTGATCTTGCAGCATATGCCACTAGTAATTGCTCTGTCTTTCTGTAAACTTTCGTTCTGTCCAAGTAGAATCTAAGCTGTCTGTGTATGTCCAAAGAATGCAGAATTCTCTCCTCCTTGTTCTGTGGATTTGGATAAAATGTTGGCAGATGAATAGTTTCGTTAAGAGCCACACTGGATTCCACCTTAGGTATAAATGTTGGGTTTGTCCTCAGAGAGACTCTGTCTGGATAAAAAATGATAAAAGGTTCCACAGCCATGAGTGCCTGTAGCTCTGAAACTCGTCTTGCAGAAGTTATTGCTAGGAGCAGAGCTGTTTTCCAAGATAAAAACTTTATATCAGCAGTAGCAGCTGGCTCAAAAGGAGGCAGGGTGAGTTTTTCCAAGACATAGTTGAGGTCCCATGCGGGCATTGGTGATCTCCTTCGAGGCCTTACATTTTTGGCTCCTCTGAGGTACTGCTTTAATAAGGGATGAGAAAAGATTGATGGCTCTGTATTGTAATGAGCTGAAATGGCAGAGGCATGAATTTTAATAGATGAAAAAGATAGGCCTTTGTCCAGCATCTCAGTTAAGTATTGCAAAATCTGAGGAATATTTGGCACAGCTGTATAAGTTCCTTCTGCCTGGTTCAAGCACAGAATCTCTTCCATTTTCCAGCATAAAATTTTCTAGTACTAGGCCTTCTGGCCTCCAAAATGACATCCATCACAGCTTTACTGAGAGGTGTGTTTTGTATGACTATATTATCCACCATGCTGCCAGGTTTAAAGTCCTGAGTTGGCTGTGCAGGATCTGATTGTTTTGCTGGGAGAGTAGATGAGGTATTTGAGGTAAGGTCCAAGCTGGGCATTGAGACAAGTTCTTTAGGATTGGAAACCAGTACTGGTGGGGCCAGTCTGGGGCAAACAGTATCATTTTTGGCTTCTCCTGTCTGACCTTTAGGAGTACCTTGGGGAGGAAAGGCAGTGGAGGAAAGGCATATACTGATAGATTTTTCCAGCTGAAAGATAGGGCGTCCACTTTCCACGCTTGTCTGTGATAAGTCCTTGTGCAGAATCTTTTTAGTTGGTAGTTGTGAGGGGAGAAATAGATCTATGTCTGGGCATCCCCATTTCCTTGTTATCATGCTGAAGACTTGTGGATACAGCTGCCACTCATGGGGATCCATGAGGTTTCTGCTTAGTTTGTCTGCCAGAGTATTTTTCCTTCCTGGCAGGAATTGTGCCTGCAGATGTACTTGGTAAGTTAATGCTGTGTCCCACAAAGTCATGGCTAGTCCACAAAAGGGGTAAGAATGTGTGCCCCCCTGCTTGTTTATATACCACATGACCGTGGTGTTGTCTGTCTTTATAAATAGTTGTCCCGGATGAAGTAGGTCCTTGAAGGCTGTCAGGGCATTCTGAACAGCTAGCATCTCTTTTTGATTGATATGTAGATGCATTTGGGTTGAGAACCATGTGCCCTGAATGTAGCTTCCTGCCATGTGGGCCCCCCAGGCATAATCTGATGCATCCGTTGTTAGTGTCTGCCTGGCTGGGGGTAATGTGAATGGCTGTCCCTTGTTTTGGTGACAAGCCTTTGCCCACCATCGAAACTCCTGTTGTAGGCAGGGAATGAGAGTAATCATTGTTTCCAGGCTGTGGCAATGTTGAGTCCAAATACTATTTAGGTACCATTGAAGTTTCCTCATATGCATTCTTGCAAATGGAATTAGTAGGATGCAGAATGCCATGAAGCCCAAAGCCTGCAGAATGTATCTTGCAGATAACTGGGCCTTTCTTGCCAACGTTTTGAAATAGGTAGTCAGTTGCCTTTGTTTGTCTGGCATGAGATAAGCCATCTGGGCAGTTGTATTTAAGCTTGCACCCAGGAATATTATCTCTTGAGAGGGTACTAGTTTTGATTTCTTTTCATTGACTGTGAACCATAGGCATGTTAAAAGTCTTTTCACAAACTCCAAATGCTGTAGAAGAATGTCCTTGTTCTCTGCTTGAATTAGACAGTCGTCCAAGTAAGGATATATTTGTATCCCTCTTTGTCTGCAGAATGCAATTACTGGTGCCAGGCACTTTGTAAAGACCATGGGTGCAGTAGATAAGCCAAAGGGCAGTGCAGATAATTGGTAATGCATTGAGCCAGCCTTGAATCTGAGGTATCTTCTGCATAATTGTCTGACTGGGACATGCAGGTATGCCTCTTTTAAGTCTAGAATCACAAGCCAATCGCTCTTGTCCAGCATGAGCAGAAGCTACTGTAAAGACAACATCTTGAATTTTGGTATATCCAGGAATGTGTTCAGAATAGATAGGTCCAGTTTTGGTCTCCAGGCCTTGTCCTTTCTGGGTACCAAGAACAGTCTTGAGTAAAATCCTTGTCCCTGCTCTTGCTCTGGTACTTGTTGAATGGCACCCATGTCCATGAGGGATGAGACTTGTTTTTGTGCCTCTGCCCATTGATTTTTTGGCAGATCTGGCCAGCCGTTTGCCTTTGGCAGGGAATGGAAATGGAACTCGTACCCTTGTGACACGATATTTAGAACCCACTTGTCCTGGGTTATAATGTGCCAATTTTGAGAAAAAAGTGCTAATTTTCCCCCTAAGGGTGCTGCCAGGGATAAGTGCTTGGTGCAGGCAGGGGGAAGTCATTGGGACTGTTTCCTGTATGGTTGTGATTTGTCTTATCCAACTTTGGAGGTAGAAGCACCCCATTGCTTTGACCTGTATGAACCTTGCGCCTGGGATCTGCCCCTTTGAGATCTGTCTGACACAGGAAAGGACGAATTCTTCGTAGGCCAGTGTCTACTAAACCTAGGTGGCTGTACTTGTAAAAAATATTTGACAGTTTGCATAGATTTAGCTTTGTCCTCCATTTTCTTTAACACCTCTTCTGCCTTAACACCAAACAAAGTATCATGCTGTAAAGGTGCATCTAATAATTTAACTTTGACATGATCAGGCAGATTTTGTTCCTTTAACCAAGCATGCCTCCTAATTACAGAACCCGTAACTGTGGCCCTGCAGGAGACCACCAAAGAATCAAAACCACATTGCAAAGTATACTTTCCAACTCGTTCAGCTGCAAGCAATAAATCCTGCATTTCCTTGTTTTCTGCACATTCAGAGTTTAATAACATTTTCTGTTTAAGCAATGTCATGACATGTTGCTGATATTTGAGCATATGAAACTGACAGTTTAAGGCCTTTATAGCCAAGGTAGCAGATGTGTAAACCTTTTTTCCCCATTTATCCAGTGCCCTAGAATCTCTGTCAGAGGGAGTAGGGTTTTTTGCAGCGGAAGCCTTAACTCCTTTGGGACGCTGTGAAATAGTTTCTGGGTCTGCAGCAGGGTTTTTAAAAAGGAATTTATGAGAGTCAGGAACCCTGTAATATCTGTCAGGCTTAACAGGAGCTGGAGGTAAGGAGTCAGGGGTAAGACAAGACTCTGAAAACACATCATCTACAATGTCTAACACAGGTGGGATGGCTAGTGGCCTGTGTTGAGGTGGTAAAAGGAAATCCCTGAGCCTCTTTTTAGATTCTGAAAAATCTTGGCTCTCCCAGTGGAAATGCTCCCTCATGGTATGCAAGGTTTCCCCAAAAGAATAGTCCTCTGGAGGAGAAGCTGAAGGTATAGATTCTTCAGCATCAGAATCCTCATAGGGGGGAAGAGAATATTCCTGATCAGAAGAGGAATCAGAAAAAACAGAAACCTGATCTGAAGATTCATAGTCAGTCTCTTGCCTAGACCTCTTATCAGGAGGGGGATGGGAACCCCTGATCAAGGTAATTAAGTCTTCGGCCATTTTGAGCATCTGTTTTTTTGGGCATAGAGGCCTGTCCACGTGGCTCTTGAGTTTGTTTCTTTGCTTTAGAAGGTGCTTTAGCCTTTGAAGCTGAGGTTGGTTTAATGTAAAGATGTTTAGGTCTGAATACACTCTCAGAAGCCGGTGCCTGCTCAGAGGCTCTGGACCCTTCTGAAGGAATAGTATCCGAGGCTCCAATACCTTGAGTTTCCAGCGGCATGGCCGATTCCACATGGGAGTCAGTAGTGGCCTGCGACTCTAAAATAGCGGGCGTCAGGGGCTACGAAAGCGCCTCACTGAGAACCAGCGACTGGCTTAGGATAAGCTTCGTCATCGGTTTTGGGCCTCGGTTGTCTATCTCTCTCCTTTTCTTTGCGTTTTTTGTGAACTCCGGTAGTCGGATGGCTATCCGACGACATTTCTGGATAATTAAACCGGCGTCCAAAATAGTTTAAAGCAAAATCATACCAATGCTTAATAGTGCGTTGGTTAAATCTAGCACAAAACCGACAACCAGAAACGTTGTGATCAGGGCCTAGGCAAGGAATACAGTAAGAATGAAAATCCTTATGAGGTATTTGCTTTCCACAAGAAATACAATTATTTACTTTTTCTGACATAGGTCTGGAGCAAGAAAAAAGTTTCCCCAACGAGGTACTTAGCTTTATTGAAGACTTTGGATCTGAAACTCGAACACGAAAATCTCAGGAGTCAGCCGACCGGCACTTGCGAACTGCTTCTGCTTTGGGCAGCACGCGGCAAGAAAGACTAAAGAAAATGGCGTCAGCTGCGTCTTTGATACCCCTGACGACCTGACGTCAGGGAAGAGGTGACAGCAGCCGACACAGGACCCAGGACTTTGGAATTCAGGCTGACTGAGGGCAACTTGCCAGCAGGATTACCCAAATGTAATGACTGCAACATTGAAACACGAAGAAAGTACAGTTGTGTACCTACCATAAATGTAGATGTTTGAGTGTATTCACTGTTGCAGTCATTACACTTGGGTTATCCTGCTGGCAGGGTACCCACAGTCGGCCTGAATTCCAAAGTCCTGGTCCGGCGTCGGTTGCTGTCGCCTCTTCCCTGACGTCAGTATGCCAGGGGGATAAAAGATGCAGCCGACGCCATTTCTTCAGTTTTTCTTGCCCCAGATGTCAGGTGCCCCCAAAAGGGTAGGCTAAAAAAATTGCTTATAAAAGCATGCACTAAAATAAACAATACCTTCATCTACAAGCAAATACACCACATAAGTTGTATGGCATAGAGAAGTACAGATAAGTCCCAGCAAAGAAAGGGGGATGGTGGGTGGGTTAACCTGGACTGCAATAGTGAATACACTCGAACATCTACCTTTATGGTAGGTGCACAACTGTACTATGTTCATCGTGTTTCACTGTTGCAGTCATTACACTTGGGCTGAATTACAAAGCTGAGGTTGGGCGGCTGGGTCTAAGCAGAATTAGGTGTGGCTATAAGGCCCTGCAGAACTGCAGTGGCAAAGCCTGCTGTGGATTTAGAGTAAAGAGGTAAGTGGTAGTGCTTAGTAAAAGTATGCACTGAAGTCCAAGTTGCAGCCTCCAAAATATCCTTGGTTGGTACTCCTCTGAGGAAGGCTGCTGAGGTGGCTGCTGCCCTGGTAGAATGTGGTCTAATGCCCTTAGGCACTGATTTGCCATGTTGTGAATAGCAGAAACGAATGTAGTGTCCCATCCATTTTGAAACAGTTTGCTTTGAAATAGCCTTTCCTTGTGATCCTGCAGCATATGCCACTAAAAGTTGCTCAGTCTTTCTGAAAGCTTTAGTTTTGTCCAAGTAGAAGCGTAGCTGTCTGTGTATGTCCAAAGAATGCAGAAGTCTCTCCCCTTTATTCTGTGGGTTTGGGTAAAAAGTAGGCAAATGAATGGTTTGGTTAACAGCCACACTGGACACTACCTTAGGCATAAAAGTTGGGTTTGTCCTTAGAGAAACCCTGTCCAGATGGAAGATAATAAAAGGTTCCACAGCCATTGATGCCTGTAACTCTGAGACCCTTCTTACTGAAGTTATTGCTAGGAGCAGAGCTGTTTTCCATGATAAGAATTTTATCTCAGCTGTATTGGCTGGCTCGAAAGGAGGCAGTGTGAGTTTTTCCAAGACAAAATTGAGGTCCCATGCAGGTATTGGTGCTCTCCTTGGAGGTCTTATGTTTTTGGCCCCCCTGAGGAACTGCCTAAGCAGTGGATGTGAAAAAATAGGTGGGTCTGTATTGTAATGCACTGAAATGGCAGAGGCATGGATCTTAACTGATGAGAAGGATAGGCCTTTGTCCAGCATCTCAGTTAGATATTGTAAAATCTGAGGAATATTTGGAACAAGTGTGTCAATTCCTTGTGCCTGGTTCCAAGCACAGAATCTCTTCCATTTTTCTGCATAAGATTTTCTGGTGCTGGGCCTCCTGGCCTCCAAAATAACATCCATAACTGCTTTAGAGAGAGGTGTATTCCGAATGGTTACACTATCCGCCATGCAGCTAGATTTAGGGTTCTGAGTTGGCTGTGCAGGATCTGATTGTTTTGTTGGGTCAGTAAATGAGGAATTTGAGGCAATGTCCAGGCTGGGCCTTGGGATATGCTCCTTAGGATTGGGTACCAGTGCTGGTGTGGCCGATCCGGGGCAATCAGTATCATTTGTGGCTTCTCTTGTCTGACCTTTAGGAGTACGTTGGGGAGGAGAGGCAGTGGAGGAAAGGCATATACTGTAAGGTTGTTCCAACTGAATGACAAGGCATCCACTTTCCATGTTTGTGATAAGTCCTTGTGCAGAATCTCTGAAGTTGGCAGTTGTGAGGGGAGGCAAAAAGATCTATGTCTGGGCATCCCCATTTCCTTGTTATCATGCTGAAGATTTGTGGATCTAGTTTCCACTTGTGAGGGTCCATGAGGTTTCTGCTTAGTTCGTCTGCCAGAACATTTGCTTTTCCTGGCAGGAATTGTGCTTGCAGGTGTACTTGGTAGGTCAATGCTGTGCTCCACAAAATCATGGCTTGTCTGCAGAAGGGGTAGGAATGTGTGCCCCCCTGCTTGTTTATGTACCACATGACTGCGGTGTTGTCAGTCTTTATCAGCAGCTGTCCTGGATGAAGTAGGTCCTTGAAGGCTGTCAGGGCATTTTGTACAGCTAGCATCTCTTTTTGATTGATGTGAAGATGCCTTTGACTTGGGGGACATGTGCCCTGAATACATTTTCCTGCCCTGTGGGCCCCCCAGGCATAATCTGATGCATCTGTTGTTAGTGTTTGCCTGGCTGTGGGTAAAGTGAATGACTGTTCCTTGTTGTGGTGACAGGCCTGTGCCCACCATCGAAACTCCTGTTGCAGGCAGGGAATGAGTGAAATGAGTGATTCCAGGCTGTGGCAATGTTGAGTCCAAACACTTTTTAGATACCATTGTCGTTTCCTCATATGCAGTCTTGCATATGGAATTAGCAGAATGAAGGAGGCCATGTAGTCCAGAGCCTGCAGAATTTTTCTTGAAGATAACTGGGTCTTTGTTGCCATGCTTTTGAAGTAAGAAGTCAGTTGTCTTTGTTTGTCTGGCGTGAGATAAGCCATCTGGGCAGTTGTATTTAAGCTTGCACCCAGGAATATTATCTCTTGAGAGGGTACTAGTTTTGATTTATTTTCGTTTACTGTGTACCCTAGGTAAATTAGTAATCTTTTTACAATCGCCAGATGCTTTAGTGGAATGTCTTTGTTCTCTGCTTGAATAAGGCAGTTGTCCAAGTAGGGATATATTTGAATTCCTCTTTGTCTGCAAAATGCAATTACTGGTGCCAGGCATTTTGTGAAGACCCTGGGCGCAGTAGATAAGCCAAAGGGCAGTGCAGAGAATTGGTAGTGCATTGAGCCAACTATGAATCTGAGGTATCTTCTGCAAGACTGTCTGATTGGGACATGCAGGTATGCCTCTTTGAGGTCCAAAGTTACAAGCCAAGCCTTCTTACCCAGCATGGGCAGAAGCTGCTGTAGAGACAACATTTTGAATTTCGGAACGTACAGAAAAGTATTTAGAATAGACAGGTCCAGAATTGGTCTCCATGTTTTCTCCTTTCTTGGTACTAAGAAAGGTCTTGAGTAAAATCCTTGTCCCTGCTCTTGTTGTGGCACTGGCTGAATAGCCTTCATGTCCATGAGAGATGAAACTTGTTTTTGTGCCTCTGCCCATTGATTGTGTGGCAGGTCTGGCATACCTTTTGCCTTTGGAAGGGTGTGAAAGTGGAACCTGTAGCCCTGAGAGACTATATTTAAGACCCATTTGTCCGGGGTGATCGTATGCCAATTTTGTGAAAAAGTGCTAGCTTTCCCCTAAGGATGCTGCCAAAGATAAATGTTTGGCAGTGGCAGAGGAAGTCATTGGGATTGTTTCCTATAGGGCTGTGATTTGTCTTCTCCACTTTTGGAGGTAGAAGCACCCCATTGTTTGGGCCTGTATGAGCCCTGGGGTTGATGTCTGCTTCTAGGGCGTCTGTATCTGCCTCTTTGTGGCCTGTCTGACACGGGAAAGGACCAATTCTTAGAAAGCCAGTTCCTGATAAATCTGGGTGGCTGTACCTGTAAGAAATCCTTCACTGTCTGCATAGATTTAGCTTTATCCTCCATTTTCTTCAACACTTCTTCTGCCTTAACACCAAACAAAGTATCATGCTGTAATGGAGCATCCAATAATTTTGCTTTAACATGATCAGGCAGAGTCTGTTCCTTTAACCAAGCATGCCTTCTAATGACAGAACCTGTTACAGCGGCCCTGCAAGAGGCCTCCAGTGAATCATAACCACATTGCAAAGTATGTTTTCCCACTTGTTCAGCTGCATGCAATAAATCCTGCAAGTCCTTGTTCTCAGAGCATTCAGAATTTGTCAACATTTTCTGTTTTAGCAGAGATATTAAGTATTGCTGATATTTAAGCATATGAAATTGACAATTTAAAACCCTTACAGCCAAGGTAGCAGAAGTGTAAACCTTTTTCCCCCATCTGTCCAGTGCCCTAGAATCTCTATCTGAGGGGACAGAGTTTTTTGCAGTAGCAGCCTTGACCCCTTTGGGACCCTGAGAAATAGTTTCTGGGTCAGCAGCAGGGTTTTTATATAGAAATTTATGAGAATCTGGAACCCTGTAGTATCTGTCTGGCTTAACAGGTGCAGGAGGTAAAGAGTCGGGAGACAGGCCAGACTCTGAATATACATCATCTACAATATCTAGAACAGGTGGAATAGCAAGAGTTCTGTGCTGAGGTAGTAAAAGAAAGTTTCTGAGCCTTTTCTTGGAATCTGAATAATCTTGGCTCTCCCAGTGGAAATGCTCCCTCATGGTATGCAGGGTTTCCCCAAATGAGTAATCCTCAGGAGGAGAAGCTGAAGGAATAGATTCTTCAGCATCAGAATCCTCATAGGGAGGAATAGAGTATCCCTGTTCTGAAGAGGAGTCAGAGGAAATGGAAACCTGATCAGAGGAATCATATTCAGTATCTTGCCTAGGCCTCTTATCAGGAGGGGGATGGAAACCCCTGATCAAAGTAATTAGGTCTTTGGCCATTTTGAGCATCTGTTTCTTAGGCATAGAAGTCTGTGCTGGAGAATGCTGTACTTGTTTCCTTGTCTTTAAAACTGTTTTAGTCTTTGTCTTAGATGCTGAAGTTGGCTTGATATAAAGCTGTGTAGGTCTGAAAACACCCTCAGAAGCCGATGCCTGCTCAGCGGCTCTGGACCCATCTGAGGGATTAGTTTCCAAAGGACCAATACCTTGAGTATCCAGAGGCCTAGTTGTCTCCACGTGGGAGTCGGAGGCCTGTGGCTCTGGTGTCAGGGCCAAATTTGTTTAAGGGGGCCTGATCCATGCAGTCCTGGAGGCGTTCATAGAAGGCATTTGTAAGGGCTTCCGCAGCTTGGGTTGTGGTTTCCTCTGACTCAGGGGCCTTGAAGGATACCACACCAGTCTTGAGTAGTGTGAAGTTTGCTTTAGAGAAGTTCTTCACTATGGTATTTTTTGTTTGGGGTGGGGGCGGGATGTGGATTTCCAGTGAGATTAGTTTATGATCAGATCTCACCAATGAGGGATATACTTCTTGTGTGGAGCATTTTGTCCCCATGTTTGTGACAATGAGATCTAGTATATTTTCTCCTCTCGTGGGAACAGTGACTAGCTGTTCCATGGCATTTGAATTTATGAACTCCAGGAACCGTTGGGCTAGAAAGTTAGGGCTTGAGTAATGTTCCCAATCTATATTCGGTAGTTGAAGTCACCCAATATGATGGTGTTTGGAGATACATTTATACCTCCAGTGTCTTCAGGAAGGCTGTGTGGGGTTCCTGAGTTTGAGAGGGTGGCCTGTAGCATGCTACAATTTGTAGAGCAGTTTTGCCTATGGTTAGTTGCACCTGGATGGTTTCCGAAGCTTCATGCGTTGCCACCAACCTGGAGGTGTGAGTATCCTTTATGAATATGGATACACCCCTCCTTTTGTGGAGTGGTCCGGGTTTTGGGGCCGGAACGCATGATATGAGGTAAAACCTAATAGTGCCGGGTGCTCTCAGGAGCCTTGAACCAGGTTTCAGTTACAGCACAGACATCGATGTTCTCCATACTGAGAAGGGCCTCGAGTGCGTGCATTTTGAGATTTAGACTTCTGGCATTGAGCAGCATTACCCTCAATTTCTTCCCATTTTTGTTTTCTAGGGTGGTAGGTTTAGAATTTGAGCCTTGCCTAAAAGGCACTATGGGGTGGCAAGAGCCTTAGCCAATATCCGAATCCCAGGGTGACAGGTGCAAGCCGTCCCTTGCGAAGCAGCGTGGCTTGACAATCATGTCATCCCAGGCAGACAGACACTGGATCCCCTTTGAATGACACCAGACATTAAGCCAATTGTTAAAGCTGATCATCTTGTCTCTATATTGTGGCATCATTCTTGGTGAAGGAAGGATACTGCTCAGGGTTAGGGTCATACCTGCCTGGGCTACATAATCAGAGAGCTCCTCTATGTCTCTTTTCATGCAGTCCAGGGAGGTGCCTCAGGTCGTTCACACCAGCATGGACAATGACTGTGTCATATTTGTACTTGCTGTGGAGTGACCAGTGCTTGTGTTATGTGGCGGATTCTAGCCCGATAGGCAGCTTACTGTGACCCTCTCCTTGTTCAGCCTGGTGAGTGGGACGCCAGTGTGTCTGACTATGGAGTCACCTATGACAAGTATGTTTGGTGTTGTATTTGGCCTTAAGGGCTGTGACTGCTTTGCACACTGCTTTTGTGGTTTATGTGTTGCTTGTGGGGTGTCTTGAGGTAGCAGTTGTTTGGGTGTCTGCTTTGGAGGCCTCTGCTGTTTAGGTAAATTTTACTCAGAGCCTCCGAGTATGTCTTTGTGTGTTTATGTGTTTGATTCAGTGGAGTGGTAGCATTATGTGAGGCTGGTTTTGTGGTGTGTGTAGTTGCCTTCTCCTCCTGTCTGGTCTTGCCAGTCCTGAGTTGAGAGAGCTCAGCCTCCAGTTTGGCTAAATAGCTGCATCTCTCGCAAGTATTTGTGTTATGTGGGAGGAGGAGAGGGTTGTCTGTGTACATGAGGCAGTTATAACATTGCCTCAAGATTCCCAGATTCACCAGCTGGACCGGAGGAGATTGACAACTGACCTTTGGACATGCTAGAATAATATTGGGAAATCCTTAATTGAAAACAAGGGCCAGTGGGGAGTGAGGGTGTAGTGCTTTTAATTTTTAGTGCTGACTTATATAATTGCTTTAGTGAGCAAGTGCCAGGTAACTTGAGTGCAATGTGTTACAAGTAACTAAATGCAAAAACGACAAACAGTAACTTTCTTTCAAGTGAAACAAGGAAATAAGTACAGTAAGCAATGCAGATATCACTAGTGATCCACAGAAGCTGAGAAGTTGTGATTAGGTGAATTAGCTTCCAGGGAAATAACAAGCAAACAAACAACAAGCATATAAACAAAGCTAGATTCAGTAGGCCTGGATCTAGTCTATGCTAGAGCAAACAAGGTGAACCAATTTCAGTAAGATACAGTTCAAATATTCAGGCACTATAAACCTTTAACCAGAAAATTCCCAGCTCAGAAGGGCAGAGTACGTTGGGGAGGAGAGGCAGTGGAGGAAAGGCATATACTGTAAGGTTGTTCCAACTGAATGACAAGGCATCCACTTTCCATGTTTGTGATAAGTCCTTGTGCAGAATCTCTGAAGTTGGCAGTTGTGAGGGGAGGCAAAAAGATCTATGTCTGGGCATCCCCATTTCCTTGTTATCATGCTGAAGATTTGTGGATCTAGTTTCCACTTGTGAGGGTCCATGAGGTTTCTGCTTAGTTCGTCTGCCAGAACATTTGCTTTTCCTGGCAGGAATTGTGCTTGCAGGTGTACTTGGTAGGTCAATGCTGTGCTCCACAAAATCATGGCTTGTCTGCAGAAGGGGTAGGAATGTGTGCCCCCCTGCTTGTTTATGTACCACATGACTGTGGTGTTGTCAGTCTTTATCAGCAGCTGTCCTGGATGAAGTAGGTCCTTGAAGGCTGTCAGGGCATTTTGTACAGCTAGCATCTCTTTTTGATTGATGTGAAGATGCCTTTGACTTGGGGGACATGTGCCCTGAATACATTTTCCTGCCCTGTGGGCCCCCCAGGCATAATCTGATGCATCTGTTGTTAGTGTTTGCCTGGCTGTGGGTAAAGTGAATGACTGTTCCTTGTTGTGGTGACAGGCCTGTGCCCACCATCGAAACTCCTGTTGCAGGCAGGGAATGAGTGAAATGAGTGATTCCAGGCTGTGGCAATGTTGAGTCCAAACACTTTTTAGATACCATTGTCGTTTCCTCATATGCAGTCTTGCATATGGAATTAGCAGAATGCAGGAGGCCATGTAGTCCAGAGCCTGCAGAATTTTTCTTGAAGATAACTGGGTCTTTGTTGCCATGCTTTTGAAGTAAGAAGTCAGTTGTCTTTGTTTGTCTGGCGTGAGATAAGCCATCTGGGCAGTTGTATTTAAGCTTGCACCCAGGAATATTATCTCTTGAGAGGGTACTAGTTTTGATTTATTTTCGTTTACTGTGTACCCTAGGTAAATTAGTAATCTTTTTACAATCGCCAGATGCTTTAGTGGAATGTCTTTGTTCTCTGCTTGAATAAGGCAGTTGTCCAAGTAGGGATATATTTGAATTCCTCTTTGTCTGCAAAATGCAATTACTGGTGCCAGGCATTTTGTGAAGACCCTGGGCGCAGTAGATAAGCCAAAGGGCAGTGCAGAGAATTGGTAGTGCATTGAGCCAACTATGAATCTGAGGTATCTTCTGCAAGACTGTCTGATTGGGACATGCAGGTATGCCTCTTTGAGGTCCAAAGTTACAAGCCAAGCCTTCTTATCCAGCATGGGCAGAAGCTGCTGTAGGGACAACATTTTGAATTTCGGAACGTACAGAAAAGTATTTAGAATAGACAGGTCCAGAATTGGTCTCCATGTTTTCTCCTTTCTTGGTACTAAGAAAGGTCTTGAGTAAAATCCTTGTCCCTGCTCTTGTTGTGGCACTGGCTGAATAGCCTTCATGTCCATGAGAGATGAAACTTGTTTTTGTGCCTCTGCCCATTGATTGTGTGGCAGGTCTGGCATACCTTTTGCCTTTGGAAGGGTGTGAAAGTGGAACCTGTAGCCCTGAGAGACTATATTTAAGACCCATTTGTCCTGGGTGATCGTATGCCAATTTTGTGAAAAAAGTGCTAGCTTTCCCCCTAAGGATGCTGCCAAAGATAAATGTTTGGCAGTGGCAGAGGGAAGTCATTGGGATTGTTTCCTATAGGGCTGTGATTTGTCTTCTCCACTTTTGGAGGTAGAAGCACCCCATTGTTTGGGCCTGTATGAGCCCTGGGGTTGATGTCTGCTTCTAGGGCGTCTGTATCTGCCTCTTTGTGGCCTGTCTGACACGGGAAAGGACCAATTCTTAGAAAGCCAGTTCCTGATAAATCTGGGTGGCTGTACCTGTAAGAAATCCTTCACTGTCTGCATAGATTTAGCTTTATCCTCCATTTTCTTCAACACTTCTTCTGCCTTAACACCAAACAAAGTATCATGCTGTAATGGAGCATCCAATAATTTTGCTTTAACATGATCAGGCAGAGTCTGTTCCTTTAACCAAGCATGCCTTCTAATGACAGAACCTGTTACAGCGGCCCTGCAAGAGGCCTCCAGTGAATCATAACCACATTGCAAAGTATGTTTTCCCACTTGTTCAGCTGCATGCAATAAATCCTGCAATTCCTTGTTCTCAGAGCATTCAGAATTTGTCAACATTTTCTGTTTTAGCAGAGATATTAAGTATTGCTGATATTTAAGCATATGAAATTGACAATTTAAAACCCTTACAGCCAAGGTAGCAGAAGTGTAAACCTTTTTCCCCCATCTGTCCAGTGCCCTAGAATCTCTATCTGAGGGGACAGAGTTTTTTGCAGTAGCAGCCTTGACCCCTTTGGGACCCTGAGAAATAGTTTCTGGGTCAGCAGCAGGGTTTTTATATAGAAATTTATGAGAATCTGGAACCCTGTAGTATCTGTCTGGCTTAACAGGTGCAGGAGGTAAAGAGTCGGGAGACAGGCCAGACTCTGAATATACATCATCTACAATATCTAGAACAGGTGGAATAGCAAGAGTTCTGTGCTGAGGTAGTAAAAGAAAGTTTCTGAGCCTTTTCTTAGAATCTGAATAATCTTGGCTCTCCCAGTGGAAATGCTCCCTCATGGTATGCAGGGTTTCCCCAAATGAGTAATCCTTAGGAGGAGAAGCTGAAGGAATAGATTCTTCAGCATCAGAATCCTCATAGGGAGGAATAGAGTATCCCTGTTCTGAAGAGGAGTCAGAGGAAATGGAAACCTGATCAGAGGAATCATATTCAGTATCTTGCCTAGGCCTCTTATCAGGAGGGGGATGGAAACCCCTGATCAAAGTAATTAGGTCTTTGGCCATTTTGAGCATCTGTTTCTTAGGCATAGACGTCTGTGCTGGAGAATGCTGTACTTGTTTCCTTGTCTTTAAAACTGTTTTAGTCTTTGTCTTAGATGCTGAAGTTGGCTTGATATAAAGCTGTGTAGGTCTGAAAACACCCTCAGAAGCCGATGCCTGCTCAGCGGCTCTGGACCCATCTGAGGGATTAGTTTCCAAAGGACCAATACCTTGAGTATCCAGAGGCCTAGTTGTCTCCACGTGGGAGTCGGAGGCGGCCTGTGGCTCTGAGGTAGCGGGTGTCAGGGGCTGCGAAAGCGCCTCACTGAGAACCGGCGAACCGGCGACTGGCCTAGAAGAGGCTTTGTCGTCGGTTTTGGACCTCGGATGCCTGTCCTTTTCTTTTTCCTTGCGCTTTTTATGAACTCCGGTCGTCGGTTGTTCCGACGGCATTATGTAGTTAAACCTTCGGCCAAAGTAATGAAATGCAAAATCGTACCGACGCTTAACAGTGCGTTGGTTAAATCTAGCACAAAACCTACAACAGGCAACGTCGTGGTCAGAGCCTAGGCAAGGAATACAGTAAGAATGAAAATCCTTATGAGGTATTTGCTTCCCACAAGAAATACAATTGTTAACTTTTTCTGACATCGGTCTGGAGCAAGAAAAAAGTTTCTCCAACGGGGTACTTAGCTTTATAGAAGACTTCGGATCTGAAATTCAATTTCGAAAATCTCAAAAGTCGGTCGACCGGCACTTGCGAACTGCTTTTGCTTCGGGCACCGAGTGGCAAGAAAGAAAGAAAATGGCGTCAGCTGCATCTTTTATACCCCTGGCGCACTGACGTCAGGGAAGAGGCGACAGCAACCGACGCCGGACCAGGACTTTGGAATTCAGGCCGACTGCGGGTAGCCTGCCAGCAGGATAACCCAAGTGTAATGACTGCAACAGTGAAACACGATGAACATCATCATGTTTTTCTCTGAAGGCAGGGATGCAGCAAAATCATCCAAACTATGCTCACACTGTAAAATGAATTTCCACATATAGCCTCGATAATTTTACATTCTATAGGCTAGATTACTAGGAAGAAATAAGAAGTTATGTACTCCCCATAACTTCCATCTGAGTTGTTCATCTTGCCTTCATTCTTACTGATGGGCTGATTTGGGCAAATGCAAAAGCTCAAGGTCTTCAACCAGCTCGTGACCTACTCCCTAGCCCACAGTGCACAGGTGCTTCCCTCAGATCTTGTTTGCTGCCAATAAAGGTGTAAGCTAACTCCTAATATACCAATAGCATAGAAAAACACTAGCTAAAGGTCAAATACAGTCATAACATGCCTCCATTCTCAGTCCTCAAGAAGCCTGGTGGGCGTTGGAAGGTGGGACGTAGGAATGAAGGTCAGACGAACAACTCACATGGAACATTATGGTGAGTAC
This sequence comes from Protopterus annectens, assembly GCF_019279795.1. Classification (NCBI taxonomy): domain Eukaryota; kingdom Metazoa; phylum Chordata; order Ceratodontiformes; family Protopteridae; genus Protopterus; species Protopterus annectens. The sequence continues at coordinate 1,979,601,629 of NC_056729.1, read as the reverse complement.
ATAACTTTTTTATGTGAAGTTGTCTTATCTCGCCTTTATTCTTACTGATGGGTTAGCATCCCAAGCACCATCTTTCGGGTGGTTCACGGGAGTATATTCGTCAGGATAGTGGAACCAAAGGAAGCCCTGTCCCTGGAGGCCCTATCCACTTTATAATGAGTGATAAAGGTATGAAGCCTTGACAAAGCAGCTGCTGCATAAATTGTATCTATCGGTAATTTAGCAGAAAAGGCTGATGAAGTGGATACAGCTCTAGTTGAGTGGGCCTTTATCTTGTCTTCTAATGGTGAATTCACTGAACTGTAAGTAAAGGAAATACAGTCTGATAACCATTTTTAACAACAGGAGCACCCTTCTTGGAGTCTGAGAAGGAAACAAAGAGTTGATCCATTTTCCTGAAATCCTTGGTCCTGTCCAAATAGAAGCATAGCTGTCTGTGAACGTCAAGCTTGTGCAGCATATACTCTGCCTTACTGCCATACTAGAGGAAGAATACCGGCAATTCTATAGACTGACTGAGATTTGTTTTTGAGCATACCTTCAGTAAAAATGAGGGATTTGTCCGGAGAGACACTCTATCGTTATGAAATATCATGTAAGGGGGTTTTATGGACAAGGCCTGTAACTTTGAAACCCTCCGAGCAGAAGTAATAGCTACTAGAAAGATGGCTTTCCATGTAATATACTTTAGGTCACATGAAGAGGTTGGTTCAAAGGGTGGTAGAATTATTCGTGACAGAACAAAATTTAGATTCCACGGAGAAAAAGATTTGATGGGTGGTCTTAAATGTACAGTGCTTTTGAGAAATGCCTTTGAGAGTCTATGAGACATGATATTAGATCCTTCCTCACCAAATTGAAAGTTGGAGATTGCAGCCAAGTGAACTCGAATAGTTGCGGGAGCTGCTCCCTCATTGAATAGTTTTGATAAAATTCCAAAATAGAAGCTATTGGAGCTAAATAAGGATTAATATGATTTTGTAATGCCCACATTGAAAATCTTTTCCATTTGCTGAGATATAGCTTTCTAGTGGACGATTTGTGACAGTATGTCAATATATACTGTGCTGCAGCTGAAAGATTTTGTAACCTGGCTATGTTTGGATTTGGAGCAGCCAAGCTGTCAATTTGAGGGACCAAAGGGACAGGTAAAGAGCCCCTGATGAGTGAATCAGGAGGTCTAGAAATGGGTCCAGGATCCAAGGTTCTTCCACTAGAGGAGGCCGAAGAAAGGGGAATCAAATCTGGCAAGGCCAAATAGGGGGCTATCAGAATTATGGTCCTTCCCAGAGCACTGGATTTCTGTAAAACTTTGGGTATCAGAGGTAATGGTGGAAAAGCATAAAGGAGACCGGGAGGCCAATCGTGTACAAGTGATCCCTTGAGGCTTCCCCCAGTGGTTAGGGCAAAGTAGCTGCTGCATTTCATGTTTGTGGGTGTGGCAAAGAGATCGCAGCAAGGCTGACCCCACATGCGGAATATATGTCTTCAGCCACGTCTTTCTTTAGGGACCACTCATGAGGCAATAGAATTGCCCTGCTCAGCTTGTCTGCTATCACAATGGTCTTCCACAGGATGTGCGTTCCTATCAGAAAGCGCTGGGTGGAGTTCGCCCATTGCCATACTCTCAAGACTTCTCAACACAGGGAGTAAGATTTGGTTCCTCCTTGTTTATGTACCAGACTACTGACGTTGTCTGTCTGGATTGCAAAGGTCCCCAGAGGAAGAGAGTCTTGAAAGGACTGCAACGTTAGCAGTACCGCTCTCATCTCTAGGACATTGATATGCAAGTGAGCCTGGTATTCTTTCCATGTGCCTTGGGCTGTTATTCCCTGATAATGCCCCCCCCCCACCTGATCAAGGAAGCGTCCGTGGTCACTATGGCAATTGGATTGGGTAGAAAAAGGGACGTCCTATTGTTACACAATGTGATGTCAGCCACCACTGAAGGTCCTTCTTGCATGAATTTGTGATTATAATCTGATGCGAAATTGGGGGTTCCTGAAAGAACCACTGCGTGAAAAGAAGCCACTGTAGTATCCGCATATGCATCCGACCCAGTGGAATGGCAATGATTGCTGCTGCCATTGTACCCAGCAATTTGAGAACCATGGAAGCTGGGGCTTTTTCTTTCGATAGAAGGGCTAGAACCTGTTACCAGAGAGCACAAACTCTTTCTGACGGAAGTTTTAAGGTCATTGTGGTGGTGTCCAGATCTGCTCCTATAAAAACAGTATGTTGCAATGACAATAAGGCAGACTTCTAAATTTATGGTAATCCCCAACTGATAGCATAGATTCATAGTAGTGTCCCTTGCTTGAATGAGCTGATGCCTGGTGGTGGTGGTCAGGAACCAGTCATCTAAGTATGGAAACATCTGGAATCACAAACACCTTAGGTGAGCCATGACTACTGCCATACATTTGGTGAACACTCTGGGGGCTGTTGTGAGACCAAAAGGCAGTGCTCAAAATTGGTACTGACTGGCCCCCAGCTGAAAGCACAGGTGATCTCTGGATGGTCTGTCCATTTTTATGTGGTAGTATGCATCCTGGAGATCTATCGAGCACATCCAATTGACTTTTTCTAGAAAAGGAAGTATTGACTGCAGTGCAACCATCTGGAACTTTGCCTTCTTCACAGATTTGTTTAATCTGCTGAGATCCAAACTCGGCCTCCAGTCCCCTGTTTTCTTTGGAACTAAAAAGAACCTTGAGTAAATTCCGGATCCTATCTGGTTAGCAGGGACCGGCTGGATGACTCTTTTTTTGTAGCAACCTTTGAATTTCTATAGTTGCTTGTTCCCTGTGACTGAGTGGAATGTCTGGGATTTTTCTTATTGAGGGAGGTAGTGTAAAAAAGGGAATAGAGTAACCTCTGGATATGATGCTTTGTACCCAGCTGTCTTTTGTTATTTTTAGCCAGGCGTCTGGGTACAAGGATAAGCGTCCCCGTCTGCCTCCAGAGATGGACAGGTGGGCCTTCACTCAGGAGTGCTGATAGGGCTTCCCAAAGAACTGATCTTTGTCATGCTGGTTCTCTTGGCCCCCTCTGCCACATGGGTGGTGTCTTCCATTATTGCCCCCTCCTCTGCCTCTGGAGGGGGGTTCACCACATGTGTCTTGAAAGGCTCCTTGAGTTTTACAGAACCACATCTTTGCTCCTTTCTGCCCTTTGGGGTAAGGTTTGATGGGTGTGGAAAAATGGACTCCGACCGACGGCAGACAGAGTCTTTCCGTCTTGTTCACACTTGGTAAGCATTTATTTCACTCTGGGTCCAAAAAGGAATGAGCCATCAAAAGGGGTGTTGATAAAGGATGACTTAAAGGGCTCAGCAAAAGAACATAAGCGCATCCAGGAATGTCTCCTAAGAGCAATTCTTGTATCCACTGCTCTGTTCGCTCCATCAACTGGGTACGAAAGCAGACACATGGATTAGTTTGTTAGGGAACTGAGGGTGGAGAGCTGTGAGGATAGTTTATAGGAGACCCCCGCAACTACTGAACCCTGTACAGTATCTCTTATCTCTTTTAGGAGATCTCTTTGCAATCTAGTGAAATGCGTAAGATAATTCAGCGACCTAAGAGCAAAAGTCGCTGAAGTAAACATGTGCTTTCCATATCTGTTCATGACTCTCAAATCTGTATTTGGTGGGTGGACCAACGTTTTGGATAAGTCCTTCTTGGTGGCCGCCACCATCACCATGGCATCAACAAGGACTCCCTTGTTGAGAAAGCCTTGTCCTGTGGTGAGGTAATAAACTTATTAGGCCTCCTAGGGTCAGGTTTCACTGTATTTGGAGACTCCCACGCCTTTTGACAAACTAAGTCCATGAGTTCGTCGAAAGGCGGAGAGACCCAAGAGGCAGAGGGCCGAGACCCAAAAGCCTTCAGGTAGACTGACTCGTCATCAGTAGGTTTGATGGGCTGCCAATCACCCCTCTATTTGAGGATCTCTAAGACATCTGAGAAGGAGATATCTTCTGAGGGTGACCAGGAGGAACCTTCTGAATCATCCAAGTCAGTGTCTGAAGTGATGGATTCCTGAGGGGAGTCCTAGGAACCTCCTCAGTGTGAGCTTTTACTGAGGTCTCGAAAGAGCAGGGCTTGCCCAATCGGGCGTCCTGAGGCTATGGGTCTCTAAGCTTCTGTAGAATCTGTGATGCCGAAGTAGACACTGGTTCTTTAGGGGAAGAAGCTACTGGTCCTGATGAAGTGGTTGCCAGTGGAGACAATACTCTCCTCATGGCATCGAAGGCCCCACGGCCCGATGTGAAGGATCCCCTGAATCCGAAGAAACAGTGGATTCCCTCAGCACCAAGACTGTGGGTTCCGAGCCAGAGGTAGGCACCGAACTCATCTGCTCCGAAGCCTCAAGAGGTAAAGTCAGGCCCGAAAAATTGGTTCAACTATCCTCCCCGGACTTGACCACTGAGTGTCGGCCCCTAGACTCCTCGGTCTGCACCGAAGTAATCTCACAAGTCGGAACCGAAAGTCCTGGAGCAGGTCTCGGCACCGATGGCTCCACTATCATCAGTTCTGAGCATTCCGGCTCTGAAAACTTGAGTCAGATCGGAGGAGGAACAGATGTAGTGGGAGGAGGGTTGGTTGGTTCTGAAGCCTGAAGGGTCAGTCCTGACAAAAGTTTGGCTAACGCTGGTGTCTGCAGCAGCTTCTGCACCACACGCTCCACATCAATGTCAGATAAGCTTCTTGAAAACCGAGATGATGGGTCCGAAGAAGCTATCGATTTCAGAATTGGAGACTTCAAAATGGGAGCAACCGGTTCCAGTACCGGGGACCGGCTCCTCATTGAGACAACCGTCGGCTCCGAGGTCAGTGGTGCCGAGGTTGAAGGCTTGTCTGATTTCGATTTACTAGATGAGGGAGATCTTTCTGGCTCCGAGGACCCAGTAGTCGGAAGATCTCTTTGAAGATTTTGAATGACCGGGTTGACCTTGATCCAGTGAGTCTTGAAAGGAAGACTTAATCAAACCCCTAACAATGAGCTTGTTCTTCCATTCTTGTAAGATCAGGGAACTAAAGGAGTGGCAGATGGAACATGTCTCCTATAAATGTAATGCACCTAAACAATACACACAATCCATGTGCCCATCAGTAATGGACATTTTCTGTCCACATTTAGGGCATTTCTTGAACCCTGAAGGCTTGTACTGTTTAGCTTCCCTGTCTTTGTCTTGAGACATCTTGAAGAAAAAACAACAACAACAATATTTTTCACATCCAAACACAAGAAAAAACGCTCTCTAATTGAAACGAGCTTAAACCAAAAGGAGTAGCCTTCTAACTTAAACAGGCTATCTGAAAAGAAGGATATAAAAATTGTAACACACACACTAACTATTTATCTAAACTATTTATATAAATGTTCACAAGCGGTTTTATATATATACATATATATATATATATATATATATATATATATATATATATCTATATATATATATATATATATATATATATAGGTTTACCATCATTTAATCGAAGTGGACTCGGTCGACTCTACTTCATGCGAAACCCGAACATCGAACATTGGCAATGTCGAACTCCGATACTGCCGAAGTACAAATCTCCCTATCTTGACCCATGGTAAAGCTCCCTAGGTCGCATTTATGTATTTCGCAATTCAGTTACATTGTGTTGAGGATGTCGATCGATGATATGATCATTCGACCGAGTCCTCTTCGAGTGAATGATAGTAAACCATATATATATATATATATATATATATATATATATATATAAACACACCACACTAATTTAAAGCAGTAGTTATAACTAACTATTAAGGGAAAAGGGAGATTAACAAGGCCTACAAACGGCCACAAAAAGGCAGAAGAAAATAAGTACTAGCAACAACGCAAAGTGCAACAACAAGTTATCTAAGTCTATACTATCCTAAGAAATATATGTACAGCTAAATATAAGAAGTTCAAAGGTAAATATGAAGAAAGAATTAAAAAATTCACTGGCCAGAGTTAGTGAATCGCCCAATCTGCCAAGCGGCAAACAAGATCTGAGGGAAGCACCAGTGCATCACGGGATAGGGAGTAGGTGACAAGCTGGTTGAAGACCTCGAGCTTTTGCATTTGGTCGAGTCAGAGCCGAGAAATGGCTCCGAACCCATTAGTAAGAATGAAGGTGAGATAGGACAACTTCACATTATCTTTTTGCCCTGAAAATCTGACCATTTTCCCTCTTTACTGGGGGCGTTGGATTAGATGTTACTATTGTCTTTTTACTTGAAGAGCTTTGAACACATTTCAAACTTTTTTTGTGATAATAGTATAGTTTGGCAGACTTTTATTACTAGAAACATTTAAGTGCTTATTATGATACATTATTCATTACTGTCAGTTTATTATTCTGTCTGGTGTTTTCTCCCTTACGTTGATGGACCTTATCACAAGTACCCCCTCCATCAATCTGCTGGGTCAGCAGTTAAATGAGAAAACAGATCTGTCATATCCAAGGAGACCTTATATTTTCATTGAGCCTTTTACGGACTGCTGGAATAGAAACTGGTGTCCTGCAGGCAGCTTTGGGGATAGCCACAGAACTGGGCATCCTGTACTCTATAAGGTCATATACCCTGCCTAGTTCTGGGTTAGTTCCCAACTGCTCCCAAGCAAAAACATCAGTAAATCTATCAAGCAATTGAGGAAAGGTGAACAGTTCTTTGGAATTAAGTTCAGTTTTACCTTCTGAAGAATCAGTGACTGGACATAGTATGAAGTAGGAAATCGCCATTGCCTTAATCAGATTTCCTCATCAGTCACGGAAACAATAGAAAGATCTCTAGTCAAATTAGCACTACAGCCATGTATGGGAATACAACAACCAGAATTAGCTATCTGCAAAACACTCTTAACCAAGGAAACCACATCAGCCTTAGAAACAACTATAATCTGATTATCATCTGTATGATAAAGCTTCAGTTTCTTTTTCTTGTAAACTTCAGTACTAGACAAATATCTGGGGACAGAGTATTATGCCTGGCAGGGGGTCTCTTACTCTGGACTATTTCTGCACCTAAAGAGTTTGGTTCTCCCATACCTGTGCCAGGTACTGGAATAGCCCTAAAGGATGAATCTAACCACTACAGTGGCCAGCAAAACTACAGTAGAGGGAGATGTGGCAAAAGGTAAGTAGTTTATGGACTTACCAGTGGCCATGACAGAATTAATAACTGCAAGCTGAGTCATATTTTTATTTTGTTTTTTTTCTTTTTAGTGTAACTGGATTTGATGGAGGGGTACCAATGTTATGGTCCTAAGTTAGGGGTGAAAACACCAGCCAGAATAATAAATTGACAGTAATGAATAATGTATTATAATAAACACTTAAAACATAATAAAAGTCAGTCAAACTATGCTATTATCACAAAAAAAAAAAAAACGGTTTGAAATGTGTTCAAAGCTCTTCTACAATTAATAGAAGTTAAAAAAATTCCAGCACACAAAGTCCAAACACCAAAGCAAGCAATGTGCCTAATCAGTACTAAAAATTAGTTCCATACACTGTAATTACATTAAACTGCAATCAAATATGTTTAATAGCAATTTAAACTATATTTTCTTGTCAGAGAGAATAAAACCTCCACAGTATATTCAAATAACTTCATTAGCACTAAAATCGCAATCTGGTGTTAAAAAATCACTGAGAAAAGTCATCCATATTTAGTAATATCTAAATACTGAAAAATCCACATTCTGCAACATTTTCTTGACAAAAATTAAAATAAAGCAGAGTTACAACAGTAAAGATAGGCACGATTAATTTGTGGTTCAGACTGCACTAGACAGCCCTTAGTATCTAATTGCACACATATACACTGCACTTCTGAGAGAAATACTAAAAATTTCCACAGAGACAGTAAAAATCAAACATTTGTCAAAGACCAAATCCAAAAAAAACATTGCTACAAGCACACATTCCCACAGGAATTATAGTAAACACTGACAGAAATAAAATATTAAAATAAATATCTTTAAATAAACATAAAAATACAAAGAGAATAATAAATCTGATAAAATATGAGGGAGGGTGTCCCCAAATGGGGCTTATCTGAGTAGTAAGCTGGAAAAATCAGCACTGGATCCTATGAGGTCAGGTCTTAAAAAAGACTGAACACTCACTTCCAGTAACTGCTGAAGGCTTCCCTCTCAGGATATGCTCAGCCAATCAGCTGTCACTGGAAGAGAGAAGGAAGAGAGTGTGAGCTTTTGAAAGCTAATCAATACAGTTCTTTGACAGATAACCCAAAATGCCACTGAGGCAGTGGGAATTATGAACATCTGCATATATTTGTTCCACTGCCTAAAACTTAAATCTGCATGTACTATCAATCTGTGCAGTATACAAATCTTGAGTATTATTCATAACAACACTCTGAATGTCTCTGATAACCTTCACAAATATGTTATTTAAATGTCCACATTGTTTTAATTATTTAAAATGTATCTATGAGGCAGGATGCAACTCTGATGACAAAAAATAAGCTGCAGCTCATAGAGTCATTACATACATAAACCTAATAAGATGCAAATATGTAAACTTGCATAGAAAACTGACACAAGCTGCAAAAATGGCAGGGAATAATAATCTTTCTGATTTCAACACCTCTCAAGAAACTAATCAGCAAGTCTACTGTTTCAAACAGGCCAATTTTTAAACGACTGCAGGCCTGTATGTGATAGAAAAGGTAAGGGATCTGAAATTTCAAAACCAGTTTAAGGTATCTGAAAAACAGTAAACTTCCAATATCAGAAATCTCTTGATTATGCAATGTACTGCAAGTGCTATAAGAATAAACAACGTCTGAAGTTTAGCTGTATAAATGAAATGCATGCACCTCAAAAGTAATTTCAATACCTTATTTTCCATTTCATCTCTAATGTCTGTTTAATCTATATAATGGTAATGGCTACTACAGTAACCTTGTTCATCATGATATAGCCTTCCTATGCCCTGGTGCCATTGTAGTTCATTAGTAAAACTCTTTTGGTGGCAATTAAAAAAAAATCTACTTGTCACATGGTTGATCTGTTTTGTGCATATAACCTTTTTCACTATTTTATGTTTAAGCATAACCCTTCTACTTTATATCATATTTATGTATGTGACCTGCAGCTATATAACTTACCAATGTAGTTTTTAGAAACAGCAGCTTCTTTTATTTCAATATGAACAGAACCTCTTGGAATCTGTACTACTTCCATATAACCTAGAACACAAACAAATAAGAACACCATCAAGTTAAAACCATTTCTTCTGCTAATACCATGTACATTAGCTGGAAGTACTTTTTAAACCAAGTCAATCAGATTCATGACATATCTAGACATGTTTAGTGAAGAGGGTTAAGACTATGAACTTCTAATTAGCTTTATTTTGTAACATTTGGTTTGATTCACTTAGTCTTCATTTACCTGTTGTGTAACTTGAGCAAGTCATTTAACATGACTATGTTCTTATGTCAACCCTGAAAAGTATTTTTTAGTAAGTTTGCCTGGTTAAATAAATAAAAAAAACTGTGTTAATATGAAAATAAAGTATATGCAGACTGCACTTTTCAGAGTTTCTATCAGGAAACTTCGAAAGGCAAGGTAAATACTAGTGACTGGTGAATGTCAAAACCAAAAAAGTGGACTAATAAGGATTACAAGTTTTCAAACCTGTAACTGGCTAACATTTAATTATTTCTTAAAAATTTTATTTGTACTCTATGATTTTGTGCCTTCCTGTAGGCTAACTCTCTAATTTTCATCAAGAGTGCTATTATTGATATATGGATAACTAGGGGGGATTCATAGACTTTTAGTACATTACACAGTGCAAATTAATATAGGCAGCAGAAAAGCACAGGACATGTCAAATGGGTGATTTCAAAAGACAGTAAGGTTACACAGGGGGCAAAAGAGTACAGTATGGAGCATATGCTAATTACAGCATAATAACATAGAAATGAAGAACACCATTCAAATAAACCCCACAACATATGTAAATGACAACATCCAAAATGAAGCAGTGATTCAGAAACATATAAAATATGCATGCTTCAGTATGGCAAATTTCCATTGTTTGCTCAAAAAGTCAGTTTATGTTTAAGGAGTGACGCTCGGATTAACTCAACAGAAAGTGTTATTGGCTTCCATCAGATCCAGTGCCTGCAATGTTGTGTATCATTACCATCTAAACCAATGGAGGAGGTAGAGACACTGCCTGTCACACCACCAATTCACTGAGCTGTACATTGTGACCATCTCTGAAATGGACAGGAAGACTGTGATGGACCTTGTCAATCTGTGCCTGCCACAAGTTGAATCAAGGTGATATATGATACAGACAAAAGTTACACACTTACCATAAAGTTAGATTTATATTTTCTTCCATCTGGCTCAAAATGTGGGTTATCAGATCTCACCATGACACTTTTTTCAAGCTCTTGGATCTGGGGCTCAGGCTTCTCCTCTACCCATAACTGCCTCTTGTCCCTATGATACTTTATATTGAGTTTGCCCTTTTGTATCTAATACCTTACTTAAAATGCACAAAAAAATGTTAACATCATACCAATAAAAAGAAAGGAGAGAAGTCATTTCAAGGCTGAATATATGACAAGGCCATGGACAAGTCCAATCAATCAGTCTAGAGCCAATGGTGACAGTTTAGGTAAGGGGGGGTGGAGGGAGGGAGGTTGAGCTTGACAGAAGAAGACAACATGACTCTAGTGTTATGCTAAGTACATAACTTTCATATCCAATGTTTTTCTTTCCTTCCGATTCAACATGTGGGACAGATTTCCCAGCCACTAGAACTCCAGGGAGATCTCGTGGAAGGATATTCCAAATAATGGTGGAGCCAAAGGATGAGCAGGACTTAGAATGCATGTTGAGTTTATAGTGAGATAGTAATGTATGAACAATAGACAAAGTAGCTCCAGCACAAATCTCATCTATGGGAACACTAGCAAAATAAGGAGTGGATGCTGCCACTGCTTTAACTGAATGATCTGTGGGTTTTCTTGTAAGAACTAATTCCTTTCCCATGTAGATAAAGGTAATGCAATCAGACAACCACCTGAAGCGACTTAAAAGCTGCCTTGTCCCAGCTTAGCCTTTGAGAAGGAAAAAAAAAGCTGATCTGTTTTCCTGAGTCCTTAAGTATGATATAGATAAAATCTCACTTGGCAGTGAACATCCATTAGGTGCAAAATGTTTTCATCTTTGTTAGAAAAGTTCAGAAAGAAAAATGGTATGCTAACTGGCAGATTAAATGAAGCCTCCAAAGCCACTTTGGAAAGAAAATTTGGGTTAGTCTAAAGTAACCACCTATCCTTGTGAAAAAAATAAGTAAGAAGGTTTGCGAGATACGGCTTGAATTTCTGGAAAATCTCCTACCAAAAATGACAGCCACTAGGAAAACAGTTTTCCAAGACAGATACTTTTGATTTGCTGATTCTGCTGTTTCAAAAGGTGGTCTATTTACAGCCTGAAGCATTACAGTAGTACCCCATGCAGGGACTGGATCTCTGATAGTGGGACTGAGAAAGTGTTCCTTTTAAGAAAGTCTTACAGAGTTTCAAAGTTTGGGATGAAACTAAGCACAGATAAAACGGTGGTAAAATCAGAAAATTGGGGAAATCAGAAGAAGCTGAGAATAGAGACAGAAGGAAAGATAGTGGAACAGGTAAACAGCTTCAAGTATCTGGGAGGGGTGGTTGAGGAGAAGGGTAGTCTGAATGAAGAGGTCAAAGCTAGACTCAGAGGGGTTGCAGCCAATTGACATAGAGTATCGGGTGTAGTCTATGACAAGAATGTCAAAGAAGCTGAAAGGTAAGATGTACAAGACAGTGGTGTGACCAGTACTACAAAGGCAGAACAGTTGATGAAGCTACAGGTGATGGAAATGAAGTGACTGAGAAAGGTGGCAGGATGCACACTGTGGGAAAAATGAAGAAATGAGAACATAAGCGCAGAAGCCAAAGTAGTTCCAATTGCAGAAAAGATCAAAGAGAACAGATTATGGTGGTTTGGGCACATGTGTAGACAATCAGAAGACAATCTGGTGAGGAAGATTTGGGACAGACAGGAAGAAAGTAAGAGGAAGCGAGGACGTCCAGCAAAGAGATGGATGGACTGTGTGAAAGATCTGTGACAGTCAAGCATGAGTGTTAAAGAAGGCAGGAGTGTGGCACTGAAATGAGAGTTGGCAACAGGTAACACGAAACACCGACCCCATGTAGAAAAAATGGGAAAAAGGGGGCTGATGATGATGATTACAAAGTTTCCAAAATGCAATAGGAGTCTGATTTTCCCAAACATGAAAACTGGATTTAGTTGCCAGTTAAACCTTAATTGTTGAGAAACTGTCACCTTCCTGGAATATTCTCACTAGAAAATCCAAAACAGACGGGAGAGATAGTCAGAAAGGATATAAATCTTTGGAAGAAGCCCAAACAGGAAATCTTTTGCATTTACTTCTGTAAACCTTTCTTCTGTTAGGTTTCTGGGATGATGATAATATGTGAATAATTGAAGTGGAAAATCTGGCATCCCTGGCCAAAAATGGGACTGAAGGCACCATGCAGTTAACTTCTGTGTCTTCAGATCTCAGTGAGGTTGGCAGGATAGGTGAGAAAAAAGGTCTGGAAGAGGACCTAGCACCCATGGAGGCAAAAGAAAGGGAAACAAAACTGGTCAGGCAAGAAGGTACAAGGAGAATTAATGTTTGTTGACTTTCTAAAGAAATTTGTTTATTAGGGAAAATGAGGGAAAGCATGCAGGAGACCTATGAGCCAACTGTGGACTAAACTGCTGTACTTGGTGTACATATGGGAAATTAAAAGGTTGCAGCATGACTAACTCCAGCAACTGAAAATCATAGTCATCAATGACTGACTGAAGAACTACTTGTAAACCAGATAGAAAAGATCTGCTCAATTTGTCCTCAAAGACATTGTAACTCCCTGAGATGTGTGTTGTCACTAGAAAGTGTTGAGAAGGAGGAAACTCCCAGATATGCTCAGAATTAGTTCAAAATGATGTGAAGATTACTGATCCTACAGACATTGCCAACATACTGGCTGACAGGTTCAGTGCAAACTTCTCCCTCCCCTCCCCCCCAAAAGGAGAGATATCTATACCAAGCAATTGCAGCCCCCCAAACATCTCCAATGCCCAAGTGAGAACTGCTCTCTCCAAAGCAAAAAACACAGCATCCATGGGACCTGATGGTGTTCCCGGCTGTGTGCTCCACGAACTCAATGAGGAATTAAACCCACAGCTAGGACAGCTGTTTAATCATAGTCTTACCTCTGGATACGCACCAGGAGTGGCGCACTGCAACTGTGGTCCCACTTCACAAAGGCGGTGCCTCCACAGACCCTGGAAATTACCGCCCATTAGCTTGACAAGCCTTATCTGCAAAGCCATGGAGAGGATCATAATGGACCTCATAAATAAAGACATAGGGAATTTGCAGACTTTGGATCCATCCCAGTTTGGCTTTGTCAAAGGCAGATCATGCCTTCTAAACTTGGTTGACTTTTTCAAACAGTCACCAAAGCCATTGATGAGGGAAAGGCAGTCCATACAGCCTACCTCGATCTGGCGAAGGCCTTCGATACAATACCCCACTCGGGTATCATTGAAAAACTCATCAGCTTAAATGTTAACCCATACATCACAAGATGGGTTGCAAACTGGCTGAGTGACAGAACCCACAGGGTCAGAGTTGCTGGCGCCATGTCAGACTCAAAGCCTGTCACAAGTGGTGTACCACAGGGCTCAGTCCTGGGCCCACTCTTGTTTGGCATCTACTTTTCTGAAGTACAAGCAAACACAGGAGGGTTATGGCTGACAAAGTTTTCAGATGACTGCAAACTGGGCGCCATAGTAGAAAACACATCTGACACAGATATGGGAGGGTGGCCTAATGGTTAAGGTGTTTGCCTTAGAAACACATGGTGCAGGGTTTGAGTCTCACAAGGGATAATTGGCTAGGCTTAAAATGGCTCACAAGGGCAGTTAGCTTAGTACTAATCTATGAACCTATGAACCTATATCCTTCAGAAGGGTCTCACAGAAACGGATAACTGGTGCCAGAGCCATGGCCTAAAGTTAAATGCCAAAAAATGCATAGTCATACCCTTCGGGAAAAACAAGGTTACCCCTAGCTACCAAATAGGTGGCAATCCACTGAGCACAGAAGAAGTTATCAGAGACCTGGGGACCCAGGTTGATAGTAGTCTGTCATTCGACACCCATGTAGCTAAAGTAGTTAGGAAGACCTTCTACATTGCCCACCTTATCATGAAGGGATTCTCATCTAGATCAAGGGAGGTCATAGTCTCCCTATACTCATCACTCATCAGACCAATGATTGAGTACAATGCCCCATTCTGAATGTATCTGACCCGACACTTGCAGCAGCTGGAGAGGCCACAAAAGTTCCTCACCAAAAGGATAAAGGGTCTCAAACATCTGTCCTATGCTGCCCGACTGAAAGAACTCCAGCTCTATTCAGTCGCCACGCTTGCTCAGAGGTGACCTTTGCCTAACATACAAGGCCATGTCAAACCCAGATTTGATGAATATGCTGCACCTCAAAAAATCTAGATCTGTCAGAGCCACAAGGGCTGGAGACTTAAACCTCGACACGGCTATTAATAGGACATGCTGGAGGGATAGATTCATCACCCAAAGACTCCCTATGCTGTGGAATAAAATCCCGGTATATGTGAGGCAGAGCACCTCGCTGGCCTTGTTCAAGAGAAATCTTGACCAATGGATGGGAGATCGCAGATATACCCCAGGGATTACCTCAGTGTCACTGCTCGACAGAGGCACAGCAAAATAATGGGTATAGTTCCCCATACTAAAGGGGTGGCGTAAGCCACAAAACTATGGACTAGGCTTGTAAATGCCCTCGGGCAGATAGCCTAGTATGAACCTATGAACCTAAGACATTGCCCACTGCTACACTCCCATGGCTTCTTGACATAATGGGTATGAATGGGTTCCCCCTTGCTTACTGATGTACCAGACTATCACCATGTTGTCCATCTGGATGGAAATCACACATCTGCAGAAAGAGTCCTGAAAGGCCTGTAACACTAGGATGACTGAACTCATCTCCAAGACATTCACGTGAAAATGGGCCTTTGTGGTAGACCATGTGCCTTGGACTCTCTTCCCTTTTAAATGCCTCTAAACACATGCAACATCAGAAGGGAGGAGTCTCGGGTCATAGTGAGCATTGGGGGTGGACAGGTGAATGGGCAATCCCAAGAGATAAGAGGGGAGGTCAACCACCACAAAATGTGATGCCTGCATACTGATGACAGTCATATTGGAAAGTAAAGAGGTTGATGTAACATTACTCATTGAACTAAAAGGATCTATTGCAGCACTCTCATGCAATATCTTGCTTTTGGAACCTGTGTAATTAGTGCAGCCGTTGACCCCCATAGCTGAAGAATCAGCATTGCTGGGTGATTGAAGGAAGAGAACATCAGAAGCTTGAAGACAGATGGATAGAACTCTTGATTCTGGGAGTTTGGCTATATGGGATAGTGTGTCCAAGTGGCACCGTGTGAATTCTGTTTCTTGTGTTGGTGCCAGCTGGGTTTTCTTTAGATGTTCTGTAATCCCTATGTGGTGGTAGAACTGCAGCAAAATGTCCCTGCACCGGATCAGTAGATCTGTGATGAGAGTGGTAAGCAGCCAGCCATCTAGACAAGGGAACACACACAACTCCTGTAGCTTTAGGTATGCTGCCGCCACTGCCATGCACTTGGAGAAAACCCTAGGAGCTGTGGTGAGACCAAAGGCAGTGCTTGGAATTGGAAATGACTGGTCCCCTAGACAAAAGCAGAGAACCCTTCTGGATTGCGTCACTCTCTTTACATGGTAGCAAGCATCCTGAAGGTGTAATGAGCACATCCAGTCATCCTTTCTCAGAAGAGGTAAAACAGATGCATCCTGACCATCTGGAACTTTGTCTGTTTCACAAACAGATTTAGGTGACTGAGATTTAGAATGATTTTCAGAAAAAAAAGAATCTTGAATGGATTCTGTATCCTCGATGGTCTAATGTGACCTGCTGGATGACTCCCTTTTCTAGTTGTTTTGACACTTCTACTGCTGCTTATTCCATCTGACTATGCTGAACAATTTTAATTCTCTTTTTGTTTGTTAGGAGAAAGCAAAGGGCATAAAATAGCCTACGGTGATTACCTTTTGTGCACACGAATTTTGAGTGATGGTTAGCCAGGCACGAGGATGCAGAGATAAGAAACGCAACCCCCCCCCCCCCGACTGCATCCAAAGTGTGGCAGCTGAGAAAACATTCAGAAGCACTGGAAAGGTTTCTCAGTGAAAGGACATCAAAATCTTTGATTCTGCTATCATCCTCTGCCTTTTGGCTGATGCCCATTAAATTTATTCCACCCTCTGCCTCAGGGGGGATAGGGGCTCTGTAACCAGAAATGTCCTGAGCAAAATTCTGGGACTTATGAAACCAAAGTTTCTTTCCATCCTTCTTGTTCTAGGAAAAAGTATTTTTTGGGGTGAAAAATGTATGCCTATAGTAGACAGTCTTGCCTTCCTGGTGAGTGCTTTTTTTACCTTAGGTCCAAAAAGTGTTTACTCATCAAAGGGTGTTTTGATATAGGGCATCTTAAAGCTCTCCACAAAATTAAAGAGTATCCAGGTATGCCAACAGATCGCAATGCAGGTGCTTGCCAACAGGGAGTTGGAAAGTTCCTTACATAAATCCTCTGGAGACAAGGTATATGAGAAAAGTAGTTCAGCGAGTGAATGGCAAATGTCACTGAAGCATAAGTCTGTTTTCCAAATCTGTCCAATGCTCTGGACTCCCTGTTAGGGGGATAGATAGAAGTGCTCTACTCAGAAAACACCTTCTTAGTGGCTGTCACTACTTCCATAGCATCTACTGGGGGACACTTGCTCCAATGTGACTTGTTTCTAGAAGACACAAGGATTTTATCAGTTTACACAAGATTGGCTTCACCATGTCAGTCTCCTTCCAAGCCCGCAGTGAGAGCAAATCAATGAGCTCATCACCAGGCCGGGCCACCTTGGTAGTAGATGAGCCAGCCACAAAAACCTCATGGAATACTGACTCCTCACGAAAGGGGGCTTCAGATTACCAACACCCCCCCCCGCTTAATCAATTCAAGGATTTCTCTGAAGGGGATGTCTTCCAGAGGACCCTGAAAACCCTTCACCTTCCTTAAAGTTGCCACTTCAGTGAGTAACTCCTAGAAAGAGTCTACATGCCTCCTTTTGAAAGACTACTTCATATGACATTCTTCGGGGGGGGGGTCCAAAAAAGTTTGGAATCAGAATGGGAATTCACCAAGTGAGGACCTGTGAGGTGAAAGGAGGTTGGCTGCCCCTGATGGATAGGATATATTGACTTCTTCGAATCAGTCTCCAGCACCATGGATGAGGGTAAGGCAGTCCACACAGCCTATCTAGACCCCACGAAGGCCTTCAACACCATCCCCACTCTGGAATCACAGATAAACTTACTAAGGTGGACATAAATCCCTTCGTCATTCGATGGGTTGCCAGCTGGCTTACTGACAGAACCCATACTGTAAAAGTAGCGACTCCAAATCCAGCTCCAGACAAGTGCCAAGTGGAGTACCTCGAGGATCAGTCCTGGGACCGCTCTTGTTTGGCATCTACTTCTCTGAAGTACAGGCCAACACTAACGGACTCTGGCTAACAAAGTTTGCAGATGTCAGCAAACTGGGAGCCATTATTGAATCCCCAAATGATGTGGATATTAAACAAAATGGCCTTACAGAAACAGATGCTTGGTGCCAGAGCATGGGCTCAAGCTCAATGCCAAGAAGTGTATAGTTATCCCCTTTGGGAAAAAACATGTATCCATGAATTACCACATAGGTGGCAGTACACTAAACACCAAAAGTGTGATAAGAGACTTAGGAACACAGGTGGACATTGGTCTCACCTTCGATAATCACATCGCCACAACAGTTAGGAAATCCTTCTGTGTGGCACACCTCATCACTAAAGGCTTTTCATCCAGAAAAAGGAGGTCGTTGTCCCACTGTACTCATCCCTCATTAGACCCATCATAGAGTACAATGCACCATTTGGTATGTACCTCACAAGACATCTGCAACAACTGGTAAGGACACAGAAACACCTCACTAAAAGAATCTCAGGCCTAAAGCAAATGCCCTATGCTGACTGAATAAAAAACCTCCAGCTATACTCTGTCGCATATCATCTACTCAGAGGCGATCTCTGCTTAACATACAAGGCCATGTCAAACCCTGAGCTGTGGGACATGCTACACTTAAAGAAATCCCAATTCATCAGAGCCACACACTCCAGAGAACTAAACCTTGTCATCAAAATGAACAAAACATGCTGGAGGGATAGGTTCCTGACCCAGACACTCCCCATACCCTGGAATAGACTGCCCATACATGTCAAGCAGAGCGCCTCCTTGGCCCTCTTCAAAAGGAACCTTGACGACTGGGTAGGAGATAGGAAATTTACCCCATGGATCACGTCAGTCACACTGCTAGACAGGGGTCCAGGGAAGTAAATATTGTGGAAAGAAATTTTCAGGGAATTGTTATGGCTAGGCTTGTACAGGCCCTAGGGCCAATAGCCTAGTACCAACCTACAAACTTATGTGGTGGGAACTTCAGAATCCAAAGGCAGTTAGGATAGTGTCAAGTATGTGTGAGGAACCTCCTCTCTAGACCTGGAGAGGAGCCTTTAAAAGGTTTCAAACGCAGAAGCTATTGGTACCAAAGATGACTTTCCAGGATACAAAGACCCTAAGGAAGGAACATACCTGGTCCTGACCTGACTCACTTCTGAAGCCAACATCAGAGCTGAGCTGTCTAAGGCTGAAGCACCCATAGGCAGAGATGGTTCTGAAAATGTGAAGGTCAAACACAACCCCTGTGCCTTGGCTCCTACCTCCCCCGTCTCCAAGACCCATCACAATCCAAAACTGCCAGAGTTGAAAGGGAAAGGAAAACTGTCAGTGTTAAACTGGAAGCCACTGTCAGCTTTACCAAGGTTCTCTCATGAGTACCACTCAGAGCCACAGAAACCAGGTCTGAAGGTTGGACTGGAGAAGGAGTAACCAAAAATGAAACTAATTGGGTCAAACCAGAGAATCTGTTGTAGATGGTGCTGGGAGGAACCCCATATGAATCAGAGTCGAGAGAAATTACTTTATTATCCTATCATTATTGGCTACAGAAAGGCTTCTTGATGAAATAAAGGACCTGTATGAAGAAGCCACAGAAGGTATTCTGGGGAATCTATGTCTTTCCTGGAGTAACGGTGAGTGGAGTTGAGGACTTGCTGGCACTGGAGAGTAACTGCATGCTGGAGAAGGTATTCAGACATGAACTTGCTCCTGTCCTGGCATCAGATGCAACAGCTTAGGATTCTTTGAGGACAAGCCTGATTGGGGAGTCAGGTCAAGAGACCTTTTTCTTGGTCATTCTTTCAGTTTATCCATTTCATTCTCCCTTCTTTTATTTTTACTCTCCCCCCTCTCTCTCTCTCTTTGTATATATATATATATATATATATATATATATATATATATATATATATATACATATACATATATATATATATATATATATATATATATATATATATATATATATGGCTCCCCTTTATAATCTCGAAATACTGAAATCTCGAATTTCAGTATCTCGAAACCATAAAGGCAAACCTTCAAAATCCCAAAATACAACATCATGCACACATACACACTACACACCACACAACACATACACTATCCTACCCACACTACATACACAAACACAACAACACAAATCAATACACCTACACGACATATAAGCAGGGGGGCAAGCCCCATGCACCCCCCAATTATATATACTAACTCCAAGATCGCACAAACAGGAAAAGACGGCAAACTCACACCCAGAGATTCCACAGTCCCTCGCACACAGACAGACACATCACACATGTACAAACACCAACACATTCAACACTTACACACTCATACTTTCACCTGCCCACCCTAACCCACACGTACAACTTAGAAGAACACTCACATACATTCAAACTCCCACCCAAAACCACGCCTTGTTTGCTGTGGCATAGACTGGATTCGGGCCTGCTGGATCTAGCTTTGTTTGTGTAACTTGAGCACTAATCCAGGCATTCTCTAAAGTATTCAATTGTATTTATTACTGCTTGGTAGTAACTTGATTAAAGTGTAGCTATCATTCTAAGTCTTTTGGATTAAGCACTTGGGCTTCAGACCAGTTGTTTTACATTAGGAAGGTTTGTGGCATGCACTGTGGTGGCAGGACAGGTAGCTTTCATCCTTCTAAGTTGGGAACTGCTGATTGAAAGCCCAGTGTCTGTTATTCTTAAAGTGCATTAGTTCTGGTTTAAGCACTTGGGCTTCAGGCCAGTTATTTTACATTAAGAAGGTTTGTGGTCTGCACTCTTGTGGGAGAAGAGGCTGGACTCTGCCCTTCTGAGCTGGGAATTTCTGGTTAAAGGTTTATAGTGCCTGAATATTTGAACTGTATCTTACTGAAATTGGTACACCTTGTTTGCTGTAGCATAGACTAGATCCAGGCCTGCTGAATCTAGCTTTGTTTATATGCTTGTTGTTTGTTTGCTTGTTATTTCCTGGAACGCTAATTCCACCTAATACGCGGCTTCTCAGCTTCTGTGGATCACTAGTGATATCTGCATTGCTTACTGTACTTATTTCCTTGTTTCACTTGAAAGAAACTTACTGTTTGTCGTTTTGCATTTAAGTTACCTGTAACACATTGCACTTAAGTTACCTGGCACTTGCTCACTAAAGCAATTATATAAGTCAGCACTAAAAATTAAAAGCACTACACCCTCACTCCCCACTGGCAGTGGTTTTCAATTATTAAGGAATTCCCAATATTATTCTAGCATGTCCAAAGGTCAGTTGTCAATCTCCTCTCCGGTCCAGCTGGTGAATCTGGGAATCCTGAGGCAATGTTACAACTGCCTCATGTACACAGACAACCCTCTCCTCCTCCCAACAAATTCCAACACATGTGAGAGATGCAACCATATAGCCAAACTGGAGGCTAAGCTCTCTCAACTCAGTACTGGCATAACCAGTCAGGAGGAGAAGGAAACCACACTCACTACAATTCCAGTCTCACATAGACCTACCACGACAGCAAACCAAACACATAATCACACAAAACATACTGAGGCTCTAAATAAAGATCTGCCAAGCAGCAGAGACCTCCAAAGCAGACACCCAAGCAGCCGCTACCCCAAAACAAAACACATGCAACACATATCTCACAAAGCCAGTGTGCCAAACAGTCACAGCCCTTAAGACTAAACAACACACCTGATACACTTGTAATAGGTGACTCTATCGTCAGGCACACTGACGTCCCTCTCACCAGGCTGAACAAAGAGAGGGTCACGGTGAGCAGCCTGTCGGGCGCTAGGATCCGCCACATAACACAAGCACTCAGGTCACTCCAAGGCAAGTACAAATATGACTCAGTCATTGTCCATGCTGGTGTGAATGACCTGAGACGTACCTCCCTGGACTACATGAAAAGAGACATAAAGGAGCTCTCTGAGCATGTAGCCCAGGCCGGTATGACCCTGACCTTGAGTAGCATCTTACCCTCACCAAGAACGATGCCACAATATGAAGACAAGATGATCAATTTCAACAATTGGCTTAAGTACTGGTGTCATTCAAAGGGGATCCAATGCCTGTCAGCTTGGGATGATATGCTCGACAAGCCACGATGCTTCTCTAGGGACGGCTTGCACCTGTCACCCCTGGGCTTTTGGATATTGGCAAAGGCTCTTGCTACCCCCATAGTGCCTTTTTTAGGCAAGGCTCAAAAGACAAACACACCTCCATAGGTATCACAAGGGATACGAAACTAAGAGTAATGCTACTCAACGTCAGAAGTCTAAACCTCAAGATGCACACACTCGAAACTCTCCTTAGCATGGAGAACATCGATATCTGTGCAGTAACAGAAACCTGGTTCAGGGCTCCCGAGAGCACCCCAGCACTACCAGGTTATACCTCATACCATGCTTTTCGGCCCCAAAACTTGGACCGAACCACAAAAGGAGGGGGAGTATCGATATTCATCAAAGATACCCACACCTCCAGGTTGGTGGCAAAGCACGAAGCATCAGAGACTATCCATGTGCAACTAACAGTGGGCAAAACTGCCTTCCAGTTTATAGCCTGCTACAGACCCCCTCCCAAACCCAGGAACCACACTCGGCCTTCCTGAGAACACTGGAAAATATGAAGGTCTCTCCAAACACCATTATACTGGGCGACTTCAACTACCCAAACATAGACTGGGAGCATTACTCTAGCTCCAACACCCTAGCCCAAAGGTTCCTACAATTTATAAACTCAAATGCTATGGAACAACTTGTTACCACTCCCACAAGAGGGGAAAACATACTGGACCTGATCATCACCAACATGGGGACTCTATGCTCCAGACCAGAAGTGTATCCCTCACTGGTAAGATCAGACCATAAACTAATCTCACTGGATATTCACATCCCGACCCCACCCCCTGCCCAGAAAACCACAGTGAAAAACTTCTCTAAAGCAAATTTCACACTCCTCAAAACTGAGGTGAAATCCTTCAAAGCCCCCGGGCCTGTGGAAAATACGGCCCAGACCGCAGAATCCTTTATAAACGCATTCTATGAACACCTTCAGGAATGCATGGATCATGCGATCCCAAATAAAACCAAGACCCAATCCTCCAAAGGCAGACGTCCTGTCTGGTGGACCCCAGCCATAAACAAACTATACAATAGAAGGAGGAAGCTACTAAATGATAGAGCAAAATCCCAAAAAGGGAAGGCACATCACTGATCAGTATTAGCAAAAAACTACGGGCACACATAAAATTGTTTAAGGCCAGCTTCGAGAGAAAAATTGCACAGGACACTAAGGATAATCACAAGGCTTTCTTTAGTTATGTTAGGAACCTGGGTGGTAATTCCCAGATATGCTCAGAATTAGTCCAAAATGACAAAAAATACACCGAACCCACAGACATTGCCAACATCCTAGCTGACAGGTTCAGCGCAAACTTCTCCCCCCTCTCCCCACCAAAAGGGCAAATATCTATCCCAGCAGAGTGCTGCCCCCCTGACATCTCAGATGCTCAGGTAAGAGCCGCCCTCTCCAAAGCAAAAAACACAGCATCAATGGGACCAGATGGTGTCCCGGCTGCCCTACATAAACTCCAAGAAGAGCTAAACCCAAACATAAAACTACTGTTCAATCTCAGCCTTACTACAGGATATGTGCCCAAAGAGTGGCGTACAGCAACAGTGGTCCCTCTCCATAAAGGTGGTGCCTCAACGGATCCTGGAAACTATCGCCCCATAAGCCTGACTAGCTTGGTCTGCAAAGCTATGGAAAGGATCATCATGGACCTCATAAATAAAGATATTGGGGACCTACAAACACTGGATCCTACCCAGTTCGGCTTTGTTAAGGGCAGATCCTGCCTCTTAAACCTGGTTGATTTCTTTGAAACAGTCACCAAGGCCATTGACGAGGGAAGGTGGTCCACACAGCCTACCTGGACCTCGCAAAAGCCTTCGATACAATACCCCACTCGGGCATTATAGATAAGCTCACCAGCTTAAATATAAACCCCTATGTCACTAGATGGATTGCAAACTGGCTCAAAGACAGAACCCACATGGTTAGAATTGCTGGAGCCATGTCAGACTCCAAACCAGTTACAAGTGGTGTCCCACAAGGCTCAGTCCTGGGACCTCTCTTGTTCGGTATATATTTCTCGAGGTACAGGCCAACACGGAAGGACTGTGGCTGACCAAGTTCGCAGATGACTGCAAACTGGGCCATAATCGACTCTCCAGCCGACACAAGCATCCTCCAAAAGGGCCTCATAGAAACAGACAACTGGTGCCAGAGCCATGGCCTCAAGCTAAATGCCAAAAATGTATAGTCATCCCCTTTGGCAAAAACAAAGTGCCCACAAATTACCACATAGGTGGTAATCCATTAAGTACAGAAGAAGTAATTAGGGACCTGGGGACCCAAGTTGATAGCAATCTCTCATTTGACAACCACGTGGCCAAAGTGGTTAAAAAACATTTTATATAGCCCACCTAATCATGAAGGGATTCACATCTAGATCAGGGAGGTCATCGTGCCTCTTTACTCATCCCTCATCAGGCCCATAATTGAGTACAATGCCCCTTTTGGGATGTACCTTACCAGACACCTGCAGCAACTGGAAAGACCCCAAAAGTACCTCACCAAGAGGATCAAAGGGCTCAAACAGATGCCATATGTTGCCCGGTTAAAGAAACTCCAGCTCTACTCAGTGGAATACCGCCTGTTCAGAGGCGATCTGTGCCTGACGTATAAAGCCATGTCCAACCCGGAATTAATGGACATGCTGCACCTCTGAAAATCCAAATCCCATCGAGCCACGCGCTGAGAGACTTGAACCTCAGCATTGAAATAAATAGGACATGCTGGAGGGACAGATTCATAACCCAGAGGCTCCCTTCACTCTGGAATAAAATCCCAGTCCAGGTTAGGCAGAGTCCCTCATTGACTCTCTTCAAGAGGAATCTTGATAAGTGGATGGGAGATCGTAGGTTTACCCCGGGTATCACTTCTGTGTCACTGTTAGACAGAGGCACAGTATACTAACCTCGAAAAAGGGCATAGCAAAATAAATTTAAAATGGGTGGCGAAAGCCAAACACATTCTGGCTAGGCTTATAAATGCCCTAGGGCAGATAGCCTAGTATGAACCTATGAACCTATGAACTTACCTTAAATCACACCTAAATCCACACAAGACACTGTACACCATCCACAGAAAACACTCGACGTAACGAAGCGTAAAGCAATAACCGCGAATTTGAGATATTTGAATTCGTGATTATGCACTTTCGCTATTTTAAAAATTCACTTTTATGGTCTTGGGATACTGAAATTGAGATTTCAGTATTTCGAGATTATAAAGGGGAACTATATATATATATATATATATATATATATATATATATATATATATATATATATAGATGGATCTAAGACATTTGATCGAAAGATCAAACATCTGAATCCATAGCCACTGAACACGCTTTAATCGAAAAAGCTCTTTCATTAAAGTGTGTGAATAAAAAAAAAAAAAACTACATTAACGTTTCAGCAGGGCCCTCCTGAACCCCCCACCCCCTCCCTACTTTAATATTCTCCCTCCGAGACCGCACTACAGTGGGGAATAGGGAATTTTCCCTTATCCACACCATAGTACGGTCTCGGCAACATGCATACTTAGGGAAAGTGCTTCTTTGGTGAAAAGCACTTTCGCGTAAGCATGCTTGCCTTAAATGAATTTGAAAGTTTGATCTTTCAAACGTCCTAAATTCATATATATATATATATATATATATATATATATATATATATATATATATACACATATACATATATATATATATATATATATATATATACATATATCTATATATATATATATATATATATATATATATATATATATATATATATGGGTCTAGGACTGATGCTCGACGGTGCTTTTCACCGAATGCTTAATGGCTGGGCATATTTACGAGAAAGTGCTTTTAACCGAAAAAGCACTTTCATGTATGTATGCCTGCAGCCAGAGGGAGTCGTGGGGGAATGACTGTTGTGGAGATTGTACTACGGTGCAGGTAAGGGAATTTTTTCCTTTTCCCCACTGTAGTGCAATCTTGAAGTGAGAATATTAAAGTAGGATGTGTGTGTGGGGCACAGGGGGGCATAGCCCCCCTGCATAAACACCTTTTTGTTGTTTTTCCCTATTTTTTTTTTTTTGACGCACTTTAACAAAAGTGCTTTTTCCGCAAAAGTGCTTTCGTTAAAGTGCGTTCGGTGATTTTGGATTCAGACTGTTGAACTTTCGTTCAACAGTCCTAGATCCACACACACATATATATATATATATATATATATATATATATATATATATATATATATATATATATATACACACATATATATATATATGTTCATAGGTTCATACTAGGCTATCTGCCCTAGGGCATTTATAAGCCTAGCCTGAGTGGAATGAGAACACTATGCCCATTTAGGGTTTAGTTTACTGTGCCTCTGTCTAGTACTGACACAGAAATGACCCCTGGGGTAAACCTACGATCTTCCATCCACTCGTCAAGATTTCTCTTGAAGAGAGTCAGTGAGGGGCTCTGCCTAACATGGACTGGGATTCTGTTCCAGAGTGTAGGGAGCCTCTGGGTTATGAATCTGTCCCTCCAGCACGTCCTATTTCTTTCTGTGTTGAGGTTCAAATCTCTCGCTCTCGTGGCTCTGCTTGGATTTGGATTTTCTGAGGTGGAGCATGTCCATTAATTCTGGATTGGACATGGCCTTGTACGTCAGACATAGATCGCCTCTGAGTAGGCGGTATGCGACTGAATAGAGCTGGAGTTTCTTCAGCCGGGCAGCATATGACATATGTTTGAAACCCTTGATCCTCTTGGTGAGGTACTTTTGGGGTCTTTCTAACTGCTGCAGGTGTCGGGTAAGGTACATCCCAAATGGGGCAATGTACTCAATTATGGGCCTGATAAGGGAAGAGTACAGGGGCACAATGACCTCTCTTGATCTAGATGTGAATCCTTTCATGATAAGGTGGGTAATATAGAAGGTCTTCCTAACCACCTTGGCAACGTGAGTGTCAAATGAGAGGTTACTGTCAACTTGGGTCCCTAGGTCCCTGATTACATCTTCCCTACTTAATGGATTACCACCTATGTGGTAATTTGTGGGTACTTTGTTTTTCCCAAAGGGTATGACTATACATTTTTTGGCGTTCAGTTTAAGGCCATGGCTCTGGCACCAGTTATCCGTTTCTATGAGGCCTTTCTGAAGGATGCTTGTGTCCGCTGGAGTGTCAATTATGGCGCCCAGTTTGCAGTCATCTGCGAACTTTGTTAGCCACAATCCTCCTATGTTTGCTTGCACCTTGGAAAAATAAATGCCGAACATGGGGGGTCCCAGGACCGAGCCCTGTGGGACACACACACACACACACACACACACACACACACACACACACACACACACACACACACATATATATATTTATATATATCCTTGGTAAGCTTAGATATGCCTACCTTCTGAGAGGAAGCAGAGGCTGAAATAGACACTAAAGGGGTCAATTCTCCAGCTTGGCCAGGAAAAGGACCTTTTAAAAAAAAAGATATGTACTCACCATAACGTTCCATCTGAGTAGTTATACTTCATTTTCTGCAACCTGTGGGTATTTGGATTCATGTCAGATCTGAGTCGGCAACATTTTATCAAGCATCTGCTCTGAGCTCCTCCCCTTACCCATAATCCCTCACCTCTCCTACCTTCCCTCAGATCGAGTTTGCCACTAACCAATCTATTAGCAACTCAATAACGTTAACCTAGAACAGGTTCGGGGGAAAGAGGGAGGGATGGTTGCAGAAAATGAAGTATAACTACTGAGATGGAACATTATGGTGAGTACATAACTTCTTTTTCTGAAGTAGTTAACTTCATTTATCTGCAACCTGTGGAACAGAGTCCCCAGCTACCAAAACTCCTGGGAGGCCCTCATGGAAGGATATTCCTGAGCACCGCAGAGCCAAAGGATGCTCTCCCTCTAGAGATTAAATCCAACTTATAATGAGAGAAGAATGTATGTGACCTTGCCCAGGTCGCTGCTGCACAGATATCATCCAGAGAAACCCTAGATTAAAAAGCAGCAGAAGCTGCCATAGATCTGGTGGAATGAGCTTTAATAGGACCGGGGGGGATAGGCCTTTATCCCTATAGACTTGCAGTATACATTGTGTAATCCACCTGGCTAAGGAGACCTTGGAAATGGCCTTGCCCAAAAAGGGTCTAGAAAAGGATACGAATAATTGGTCAGACTTACGAAATTGCTTAGTCCTGTGTAGATAGAAATGAAGCTGTCTATGAACATCTAGCAAGTGCAGCTTATATTCACCCTTGTTTTGGAAATTTGGAAAGAACACAGGCAGTTTAATCATCTGGTTAATGTTAGATTCAGAAGCCACTTTCAGTAAGAAAGAAGGGTTTGTGCGAAGCGAAACCCTGTCTTTATGAAAAAGCAAGTAGGGGGGCACGGCAGACAAAGCTTGGATCTCAGAAACCCTGTTAGCCGAAGTAATGGCTACTAAAAAGGCTGTCTTCCAGGACAGAAATTTTAAGTCTACTGACGCTGCTGGTCCAAAAGGGGGTGCCACCAATGCCTGCATAACTAGAGTAAGGTCCCAAGGGGGGGCAGAATTCTTAACCGGGGGACGCAAGAGAAAAGTATCTTTTAGAAAGGCCTTGCACAATCTCAAGGAGGCCAGAGCATTCACATTTTCACCAATATGAAAATTAGATATGGCTGCCAGTTGTACATTCACTGTGGAGGAACTAGCCCCTTGATGAAAAGTATATGACAAAAACTCCAAGACTGCAAGAACCGGGGCAGTAAATGGATCTATGTTTCTCTGAGAAGCCCAAATGGAGAAGCATTTCCATTTGCTGCGGTAAACCTTCCTAGTGGAAGCTTTGCGGGATGCCACCAGAATACTCTTTACTGAAGATTATAAACTGGGAGTTCTAGCAATCAGGGGAACTGGAGCAACCAAACCGTCAGCTTGGGGCTGTCCAGGTTGGGCGGACTGATGCCTGAGGGATGGGATATGAGATCCGGGCAGGGATCTAGAATTCGTGGAGAAGTTAGAGCATGAGACCAGAGGAAGGGGAACCACACTTGACGCGGCCAGAACGGGGCAATGAGGATCACTTTGCATTCCAGTCGGTATGCTTTCTGAAGAAACTTCAGAATTAGAGGTAGCGGAGGATAGACATACAGTAACCTGAGAGGCCAAGCATGGACTAGAGCGTCTCTGGGGGAGTCCCCTGCGGAGGGGATTAGAGCGAAGAATTCGCTGCACTTAGCGTTGGAAGGAGATGCGAAGAGATTGCAGCAAGGATGAACCCACACTAGGAAGATCTCCTCCACTATTGACTGTTTCAGAGGCCACTCGTATGGCATTAGACTAGCCCGACTCAATCTGCCCACTAAAATGTTGGAGCGTCCCGGGATGTGCGTTGCGATCAGAAAAGTACAGTTTTGTACCTACCATAAATGTAGATGTTCGAGGATCCACATTGCTGCAGCCAGGGTACTATCGCGCATGACCGACGCCATATCCTCAGTCTTTTCTTGCCCCAGATGTCAAAGACCCTAAAAAGACAAGGCCAATGCACCTAAAAAAAATATAAAATATAGTACACAAAATTATCAGCATATAACTTCACCTACACCTCCACACAGAGGACACAGAGGGAAATTGGGAGGGGAGGTGGATCTGGCAGATCTGAGGATATGGTAGGTACAAAACTGTACTATGTACATCACTGTACTACATTGCTGGAATCCCAAAGCAGAGGGTAAGGGAGCTTTACAAATCATAAAGTGGAGAGAGCATGACAACATGCCTTGCAAAATAGCTGTAGCAAACCAGCCCCTAGAGTAGAGGAAGGGGATAATGCTTAGAGAAAGTATGCACTGAACTCCCCAAAATATCTCAGACACCCTTCTTGCAAGAGTAATAGCCAGAAAAGCAAGCTTCGCCATGCATTTCAATTTTTTCAAGTAGCAGAGGCCTAAAGGGTTTGTAAAGAGTAAGTAGTTTTTCCAACACAAAATTGAGATCCCAGGAGGAGGTAGAGGGATGGGGGGTCTTATATTCTTGCTAGAAACTGCCTTAGTAGTGGGTACCAGTGTTTGCGAGGCCAATCTGGAGCTATTAAAAACGAATGGCTTGTCTTGTCTGACCTTTAAACTATCTAGAGCAGAAGAGCAGAAGGTGCAGAGGTGGAACGAAGATTTTTTCAACTGAAAGAAAGAGCATCCACTTTCCAAGCTGTGTGATGAAACCCCTTGTGTGCTTTTTGGCAAGCTGGTGGTTTAGTGGAGAAGGTTCCCCATGACACTGTCAATTTCTGAAATACATGAAGATCCAGTTTCACTGGTGGGGATCATGATTTGTCTGCTTAACACATCTGCTAAGTGGAGTCTGTGCTCCCGCAGAAACCTTGCCTGAAGAGTTAGCGCAAGCTGAGCCATAGTCTCCCATCAAATCATTGCTTGCCGCATAGAGGATAAGAATGTGTTCCCCCTTGTTTGTTGATGTACCACATTGACAGTTGTGTTGTCTGTTAGAATCAACACCTGCCCTGGAAGAAGAAAGTAACCATTAATAACTGGCACTGCTAAACTGACTGCATCTCATGTATGTATGTGCTGTAGATCTGGCGGCAGTTTGTCTTGTATCCACTTTCCATTTAGATGAGCTTTGTTTAGGTGACATTCCTGAGCCCCACACAAAATTCTTTTTGAAGGCAAGTAATTATTTGAATGACAGTGTCAAATCCTGGCAGTGCTGTGTCCATACATTTTGACCATTGCAGCTTATGCCATGAACCCTAATGCTGAAGGACTGTCCTTGCAGTCATCCACGGACTGATGAGTAGTTGATGGAAAAGGGATAGACTCTTTTGTTTGTCCGGGGTTAAAAAGGCCATCTGGGCTGCTGTATTATTCAGTCTCAGTCTCCTACACATGTCTTGAGAGGACTGGACTTTATTTCGTGAATACCCTAGCATCTTAGCACTGCTATAAATATATTCCAGATGCTGTAAAAGGTCTTCCTTTCTTGAGCCAGAATCAGGGCAGTCGTCCAAGTAAGGAGATTTGAATTCCTTTTTAGCTGAAAGTAAGCTCACTGGACTGAGGAAGAACCTTTGTGAATACTCTGAGTAGTAGATAAGCCAAAGAGCAATGCAGAGAAAACTGATAATGAGAATTCAGCTCACATCAGACTGTAAAGGAGCATCCAAAATCCTTGTCTTAACATGCTCAGCTAAATTTGATCCCTCAACCAGGCATGCCTAGTAAGAACAGAACTAGTGGCAGCCCACCCCGCAGGAGGCCTGTACAGCATCAAAACCACATTGCAAAGAATGCTACCCATCTTGACAAGACACACATGAAGCAACTCTTAATCATAGTAATCAAATCTTCTGCCATTTTTAAGCATGTTTTCTGAGGCACAGAACCTGAAGTGCTAGGAGAAGCCCCACTGCACTGAAATGGGCCTACATCTGACTAGTGGAAATCGCCCACTCCCACAATCTCGTGGCCTCGCGGCAGAAAGGGTAAGATCTGGTCCCTCCTTGTTTGTTGATGTACCAGACAACAGACATGTTGTCTGACTGAACTGCAATCGTTCCCGGGGGGAGAACAGTGTGAAAGGCTTGCAACGCTAAAAGCACTGCCCTCATCTCCAGAACATTGATATGCAATCTGGTCTCGGTTTGGGACCACGTGTCTTGGACTGACCTTCTCAAAAAGTGCCCCCCCACCCAAGCTGGGAGGCATCCGTGGTCACTGAGGCTTGGGCTGGGGATGTTAAGAATGGGCGACCTACCATGATTTCCAGCAATTGGAGCCACCAAAGAAGAGAAGTATTGCAGGCTTTGCTGATCAGTATAGGGTAGTCCATGGGGAGGTCTAACCAAGACCACTGAACTGCTAAGGTCCACTGAAGAACCCTCATGTGAAGGTGCGCACATGGTAGAATTGAAATTGCTGCTGTCCTGGTCCAGCGTCAGTTGCTGTCACCTCTTCCCTGATGTCAGTGCGCCAGAGGTATAAAAAATGAAGCCGACGCCATTTTCTTCAGTTTTTCTTGCCCCAGATGTCAGGTGCCCCCAAAAGGGTAGGCTAAATATATTATGCCAATAAACATACATGCAGTAAAGAAACATTTCCTTCATCTACAAGCAAATACACCACATAGGTTGTATAGAATAGAGAAGTACAGATAAACCCCAGCAAAAGAAAGGGGGACGGAGGGAGGGTAACCTGGACTGCAACAGTGAATACACTCGAACATCTACATTTATGGTAGGTACACAATTGTACTATGTTCATCATGTTTCACTGTTGCAGTCATTACTCTTGGGTTGAATCCCAAAGCTGAGGATGGGTGGCTGGGCTAAATAGGATTAAGAGAGGCTATGAGGCCCTGCAGAACTGCAGTGGCAAAGCCTGCTCTGGATTTAGAGTAAAGAGGCAAGTGGTAGTGCTTTGTAAAAGTGTGCACTGAACTCCAAGTTGCAGCCTCTAAGATGTCTTTGGTTGGTACTCCCCTGAGGAAGGCTGCTGAAGTGGCTGCTGCTCTGGTAGAATGAGGCCTAATGACCTTAGGCACTGATTTACCATGTTGTGAATAGCAGAAATGGATGCAATGGCCTATCCATTTAGAAATAGTCTGTTTTGAGATAACCTTTCCTTGTGATCCTGCAGCATATGACACTAAAAGTTGATCAGTCTTTCTGAAAGCTTTAGTTCTGTCCAAGCAGAAGCGTAGCTGCATGTGTTATGTCCAAAGAATGCAGAATTTTCTCACCCTTCTTCTGTGGGTTTGGATAAAAGGTAGGCAAGTGAATGGTTTGGTTGAGGGCCACACTGGACACAACCTTAGGCATAAATGTTGGGTTTGTCCTCAGAGAAACCCTGTCTGGATGAAAAATGATAAAAGGTTCCACAGCCATGAGTGCTTGTAACTCCGAGACTCATCTTGCAGAGGTTATTGCTAGGAGCAGAGCTGTTTTCCAGGATAAGAATTTTATATCAGCTGTTGAGGCTGGCTCAAAAGGAGGCAGTGTGAGTTTTTCCAAGACAAAATATTGAGGTCCCATGACGGAATTGGTGCTCTCCTTGGAGGCCTGATGTTTTTGGCCCCTCTGAGGTACTGCCTTATTAAAGGATGAGAAAAGATAGGTGGTTCCGTATTTAAATGGGCTGAAATGGCAGAGGCATGAATTTTAATTGATGAAAAGGAAAGGCCTTTGTCCAGCATCTCAGTTAGGTATTGTAGAATCTGAGGTATCTTGGTACATACGTGTCAATGCCTTGTTCCTGGTTCCAAGCACATTTTTCTGCATAAGATTTTCTGGTACTGGGCCTCCTGGCCTCCAAAATAACATCCGTAACAGCTTTTGAAAGAAGAGTGCTCTGAATGGCTACATTATCCGCCATGCTGCCAGATTTAAGGTCCTGAGTTGGCTGTGCAGGATCTGATTGTTTTGTTGGGTCAGCAAGTGAGAAGTTTGAGGCAATATCCATGCTGGTCCTTGAGACAAGCTCTTTAGGATTGGGTACCACTGCTGGCGTGGCCAGTCTGGTGCAATCAGTATCATTTTTGGCTTCTCTTGTCTGACCTTTAGGAGGACCCTGGGAAGGAGAGGCAGTGGAGGAAAGGCACATACTGTTAGATTTTTCCAGCTGAAGGATAGGGTGTCCACTCTCCATGCTTGTTTGTGATAAATCCTTGTGCAAAATCTTTGTAACTGGCAGTTGTGAGGGGAGGCAAATAGATCTATGTCTGGGCATCCCCATTTCCTTGTTATCATGCTGAAGACTTGTGGATCCAGTTTCCATTCGTGGGGATCCATGAGGTTTCTGCTTACTTTGTCTGCCAGAGTATTTGTTTTTCCTGGCAGGAATTGTGCTTGCAGGTGAACTTGATAAGTCAATGCTGTGTCCCATAAGGTCATTGCTTGTCTGCAGAGGGGGTAGGAATGTGTGCCTCCCTGCTTGTTTATGTACCACATGACCGTAGTATTGTCCGTCTTTGTCAGTAGCTGTCCTGGATGAAGTAGATCCTTTAAAGCTGTCAGGGCATTCTGAACAGCTAGCATCTCTTTTTGATTGATGTAAAGATGCATCTGGCTTGCAGGCCATGTGCCCTGAATACATTTTCCTGCCATATGGGCCCCCCAGGCATAATCTGATGCATCCATTGTCAGTGTCTGTCTGGCTGTGGGTAAAGTGAAAGGCAGACCCTTGTTGTGGTGACAGGCCTGTGCCCACCATCGAAACTCCTGTTGCAGGCAGGGAATGAGGGTAATTACTGTCTCCAGGCTGTGGCAATGCTGAGTCCAAACACTTTTTAGATACCATTGTAGTTTCCTCATATGCAGTCTGGCATATGGTATTAGTAGAATTCAGGATGCCATGAAGCCCAAGGCCTGCAAGATATTCCTTGCAGATAACTGGGTCTTTGTTGCCAACTTTTTGAAGTAAGAAGTCAGTTGCCTTTGTTTGTCTGGCGTGAGATAAACCATCTGGGCAGTTGTATTTAAGCTTGCACCCAGGAATATTATCTCTTGAGAGGGTACTACTTTTGATTTCTTTTCGTTTACTGTGTACCCTAGACAAATTAGTAATCTTTTTACAAATGCCAGATGCTTTAGAAGAATGCCTTTGTTCTCTGCTTGAATAAGGCAGTCGTCCAAGTAGGGATATATTTGAATTTCTCTTTGTCTGCCAAATGCAATTACTGGTGCCAGGCATTTTGTTAAGACCCTGGGCGCAGTAGATAAGCCAAAGGGCAGTGCAGAGAATTGGTAGTGTATTGAGCCAGCTATGAATCTGAGGTATCTTCTGCAAGACTGTCTGATTGGGACATGCAGGTATGCCCCTTTTAGGTCCAAAGTTACGAGCCAAGCCTTTTTGCCCAACATGGGCAGTAGCTGCTGTAGAGTCAACATCTTGAATTTTGGAACCTCCAGGAATGTGTTTAGTATAGACAGGTCCAGTATTGGTCTCCAGGTTTTGTCCTTTCTGGGCACTAAGAAAAGTCTGGAGTAAAATCCTTGCCCCTGCTCTTGTTGTGGTACTTGTTGAATGGCCCTCATGTCCATGAGGGCTGTAATTTGCTTTTGTGGCTCTGCCCATTGATTGTGTGGCAGGTCTGGCATACCTTTTGCCCTTGGTAGGGTGTGAAAATGGAACCTGTAGCCTTGAGACACTATGTTCAAGACCCATTTGTTTTGGGTAATCATTTGCCAATTTGGTGAAAAAAGTGCTAGTTTTCCCCCAAGGGGGCTGCCAAAAGAAAAGTGCTTGGATCTGGCAGAGGAAAGTCATTGGGACTGTTTCCTGTATGGTTGTGATTTGTCTTCTCCGCTTTTGGAGGTAGGAGCACCCCATTGTTTAGGCCTGTATGAGGCTTGGGGCTGAGATCTGCCTCTGGGACGTCTGTATCTGCCTCTTTGTGGCCTGTCTGACACTGGAAAGGACCAATTTTTTGAAGGCCAGTTCCTGATAAATCTGGGTGGCTGTACCTGTAAGAAATCCTTAACTGTCTGCATTGATTTTGCTTTATCCCCCATTTTCTTCAACACCTCTTCTGCTTTAGCACCAAACAAAGTATCATGCTGTAATGGAGCATCTAATAATTTTGCTTTAACATGATCAGGCAGATTCTGTTCCTTTAACCAAGCATGCCTTAGGTTCATAGGTTCGTACTAGGCTATCTGCCCTAAGGCATTTATAAGCCTAGCCAGAGTGTATGTGGCTTACACCACCCCTTAGGATGAGAATACTACGCCCTTTTAGGGTTTAGTTTACTATGCCTCTGTCTAGTAGTGACACAGAGATGACCCCCGGGGTAAACCTACGATCTCCCATCCATTCGTCGAGATTTCTCTTGAATAGAGTCAGTGAGGGGCTCTGCCTAACATGGACTGGGATTCTGTTCCAGAGTGTAGGGAGCCTCTGGGTTATGAATCTGTCCCTCCAGCACGTCCTATTTATTTCTGTGTTGAGGTTTAAGTCACTTGTTCTCGTGGCTCTGATGGATTTGGATTTTCTGAGGTGGAGCATGTCCATTAATTCAGGATTGGACATGGCCTTGTACGTCAGGCACAGATCACCTCTGAGTAGGCGGTATGCGACTGAATAGAGCTGGAGTTTTTTCAGTCGGGCGGCATATGACATATGTTTAAGACCCTTTATCCTCTTGGTGAGGAACTTTTGGGGTCTTTCCAACTGCTGCAGGTGTCGGGTGAGATACATCCCAAATGGGGCATTGTACTCAATCATTGGCCTGATAAGAGAAGAATACAGGGGCACAATGACCTCTCTTGATCTAGATGTGAAACCCTTCATGATAAGGTGGGCAATATAGAAGGTCTTCCTAACCACTTTGGCAATGTGAGTGTCAAATGAGAGGTTACTGTCCACCTGGGTCCCTAGGTCCCTGATTACTTCCTTACTTAATGGATTACCGCCTATGTGGTAATTTGTCGGTACCTTGTTTTTCCCAAAGGGTATGACTACACATTTTTTGGCGTTCAGCTTAAGGCCATGGCTCTGGCACCAATTATCCGTTTCTATGAGGCCTCTCTGAAGGATGTTTGTGTCCGCTGGAGTATCAATTATGGCACCCAGTTTGCAGTCATCTGCGAACTTTGTCAGCCACAATCCTCCTATGTTTGCCTGTACCTCGGAAAAATAAATGCCGAACAAGAGGGGTCCCAGGACTGAGCCCTGTGGGACACCGCTTGTGACTGGCTTAGAGTCTGACATAGCTCCAGCAACTCTGACCCTGTGGGTTCTGTCCTTGAGCCAGTTTGCAACCCATCTTGTGATATATGGGTTTACATTTAAGCTGGTGAGTTTGTCTATGATGCCCGAGTGGGGTATTGTGTCAAAGGCTTTTGCAAGGTCAAGGTAGGCTGTGTGAACTGCCTTACCCTCATCAATGGCCTTAGTGACTGTTTCAAAAAGTCGACCAAGTTCAAAAGGCAGGATCTGCCCTTGACAAAGCCAAATTGGGTAGATCCAATGTCTGTAGGTCCCCAATGTCTTTGTTTATGAGTTCCATAATGATCCTCTCCATAGCTTTGCAGACCAGGCTCGTCAAGCTTATGGGGCGGTAATTTCCAGGGTCCGTAGAAGCACCGCCTTTGTGAAGTGGGACCACTGTTGCCGTACGCCACTCTTTGGGTATGTATCCTGTAGTAAGGCTAAGATTAAACAGCAGCCTTATGTGTGGGTTTAGTTCCTCTTGGAGTTCATGTAGCACACAGCCCGGGACACCATCCGGTCCCATTGATGCTGTGTTTTTAGCTTTAGAGAGGGCGGCTCTCACCTGGGCATCTGAGATGTTAGGGAGGCTACACTCTGCTGGGATAGTTATTTCTCCTTTTGGGGGGGAGGAGAAATTTGCAGTGAACCTGTCTGCCAGAATGATGGCAATGTCAGTGGATTCGGTGTATTTTGTGTCATTTTGGACTAACTCTGAGCATATCTGGGAGTTTCTAACATAGCTAAAGAAGGCCTTGTGATTGTCTTTTGTGTCTTTTGCGATTTTTCTCTCAAAGTTGGCCTTGGATGATTTTATGAGTGATCGTAGTTTTTTGCTAGTACTGATCAGAGACGCCTTCCCTTTTAGGGATTTTGCTCTGTCATGTAGTAGCTTCCTCCTCCTGTTGTAAAGTTTGTTTATGGCTGGGGTCCACCAGACCGGGCGCCTGCCTTTGGGGGAATGGGTCTTGGTTTTATTTGGGATTGCATGATCCATGCATTCTTGAAGGTGCCCATAGAAGGCATTTGCAAAGGATTCAGCAGTGTGGGTTGTGGTTTCCACTGGCCCAGGGGCCTTGAAGGATACCACTTCAGTCTTAAGAAGTGTGAAGTTTGCTTTTGAGAAGTTCTTCACTGTGGTCTTTTGTGCAGGGGTGGGGGATGTGGATTTCCAGTGAGATTAATTTATGGTCTGATCTTACCAAAGAGGGATATACTTCGGTGTGGAGCATTTTGTCCCCATGTTTGTGATGATCAGGTCTAGTATATTGTCTCCTCTTGTGGGAATGGTGACTAGTTGTTCCATTGCATTTGAGTTTATGAATTCTAGGAACCTTTGGGCTAGGGTGTTGGGGCTTGAGTAATGTTCCCAGTCTATGTTTGGGTAGTTGAAGTCTCCCAAAATGATGGTATTTGGCGAGACATTCATACTCTCCAGTGTCTTCAGGAAGGCTGTGTGGGGTTCCTGAGTTTGAGAGGGTGGTCTGTAGCATGCTACAAACTGTAAGGCAGTTTTGCCTATGGTTAGTTGCACCTGGATAGTCTCCGACGCTTCGTGCGTTGCCACTAACCTGGAGGTGTGGGTATCTTTGATGAAAATGGATACTCCCCCTCCTTTTGTGGTTCGGTCCAGGTTTTGGGGCCGGAAAGCATGATATGAGGTAAAATCTGATAGTGCTGGGGTGCTCTCAGGAGCCTTGAACCAGGTTTCAGTCACCGCACAGACATCGATGTTCTCCATACTGAGGAGGGCTTCGAGGGCGTGCATCTTGAGGTTTAGACTTCTGGCATGGAGCAGCATTACCCTTAGTTTTTTTCCACTTGTGTTTTCTAGGGAGGTAGGTTTGTCATTTGAGCCTTGCCTAAAAAAGGCACTATGGGGTGGCAAGAGCCTTGGCCAATATCCGAAGCCCAGGGTGACAGGTGCAAGCCATCCTTGAAGCAGCGTGGCTTGTCAAGCATGTCATCCCACGCAGACAGACATTGGATCCCCTTAGAATGACACCAGTAATTAAGCCAATTGTTAAAACTGATCATTTTGTCTTTGTACTGTGGCATCATTCTTGGTGAGGGTAAGATGCTGCTCAGGGTCAGGGTCATACCGGCCTGGGCTACATAATCAGAGAGCTCCTCTATGTCTCTTTTCATGTAGTCCAGGGAGGTACGTCTCAGCTCGTTCACACCGGCATGTACAATGACTGAGTCATATTTGTACTTGCTGTGGAGTGACCTGAGTGCTTGTGTTATGTGGCGGATTCTAGCTCCCGACAGGCAGCTTACTGTGACCTTTTCCTTGTTCAGTCTGGTGAGCGGGACGTCAGTGTGTCTGACTATGGAGTCACCTATTACAAGTGTGTCTGGCATGTTGTTTGGCCTTAAGGGCTGTGACTGTTTAGCACACTGACTTTGTGAACTGTGTTGCATGTGCGATGTCTTGAGGTGGTGGTTGCTTGGGTGTCTGCTTTGGAGGCCTCTGTTGTTTTGGTAGATTTTTAATCAGCGCCTCCAAGTATGTTTTTGTGTGTTTATGTGTTTGGTTTGCTGTTGTGATAGTTCTATGTGAGACTGGGTTTGTGGTGTGCGTGGTTACCTTCTCCTCCTGACTGGTCTTGCCAGTACTGAATTGAGAGAGCTCAGCCTCCAGTTTGGCTATATAGTTGCATCTCGCATATATTTGTATTTGTTGGGAGGAGGAGAGGGTTGTCTGTGTACATGAGGCAATTGTAACATTGCCTCAAGATTCCCAGATTCACCAGCTGCACAGGAGAGGACGCCAGCAACTGACCCTTCGACATGCTAGAAATAGTGAAAAAGATTGCTGTGTAACTGAGTCAGAAAGGACCTATAGGGAGATGTGTACTCAACAGAATTTAGGTGAATGAAGTACTTTCTTTTGTTTAAGAGTGCTTTACCTGTATAAAAATGCTTTAGGAACAAGTGCTGAGCTTTTCAGATAGAGTATAGGCTGTTTAGATTGCAAGTAGAACAGTTCTAAGGGAAAAACTGAACAGCAGACTTGGCGGAGCCAGAAAAAGTTTAACCTTGTTTAACCAAGTTTAACCTTGTTTAACCGGCGCTGTGCTATCATACGACCGCACAAAGCCGTGCAAAGGCGGATTTTAAGCAGTGAACTACAAAAGAGCTAGGAATGGTCCCAAACAACCAATTACTACAGCTTCTTGTGCTGAGGTCACTTCCCCAAGGACAGGTAGGCTGCTCAAGGCTCCCACTCCCACTGGTGAGCAAAGAAACTTCCCTCTATCCAAGTAAGGTAATGGACAACACAGGAACTACACCACAGCCCAGAATACAGCAATGCCTGTATACTGGTCTAAACTAGTTGAGAAAGGCGGGAAAACAAGGATTATTTTTTGCTTTTGTTTTTTTGGTAAAAACACGCAGAAAATGCAGAGACAGTGATAAATTAGTTACACAGGGAAGCACACTTTAGTGGGCAGCCTCCACAGTTAAATTAAACAAACAAACAAGCAAACTTTTGATGAAATTCGACTAAAATGTAACTTTAAGTGCAGATTTAAAAATAAATGCAGTAAATTAGAAAAAAACAGTTCAGGCTAGTTCAAGGTAAGCTACAGAAGCTATTTCAAGTGAAAAAAAAGCAAAAATACTTAAATCCAGAAGATAGTTGTTTTCTTGAGTTCCCTGCTGCTAGGACCACACTGTAAACCCACGTGGAGCTTGTCTGAGCAGTATAGCCAGAAAAAAATGCCCAGAGGCGGATTTTAAGCAGTGAACTACAAAAGAGCTAGGAATGGTCCCAAACAACCAATTACTACAGCTTCTTGTGCTGAGGTCACTTCCCCCAAGGACAGGTAGGCTGCTCAAGGCTCCCCACTCCCACTGGTGAGCAAAGAAACTTCCTTCTATCCAAGTAAGGTAATGGACAACACAGGAACTACACCACAGCCCAGAATACAGCAATGCCTGTATACTGGTCTAAACTAGTTGAGAAAGGCGGGAAAACAAGGATTATTTTTTTGTTTTTTTTGTAGAAATACACAGAAAATGCAGAGACAGTGATAAATTAATCTAATAACAAAACCTGTAACAGCGGCCCTGCAAGAGGACTCCAGTGAATCATAACCGCATTGCAAAGTATGCTTTCCCACTTGTTCAGCTGCGTGCAATAAATCCTGCATTTCCTTGTTCTCTGAACATTCAGAATTTGTCGACATTTTCTGTTTAAGCAGTGA
This sequence comes from Protopterus annectens, assembly GCF_019279795.1. NCBI lineage: Eukaryota > Metazoa > Chordata > Ceratodontiformes > Protopteridae > Protopterus > Protopterus annectens. The sequence goes on along the minus strand of NC_056729.1, from coordinate 1,979,560,801 downwards.
CATTAAGTATTGCTGATATTTAAGCATACGAAACTGACAATTTAAAGCCCTTACAGCCAAGGTAGCAGAAGTGTAAACTTTTTTCCCTCATCTGTCCAGTGCCCTAGAATCCCTATCAGAGGGGACAAAGTTTTTTGCAGTGGAGGCTTTGACCCCTTTGGGACCGTGTGATATAGTTTCTGGGTCAGCAGCGGGGTTTTTATATAGGAATTTATGAGAATCTGGGACCCTGTAGTATCTGTCTGGCTTAGCAGGTGCAGGGGGTAAAGAGTCAGGGGACAGGCCGGACTCTAAAAATACATCATCTACAATGTCTAGAACAGGTGGAATAGCAAGGGGTCTGTGCTGAGGAAGTAGCAGAAAGTCTCTGAGCCTTTTCTTAGATTCTGAGTAATCTTGGCTCTCCCAGTGGAAATGCTCCCTCATGGTATGCAGGGTTTCCCCAAAAGCATAATCCTCAGGAGAGGCTGAAGGAATGGATTCTTCAGCATCAGAATCCTCATAGGGAGGAACAGAATAATCCTGTTCAGAAGAGGAATCAGTGGAAATAGAAACCTGATCAGAAGAATCATATTCTGTCTCTTGCCTAAGCCTCTTATCAGGAGGGGGATGGGAACCCCTGATCAAAATAATTAGGTCTTCGGCCATTTTAAGCATCTGTTTTTTAGGCATGGAAGTATGAGTAGGAGAATGCTGTACTTGTTTCTTTGTCTTTAGAGCTGCTTTAGTCTTTGACTTTGTAGCTGAAGATGGTTTAACATATAACTGTGTAGGTCTGAAAACACCCTCAGAAGCCGATGCCTGCTCAGTGGCTCTGGACCCATCTGAGGGGATGATTTCTGAGTGTCCAATACCGTGAGTATCCAGAGGCCCAGTCGGCTCCATGTGGGAGTTGGAAGCGGCCTGTGGCTCTGAGGTAGCGGGCGCCAGGGGCTGCAAAAGCGCCTCACTGAGAACTGGCGAATTGGCGACTGGCCTTGCAGAGGCCTCGTCGTCGGTTTTGGACCTTGGATGCCTATCCTTTTACTTGTCCTTGCGTTTTTTGTAAACTCCGGTCATCGGCTGTTCCGATGGCATTATATAATTACACCTTCGGCTAAAGTAATGAAATGCAAAATCGAACTGACGCTTAATAGTGCGTTGGTTAAATCTAGCACAAAACCTACAGCTAGCAACGTCGTGGTCAGGGCCTAGGCAAGGAATACAGTAAGAGTGAAAATCCTTATGAGGTATTTGCTTCCCACAAGAAATACAATTGTTAACTTTTTCTGACATGGGTTCTGGAGCAAGAAAAAAGTTTCCCCAACAGAGTACTTAGCTTTAATGAAGACTTCGGTTCTGAAATTCGGATTTGAAAATCTCAGGAGATGGCCGACTGGCACTTGCGAACTGCTTTTGCTTCGGGCACCGCGTGGCAAGAAAGACTGAAGAAAATGGCGTCGGCTGCATTTTTTATACCCCTGGTGCACTGACGTCAGGGAAGAGGCGACAGCAACCGATGCCGGACCAGGACTTTGGAATTCAGGCTGACTGCGGGTAGCCTGCCAGCAGGATAACCCAAGAGTAATGACTGCAACAGTGAAACACAATGAACATCTGTCCTGAGTGAGAAAAACTTGTACTAGTAGAGTGTCTAACCGTGCCCCTATGAATTCCAAGGTCTGTATCGGATTTAGGTGGGGCTGGGAGATGTTGATGGCGATCCCTAGATTGACTGCAAGATGCATGAAGGAGTCTCTGGACATGCAAAGTAGACGCTTGGTGGTAGCATAGCAGCGCGGAGCCAATCGTCTAGGTAAGGAAACACCTGAATTCACTGAAGCCTCAGGTGAGCCGCTACTACTGCCATAACCTTGGTAAACACCCTGGGGGATGTGGTGAGACCAAAGGGTAGGGCTCTGAAATGGAAATGATTGGCTCCGAGCCGGAAGCGAAGAAAACTACAATTCCGAACGATGTTGGGATAGATTCTGTTAGACGGCTGTTGTCAACTAGGAAAACCATGGCTGAGACCAGGCTTATTTGTGATTTGTTAGACCTGATTCTGGAGAATAATTATTTTATATATGAAGACAAAGTCTATTTACAGAAATGGGGGGTTGCCATGGGCACCCCCTGCGCTAATAGTTATTCTAATCTAGTCCTTGTTGAATGGGAACAAGAATTCGTCCTGAATATCAATAATCCTTGGCAGAAAAACATTCTATACTACGGTCGCTTTGTCGACGATTTGTTTATTTTATGGAAAGGTGATGAAGAGCAATTCAAAAGTTTTCATAGATACCTTGATATGACTACTTCTTATCTGTCATTTACATCAGAATGTTCGAAGCATATCATTCATTTTTTGGATGTTAGTGTCAGCTTTAATGATACATGTACTTTGAATTTTGACCTCTATAGAAAGAGCACATGGAGGAATCATTAGCTACAAAAAAGTAGTATGCATCCAAGGTATATAGTTAGAAACATCATGACCAATGAATCGAACAGGATTTATAAACGATGCAATCGGGAATCAATCTTAGAGCAAGAGGGTACAAAGAGCAGGATTTACAACCTCGGGTCAATACACAGCAAAGAACAGTTAAACAAGTGAATACGAATATCAGATTTGCTCTGACTTATAGCTCTGATAATGCTCAAATTACAAGAGTGATCAATCAATTTTGGACTGTTCTGACCCAGGACATGCAGTTAAAAGACATCGTTGGTGATAAACCACAGTTCTGTTATAAGAATAAGAAAAATATAAAAAGGCTATTATGTACCAATCTTAAGAGCAAGAATTCAATAACAGGACATAAAGGTACCTATGTATGTGGCAACTGTAATATTTGTTCACTGATAGACAATAGCAATCGGTCTGTGCACCCCATTACTGGTAAGGAATATATTTTTAATGTCAAGGCGACTTGTAAAACATCTGATGTTGTTTATTTGGCAACCTGTAAGGAGTGTTCGTCTTTTTACATAGGAAAAAACAATCACATATTTAAAAGAAGAGTACAGAGACATCAGAGGGACATTATTAATAAGGATTTGCATAATGCATTGGCATGCCATGTTGATTCAAACAGAGGTCACACATTTACGTACAAAGTAATTGAAAATGCTTTTGTTGGACCAAGAAGAGGTGATGTTGAGAATTTAACTGAATTGAAAGAGATCAAATGGATAATTAATCTGAGGGCTGATCACTTCCCAGGCTTAAACTGCGTGGTCCCTCTAAAACCAGTCTTGAAAACCAAGAAGCCCAAGTTAAAGTAAATATGAGCATTTTTGACGATGTGTTGTACCCCTGTACTTGGAGCAACTTGTATCAAATGAGCATTAACTTCTCTTAATAACTCCATAAAATATCTTTTGAGATACCTTCCAGTAGTTTATTAAAGCACCTACATTGGGTCTATACACCAATTAATGTTGAGAAAAGGGGTCCTGTATCATTTACCCAAATTAATGTTGAAGGCACCATCATTAAAAGCCATACAGCTGTGTATTTTGGCCTGTATATCCTGCTGTGAGAACAACATGAAAAGAGCATTACATATCACATAGCCTATTAAGGAGGAACAACAACAGAAAGAAAAGATATCTTTAGTATCTTACAACAACTGAGTCTGACCCCGACTTAATAGGGGCATTGTTCAATTATGAGCATTATTTATCCCTTATAATTAAGTCTTTACCTGTTTGATTATCTTTGGCATACATAAAAGGTCTCTTTGGGAGCACTTGATTTGACCTTCATGAGTTTCAATGCAACTTATTTTGTCTCTGCTATTCGTGTTACTTACTTTTGATACCCGATGCTTCTAAAGCCTAATATGAGACAATCACTTATGAAGACAGTGCAGACTTTTTACTGTTATTCTTGTTTGGGATTTAAAAGAGAAGCAGTACTGTCTTGGCTCAGTTAAAGTTATATCCATTCTGCATTATTCTCAAGTTTGTGACAGAACACTAAGATGTCAAAGAACACTTGATATTTTAATTGTACAGGACAGAGCTGATTGAGTTGATTACCAACCTCTCGTCTTTATACACTTGCAGACATAGTTTTTTGGAGAGCCTGGATGTAACGAAATATCTCGGTCATATTTGAAAGTTATTGTTTTGCCATATGTAAAAGACCCTCTAAGTGCAAAATGTATGGCAAAAATGTATGGTTTTGATATAGAAAAGCAACTAAGATTAACGCAAATTGGTGTGCACTAATGATCATAGATTTACAAATTTCCATGATCGCGGAAGCGGTTTGAGTGCCGTAAATGGTCAGAGATGTTTTGAACAGACAGTGGCTTTCTATAGATGATCTGTCAATTGTTGTATGAGCAGCTAACTTTAAAATCTTGATGAAACAGTTCTTTTGAACTTAACCAACAAAGCCGAACTTATGATTTTTCGGCAGAAGGTTAAGTCACGTATATATTGGAATGCTTGGTTTTCACATTTTTTGTTGGTGTTTTAACTAGTGGCTGTTTGCAGATCATTCTTTTGTGCACAGTCAGCTTTAAAGGATCGCTGGCTTTTTATTGGATAATGTTATAAGGCATTTCACTAATTTATGACCAGGATTAAACGAGAAAAGTGATTTTTCACCATCCATTGGCACACCAGTTTCTTGCTAATTCTGATTGGATATCTATGAATCTTGATTTGCATATTAGGGTTTGCCTTGTAAAAAGGCGGGAAACGGAAGTGATGGTGCTTTTGTATACAAATAAGATGGTGAACTACCTATTTGGATTGGTTGATAGTTTTCCAACTTGTGTTTGGATTGGCCAATTTAATCAATGTTTTTCATTTTAAAGGACAGTGTTAGTCCCACTATTTGTATTACGATCTGATGAAGACACATGTCGAAAGCGCTTATCGTACTGATTTCAAGGGACTTTTATTTTTTGTTTATCGTTTGTAATTAAAGGAAATTTCAATTTGGATTTTAACAGTTCGTGGATTTATTTTATTTGGAGCCATCATCTTTGGTGAACTTACTGTCTTTGTTTTTGTTTTTGTTTCTTGGTTTTGAGACAGTTCACCACAGCTTTGGGAGTATTTTGTTGTTGGACATGAATGGGATGGAATATCCTCTGAATATTATTGGGAGCACCCAACGGTCCATCGTGATGGACTCCCAAGCCATTAGGTGCAATGACAATCTTCCCCCAACTGCCTCCACAGTAGGACAGTCGAGCAACCCCTCAGGGATGCTGCGCGGGTCGGTCCGAGAAGGTCTCCCTCGACCTAAAGTTCCTTGGACCCCCTCTGCCTCTGGGGTGGCGTCTGTCTTATCCCCCTCTGCCTCTAGGGGATGAGTTATCCTGACTGCCGCAGGAAAACTGAGATTTTCTGAACCACATCTTCTTCTGCCCTCTCTGATTCCTAGAAAAGGATCTTTGAGGGGTAGGGAAGCGGATCCTGCGGCAAACATAGTCTTCCCATCCTTCTCGCTCTGGACTAAGGTGTCACGAACTGTCTTCCCAAAAAGGGAGGAATCGTCAAAGGAAGCTTTCGTAAAAGATGCCTTGAAGGGATCCGTGAATTGACAGAGTCTGAGCCAGGCATGCTGCCTCACAGCTACGCCAGTCTCAGCCACCCTAGCCGCTCCTTCTGTGGCATGGAAAAGAACATGCACGGACGTGTTCGAAATGGATTTCAGAGTCGACATTTTCAACGAGAATAGCCGCTTGTCCTCTGGCGACAAGGACTCTGGGGGCGACACAGCAAATTCTGTGACCAGGTCTCTCTGGAGTCGAATGACATGTGCCAAATAATTCAGCGCTCATATGGAAAACGTCGCTGAAGAAAAAACTCACTTCCCAAAGCAGTCTGCTGCCCTAGACTCTTTGTCCAGACGGTGGACCGAAGAACTTTCCTGAGCCAGTTCTCTCTTGGTGGCAGCTACCACCACCATAGCATCCACAGGGGATCCCTTGTACCAAGCCTGTCTGTCTGTGGGAGGAGAAAGGATCCTCTCTGGGCATTTGGGTATTGGCTCTATGGTGTCAGGCTCCTTCCATTCCCATGTGGTGATAAGATACACTAATGGATCTGCAGGAGGGGACACCCAAGATGTAGATGGGCCCATGCCAAAGGCCTCCAAGAATACTGATTCGTCCGTTGAGGGTTTTGGGGCTGACCAACCTCCCCTCTGGCGGAGGATTTCCATGATGTCTTCAAAGAAAACATCCTCGAGAGGTAACCTGGGGAACCCTCACCTTCATCCAAGTCAGTATCTTCTGTGAGGGACTCGGAGTCCATGTGCCTCCTCTTACATGAATGCTTACGTGGGGCTTCCTCAGTGGGACTCTCTGAAGAGGACTCATAAGTCATGGGGGTTCCACAATGGGATCCACCTGGGGGTCCTCTGGCACGGGCTGTCCCTGAGACAAGCTAATGGGAGTCGTGACCAAATCCAAGGCAGCCTGGGCGGAATCCAAGTCAATGGGCTGGGGTCTCAATCTCTGGGAGAGAACCTTCTCCACCACGTCAAAGGCCGAAGGAGAGCGCACCTCCTTGGCAACCAACAAGGAAGAAGTTCTCCCTGGCTCCGTCGTGAGGATCGGGGCCGAGGCCAAGGTAGCCAGGGTTCCGAAGGAACGGCTCGGATCCGACAAAGTCGGAGCCAAAGACATCTCCGTTCCTTTTGATCTGGTTCCCTGTTCTCGGCTCCAAGAGTTGCTCGGATCTGAACAAGTCTGATCCGAGGAACTCAAGGTAATGGCCGGCGTCGAGGTTGGAGGAACCGTCAGTGCCAAACCCCAGCTCTGAGGATCCTCGGATCCATAAACCCCGAGACCGATGGTTGGTTCGGGGAAGGAGAGATAGGATGGAAGAAGGGCATAGAGGTCCCCTCTCTGGCCGGAGAGGGGCCTGGCAAGACTCCCATTTGGATTTGGGTTTGAATGAATCTACGCATCATCCTGTCCACGTCAAGCTCCAATAGACTCCGAGTCGACCGCGAGGAGGCGACCGACTCGGATCTGGCCCTATGAGACAACCTCGAAGAAGGCCGTTGATCCAAGGGCTCCGTCAGCTCCGTGGAGAACCTTGGGGAATGGAGCCAAGGAGAAGTGATCCTAACAACTTTCACAGGTGAACTGGAAAAAGGCTCCCGCTCAGGAGATCGCTTGTAGTGCCTCTCTACCCTTTTCTCTCCCTTTTTTTTCCTTATCTGCAGCTTTTGTCCCCACCTCAGCAGGCTTAGAGGGAGGTTGAGTCCCAGCCTGGGGGGGAGGGTTGGTCGGCTACAGGAGATGATGTCGAGGCCATTCTCAAAGGCAGAAACTTGTAGCAGGCCCTTGGCTACCAGTTTCGCCTTCCTTTCTTTAAGGGCTCTGGGACTGAACCCTGCACACACAGCACATGTCAAACTAAGATGCGGAACGCCAAGGCAAATAACACACAGAGTGTGGCCATTGGCCGGTGAAAGGTTGTGGCCACACTCTGTGCATTTCTTGAACATTGGTTTAGGCTGGTCAGCCATAATACACTCCATTGAGCGAAACGCTAAACTAGACACACACACACTCAGGGGTTGGCTAGGCCTACTCTATTCAAGAAAGAAACACAAACTAACTACTTTTTTTTTTTTTTTTTAACAAACCGACGACAAGACAAAGGGGAGGAAGGGCTATCACAAACAACTACTCGTACACACTAACTAAAGAATCAAAAGTTCCACTTACACTACTCAACTTGGAGCTATAGAGACCATGATGCGTACATATGAAGCGGCAAACAAGATCTGGGGAAGGTAGAAGAGGTGAGGGATTATGGGTAAGGGGAGGAGCTTGGATCAGATGCTTAATAAAATGTTGCCGGCTCGGATCCAATATGGATCCGAATGCCCACAGGTTGCCGATAAATGAAGTTAACTATTTCAGATCAAGTGTTTTTCTTTGGTTCTCAACAGCCCTGGCTCCAAAGGAAACCAGGACGCATATTCAACATTCAAATGGTCTGCTCTCAAAGAGTAAATGCACAGATCATGCAGATCTTGAGGGGTTAACCTTGTGCCCACAGGCACTACATTTTTTACAACCAGAGGCCTTGCCAAACATATTAAATGGAAAAAAAATATGAAAAAAGGAACAGGACAAAAAACACACAGAATGACAAGGCCCAAGTAACAACATTTCCCTTGCAAAAGTTGAAGTATCACACACACTACATTAGCAGAAACAGACTAGGAAAGTAGTAAAGAGGAGCTAGAATAATATGACAATGTAGTAATTTTAACAGTATTTAAATATTGTTTTATTTATTTATTTGCTTATTTTTATGAAGGTAAAGTAGAAAGGTAGGAAGTAAAAACTCCCATAAGAAAGAATACTAGTGAAAAATAAACCGGCACAGACACACCTAAGAAGGGAAAGAGTTGCTAAATATAAAACTTGTTAAAGGTCATCTGAAGGAAAAGACCTGAGCTCTAGCAATAAACAGCAAAAACTATCACTTACTTGACAATGAGTGCTGAGCCCTGATGAAGTACGCCTTGACCATACTGACAGCAAACAAGAGTGAATTATGGGTAGGTAAGGAGGCTGAGCCCTGGATACAAGAACTTGAAAAAAGGTGCCAAGGTCGGAGCTGATCAGATCTGATAACCCACAAATTGAATCCGATGGAAAAGACAATGGTGGATCAATTCCAAGCCGAAAGAAGAAGAAGAAGATATAGCTTTAACCATCTTATCTACAGAGACCTTTCAGTGAACAGCTGGGGATACAGTATGGGTACTTCAGACATCAGCCTCACAGATCCTGAACCAGTTCCTTCATATTATGTTGCAACACATGGAGAAGCAGACCTGGTTTCCCAGGACTGCAGAGGATAGGACCCCCACCCTGCATGCATTTTAGAACACTGTCCATTTCTCTGAGGTTCTGAGAGCCATACATTGGACATGTAATGTGCCGGGAACTGCCCTATATGAAAAGCAAAAGCTTCTACTTTCTTAACAGCCAGCTGGTCTGTAATGCCCAAGGCATTACTTACAATATATTCATTCACCATTCAGGGCAGTTCCCATGATTTACACATCTGCCACATATCACGCCCATTCCAAAGATTCCTGAAAAAAGACTTTCCACATGGTAGGCGCACATAAGTGATAGACAGATACACACAGCCCAGTAGGGAGTAGGTTACATATAACATGTTGCTTGTGTACTGCAGGTAATTCCTGATATGCCTTAGAACCATGACTGGTGTGTCCCACACCTTGGCCTATGCAGGATATGGCCAGTAATACAGCAACTGCTGAAAAGCATAATGTAGTAGAGCAGGTGTTCAGTCTACTCAAGGCATGCTACATTTCCCTAGATACAGTGGGAAGGGTTTGGCAAAACAGTCCAGAAATTTGCAGCACTATCTTTGTTGTGTGTGCCATGGTGAGCAAGACAGCACTGCATATACAGGTTGAGAGAGGTGAATATAATGGAAGGATCTTCCATACCAGATGTATCAGCAGCAGAAGGGGAGGGTAGAGATTTAGGTCAGAAACATGCAGCAGTAATACTGCAGCTCAGGCAACTGTAGGTGCAATACATTGCAACATTAACATAGGCAATTTCCCCTTTTGTGCTTGAGATATTCTATCCCATTTGGTTATAGATTGGCCTTACCCATCCAGTGGTTGATACCTACATATTACCCCTAATGAAAATAAGTGGGATCATACCACAGATAATCTGAGGGAACTCATGCATAGGATAAAACATTTAGGAGCTGCTTTAGTAGTACGGGGGCAGTCCTAGGTAACTTTTCTGTTTACCATTTGTAGTTCTAAGTTGGTCTTGAACATGGACAGGGATGAAATTTGTTTTATGTGGACCGGGATGTCTGTTTCACAGCAGCAGTATCCTCTGCAAGATATACCTGTCCCTCCAAACTGTTCTGTTGATGTTGCAGAAGAAGTTTAGATCCACAGACGGTGTATTTCTGATGCCATCTGACTTGCAGTAAATCCATCAGTAATGGGTCAGGGGATGTCTTGCATTCCCGACACAGGTCACCTCTTAGCAGTCTGCAGGATACCAAGTACAGTGACTCTAAGTCGGCCCATGTAGGACATGTTCTTTAGGCCTTGTATCCTTCTAGTAAGGTATCTCTGTGAGCATTCCAGTTGTTGCATGAGTCTAGACAGATGCATGACAAAGGGGGCATTTTATTCAGTGACTAGCCTAATGAGGGCTGAGTAAAGGGGGGCAATGCCATTCCTAGATCAAGATACAATCCCATTTTTTATAAGCTATGCAATATAGACGTTCTTACAACAACAGACGCAAGTTGTTCAAAAGTTAGGTCACTGTCCACATAAGTTCCGAAATCCCATACAACTTGGTCAACTCTAAGAGGTGTATTGTCAATGTAACAATGTGTGGCAATATTGTATGAGCTTTTATCAGTGCTAGGAATGCAAATTATGTTATTTTTGATTTAAGAATTTTATCTGTAATTGGTTACATTTTTACCAAGTTACTATCTTACTCAATCATTTAAACATTATGTTTTAACCAGATTCTCATTTTGAAAAAGTCTCATTTTACAGCAAAGTGATGAGGGTGCTAACTGGGGTACTGTGTTTTAGTTACGAAATGTATTTCTTGCTATTCCAGTTGATTTTGTTTTCATGTTAGTTTAGACTACATTAGATAAGTTTGTACAGAAAGGGATAGCTTTGATGCACACCCCTAACTGCTCTAGTGCACTGCTTCTCAAACTATCATTGTTAATGAACCAGTTGTTTTTATTTCCAATTCGTCATGGCCCAGTACTAACATACAGTAAATGCAATAAACAGACTATGGCCCTTAATGATATACAATGTAGGATCCATACCATTGTTTAATTTCTCTAAGTCTTTTGGGTTTCTAACCCATACCACCTGGATGAGTTTTCTTATGTTTCCACAGCTTATTCTAAGCTAAATAGTAAGACTGACAAAGCCTGCACTGAAATAACTGCTAGGTCCTAGAAGCAATGGTGTTCTAGATATTCTGAGGTACATTTTAGAGCTTTTTCCAACCTTTTGATACAGTGATGGCCTTAACAAAAAAATCAGTCTTACTTTCTTTCAAGAAAGAAATAAGTTATGCCCAAGCTTTAATATTCAAAGCTGACAAAGATAGTTATTTCACTTAATAAACTCAGATGACAAATTCTTACAAGGATACAAAGAGGCATAACTGGGAATATATTGAAATACTGCCTGCCTCTCTACTCAAAAGACAATAGTCACTTCCTATGCACTCCTCTGGTGTTAGATTGAGATCAAAGTAAAAGAAGAAACTGCCGCAACTGTATATTTAAAGTTGTTACCATTACACATGCACACATCATGTCTCCTCATCCCTACCTCCAAAAAAGAATTGACAAAAAATAGTTTAAATTGCACTTATACTGACCTGTCTGGTGATACTTTTTTGTGTTTTTCTGCTTTATATAAATAGAACATTGCTAGAACAACAGGTTTTATATTTGCAGGGATCTTCTGAATGATACAAAGTATGAAACCTGGGTCTGTCATTACTTAGTGACTACAATCCACAACAATTTGGCAGAAAACAACAAATCTTGTAAGGAATACACCAAAAAATGAGACAAAATCAAAGGCAGTAGACAGCAATACCACTTACACACACACACACACACACACACACACAAAAAAACATGCACCAGTTACAGCAACTTGTAGGCTCATAGGTGTATACTAGGCTAACAAACACCAGGGCCTATATAAGCTTAGCCATGCAACCCAAATGTGACCCACAAATTAGATTTTTTATAGAGAGTGATTTACTGGCCATCAGAGATACGCACCAGACCAGGGGTGAATTTCCAATCGCCCATCCATTGGTCCAAGTTGTGCTTAAATAGAGATAGGAGGGAACTCTGCTTTGAATGGATGGGGAGCCTGTTCCAGAGAATGGAAATTCTCTAAGAAACATATCTGTCTCTTCAGCACATCCTATTTATGTCACAAGCAAAATTTAGATCTTTTAATCTAGTAGTTTTGATGCTGTTTGTTTTGTTCATGAAAATAGGTTCATCAAAACAGGATTATGGGATGCTTTGTATGCCAAGCAAAGATCACCTCTTAGAAGTATGTATGATACCAAGTAATGAGACTGAGCTTTGAGGCGATCAGCGTAGCATATTGTGTTTACTCCCTGTATTCTTTTTGTAAGCAGCCCATGTGGATGTTCCAGTTGCTACATCTGTCTGGTCAGGTACACACAAAAGGAGGCATTATACACTATGATGGGCCTAATTAAGACTGACCACAGTGGTATGATGATATTTCTGGACCTAAATGCCATGCCTTTGTTTATAAGTTGAGCAACATAGAAAGATTTTCTTACTATCCTGAACACATGTTGGTCAAAGCCTAGATTACTATCTACATGAGTTCCCAGAGCCCAACCAATGAATCAACTTTAGGAGTGTTTTATTGATGACATAGTTACCCAGGGTGGCCGACTTCCCAAAAGTTACTATAACACATTTCTTGATATTGAGTTTTAAGCCACAGTTATGGCATCAAGCATTTGTATGTGTTAGCCCTTCCTGAAGGATGTTCTCATCTGTGGGGGGTTCAATGACTGCTCCCAGTTTACAATCATCTGTGAAGCTGGCTAGCCAGAGGCCTTTAAAGTTGGCTTTGACATCCGAGAAGTAGATGCCAAAGAGGAGTAGGTCTAGTACAGATTCCTGAGGGAGTCCTCTCGTGACCAGCTTCATTTTGGAGTGGCCTCACTGATTTTTAATGAGCCAGCTAGCTATCCAAATCTATGTATACAGTATGCACAGGTTTCCCCTCATCCTTTGTCTTGGTGACCTTTTTGAACATGCCCACCAGATTCAGTAAGCATGACCTTTCTTTGACAAAACCAAACTGGGATGGATCCAGTGTCTGGAGGTCTCCTATGCCCTTGTTGATAATTTTCATTATAATTCTTTCCATGGCTTTGCAAATAATACTAGACAGACTAATGGGTCTGTAGTTTCCAAGTTTCCAGGATCTGTTGAAAATCCTCCCTTATGGGGGGGGAGTGACATCACAGTCCTCCATTCACATGGCACAAAGCCTGTTTTAAGGTTATAGTTAAGTAATGACTCCAGGGGTCCTGATAAATTGTATTTTAGACTGTTCAGGAAGCATCCCGGGATGTTATCGGGGCCCAGTGAAACCAAGTTCTTGACTTTAGAGACAGCAGCCATTACATGCTACCTAATTATAGTTGGAAGGGTATGTTTGAGGGTATTTTTGGAGGGATGGTTGAGGGCGAGAGGTGGAAAAGTTGAAACTCCTACATCACCAGGCTTGGTGAATATGGCACCATTAACTATCAGTTCGGCACATTGCTGTGTTCTGCCCTTGAGATTTCTGACATAGCTGAAGAAGGCCTTATGGTTATCTTTCACCTGGGAGGCTATCCTAACCTCAAAGTTGGTTTGCTTGACCTAATTAGCTCTCTTAATTGCATATTTAGTTTGATGAAAGAGTTTTTATCTTTATTATCTTGTCCATGAAAAAAATGTATTAAGTATGTAACAGAGATTATGAACACAAAGATAGCTATACATGAAAACAATCAAAACTCTTACCTATTTGCATGTGTAGCTAGGAGTGAGATTACAGACAAAATAATATGTATTTCTGAGCTTGTGTTAATAGCAGAAAAATTTAGTACATTCAGTTGATGTAAAACTAGGAATCAGGTTTTGTTAATCTGGTTCAGAACTCACACCATTCATCTCCTATCACTTCTGTAAGTGGAAGAATAACATTTATCGTGCACACACATTCTACACATCAGAAGACATGGAGCTATCCTTCTCCTACATTTTAATGACTAAAAAGTCTCTTATTTCACAAGAAATGCAGACTGAATGAGTGTTGCAGATAAGTGGCAAAGAATAAAAGCAAATTAGCTAAACATGAACATTGAAAGAAAAAATGTTACTCCTAACCTTCCAGGTAAACTGAGAAATTCATTTGTGATGAAAAAATTGAGGGTATCTAAATGGAATAAAAAAAAGAAACCAAGGCCCCATTATTTGCTTTTTCATTAATGGCGAGATGCGTCAACACAAGAAGACAAGACTCTGAGAGGTGTGGAATACCCCAAAGTGCGCAAAAAAACAAGCTTTTCATCAAGAGGGAAGAAAAAAAAAAAGTTGTTATGTACTCACCATAACGTTCTATCTGAGTAGTTGTACTTCATTTGTCTTCAACCTGTGGGTTACGGATCCAACTCGGAGCCGAGCTGGCAATTTCACAAGCATCTACTCCGAGCTCCAAGCTCCTCCCCTACCCATAATACACCACCACCACCTTCCTTCCCTCAGATCGAGTTTGCCACCCCATAAAACCAGGAACCCAATCCAGCAAACCTTATTTCACCAACTTATTCAATTAGAGCCGCAAAGGTGCACTCTGCTACATAATAAGCCATCAGGTTAGGGGGAAGGAGGGGGGGGGTGGTCGAAGACAAATGAAGTACAACTACTCAGATGGAACGTTATGGTGAGTACATAACTTCTTTATTTGAAGGAGTTGACTTCATTTGGTGTTCAACCTGTGGGACAGAGTCCCCAGCTACCTATAACCTTGGGTGGCCCTCATGGAAGGATATTCCGAAGCACCACAGAGCCAAAGGATGCCCGGCCTCTAGATACCAAATCCAACTTATAATGGGAAATAAAAGTATGAAATGAGGACCAAGTAGTCGCAGAACAGGTATCAGCCAAGGACACCCTGGACCAGAAGGCCTCGGAAGTAGCCATAGACCTGGTAGAATGGGCTCTAACCCGACCCGGAGGAGACAAACCGTTGTCTTTGTACACTTGAAAAATACTGAGAGAAATCTATTTAGCAATGATCACCTTGGAAATGGGTTTACCCAAAAACGGTTTAGAGAAAAACAAACAATTGGTCAGACTTTCGAAAGCCTTGTTTCTGTGTAAATAAAAATGTAGTTGTCTATGAACATCTAACAAATGCAACTTGTATTCTCCTTTATTTTTGAAATTTGGAAAGAAAACAGGCAAACTGATTGTCTGATTGATATTTGCCTCAGAGGCCACTTTGGGAAGAAATGAGGGATTGGTACGAAGAGAAACCCTATCCTTGTGCAAAACCATGTATGGGTCTTTGACAGACAATGCCTGGAGTTCCGAGACCCTCCTAGCTGAGGTGATAGCCACTAGAAAGGCTGTCTTCCAGGACAGAAATTTAAGGTCTACTGTTGCAGCTGGTTCAAAAGGAGGTGCAACCAGCACTTGGAGGAGTGGGATCTTTGTCCGGGGGATGCAAGCGAAAGGTACCTTTGATAAAGGCTTTGCACAACCTGGAAGAAGCCAAAGAACCCATTTTCACCAACGTGGAAATTGGAAATGGCAGCAAGTTGTACCTTCACTGTCAAGGAACTAGCCCCTTGTTGAAAAATGATTACAAAAAATTCAAGAATAGCCGGAATTGGTGCTGAGAAGGGATCCAAATTTCTCTGAGAGGCCCAGATGGAGAAACATGTCCATTTGCTACAGTAGATTTTTCTGGTGGAGGATTTAAGAGCTGCCACTAGAACAGACTTGACAGAAGAAGACAAACCGGGAGTCCTAGCAATTAGGGGAACTGGAGCAGCCAAGCTGTGAGCTTCAGACTGTCCAGATTCGGATGAGGAACCCCTGAAGGGTGAGATATGAGATCCGGGCGGGGATCCAAAATCCAAGGAGGAACTAGAAGATGAGACCAGAGGAAGGGAAACCAAACCTGGTGAGGCCAAAACAGGGCAATGAGGATGACTTTGCTCCCCAGTCAACGCACTTTCTGTAAAAACTTTGGGATAAGAAATAATTAGAAGTTATGTACCTACCATAACGTTCCATGTTAGTTGTCTTCTCTCGCCTTCTTTCTTGCTGGATGGGTTCGGAGCCGATCCTCGGCTCCAACTCAGCACTTGCTAAGCTCGAGAGCTAATTTTACCAGCTCGAGGCAACCCTATATCCCATGATGCAAGGCGGAGATTACTCAGATCTAGTTTGGTAGCTAAAGAAATAGCAGTATTTTCTTCCAACTTAGGAGGAAAAAATAAAAATACTAAATAACATGATAACCCTCTAGAAAGGATGCACATAATCTAGTGACACTAGGAGTTGAACAGCTAGAGAAAGGTAATAACCTCTTAATAGAAGATGTATAATCTTCTTGGTCTGACCAGGCTAGGGGGAAGGAGGGCGGGACGCAAGAAAGAAGGCGAGAGAAGACAACTAACATGGAACGTTATGGTAGGTACACAACTTCTAAATGTTAAGTTGTCAATCTCGCCTTCATTCTTGCTGGATGGGACAGCGTCCCTAGCACCTCTATCCTGGGTGGCTCAATGGAACAGACTCTTGAGAACGGTGGAACCAAAATTTGCTCTGTCTCTGGAGACCAAATCTAATTTGTAATGTGAGACAAAGGTATGAGGAGAGGCCCATGTGGCTGCTGCACAAATAGTGTCTATTGGAAGTCTAGCTTGAAAAGCTGTAGATGTAGCTAGAGCTCTGGTAGAATGGGCTTTTGGGTTAGAAACCAACTCTTTGCCTCTGAGCTGATAAATGTAAGTGATCACGGAAGACAGCCACCTAGATAAAGTTACCTTAGAAACTGGAAGGCCTTTCCTGTTCTCTGCATAGGATAGAAAAAGTTGATCAGATTTCCTAAAATTTTTGTCTTATCCAGATAATATCTCAGCTGACGGTGAACATCGAGATAATGTAACTTTTGTTCAGCTCTATCAGAATAATTTGGGAAAAATACTGGAAGATCAATGGACTGATTTAGGTTAGTCTGAGATGCCACCTTTGGTAAGAAAGACGGATTAGTTCTTAGGGATACCCTATCTTTGTGGAATATTAGATAGGGAGGGCGAACACAGAGAGCATGAAGCTCAGATACTCTCCTGGCAGATGTAATGGCAACTAGAAAAAGTGTCTTCCAAAAAAGCAATTTCAAGGAACAGGCAGCTGCAGGTTCGAACGGGGGAAGAATCAAGGATGTTAAAACTAAATTTAGATCCCACTGTGGTGGGGGGTCTCTAATAGGAGGTTTCAATAAAAAGATACCTCGAAGGAATGCCTTGCAAAGTTTATGTGACATAATGTTGTGGTCCAAAAAGCCTATATGAAAATTTGAAATGGCTGCCAGTTGAACTTTCACTGTGGAAGAAGAGGATCCTGAATTAAAAATGTCAGCAAGGAAGTCCAACACCGAATGAATTGGAGCAGTATAGGGGTCTATGTTCCTAGCTTTTGCTCAGAAAGAGAAATGTCGCCATTTACTAGTGTAGATCTTTCTGGTAGAAGATTTTAGGGAAGCTACTATGATATCCCGTACAGGATTAGAAATCATAGGAAGCTTGGCTAAGGATGGAAGTGGAGAAACCAAGCAGTGAGGTTGAGAGAAGGTATGGATTGGTGCAGTTGACCCAACTGGTGGGTCAGAAGATCTGGAACCAGGTCCAGATGCCATGTCTGTACCAAGAGGTAATGATGTAGGAACGGAAACCAAATCTGTCGAGGCCAATAAGGGGCAATGAGAATCAACTTAGCTCTCAAGGCGGTTGCTTTCTGAATTAGCTGAGGTATCAGCGGAAAAGGAGGAAAAGCATAAAGAAGTCCCCGGGGCCAATCTTGGGTTAGAGCGTCTCTGGGGGGATGGCCTGGAAGGGGGAAGAGAGAGAAGAAGTCTGGGCATTTGCTGTTTTGAGGTGTAGCGAAAAGGTCGCAGCAAGGAAGGCCCCACTTCTGAAAAATCTCTTCCGTCACTGACTGTTTGAGAGACCACTCGTGAGGCATGAGAATAGCTCTGCTCAATCTGTCCGCTATGATGTTGGATTTCCCGGGGATGTGCATTGCTATCAGAAACTGGTGAGAGGAGATTGCCCATTGCCAAAGTCTGAGAGCCTCTCGACACAGTGGATAGGACTTGGTTCCGCCCTGTTTGTTTATGTACCACACTACGGACATATTGTCCGTTTGGACTGCAATAGTTCCCAGGGGAAGAGAGTCGTTGAGGGCTTGCAACATTAAAAGCACTGCTCTCATCTCCAGAACATTTATGTGCAGATGGTACTCGAAAGGTTGCCAAGTGCCATGGACCATACTGCCCTGATAATGCCCCCCCCACCCGATCAGGGAGGCTTCCGATGTCACCGTGGCAACCGGGGCAAGAGGAACAAATGGTCTGCCTTGATGGATTTGAGGGGACGATATCCACCAAGTCAGATGTCTTTTGCAAGTTGGAGTTACTATGATCTGGTGACGCATGGGAAGTTGTTGAAAGGACCATTGGGTGAATAGCATCCATTGTAGCAGCCGCATGTAAAAGCGGGCGAGGGGAAGAAGTGTTATGGCGGCCGCCATAAGACCCAGTACTTTCAGAGCAAATCTGACCTGAATTTTGTTGCTGAATAGAATCACATGGACGTGTCTTTGAATGTCCAAGATCCTTTGGTCTGTCAACCTTGCAGAAAGTTGTACGGTGTCCAAATTTGCGCCTATAAAAGTAATATATTGACAAGGCGACAAGGCAGATTTTTCGAAATTTATAGAAATTCCTAGCCCTCTGCAAGTGTGAATGGTGTAATTTCTGGCTTGGAGAAGCTGATGCCTGGTGGTGGCAGTGAGGAGCCAGTCGTCTAGATATGAAAACACCTGGAATCCTTGACGTCTCAGGTGAGCCGTAACTACTGCCATGCATTTGGAAAACACTCTGGGGGCTGTAGTGAGTCCAAAGGGCAGGGCTCTGAATTGGAAGTGACTGGTCCCCAGCCGAAAGCGGAGAAATCTTCTGGAGCGTCTGTGAATTTTTATGTGATAGTACGCATCCTGAAGATCTATCGAGCACATCCAATTGTCCTTGCCCAGAAAGGGCAGAATGGACTGAAGCGTGACCATCCGGAATCTTGATTTCTTTACAAACCTGTTGAGTTTGCTCAGATCTAATATAGGTCTCCAGTCCCCTGTCTTTTTTGGAACTAAAAAGAACCTTGAGTAGATTCCGGATCCTATTTGGTCCGCTGGGACTGGCTGGATGGCTCTTTTTACTAGCAGTTTTGATATTTCTAGTACTGCTAGTTCCCTTAGACCGGGTGGAATGTCTGGAAGGGTTCCCTTTTGTTGAACTGGGGTTTGAATAAAGGGAATTTTGTAACCCTCGGATATAATTGACTGTACCCATTTGTCTTGAGAAAGGGAAAGCCAGGCTATTGGGTACAGCGATAATGTTCCCCGACTGCCTCCGAAGACGGACAATCGGGCAACATCTCAGGGATGCTGGAAGGGTTTGTCAGAAAGAGGCTCTCTGCTACCCTGTTTCTGCGGACCCCCTCTGCCCCTAGGGCGGCGTCTATTATTGTTACCCCCTCTGCCTCTGGGGGTAAACTGACTTTGTGTGTCAGGTGTGACTCCTTGAGATTTGCGGAACCACATTTTCCCTCCCTTCTGTCCTTTGGGGTAAGGTCTAGAAGGGGTGGAGAAACGGACTCCTACGGCAGAAAGAGTCTTGCCATCTTGTTCGCATCTAGTCAAAGTGTCTTTCACTTGAGGACCGAACAAGGTCGAGCTATCAAAAGGGGAGTTTGTGAAAGACGCCTTGAAGGGGTCTGCAAAATTACAAAGCCGCATCCAGGACTGACGTCTTAAAGCCACTCCTGTGCCTGCGGCCCTACTCGCTCCATCGGCTGCATAAGAAATGAGCCGCATGGAGGAGTTAGCAATGGAGTTAAGGATTCCTAGCTGTGAGCTAATCTTATCCTGAGACCCAGCAGCTGACGGATCCTGTAAAACTTCTCCCAACACTTTAAGAACATCTCTTTGAAGGCGGGTGAAGTGGCATAAGTAGTTCAGCGATCTCATGGCAAAAGTCGCTGAAGAAAAAATCCGCTTACCGTACCTGTCCATAGTCCTAGAATCCTTATTAGGAGGATGAACAGGTACTGAAGGATCAGCTAATTCCTTCTTGGTGGCAGCAGCCACCACCATGGCATCAACTGGGACATCTTTTGTTAAGTATTGTCTATCTTGTGGGGCTGTAATAAATTTTGAAGGTCTCCTGGGGGTAGGTTCCACCGAATCCGGAGCCATCCACGCCTTCTGAGCCACTACTGCCATGAGAGGGTCGAAAGGCGGAGACACCCAGGAGGTGGAGGGTCGAGATCCGAACGCCTCCAGGTATACTGAATCGTCCTCGGAGGGATTAAGGGAGTGCCAGTTCCCCCTCTGTTTAAGGATTTCAAGGATGTCTGAAAATGAGACATCCTCAGAGGAGGACCTTGGGGACCCCACCGACTCATCCAAGTCAGTATCTGATGTAGTAGACTCAGGGGAGTCTAAATGTTTCCTCTTACATGTCCTCTTACGGGGGGGGGGGTTCTCCTGACGGATCAGGAGAAGCCTCGGAAGAGGAAGATATTCCCAATTGGGAAACCTGAGGCGTTGGATCTCTGGGTCCGGGAGCAAGAGAGTGGGAAGAGAAGTCAGCAGGCACTGTAGTGGGAGGAGCTGATGGAACTGTCCGTTGACTAAGCCCAGGGGCTAGTACACTCCTCATCACCTCGAAGGCTCCCCCATCAGAGAGACCAGAAGGTTCCCGCTCCGAAGAGGTAGGAACCCCAGGCCTCACCGAGAGGGAAGGCTCCGAGGTAGATGTCGGGGCCGAGCTCACCAACGCCGAAGCTCCGAGAGGGAGAACGGGGTCGGACAAGGGTCCGATGCCACTCGCCCCCTCGGAGCCGACAAGAGAGACTAGACGCCCGGATCCCTCCAATGAAGGTCTCAAGGAGGAAATCGGAGCCGAGGACGACGGAGCCGAAAGGGGTGGTATCGGCTCCGAAGTCACAACGGTACTGGTTCCGAGGAGCTCCGGCTCCGAGCTCTGTAAGAGAGTCGAAGGAGGAATGTTCGGTGGATGTGATATAGCTACCATCTGTTGAGATAGGCTATGGAGTATTCGGGCCAATGCCTGAGACTTTAATAGTCTACTCACCACTCTCTCAAGGTCGCGATCAGATAGCCTGGATGACTGAGAAGATCGGCTCCGATGGCTCCGCTCCGAGAGCAAGGGTGATCTCGGAGCCGAATGAATAGATTCCACAGAAGGGGATCGAGATCTCTTTTTCGGGATCAATGGAGCCATCGGAGCTGAAGATACGTCGGCTCCAACTGGAGCCGACACTGAGTGTCTAGACTTGACAGTATCGGCGCCGGATGGAGCCGATACTGATACTGGTATAGAAAGATCGGCTCCAGCCAGAGCCGATCTCGAACCTGGTGAGGAAGAACCTGAAGCCGACAGCTTGGAAGCCTGAGCCGAAGGCTTAACAGGTTTCGAGGGCTTCCCCGGCGCCGACTTAGTCGGGGAGCTCTCGGTTTTAATAAGCCCCTTAAAATGAGCTTATTTTTCCGTTCCTGCAGGACTCTTGGGCTGAAAGCATGACAGATAGCACAAGAGTCCTGCAGGTGCGAAGGTCCCAGGCAATAAACACAAGAAGTGTGACCGTCTGTCAGAGACATCTTCTGACAGCACGAGTCACACTTCTTGAAGCCTGAGACCTTAGTGTCCTTCGACATAACTGTGTCGATGAAACACTGGAACACACTCACACACAAAACACACTCAGTCCAACAATTTAATTAAATTAAATTAAACTAACAGGGATAACAGACAGTCACACACAAAAAATTCCCTGACAGGAAAAAATTTAGGGAGGGGAAGGCCTAAGGCCTAACTAGGGGTAAGGGAATATTTACTTAAAAGAAGGGAACAATGACAGGAATAGGGTTAACGTGAATCGGTAATTAACAAAAAATAATATTTATATGTAAAAAGTTAAAGGGGGTAGACAAAAGTCTCTGAAAAGTTCACTTACCTAGAGCTGGTAAAAGAAGGCACCTCGTTAGCGAAGCGGCAAACGAGATCTGAGTAATCTCCGCCTTGCATCATGGGATATAGGGTTGTCTCGAGCTGGTAAAATTAGCTCTCGAGCTTAGCAAGTGCCAAGTTGGAGCCGAGGATCGGCTCCGAACCCATCCAGCAAGAATGAAGGCGAGATTGACAACTTAACATTGGGAGATAAGCATAAAGAAGACCGGAAGGCCAAGCCTGGACGAGAGCATCGCTAGGAGATTCCCCCAGTGGGGGGTTCAGAGCGAAGAACTCGCTGCACTTCACATTGCAAAGAGATCGCAGCAAGGCTGACCCCACTTTAGAAAGAACTGCTCCGCTACTGAAGGATTCAGAGACCACTCGTAAGGCATCAGGACAGAATGGCTTAGCTTGTCCGCCAGAATGTTGGACTATCCCAGAATGTGCGTTGCTACCAGAAAGCGACTGGTGGAGATCGCCCATTCAGAAACTCATGGCCTCACGACAAAGGGGGTAGGATCTGGTCCCTACCTGTCTGTTGATGTACCAGACCACCGACATGTTGTCTGACTGAATTGCAATAGTTAACAAAATAAAATAAATAGTACACACTCCTGCCAAAAGTGGCTCACAAACAACAAAAATCAAGGCTTAAAAACAAGATGTGAGCACACCAACAAAAGCTGAGAAAAAGCCAAAAAATGCTTTTTCTCAGCTTTGTTTGTGTGCTCATATTTTGTTTTTAAGCCCTGAATTGCAATAGTTCCCAGAGGAAGAAAGGCTCGAAGGGTCTGCAATGCTAAAAGGACCTCTCTCATCTCTAGAACACTGATATGCAAACTGATCTTGACTGGGGACCACAGGTCTTGGACTGTCCTTCCCGAGCAATGCCCCCTCACCCTAGCTGGGAGGTGTCCGTGGTCCCTGTGGCTGGGGCTGCAACAAATGGACGTCCCTCGAGTATGTCCAGAGAATGCATCCACCAAAGGAAGGACGCCCTGCAGGCTTTGCTTGTGTGTATTGGATATGTTAGTGGAAGATCAAGCATAAACCATTGTACCGCAAGAGTCCACTGTAGTACTCGCATGTGCACATGGGCACATGGAAGAAGTGTAATCGTGGCCACCACAGAGCCAAGGGCTCGCAACACTGCCTCCGCTGGCGGTAGATATGAGTGAAAAACGATGGTGACGTGCATTCGTAGATTTCGAATTCTGTCTGAAGTTAGGAAGACTTTTGTCTGCTAGGTGTCTATCCATACTCCGATGAACTCTATAACCTGGACAGGGTGTAGATGAAACTTGACAATGATGACTGTAATACCCAGATGATCCGCTAGATGCAGGAAATAGTCCCTGGCCTGACAAAGTAGACACTTGGTGGAAGCAGCAAGGAGCCAATCGTCCAGGTACGGAAATACCTGAATTTCCTGAAGCCTCAGGTGAGCAGCTACCACTGCCACAACCTTGGTGAACACCCTGGGGGCTGTGGTGAGACCAAAGGGCAGAACTCAAAACTGATAATGATTGGCCCCTAGCCGGAAGCGGAGGAACCTCCTGGAGCTTCTGTGTATCTTTATGTGATAATAAACATCCTGGAGGTCTAACGAGCACATCCAGTCCATCTTTTGCAGATGGACTGTAATGTGACCATCTGGAACTTCTCTTTGGCAATGGACAGGTTCAGGGTTGACATGTCTAGAATGGGCCTTAAGTCCCCCGTCTTTTTTGATACCAAAAGGAACCTGGAACAGATGTCCAGTCCCGACTGATCTCAGGGGACGTGTTCGATGGCTCGCTTCTTTAGCAGCTTGAGTACCTTTTGTGCTACTGCCTCCCTTTGCATGGGTGGTATGTCCAGGGGGTGTTTGGGTGGCATGGGGAGAGTCACAAAGGGGATTGTATAACCTCTGGATATGATCCATATCACCCAATGGTCTGATGACACGATCTCCCATGCTGTCAAATGCAATGACAGACAACCCCCGACTGCCTCCAGAGCACAGCAGTCGGGGAACCCCTCAGGGCTGCTGCGTGGGCCTGTCCAAGAATGGTTCTCGTGACCCAAAATTCCTTGGATCCCCTCTGCCCCTGGGCCAGCATCTGTCTTGACCTCCTCTGCCTCTAGGGGAAGACGAGCCCTGAGCATCCTGGGAATACTGAAACTTCCGGAACCACATCTTCTTTTGCCCTTGCTGATTCTGAGAAAAGGATCTTTGAGGGTTCGAGAAGCGGATACCGACAGCAGACAGTGTCTTCCCATCCTTCTTGCTCTGGACCAATGTGTCACGGACAGTCTTACCAAAAAGGGAAGAGCTGTCATAAGGGGCAATCGCAAAGAATGCCTTAAAGGGCTCCAACACCTGACACAATCTAAGCCAGGCATGATGCTTCATGGCAACACCGGACCCAGCCACCCTAGCCGCTCCCTCAGTGGCATATGAGAGGAGGCGCATGGACGTATTTGAGATTGCTTTCAAGATGGCCATCCTCGCGGAGAATGTATTTTTATCCTCCTGCGATGTGGACCCAAGGGGTAACTCAGTGAGTTCCTAAACAAGGTTGTGCTGTAGTCGAATAATGTGGGCCAAGTAGTTCAGTGCCCTTACAAAAAAGGTTGCTGACGCATATACATGCTTTCCTAGGCGATCCATTATCCTGGACTCTCGGTCAGGGGGATGGACTGTGGAACTCTCCTGAGCAAGTTCCTTCTTGGTAGCCACTGTTACCACCACAGCGTCTACAGGGGACCCTTTATTCCAGGCAGGTCTGTCTGAAGGGGGGCTTAAAATTTTATCAGGGCGCCTTGGAATAGGCTCCACGGTGTCCGGTAAGCCCATGAAGTGATTAAGTCCACCAAAGGATCTACGGGGGGGATACCCAGGAGGTAGATGGACCTGCGCCGAAGGCCTCGAGGAACACTGACTCACCCGAGGAAGGTTTTGGGGTGGACCAACCTCTTCGCTGGTGTAAAAGTTCCATGATGTCTCCAAAGAAGACATCCTTGGGAGGTGATCTGCGGGAACCTTCCCCTTCCTCCAAGTCGGTGTCCTCCATAAGGGACTCCGGGGAGGAGTCTTAGTGCCTCCTCTTGCACGTACGCTTGCAAGGGACCACTCTGGTGGGGCTGTCCAGAGAGGGCTTGCAAGCCATCTAATGTTCCTCAAGGTGAACCATCTGGGGCTCTTCAAGCACAAGATGTCCCTGTGTTAAAATTATGGGAGTCGCACCCAGACCAGGGGGAGTCAGGGCAGAATCCCAAGAAATAGTCAGGGGTCTCGATCCAACAGAGAGAGCCCTTTCCACTACATCGAATGCCGAGGTACAGAGAACTTCCTGGGACTCTAGAACGGCAGCTGCTTTCCCAGGGTCCGACGAGGGTATCGGAGCCGATCCCGAAGGAGACGGAGCGCTGAGGAGATGGCCTCGACCCGACAAGGTCGGAGCTGACGGGAAAAACTCCAACCCTCAGATCCGATGCCCAGGCTACAGCTCCAAGAGCCGCTCGGATCCAAACTAGTCGGATCCAACATGCTCAAAGTAACTGCTGGCGTCGAGGTAGCAAGTACCATCGGCGCCGACCCCCTGACTCCGAAGCTCTCCAGATACTTCGAAACCAAAGGTAGGATTGGAGAAGGAGAAATAGGTGAAAAGAAGGGGAGTGAGCTTCCAGACTCCCATCTGGATCTGCGTCCTAATAAACCTCCTCATCATTTTATCCATGTCAGATTCCAAAAGGGTATGGGTGGACTGCAACGAGGCTATGGACTCCAACCTAGCTGGTCGGAGTACTGAAGCCCTGGAAGATGACCTAGACTCTTCCAGCTCCGGAGAAAAATGAGTTGATCGGAGCCCAAGGGAGGTAGGTTTAGAAACTACCTGTACCTTAGGAGGAGCAGAACGATCCGGGAACCTCTTTCTGTGCCTTTCACCTTTGTGCTCTCTCTCTCTCTCTCTCTCTTGTTTCTTTTGCTTTACGGAGTCCCCATCCCTAGGCCTAGCAGTGGTAGGTTGAGCCCTGGCCTTGAAGGAAGAGACAGAGAGAGAGAGCAAACTACTGAGACCAAAGATGCGGTCACAGCTGTGACCACCGAAGAAGAAGTGGCCGCCTCAGAAGCATGGAGTAGGTCCTTCATAATCAGTTTAGCCCTGCATTCTCTCAGGGCTCGCAGGTTAAAACCCGCGCATACACTTCAGTCCATCAACAGGTGGGCCGCACCCAAGCAGACAACACACAGTGTGTGGCTGTCGGCAGGCAACAACTTATGATCAAACTCTGTGCATTTCTAAAACACCTGTTTTGGTTGATCAGCCATTTTACAAAAACACAAGGGCCCAAGATTGCCCTCAAGCAACACACACACACACACACACACACACACACACACACACACACACACACACACACACACACACACACACACATACACACACACACACACACACGCACACACAAAGATAGCTGAGGAAAAGGGAGAAATAACTAACTTTTTTTTTTTGAAACACGACGCACCAGGAGGGGGAGGAAAGAGGAACCTATACCACTAGCTAATCCTACACACACTAACAGCAAAAAACTCTTGCCAAAAAACTCTCAAGTAACTTACAATACCCAGAGCTCGGAGATCACGATGCAAACACGGCAAATGAGATCTGGGGGAAGGAAGGTGGTGGTGTGTTATGGGTAGGGGGAGGAGCTTGGAGCACGGAGCAGATGCTTGTGAAATTGCCGGCTCGGATCCAAGTCGGATCTGTAACACACAGGTTGAAGACCAAATGAAATCAACTACTTCAGACCTTTTACTTAACTTCTGCTTAAATAGGATAAATTGCAGTTATCGTGACCTGTGTGGTGATATGTTTTTGTACTTTTCTGCTTTCTTTCCATGTTTAGCCAAAAAAAGTTATCTGTTTGCATTTTTTTAGTTTGTTCTGGAGTCTTAATCTTGTAGCTTCATTCACAGCTGTGGCATAACTGTAAACTACTGCCAGAGTTGAGTGTCATTTAGTTATTTATGACAACAGTTCTCCATTAACAGCATTCCTGGTAAATTTCTGCATAGTTTGCTGCCTTAGTCTAGGATGGGATTGTAGTAGTGGCAGTATTGTGAATTTTGCTCTGGGATTTCTACTTAAGTATTTTTACAGCTGTTAATATTCCAGTTTTGCTGTTATAGAGTCTTCTGCTTATAATTTACCTGGTTAAAGTTGCATTCTAGTACCTTTCTGTTTCTAAGAAAAACAGGAATGAACAACAGTCAGAGAGTCAGCTCCATGGCTCAGTACCAGCACAGATCCACAAGTAAAACCATGCACCGTGTGTCAACCACAGTGTGTGGTTTTACTTGTGGATCAGTGCTGGTACTGAGCCATGGAGATGACTTCTTGACTGTTGTTCATTCCTGTTTTTCTTGGTTTATCTTTGTTGGTGTTTTTGTTACATTTCTGTTTGCCTCTGTTCTTTCCTCTTTTCTTTGTGTCTGCTCTAGCCCCAACTGAAACATTAAAGTTTCTGAAATTCTAACTTAGCATGAGAATACTGGATTCCTTTTTAGGAAGTCTGCTTCTTGCAACTTGAATTTTTCCCCAATACTTCCACCCTTTTCCTGTTGTGGTTTAGAAAGGTTGTGTCTCTGGCTTTTGCCCTTTATGGTAATCTGACTTTCAAAATCCCCTCTTCCCCCTTTCATTGTCCTGTACAGATGCAAACTACATATAGAACTGAAGCCTGTAACTTAAATGTGGCTAAAACAATGACATTGTGCAGACAGAAGCTTGGAGCAGCTAGCTGCCCATTAAATGGTATTACTATCATATCTTAGAATAATCTAACCTGGTCTAATGCCAAATCCCCAGAAACCACCCAGGGAGACATCTGTATAAGCCAGTCCACAACTTAAATAGACCATACAAATACAAGTCTAGAGAACATGAATATGCAATTTCCAAATGTTTCCACAGCACTCTTCCCAAACCTTAAATACTTCCTAAGCCTATAAATGGCAACACCTATGCTGAGAAATCTCTAAAGCATTCCCCAAAAGCAACACCAAATGCCACACACACATCTATACCCAGTGGAACCCCAAAAGTAAAGCCCATAAGGCAAGCAAACACATTAACCAGGACTCTTGTCATAGAGAACTCTACTGTACTACACCAGATGCCCCACCCACCAGACTGCACAAGGAGAAGATAATGGTTATTTACTTATCTGCAGCCTGGCTTTGCCAAATTACGCATGCACTCAAGTCACTACACCACAGATATCAGTATGATTCTATCATAGTCCATGTAAGCATTAATGACCTGAGACATACCTCCCTTGACTATGTGAACAGCAACATTGTTGATCTCTCTGAATATGTGCCTCAGGCAGGTATGTGCCTTTCACTGAGCAACATCCCACCATCATCTAGGATGATGCCACAGTTCAAACAAAAGATTTATTTATTTATTTTATTTTACATTTGTTGACCGGAAGCGGAGGCCTGGGGAAAAAGCTCCTAAACATACAAAATTACTATAGAGATATTCAATAAGTTACAAATCTCATTCAGTAGTTGCCAAGTTATACAATACTATAAACAAAAGCACAACAGCAGTTAAAGCATAAGAAGCAAAACTGTTGTAGTTTAAAAACAGTTTTCCTAATCTAAAGTTCAAAACGCAGATTATAGAAAAAGTTTTGGAAGTTACATAGAAGAAATGGGATGTAATAGATAAAGAGGACTATGTTGGTTGGTTATGGTCAGGGCGGGTGCGAACAGTAGCATGATGACTGACTTCAATAACTAGCTTAGCTTCTGGTGTTTTTCCAGAGGGATTTAGCATAGGAGGACACAGTTAACAAACCATGTTGTCTGTACCGGTTTCCCCTAGGTTTCCAAATATTGGCTAAAACTTTATCCACTCCCTTACAGCCTTTTTTACACCATGCCAAATTGACAAATCTACTGACATAGCAAATAAAACCCAAATAAACCTAAAGTTGTTACTGTTCAATGTTAGCATCCTAAAAATAAACTCCAAACCCTACAAGCTCTCCTCACTTTGGAGAATATAGACTTTGTGCCATTACCGAGCCATAGTTTAAATCCACAGAAAGTTCTCCAGCAGTCAAAGGCTTCAGTACCTTCTACACATTTAAACCATTCACTGCACCGACAGAGACAAAAGGTGGAGCAGACTCGATCTACATTAGCAACAAGTCCACGTCCAAATCACCATAGACAAAGTCCCATACCATATCCTAGCAAGCTATGGTCACCTTCTATGTCCAAATAATCTCATACCTCATGCCCAGACCTACTGGAGACACTCACCATTAACCCAAACACACTATTCATGGAAGACTTTAACCATCCCTCTATAGACTGCGAAACCTACAAGGCCTCAAATTCGTGGGCACAACTCCTGGACTTTATTAACACACACATCCTTGATCTGACAGTGCACACATCCAGAGGTTCAAACATACTGGACCTGGTACACAACAATATGGGACAGTGCTGCATATCCCTGTGTGACACATTCTCACTGATAAGGCTGGACCACAGAGCTTTCTCCTTCAAAATAAAAATCAGCGGAGTAACACCAGGAAACCCTGTAACAGTTATGAACTATTCCAAAACAAACTATTTCCTATTAAGCGATAATTTGTCAAAACTCAATGCCTATCCTAACCACCAGTTCACAGCAGCCTATGCAGAGCAGTTCACAGAGACATGTACAACCATGTAAATGGCTGTACGGAGGCTGCTGTACCTAGTAGAAGTAAACCCAAATGACATAGCAAATCTGCTGACTTACAAATTCAGCTCATACTCCCTCTACCTCTCCTAGCTAGCATAACTCCCACACACACAAACTATTAGCAGGGAGCAGGTCCTGGTGGCACTCGCTACGGCCAAAAATGCAGCCGCAATGGGCCCCAACAACATCCCAATATGCCTCCTAAATAGTTTGAAATATGAGCTATCAGGACCACTTGAGTGACTTTTCTTCTACAGCCTCAAAACATGCTTTATACCACAAGAATGGAGGACTGCAATGGTTATCCCACTTCACTAAGGTGGACCATCAACCGACCCCAGAAACTACAGGCCCATTAGTCTAACTAGTCTATTATGCAAAGCCATGGAACGAATTATCATGTAAGCGATCAACAACAAAATAAGCAACCTGCAGACACCAGAATCAACCCAGTCTGGTTTTGTCAAAGGAAGATCATGCCTACTAAACTTGATGGACTTCTTCGAGAAGGTCACCAAGCCACTGGATGATGGGAAAATGGTGCAAACCACCTGCCTGGATCTGGCTAAGGCAATTGATACAATATTCCACTCGGGTATAATCGACAAACTCACCAAAATGGGCATAAACCCCTACATAACTCAGTGGATTGCTGGCTGGCTTACAGACAAGACTCAGGAAGTCAGGATTGCTGAGACCACCTCCACTAAGACACCGTTCACCAGTGGGGTACCTCAGGGCTCCATGCTTGGACCACTCCTATTTGACATCTACTTCTTGGAGGTAAAAGCTATATTTATAGGGCTTTGCCTGACCAAGTTCACAGATGACTGCAAAATTGGGAGCTATCATAGATTTCCTCCATGACAAAACACCTTACAAGAGGGTCTATCACAACAAATGCCCAGTGAAAAAGTTATAGATTAAACCTCGATGCCAAGAAATGTGTTATAGTGCTTTTTGGGGAAAGAGGCATCCAGGCTAATTACTCCAGTGATAAGACACCCCTATGAGTTGACCTGTTAGTCAGGGATCTAGGAACATATGTAAATTGCATGGTAATCTGCTCTTTGGCCAACAGGTGGGCAAGTTAGTCAGAAAATCACTCTACGTCACCCAGTGTATAAGTAAGGGCATGGCATCCAGGTCCAAGGAAGTCATAATGCCACTTTATTTGGCCATTATTGGACCCATCATCAAGTATAATGTCCCCTACTGCATGTACCCGACTAGATATAAGCAACAGCTGGAATGACAAGAAAAAAGAGGTTATGTCTTACCATGACGTTCCATCTGTATTGTTGATCCTTATTCAGTCATTACGCATGGGTATCGGTTCCGACCTCGGAACCGAGCCGGACATTTTCCAAGCTTGCGTCAGCTTCAAACTCTCAAACTAAACTCTTACCCACAATCCCCCTCTCCCTGTTACCTCAGATTGAGTTTGCAAGTCAAAGAAGGTAGAGGCTACCTCTGGTCAAATAACCTAAAAGAATAGGGTTGCCACCTTTTCAAATGCCCAAAGTGGGACATTTTTGGTACAAATGTCAGATTTGGCATGCTGAAACATACCCATGGCCAGTACAAAGGACAGAACTTCACTTTTTTGCCTAAATAAAAGCTTATTTTTGTAGCATTTTAGTAGCTTATTCTGTTTCTTATAACATTTAGGTGTTTCAGATACAGAATAACTGTTTTATGCAACTAATTACATAAAATATAGGAAATAATTTTGTCCTAAAATCTCAGGACATTTGCCATTTTAACAGTTTTTTTGCAGGACACAACTGCCCAAAGAGGGACTGTCCCTCGCAAAGTGGGACAGGTGGTAACCCTATAAAAGAACCAGATGGTGAGATCCACTAGAAACCACAGGAGGGGGAAGGAGAGAGGGTCGTAATGACTGAACGAGGATCAACAATATGAAACTTTATGGTAAGACATAACTTCTTTATCTGATATTGTTAATCCTCAATCATTCCTTACGCATGGGACAGAGTCCCCAGCTACCTCTATTCCTGGGAGGCTCTCATGGAAGGACATTCCTGAGCACCATAGAACCAAAAGATGCTCCTCCCCTGGAGGCTAAATCCAATTTGTAATGATTGATGAAGGTATGAGACGTAGCCCAAGTTGCAGCTGCACAGATGTCATGTAAAGAAGCTCTGGCATGGAAGACAGCAGAAGTTGCCACCGACCTTGTTGAATGAGAGCTTTCATGGTAGTAGGCAATGAGATATTACGTTGTGTATAAATGAAGGTCACACAGTCCTTCAACCATCTAGCTAATGTGACCTTAGCAACAGCAGATCCTAATTTAGGTCCAGAAAAGGCCAAAAATAACTGGTCTGATTTACAAAAGGACCTAGTCCTGTTTAAGTAAAAACGGATTTGCCTGTGGATATCTAGGGTATGTAGGCAATACTCTCCTCTGTTTGAATGATTGGGAAACAAAACTGGCAATTCAATGGTTTGATTAATGGACATTTCAGAGATCACTTTTGGCAGAAATGATGGATTAGTTCTCAGAGACACTCTATCTCTATGAAAAATCAAGTATGGACTCTTGATACATAAAGCCTGAAGCTCAGAAATATGTCTGGCAGAAGTAATGGCAACCAAAAACAAGGTTTTCCATGACAAATGCTTGAGGTCGCAAGAAGAGGCTGGTTCGAAAGGTGGCACTGTCAGAGCTTGTAGAACTAATGATAAATCCCATGGTTGAATAGGTTCTCTAAAAGATGGCTTCAGATGATTCACACCTTTTATGAAGGTCTTGCACAATTTGTGGGACATAAGAGAGGAATCTTGGACACCCTCATGAAAATTAGAAATTGCAGCCAAATGAACTCTAATGGTAGAGGCCGACAGACCCGATTGGAAAAGGTCAGCCAGATAGTCTAGTATTATCGACACTGGTGCTGAGAAGGGATCTACTTGTTTATCTTTCAGCCAACAGGTAAATCTTTTCCACTTGCTCAGATAAGTAATTCTAGTAGAAGACTTATGAGATGCAATGAGAATGTCACGTACTGGTAAAGAAAGATCATTCTGCCTGGCAATCAAGGGAATTGGAGTAGCCAAGCCGTGAGCTTCAGGCTGTTCAAGTTTGGATGAATCAGGTTCTGTGGATCTGAGATCAACTCCAGGGTTGGATGGAGAATCCATGGTCAATCTAGTAGGTGAGGTCAAAGGAAGGGGAACTAAACCTGTCAAGGCCAATATGGTGCTATGAGGATCACCTTGCTCTTCAACCGACGGGCTTTCTTCAGAAACTGGGGAATGAGGGAAAAGGGTGGGAATGCGTAAAGAAGACCCGAGGCCAATCGTGGACTAGAGCGTCCCTGGGTGACTGTCCCGGAGGGGGAATCAGGGCGAAGTAATTGCTGCATCTGTAGTTGGCCGGGGATGCAAAGAGGTCACAGCAAGGACGGCCCCACCGGTGGAAGATCTCCGCCACTATCAAGGGATTCAGGGACAACTCGTGAGGTTGAAGAATGCACCTGCTGAGTCTGTCTGCTATCACGTTGGAGCCTCTGGGAATGTGCGTTGCTAGAAGAAAACGGTTGTTAGCCATCGCCCATTGCCATATCCTCATGGCCTCTCGACAAAGAGGGTAAGATTTGGTTCAACCTTGCTTGTTGATGTACCAGACCACCGCCATGTTGTCTAATTGAACTGCAATTGTCCCAGACGGCAGCAGGGGATGGAATGCTTGCAACGCCAGAAGCACTGCCCTCAGCTCTAGAACATTTATATGCAGATGGGCCTCCAGTTCGGACCAATGCCTTGGACTGTCTGTCCCTGACATAGCCCCCCACCCCATCAGGGAGGTGTCCGTGGTCACTGTGGCCTTGGGTTGCTGGGGGGAGAAGGGGCGAGACCATTGTGACAGATTGTGTGTCATCCACCAATTTAAATCTTGTTTGCACCTGTGGGTTACTCGAATCATGGCTGAAAGAGGATGCTGAAAGGGATACCATTGGGTGAGCAGTAGCCATTGTAGAAGCCTCATGTGAAACCTGGCCAGGGGGACAATGGTGATGGAGGCTGCCATGGAACCCAACAGCTGAAGAACCGAGTGAGCCGTGGATTTCTCCCTTGAAAGGATTGGAATCAGTTGTTGCTTTCTCCTTAAAATTCTGTGCTATGGAATAGCAGCTCTGCAGTTCTTTGTGTCCAAGATAACCCTTATAAATTCTGTCGACTAAGATGGGGTAAGATTGGATTTTTGCCAGTTTATGGTTATGCCTAGCCTTTGTGCAGCGAGGAGAGAGTATGCCAGGGCTTCTTCCAGTAGATGTCTGGTGGGGGCAGAAATGAGCCAGTCGTCTAGGTATGGAAACACCTGGAATACTTGAAGTCGCAAGTGAGCTGTGACAACTGCCATTCACTTTGTGAACACTCTGGGGGCTGTAGAGTCCAAAGGGCAATACTTTGAACTGGTAGTGACTGGCTCCCACACAGAAGCGCAGAAATCTTCTTGATGGCCTGTCCACTTTTATGTGGTAGTACACATCTTGAAGATCTATCGAGCACATCCAATCGTCTTTTTCCAAAAGCGGGAGGATAGACTGTATTGTGACCATCCGGAATTTTTGTACTCTCACAAACTTGTTCAATACAGTGAGATCCAAAACTGGTCTCCAGTCCCCGGTTTTCTTTGGCACCAAAAATAGTCTTGAGTAGAATCCGGATCCTATCTGGTCTGGAGGGACTATTTGGATGACTCTTTTTTCTTAGCAACTTTTCTTTCTCTAGTGCTGCTTCTCCCCTTTGACTGGGTGGAACGTCAGGAAGGTTTTTTGAAGGGACAGGACAAAGATCGAAGGGAATATGATAACCTCTGGTTATAATCCTTTGTACTCAAGAATCGGTGGTGATGGTTAGCCAGGCAGAAGGGTACAAGGAGAAACTTCCCCCAACCACCTCCGGAGGAAAAAAGTTGGGCCACTCTTCAGGAGCGCTGGTAGGATTGGCCAGGGAAAGAATCCCTGGAACCCTGGTTATGTGGACCCCCTCTGCCCCAAAAGGAGCATCTTCCCTCTGAGTTTCCCCCTCTGCCTCTAGGGGAGAACTCTGCCTGTGTGTCACAGAAAGGACCCTGAGATTTCTTGAACCATATCTTCCCACTCTTTTGGTTTCGGGAGAAAGCACGTTGAGGGGAAGAATAACGGACACCTATGGTTGAAAGGGTCTTACCTTCCTGTTCACATCTGGCCAGTGTGCTTTTAACTTTGGGTCCAAACAATGAGGAGGCCTCAATGGGAGCGTTAAGAAAGGAAGCCTTAGAAAGTTCCGCGAAATTGCACAAGCACATCCAGGCATGTCATCTCAAGACCGCAGCTGAACCCGCTGCTCTAGCTGCTCCTTCTGATGTGTGAGATATCAGTCGCATAGAGGAGTTAGATATTGACTCAATGGTGGCCAGCTGAGAGGCCACTTTGTTACGGACCTCATCAGACACGGCACCAGCCAAGGTTTCAGAAAGCTCAGAAATCAGATCCCTTTGAAGCCTGGTAAAGTGTGCCATATAATTCAGGGACCTGATAGTAAAGGTCGCTGATGCAAAGGTGCACTTCCCTATCCTGTCCAGGGCCCGGGACTCTTTGTTAGGCGAATGGACAGTCTGGCTTTCTTCTTCTGCCAGATCCTTTTTTGCTGCGGCCGCCACCAGCAAAGCATCCACAGGAAGACCTTTTGACCAATGGGGATCCGTAGCAGGAGGGGACAAAATCTTATCTGGCCTCCGGGGAATAGCTCTGATGGTGTCAGGAGCCTTCCAAGCACACTGCATGATAAGCCGGACAAGTTCATCGGCAAGTGGAGTAACCCTGGAGGTAGGGGGCCAGGCGCGAAAGGCCTGCAGGAACACAAGATTCCTCAGAGGTCGGATTAGAGGAGTGCCAGTCACCTCTCTGTTTCAGGATTTCGAGGATATCACCAAAGGATACCTCAGAGCGTGACCAAGGGGATCCTTCCCCCCATCAAAATCTGTGTCTTCAGTGAGGGACTCCTCTGTGGAGTCCATGTGCTTCCTCTTACACAAACTTTTCCAGTGGACTTCCTCAGTGTGAGAAGCTAGGGAAGACAGCGGAAAAGGGGTTTCCTGTGGGAATATGTCCTGAGGCCCTTGCACCTGGTGTCCGCTCAGTGCGACTTGTGAAACCAGTGTACCAGAGGAGGGTGGAGGGATAGACAGGCCACTATCGCCAGCAGCAGTGAAAGCCTTCTCCATCAGTTGGAAGGCTGGTCCACCTGAAGAGGAGTGAATGTCTAGGACAGGGGTCACCCCTCCCCTAAGTGGCTCAGCCTGCCGACCCAGAGTCCCTGGATAGCTGTGGAGCAGAAAACTATGAGTGTCACAATTGACATCCTGGGTCATAGCAAAACTTTCCTGCCACGAAGGCAACTGCGGTTCCTTAGTGAGATCCATAAAGGGAACCGCAAAAGTGGAAGACTGTGCTATATCCATGGACTTCAAAGACAATGAAGGAGGAGAATAAGAAGGGGTCTTTGGAGACGGGTGATCACTTCCCAAGGAAGGATAGTTCCTGGGGAGTGGGATATCTCTGGCCAGGAGCACCTGATCCACAAGACACAATACATCATGTTCGGAAAGGCTTCTAGTGGACCTCACAGAGACTGAGGGAGAAACAGGCCTGTCCACAAAAGAGGCAAACTCGGTGCCCATCTCACCAGTCCGCACAGAGAACAACAGTGCTGAGAGAGACTGGACTACGGGTGTCTGCACCAAAGAAGTCATCGGTGCCGAGATCATGGTTTGCACCGACAAAAGGATAGGTGCCAAAGTGGTTGTCGGTGCCGAAGCTGGAACCGACAAAACTGGAGTCAACAATAAAGGCGTCGGTTCAGAGTAAGATGTCGAAGCCGACGTGTTCAAGGTCTGTGCCGACTGAAAGGTAGGTGCCAATACAGTGGTAATAGTCTGAACCGAGGAGCCCCTCAGTGCCGATATAGTGAAGGCTGCAGGAGAAGATGGAGCCGAGATCACTAATGGAGCCGAAGGCCTTGGTGCCGAAGGTCTAGGCACCAAAAGCACTGGGGCTGACTGAGTGAGCTCCGGAGCCAAAACTTTAGCCTTTTTAGGTTTTAGTTGGCAGGAGTCCCCAGCCGGGAACGAAGGCAAAGATTTAGCTATGGTAGGAACATCCAAGATTTTCTTATGGGTTCTAGGAGGGGTTGAGGCCTCCGACCCAGAAATAGCCTCTGAAAAGGGAGATTTAAAAAGTCCCTTCAGTAACAGCTTGTTTTTCTTTTCCAACAAAGTTCTATTTGAAAGGTTTTCACAAATAGTGCAGGGCGGGTCAACAGATAAGTGGGACGCCCCCAAACAATAACGCACAAAGAGTGTGCATCAGAAGCAGGTAGTTTGTGTCCACAATCAGAACACCATCTAAACCCCGGACTACCTTTCTTTATCTGCCATGATAGCTAAATTAGAAAGCAGAAAAGGGATCCAGCAATGGTACAAAAGAATACTCGAAGGTATGAGAGAAAGGAAAGGATTATCAACGATGGTAAGGGGAGAATACCTCATGGTAAAAAGGTAGAGAAAAGATAAGAAAAACCTCAAGAAAATATGGTCACTAGATGCGATAGGGTAAGAGACAACGAAATAGAAACTTTTCTGACAGAAAAGTAATATAAATGGTTATTAAACAACAAATAACTGTACTTAGCTCAAGAGAAGCAGCTTGACATGACCGAATGGCAATATGGCAAATGAAATCTGAGGTAACAGAGAGAGGGGGGTTGTGGGTAAGAGTTTGGCTCGAGAGTTTGAAGTTGACGCGAGCTTGGAAAATGGTCGGCTTGGTTCCGAGGTCGGAACTGATACCCATGCGTAATGACTGAACGAGGACTAACAATATCAGATGGTTCCTTACAGCAGAATCCAGGATATAAATGCATTGTCCAGTATGAATCACCTTAATGCCCTATCTCAATATTCGGTCTCCTACAGGTAACTGATAGGCGCTCTATATCTGGCATTCAAGGCATCCTCAGATCCAGCTCTGATGGACCTTTTGCACATCATCAGAATCACTAGACTCCATACATATATCCATAAATTTTGCTTGCAACATACTCAATGTAAATAGGACATGTTGGCAAGACTGATAAGAGTCCCAGAGGATCCCCATACTGTGGAACAGGCTCTCTATCTATGTGAAGCAGAGGCCATCCCTAACACTATTTAAATATAACCTTGACCAATGGATGCAAAATCAGAATTTCACCCCATGTGTCTGATAAACAGAGGCAGACAGTAACCATGCCCAAACTAACATCCCATCCCCAGCACAAATAACCTTACAAAACTTCCAAAGTAACATACCCTTTCCTAATAAAATGCCCATGAAACACAGGGACACAACTGGGTTGAGCTGCACTGCTAAGCTTATAAAGACACTGGTGGTTGTTAGCCTAGTATATAACTATGAACCTATCAATCTATATGTGTCTGGCTGTATAGATCAAAGGACAGCACAGAGTCTAGGTACTGTAAATTATCTTCTATAAAAGAGTAGGGGTTATTTATATTAAAACCATTTCAACATTCACAAGTTACTTACATATATGTGATGTAATGCTTATTAGATTTTTTAATATTATATTATACTTTTCAAATTCTCCTATCTTTTCTTCTAAAGACAAAAATCTTATTTTTAACTACTTCATTTAAAAATAAGCTGTTTATTTCACAGAACCCCAAATAAACCACAAACATGCCATCAATATCTTACCAATTCCATCTACTCTGCTTTCACTCTTTTTTTTTTTTTTTTTGATACTCCGTATAACACTAAATCCTACATAACCAAACGGCCAAAAATAAAATCTTTATCTAAAAGAGAGTACAAGATCTCAAATTGAAGTTCCTCAAGAAGATTTAAAGACTGAGTCAAGCAAGTCTTTTCAAATGTGATCCAGATACAGCTGTTCTGGAAGAGGAGGCAGAGGCACAAAGTAGACATCTTGTCACTGTTATTGCTCATCACCATGATAAACTATATCCTTAAATGTCAACCAGTATCTATTCGTGCCTTACAACTCCATTCACTCCCTTCTTCACATATTCCTTACGTCTATCAGTTTCTCTCCCGTCTTTCTCTCTAAATATACCATAAGCCTGATTTTCTACTCACTTCATATTGCTATTCCTGTTTGTATTATGCTAACTTACCTTTAATTTCTCTATAAACTGTCTAAAATTTCTCTAAATATGAAACCACTGTCATATAACTTGTATCTGTTCTTAACCAACGCTTTCATATTATGTCTAATTTGGTAGAGTTATTTAAACCATAGATGTTTTTGATTTATTTTTGAAGACTGTAAGACTGTAACATTATTGTTCTTAAAATGTTGTGGAATACTTCAGAGCTTTTCTCCCTGGGCCTCCACTGAAAATGGGCTCCTACCCAGCCAGACATTCCTGGTAATCAAATGTCAATATATAAATACATACATGCATACATAATACACATCAGAACATAGTGACCTAAGAAACAGCTACCATGGGGTCTATATTAAATCACTGAATGCTTAAAAAAGCGAACAGTGACTGATCGACCCTATGTAAGTGAAAGCTTACAATGTCGAGGTATCAGAGCAGCGATTTTTTTCCAAGGGAAAAAAATCTCTGTTCCAACAAAAAAAAAAAAATGATTTAAACATTACATTAAGTGGGGGAAAGAATTCACTTAACAGCCACTTTGATATTTTCTGTGTTCTGCCTTTTAAGTTTGACCAAGACGCATTCGAAAGAATGTGTCTTCGTTCTTCTAATATAGACCCGTCACAGAAGCATATACAAATTTTTTTACATCAGAACATGGAAAGTTGGCTAATAACTTCTATATATTCTGAAAAGACTCATTCAAAAACTACAGGACATTCCGGAGTACTGCAGTACCAAAGGCAGCTCTGTTCTGGAAGTCCAATCTAATTTGTAATGAGCAATAAATGTATGAGCATTGGACCAACTAGCTGCGGCACAAATTACATCAATTGAAGTCCTAGAACAGAAAGCGGATGAAGTCAATGCTGATGGAGGGTGCTTTAGGAGGTCAGGGTAAGGCCAAACATTGTTGACCATAAACAAAGGATATGCAGTCTGTCAACCATCCAGCTAAAGTAATTAAAGTTACTTTAGAAACTGGTCTACCCACTTTGTTGCGGCAGAATAAGACAAACAACTGATCTGTCTTTCTGAAATCTTTTGCTCTGTGGAGATAAAAGCGGAGCTGTCTATGTACATCCAAGAGATGAAGCATGTACTCACTGTTATTAGCAAAGTTGGGAAAGAAAACAAGCAAATTAATGACTTGGTTAATATTCACCTCTGACGTTACTTTGGGTAAGAAGGATGGACTGGTCTGTACGGTAACTTTATCCTTGTGAAAGATCAAATATGGATAATTCGAAGAGAGAGCCAGGAGCTCAAAATACTCTTCTCGCAGATGTAATAGCCCAAAGAAAAGCAGTTTTCTAAGACAAAACAATTTTAGGTCAGATCTAGACAATGGCTCAAATAGTTTAAAATCTTGCAGTAAAACTGCTAAATCCCAGGGTGAAGTATGATTCTTCAGTGGCGGCCTATGCAAAAAGGTACTTTTAAGGAAAACATTAAACAATTTTGATGAAGCTAAAAAGATACCATTTTCACCAGAAAGAAAATTATATATTGCTGCCAATTGCACTTTCACAGTAGAGAAACTAGCCCCTTCTAGAAAAGTGGATGCTAAAATCTCCAGGACAGCAGGAATAAGAATAGTGAAGGGGTCTAATTACCTCTGGAGAGCCCAAATGGATAATTTCTTCCATTTATTCTTGTAGATCTTCCTGGTACAGGCCTGCTGGGATGATAGTAATATCTGCTGGACCAAGGAGGAAAGCCTGGGCTGTTTAACCATGAATGGAATTGGAGGAACTATGCAGTCAACTTGAGGTCTGCAATGTCTGGGTGAGCCATCCTAGTGGGATGAGACAAAAGGTCTGGACTGGGGTCCAGTATCCACAGAAGATATCGAAGTTGAGACCAAAGGAAAGGGAACCATACACGATGAGGCCAAAAGGGAGTAATAAGGATAACTGTGCTCTTCAACCAAAGTATCTTCTATAAGAATTTGGGAATTAGTGGTATTGGGGGATTAGTGTAAAAGAGACTGAAGGGCCAAACATGGACTAGAGCATCTTTCGTTGACTTCCCAGAACAAAGAACCTGCTGTACTTCTTGTGGGGAGAGGCAAACAGATTGCAGCAATGTTGACCCCATCAACAGAAAATCCTCTCTGCCATTAATTGATTAACAGACCACCCATGAGGCATCAGAATGGACCTGCCGAGTTTGTCCACTATGTGTTGGATTTGCCTACGATGTGCATTGCCATAAGAAAGCAGTTGGAACAACTTGCCCACTGCTACACTCTCATTGTCTCCCGATAATGGGGATAATATCAGGTTCCCCCCTCTTTGTTGAAGTATCACACCACAGATACATTGCTGATATGGATCACAATCATCCTAAGAGTGAGGGCATCCTGAAAGGCCTACAATGTTAGGAGGACCACTCTCATCTCCAGGACACTGATGTGTGAATTGGTCTCTTCCCAAGAAACATTCCCTCCAACCCTAAATGGGAGGCTTTCATGGTTGCAGTGGCTACTGGGCGTGAAAAACAAGATGGCGGCCTTCAGAAACTTCATCCGACTGAATCCATCAATACAGGTGATTTTTGCATATCTGTGTGAAATTGACTGCTGAAGACAAGGGATGGGAGAAGAACTGACAACTGAACAGCTAGAGTCCACTGAAGAATGCATATATAAAAGTGAGCCATAGGAACCAAGGTTATGGCTGCTGCCATTGACCCTAAAGTCTGAAGACTCAATCTGGCTGAAGGAGAAAGATGAAAGATAAAAAAAAAAAATTATGTACTCACCACAACGTTCCATCTG
This sequence comes from Protopterus annectens, assembly GCF_019279795.1. NCBI lineage: Eukaryota > Metazoa > Chordata > Ceratodontiformes > Protopteridae > Protopterus > Protopterus annectens. The sequence continues at coordinate 1,979,519,135 of NC_056729.1, read as the reverse complement.
TGTTGTCCATTTTCATTCTTCCTCAACTGTTGGGTTCGGATCTGACTCGGCTGCTTTCTATAGCTCATGGAACACTGAAGCTCTCAAGCTCTTCACTTACACATAATACACTAGTCTCCTACCATACCTCAGATCTTGTTTGCTGACTTTTAGTCAATATAGAAAATAATAAATACCAGCATCTGGAGTTCAAATAAAGGAATACTGGTTCTTTTAGCATCTTCTGATCCTTCCGAAAGTAAAATTGGTAGGAGGTTGGAGGGAGAAAGTTGAGGAAGAATGAAAATGGCAACACAGATGGAATGTTATGGTGAGTACATAACTTTTTTATTTGATGTTGTCATTTTCATTCATTCCTCAACTGTTGGGACAGAGTATCCAGCTACCTAAATCCTGGGAGGATTCTAAGGAAGGATATTTCTGAGTCCCGCTGAGTCAAAGGCTGCCCTTCCCCTAGACACCAGTTACAATTTGTAATGAGCAATAAAGGCATAAAGGTTAGCCAAAGTTGCAGCTGCACAAATATCATCCAAGGAAGCTCTGGATAAAAATACTGAAGAGACTACCATAGACCTACTAGAATGTGCTTTTAGAGGTTTTGGCAAAAGCAAACCTACTTTTTTTCTAAACAAATGAAATAAAATCAGTTAACCATTTCTCTACGGTTACTTTGGTAACTGGTTTACCCAATTCTGACTCTGAAAATAAGATAAATAATTGATCTGATTTCCTGAAACTTTTTGTCCTGTTCAGGTAAAAACATAACTGCCTGTGAACATCCAACAGATGCAGCATATATACTCCTTTGTTTGAAAATTTTGGAAAGAAAACTGGTAGACTGACAGTGTGATTAATACCGGATTCTGACACCACCTTAGGAAAAAAGGATGGGTCAGTTTGAAAGGATACCCTATCCTTATGAAAAATCAAATAAAGAAGAAGAAGACAAAGACAGGGCTTTTAGTTCTGATACTCTTCTAGCTGATGTAATGGCCACAAAAAAAAGACAGTCTTCCAAGTTAAAAATTGCTATTCACATGTAGCTGACGGTTCAAAGGGAGACTGAGTCAATGATTGTAAAACTAAATTCAAATCCCGCAGGGGAGTAGGATCTTTAAAAGGGGATCTAAGAAGAAAGATTCTCCTTATAAAGGCTTTGTAAAGTTTGTAAAAAGCTAAAGATGAATTGTTTATTGCAATGTGAAAATTATGAATGGTAGGTAGTTGTAGTTTAATAGCTGAAAAACTAGAACTGTTGTTAAAATTGTAACTAAAATCTCTACTACTGTCAATGAAAAAGGGTCATTGGTATTCTGCTGCACCCAGATAACAAACTTTTTTCCATTTACTTCTGTAAATTTTTCTAGTTGAAGCTTTGTGGGAGGAAAAAAGAATGTGGTGGACAGGGGAAGAGAGCCTGGGCTGTCTTGCTATTAATGGAAGTGGAGAAATCATGAGGTTAATTTTAGGCCTAAGATGTCCGGGTGCACCATGTCTGTTGGATGAGACAGGAGGTCTTGAACTGGATCCAGAATCCATTGTGGACAAGGCAGATGAGGCTAAAGAAAGGGGAACCAAATCTGACAAGGTCAATAAGGAGCAAACAGGATGACTGTACTATTCAATAGAGATGTTTTCTGAAGGAATTACAGGTACTGGGGAAAGGCGTAGAGGAAACCGGGGGGGGGGGGGACATCACTCGGTGATTCCCCTTGTGGGTGGACCAGGGTAAAGAACATGCTGCACTTGTTGAGGGGAGATACAAAGAGATTACAGCAAGGATGGCCCCATAGATGGAATACCTTTCCGGCCACTTTCATGTTGAGAGACCACTCATAAGGCATTAGAATGGACCTGCTTAATCTATCTGCAATCACACTGGATTTTCCTGGAATGTGCACCGCTATCAGAAATTGGTTGAATGGGATCACCCATTGTCACACTCTCAAAGCTTCTCTACACAGGGGAAAATATTTGGTTCCTCTTTGTTTGTTGATGTACCAAACTACTGACATATTGTCCATTTGAATTGTAATGGCCCCGAGGGTAGCATGTCTTGGAAGGCCTGCAATGCTAGGAGGACTGCTCTCATTTCTAGGACAATGATATGCATATTTGCCTCTTCGGGGGACCATATGCCTTGGACTGTCTTTCACAAGAAGTGCCCCCCACACCTGATCTCGGAAGTGTCAGTGGTAACTATGGCCTTCGGCTGAGGGAAAGTGAAGGGGCAACCTTGCATTATCTGATCGCAGTGAATCCACCAAACCAGCTCAATTTTGTGAGCCTGAGTTATCTTGATTTGGGTGGATAAGGGTTGATGAAGAATAGACCACTGAGTCACTAGGGTCCATTGAAAAATTCTCATGTGGTATCTTGCTAATGAAACCAAAACTATAGCAACAGACATTGACCCCAATGCTTGAAGAATCAACTGAACTAAGAGACAGGAATTCTTAATGATCTTTTGGACCTGGAATTGTATGGTTTGCAACCTTGGTAAGGGAAGGGAGGATGTCAAGGATAATGTGCCGAACAAGCTTCTATAAACTTTAATATCTGAGTTGGTTCTAGGTGAGATTTGCTGTGATTGATAGTGATCCCCAGGTTGGAGCACAAGTGGAGTACATAATCCCATGCTTTAATCACAGGATGCCTGGTCAGAGTGGTTATGTGCCAGCCATCCAAGTAAGGAAACACCTGGAATCCTTGCAGTCTCAAGTGAGCTGCCACTACTGCCATACACTTGGAGGACACCCAGGTGGCTGTGGTGACACCAAAGGGCAGAGCTCTGAATGGGTAATAATGGCTCCCAGCTGGAAGAGCGGGTAACTTCGGGATCATCTGATCATTTTTATATGATAGTACGCATCCTGAAGATCCACTGGGCATATCCACTTGTCCTTGAACAAAAAAGGCAGAATGGACTGAACCATGACCATCTGGAACTCGTGTACTGAAGTGCCTTGTTCAGATTGTTGAGATCCAAAATTGGTCTTTGGCACTAAAAAGAATCTTGAGTAAGTTCTGGACTCTTTCTGGTCTGGGGAGACCTCTTGGATGACATTTTTTGTAGCAGTTTTTCTATTTCTAGTGCTGCTGCTTTCCTCTGACTGGCTAGAACAGAGGGAATTTTGTTCACTGTTAAGGGGGGTTATCATATAACCTCTGGAAATAATCCTCCACACCCATGAATTTTTTGTAATCTCTAGCCAGCCTCTCTGGTGTAGGGATAAATAAACCCCAACTGCCTCCAGAGGTGGACAATCATGCCTTTTTTCAGGAGCTCTGGTAGAATCTTTCAGAGAAAGTGTCTCTGGACCCTTGGTTCTGTGGGCCTCCTCTGCCATACGAGTGGCGTTTTCCATTAGAGTTCCCCCTCTGCCCAGGGGTAACTATCTCCACTGGATCATGGAAGGAACCCTGGGACTTTCTGAATCACATTTTTCAACCATCTCGTTGATTCCTAGAAAAGGTATTTTGAAGAGTCAAAAAACGTGTGCTCACAGCAGACAGAGTCTTACCATCCTGCTCACACCTGGATAATGTGTCTTGCGGCCAAATAATGAACTTCCATCATTGGGAGCATTGAAGAAGGAGGACTTGAAATCACACAGGCACATCCATGCATGTTTTCTAATGGAAATGTCTGAACCCACTGCCCCTGAGGTACCTTCACCTGCATGTGAGATGAGCCTCATGGATGAATTTGAAATGGACTGTAGGGTAGCCAACTGTGAGGCCAATGAGTGCTCTGCCTCAGAAGTAATGGTCCCAGAGAGGGAATTGGTGAGTTCTTTAATCGAATCCCTCTGGAGTCTGACGAACTGTGCCAAACAGTTCAGCGACCAAATTGCAAAGTTTGCTGAAGCATATACATGCTTCCCAAATCTGTCCAGTTTCCTAGACTCCCTGTTAGGGGGATGAACAGAGGAACTTTGTTCTGCAAGTTCCTTTTTTGTGGCTGCCACTATGACTATTGCATCAACTGGTACTCCCCTGCTCCAACATTCCCTGACCTTAGGTGGTGCCAGAATCCTGTCTGGTCTCTTGGGGATCAGCTCAATTAAATCAGGTTCCTTCCATGCCCATTGAGAGATCAAATCAATAAGCTCATCGATGGGTGGAGTCAACCAGGAGGTCGATTGGCCAGCCCCAAATGCTTCCAGAAATACTGATTCCTCTTGTGAAGGGATGTCGGCTGACCAACCACCCCTTTGCTTGAGGATCTCAAATATGTCTCCAAATGAGATGTCATCAGGTGGTGACCTGTGGGACCCTTCCCACTCATCAAAATCAGTATCCTCTGTGACAGACTGTTGAGGAGAGTCTCAGAGCTTCCTTTTGCTGCTTCTCTTCCTAGGGACTTCTTTGGTAGGATGTTAAGGAGAAGTATCGGAAAATATCAATATACCTGAGGGGTATCCTGGAAACATTGAGTTGGCTGTCCCCCTGGAGTAGGAAGCTGAGGTTCAAACTGTAAAGTCAATGTGTCTGGGAAGTAGGAGCCAAGGAAGGTGGATGTGTCCTTTCTCTTGAAGCAGAGAAAACTCTCCAATACCTCAAAAGTAAAATGCCTTGGGGAGAAAGAAACAAATAGCTCCAAGAAGACATGCTTCCGAACTGTCAGCTCCTTCCAACCCAAAGACAAACCACTCGAAGCTGGCGTTGGAGCCGAGCTGTCAAAGGCCATGGCTCTGCAGGGAAGAGATGGCTCAAATAATCTCGGAGTTGACTCCAACACCTCGGATCTGGTATCAATGTTACAGCTCCGAGAGTTATCCAGCTCGGATGTGTTTGGAGCTGGTCCAGTGAGAGATGGTATCAGCATTGAAGATACAATGATTTTTGGATCTGATATGGATAGATCCGGGAATCTCCATTCCAACTGCTCCAAAACCAAAGGTCAGATTGGGCAAGGAGGCAAAATAGGTGGGGTAGTACTAATGAAGGTATCCGGACACGATGGGGTAGGAGCCAGGAGAACCCCCATTTCAATTTGCCTCAACAGAAATTTCCTCATCATCCTGCTGATATCTGCTTCAGTCAGACTTTTTTTTTTTTTCAGTCAGATATTTAATGAAGTATTTATTTATTCTGTTGTCAGACTGACAACAAAATAAATAAATAAGTAAATAAATGCATTCCTTGAATGTAAATAAGGAATGTGTTACACATCCGGTACGGTTGCCTTTGCCCGTACATAGATTACAGCTGCAGCGGCTAGGCTTTTCAGCCGTATTGCACTATGGCAAAGTGCCGCTGCAGCCATTTGGGTTCGGCGATGTAGCTCGCAGGGAATTGTCTTGCGGGCTACACGCCGGAATCCATACATATCACATGCAGAATTTAAATGGGCGGGACCTAAGCAATAAATGCAGAACTTGTGCATCCGACAAAGGGATCTTATGGCCACAGGCCTTACATTTTTTTTAAATCTGAAGGTTTTTCAGACATTGCTATGAAAAAGGTAGCAGACAAGATAAAGAAAAGGACAGAATTTTTTTTTTAATTTTAAACTAGCTATAAAATGGATGAAAAAGAAGAAATACCAGCAAAGGTAACTTAAAGGATACTACCTCAGAAATAAAGGAAGAGAAATGGGGAAAATACCAATAATGCAATTTAGAAAAATACACTAAATAGTTAGGGGTGCCACCTTTTCAAATGCCCAAAGTGGGACATTTTTGGTCTATATTATAAAATCAAATGTTTAGGCTGTCGAACACCTAAACGTAGACACCTAAACAGCAAAAGCTAAAAACCACGAACGGCCACTTCCCCGAATTTCTTCACAGGGAAAAAATCTGCTTGTCCGGTGGAGAGAAAAATAAACTTTCAAACCCTAATCAGCTGGGGGGCTTCGGCCCCACACCCCCTAACTAAATATACCAACTCCAAGATCGCTCCACATTGGGGAAAAGGGCAAATTCCCAATAACAGCCAAGCAAATTTTTTCAGTGTGAAAAAATTCACAGAAGTGGCCGTTCGCAGTTTTCAGCTTTCGCTGTTTAGGTGTCGATGTTTAGGTATTCGACAACCTGAATGTTTGGTTCTGTGATATAGACCCCAGCAGATTTAAGAAAAAAGTTCTGTTGTGTACACTTACCATAAATGTAGATGTTCGAGTGTATTTACTGCTGCAGTCATCACATTTGGGTTATCTGTCTGCAGGTAGCCCCCAGCCGGCCTGAATACCAGAGTCTTGGATTCCTGCATCAGATACTGTTTCTTCTTCCATGACGTCAGGTCGTCAGGGGTATAAAACATGCAGCTGACGCCATTACATCAGTTTTTCTTGCCCCAGATGTCAGGTGCCCCCACAATGGGAAGCAATTATATGTTATGGTACACCTCCATCAAAAAGCAAATACAGCAGAAAACTTAAATACACCAAACAAGAAGGAAAGGTAGAGCCAAGAGAAGTCAGGGGGCTGGAGGGAGGGTAACCAGGACTGCAACAGTGAATATACTCGATCATCTACATTTATGGTAAGTGTACGCAACTGTACTATGTTCTTCATGTTTCACTGTTGCAGTCATCACATTTGGGTTGATTCCCAAAGCTAAGGAAGGGAGGAGGAAGTTAGAGAGCATTAGGTCCAGCTATTAAGCCCTGCAAGTCTGCAGTGGCAAAACCAGCTCTGGATTTAGAAAAAATAGGCATGTGGTAATGCTTGGTGAAGGTATGTGCAAAGCTCCAGGTAGCAGCTTCTAGGATGTCCCTGGTAGGGACTCCTTTGAGAAAGGCTGTAGACGTAGCTGCAGCCCTGGTGAAATTTGATCTTATCCCCTGTGGGGTAGGTTTTCCATGGTGCTTGTAGCAGAAATGAATACAATGGGCTATCCATTTAGAAATGATTTGCTTTGAAATGGCCTTACCCTCTGCCCCTGCAGCAAAGCAAACTAGCAGCTGTTCAAATGGGTTCCTATCAGTTCGTCGAAACTTCAGCAGTTCGAACACCATATGTTCAAACTGTGAAGTTCGAAACCTGATTATTGCGAAGCCGCGGAACACCGAATTCTTTCCCAGGGAAAGAATTTGGTGGGCCGTTTCTGTGGCTTTGCGATTTTCAGCACTGTGATGGAAAGTTACGGGTCGGGTACAGGTAAGTGTGTGATTGTGTGGATGTTAGGTGGGTTAGGGCGCGGGTGAGGTGGGTGTGCGATAGTGACAGACTTTAGGGTTAGGGTGGGATAGGTGAGTTAGGACTAGGGCATGGGTCAGGTGAGTGTGCGATAGTGACAGACCTTAGGGTTAGGGTTTGGGTTAAGGTAAGTGGATAGATAGTAGTGTATGTACAGTTTAGTGTAGGGTTAGATGTAGGATTTTATGTGTATGTGTGTGGATTGCTGTTTTTTTGATGTGCTTGTGTTGTGTGTGTGTTCTTGGAACAGCGATTTTACTTCCCAGTTCTAAGCCTTCGATGATTTTGCACTTCGAGGTTAGAAGTTGGAACATATGGTGTTTGAACTTCTGCCTTTTTGACAAAGTGATATAGACCCATTCAGATTATCTGAAAAGTTTAGTCCTGTCCAAATAAAATCAAAGATGTCTGTGCACGTCCAGAGAGTGCAGTATTCGTTCTCCTTTGTTTTGTGGATTAGGGAAAAAAGTAGGCAAATGAATGGACTGATTTAGGGCCACACTAGACACCATCTTGGGCATAAAAGAAGAATTGGTCCTGAGGGAAACCCTGTCTGCATGGAAGATAATGAAGGGCTCCACTGCCATGAAGGCCGCCTGTAATTCAGACACTCTTCTTGCTGAAGTGATGGCTAGAAGGAAGGCTGTTTTCCAAGAAAGGAATTTCAACTCTGCAGTTGCAGCTGGCTCAAAAGAAGGAGAGTGAGCTTTTCCAATACAAAGTTAAGGTCCCAGGCTGGAGTAGGGGGTCTTAAATTTTTGGCCCCTCTAAGGAATTGCTTTAGCAGGGGGTGAGAGAAGAGGGGTGGCTCAGTATTATAATGTGCTGAAATGGCAGAGGCAACAATTTTAATTGACGAGAAGGATAATCTCTTGTGGAGCATTTCTGTTAAGTACTGAAGAATATGCAGGAAAGCTGGGCACCATTGTACCCATCCCCTGAGTCCGGCTCCAGAAACAGTATCTTTTCCACCTTTCAGCATAGGAGTTTCTAGCACTAAGCCTCCTTGCCTCCAGAATGACATCTAGCACCTGCTTACTGAGGGATGCTAGCAGAGAGCTCAAGGAATTAACCAGGCTGCAAGGTTCAGGGTTTGAAGCTGAGGGTGCAGAATCTGGCCTGCCTGCTGGGACAGCAGGGAAGGGGTCTGAGGCAGGTGCTATGGTTCCAGCAGTGTCATACTGTGCAAGAGGGGGTACCAGTGCTGGCATGGCCAGTCTGGTGCAATCAGTATTATCCTTGGCTTGTCCTGTTTGATCTTTTGCAAAACATTCGAGAGGAGAGGCAGAGGGGGAAAGGCATAAACGGAGAGGCTTTCCCAGATAAAGGACAGGGCATCCAATTTCCAAGCTTGACTGTGAGAAGTCCTTGTGCAGAATTTGGCCAATTGGTAGTTCTGAGGCAAACATGTCTACCTCTAGAGTCCCCATTTGTTCCTCAACAGGTTGAATATTTTTGGTTCCAGTTTCCATTCGTGTGGGTCCATAAGATTTCAACATAGGTCGTCTGCCAGTGAATTTAGCTTGCCTGGCAGGAATTGAGCTTGTAGGTGCACTTGGTAGCTCAAAGCTGTGTTCCACAGCGCCATAGCTAGTCTGCAGAGAGGGTACAAGTGGGTTTATGTACCACATAACTGTGGTGTTGTCTGTCTTTACCAATAGTTGTCCTGGAAGAATGCGGTCTTTGAAGGCTGTCAGCGAATTTTGTAACATTTCTTTTTGGTTGATATGCAGGTGGATCTGTCTTGGGTTCCATTTGCCCTGAATGCACTGCCCTGCCAATTGAGCCCCCCATGCATAGTCTGATGCATCTGTTGTTAGGGTTTGGGCGGCAGGGTGTAGAGTGAAAGGAAGCCCCTTGTTGTGGTAGCAGGCCTCTGCCCACCAAAGGAACTCTGTCTTTATACAAGGAATGACAGGAATCATTGATTCCAGGTCTTGCGAATGTTGACACCATAGGCTTTTTAGATACCATTGCAGTTTCCTCATATGCAGTCTTGCATATGGAATAAGTAGAATCCAAGAGGCCATGAACCCCAGGGCTTGCAGAATTTTCCTTGCAGATAGCTGGGTCTTTGTGGCCAATAGTTTGAAGTAGTTTGTCAAATAAACTTGTTTCTCTGGCGTGAGGTAAGCCATCTGGGAAGTTGTGTTCAAGCTTGCTGCCAGGAATACAATCTGTTGGCAGGGTACTGGGTGAGATTTCTTTTCGTATATGGTGTACCCCAGTGAGGTCAGAAGTTTCTTTACGAATGCCAGATGTTTTAATAGCAAGTCCTGGCTTTCTGCCTGAATCAGACAATCATCCAAGTACGGGTATATTTGAATATTTCTTTGCCTGCAAAATGCAATGGTTGGAGCTAGACACTTTGTGAATACACTGGGCGCAGTAGATAAGCCAAAGGGAAATGCAGAGAACTGATAGTGCATGGAGCCTGCCCTGAAGCATAGGTATTTCCTGCAAGATTCCCTTATTGGAATGTGTAGGTAAGCTTCCTTTAAGTCTAAGGTTGCCAACCAGGCATCTTTGCCTAGCATAGGAAGCAGCTGTTGAAGTGTTAGCATTTTGAATTTTGGAATTACCAGATAGGTGTTTAGAATAAAGAGGTCCAGGATAGAACGCCAGGAGCTGTCTTTTCTGGGTAACAGAAAAAGTCTTGAATAAAAACCTTGTCCCCTTTGTTCTGCTGGGACAGGTTGAATAGCCCTGATACTTAGAAGAGAAAGAACCTGCTGTTGGGCCTCTGCCCACTGATTTGGGGGTAGGTCTGGCCAATCGTTTGGGGTTGGTAGAGAGTGGAAGTGGAATCTGTATCCTTGGGAAACTATATTCAAAACCCATTTGTCCTGGGTAATGAGTTCCCAGTTTTTTGCATGCAGGACAAGCTTTCCTCCTAAGGGAGCAGGCAGTTGAACAGGGCTTGGAAGGGTTAAGGTTAAGTCATTGTGCCTTTTTTCCATAAGGGGGTGGCTTACTACTCCCTGCTTTGGAAGTGGGAGCCCCTCACTGCTTAGGCCTGTGCGTAGCCTGAGACTGTAACCTAGGTGGTCTGCTGTTCCTGGGTTTGGACTGAGAAGGCCTGGAAGCGACTGCAAAGGACCAATTCTTTGAAGGCCAATGCCTACTAAATCTGGGAGGCTGTACTTGTAGGAAATCTTTAATAGTTTGCATAGATTCAGCATTTTCCTCCATCCTTTTGTGGACTTCTTCTGCTTTATTGCCAAACAGGCGGCCTTGGTTTAAGGAAGCATCCAGTAATTTAGCTTTAACATGATCTGGCAAGTTTTGCTCCTTAAGCCAAGCATGCCTTCTAAGTACAGACCCAGTGACAGCAGCCCTGCAAGATGCTTCTAAAGTGTCAAAACCACATCATTGCAAAGTATGTTTACCAACTTGTTCTGCAGAATGCATTAAATTCCTGTAATTCTTTTGTGTTCAGCACAGTCAAGAATCATTATCATTTTCTGTTTAAGCAGTCCCATAATATGCTGCTGGAAACATGTGAAACTGACAATTTAAAGCCCTAATGGCCAAAGTAGCAGAAGGGTATACCTTCTTACCCCATCTGGCCAAGGCTGTAGAATCTCTATCAGAAGGGGTAGGATTTTTGGCAGCAGTAGCCTTAATGCCTTTTGGTCTTTGGGAAATGGTCTCTGGATCCGCAGTAGGATTCTTGAAGAGGAACTTGTGAGAGTCAGGTACTCTGTAATACCTGTCAGGTTTTCTGGGAGCTGGAAGTAAGGTGCCTGGGGAAAGGCTAGATTCCAAGAAAGCATCATCTACAATGTCCAGGACAGGAGGGATAGCTAAAGGCCTGTGTTGAGGAAGGAGTAAGAATTCCCTAAGCTTCTTTTTGGAGTCAGAGTAATCCTGGCTTTCCCAGCGGAAATACTCCCTAAGAGAGTGCAAGGTTTCACCAAAATTAGAATCTTCTGGAGGGGAAGCAGAGGGAATGGAATCCTCTGCATCAGAATCCTCACAGGTAGATAACGGCAAATCCTGGTAATCAGAAGGAACAGAAATATCAGATTCCTGATCAGAAGAATCAGAAGGAAAATCAGTTCTAAGTCTCTTAGAGGGGGAAGGCTGGCTTCCCCTGATTATGATAATAAGGTCTTCAGCCATTCTAAGCATTTGTTTTTTAGACATATGGGCCTGAGCATGCAGTTTGGATGTCGGTTTTCTAGGCGTGGTGCGAGTTTTAGGCCTGGAAGAAGAAGATGGCGTCAGTTTAAAATGAAAGTCTGTAGGCCTGAATACAACCTCAGAAGCCAGCGCATGCACAGCGGCTCCGGACCCATCCAAGGTAGAGACATTTTCAGGTTCCATAGTCGAAGAAGCATCTCGTGGCATACCGGACTCCAAATGGGTCTCAGCAGAGGCCTGCAAATCTGAAGTAGTGGGTATCAGGGGCTGCGAAAGTGCCTCACTGAGTACCGGCAGACTGGTAACTAGCTTAACGGAAGCTTAATTGGCAGTTTTGGGCCTATGCGGTCTGTCTCTGTGTTTATCCTTACATTTTTTCGGAAGATTGGTAGTCAGAAGGCTTAACGAAGCCATTTCGGAGTAGGGATACCGAGAACCAAAATAATTTTCTGCAAAGATAGCCCGACGACGAATAGTTCGGGGGTTGAACAAGGCACAAAACCAACAACAAGGGACGTCGTGGTCTGGGCCTAAGCAGGGAATGCAGTACGATTGAAAATCTTTATAAGGTATTTGCTTTCCACAGGTAAGACAATTGTTAACTTTTATTGACCGGTTTGAGCAAGAAAAAAGTTCCCCAACAGGGTACTTATCTTTTTTAAGACTTCGGTTCTGAAACTCGAAAACGAAAATTTCAGGAGTCAGCCGACCGGGACTTGTGAACTGCTTCTGCTTTGAGCGCCGCACGGCAAGAAAGACTGATGTAATGACATCAGATGCATGTTTTATACCCCTGACGACCTGACATCATCGAAGAAGAGACAGCATCCGACGCAGGACTCCAAGACTCTGGTATTCAGTCCGGCTGAAGGCTACCTGCAGGCAGATAACCCAAATGTGATGACTGCAACAGTGAAACACGAAGAACATCAGTGTATAGATCCAGAAACTTTTATCTGTTTAGAAAAAGAAGCATCTGAGGAAGTTCAAAAATATAAAAGTACAGTTTTGTACCTACCATAAATGTAGATGTCCGAACTGGATAGCATCTGCAGTCATAACAACTGGGTTGTCCTGTCGTCAGGCAGCCCTTCGGTCGGCCGGATTCCAAAGTCCGGGTCCGGCTTCGGCTGATGTCGCACTTCACCCGACGTCATCTCTGCTGGTCTTCGGGTATAAAGGCATCAGCCGACGCCATTTTCTTCAGTGTTTCTTGCCCCAGATGCCAGTTGCCCTCTTGGAAGTCTAAATTTTGGGTAAAAATGCCAATGTTTCCCAAAGGATAGAAGGCAAACAAAAAATAAGCATGTATGTACATATATACAAACAAATACACCATAAGAGACTCCCCCCCGCCAGCTAGCTATTAGGAGGGTAAATACCCTAGGAGTACCACAGAGGGGAAGGAGGGAGGGTAATCCTGACTGCAGATGCTATCCAGTTCGGACATCTACATTTATGGTAGGTACAAAACTGTACTATGTCCTTCATGGATGCATCTGCAGTCATAACAACTGGGTAGAATACCATAGCCAACTAGGGGAGGAGGAAGAATAGATTATGGTGTGGTTAGGATCCCTTGCAGTACAGCAGTGGCAAACCCTGCTCGGGATCTAGAATACAGAGGTAAATTATAATGCTTGGCAAATGTATGCACGGAGGTCCAAGTAGCCGCCTCAATAATGTCCTTGGTTGCCACTCCTCGTAAGAAGGCTGTGGTAGTGGCTGTTGCTCTTGTAGAATGAGGTCGTATGTTCTGTGGAATTGGTTTTCCATGGAAGGAGTAACAGAATCGTATGCAATTTCCTATCCATTTGGAGATGGTCTGTTTGGAAATTGCTTTTCCTTCCCTTCCTGTTGCATAGGCTACAAAGAGCTGGTCAGTTTTTCTGTTACTTTTTGTTCTGTCCAGGTAGTAGCGTAGCTGTCTGTGTACATCCAAGGTATGCAGCATTCTTTCCCCTCTGTTTTGTGGGTTGGGGAAGAAGGTAGGTAGGTGGATTGCCTGGTTTAAGGACACTCTGGATACCACCTTAGGCATAAATGTAGGATTAGTCCTCATGGACACTCTGTCTTGGTGGAAGATTAGGAAGGGTTGTACTGCCATTAGGGCCTGAAGTTCAGAAACCCTCCTTGCTGAGGTTATTGCCAGTAGGAAAGCAGTTTTCCATGAAAGATGCTGTAGGTCTGCTGTTGCTGCTGGTTCAAAAGGTGCAGTGTCAACTTTTCTAGCACAAAGTTCAAATCCCAAGCTGGCAGTGGTGGTTTCCTAGGAGGTTTTACATTCTTGATCCCTCTGAGGAACTGCCTGAGTAGAGGATGTGAGAAGACAGGTGGATCAAAGCTGTATTCTGCTGAAATAGCTGATGCATGTATCTTGATGGAGGAATAGGACAGGCCTGTATGTAGAAGCTCTGCCAAGTACTCCAGAATGTTAGCCATATCTATATTCGACACATCCTTCCCTCTTTCAGCACTCCAAATGACAAACCTTTTCCATTTCCCTGCATAGTTCCTTCTTGTTGAAGGTCTGCGGGCTTCAAGAATAATGTCTTTCACCCTTTGGGAGAGATCTGGAATAGTTGCTGCTATGTGATGTGCCATGCAGTCAGCTGCAACGTTTTTAGGTTTGGATGCATGATGCTGTAGTTGTTCTGAGTTAACATCAAAGGCATCAGAGGTATTGACCACATTTTGTCCCGAGACATGCTCCTCAGCAATGGGTACCAGTGTTGTCTTGGCCAGTTTGGAGCTATCAGGATTATCCTTGGACGTTCCTCCTTGATTTTTAGTAATACCTTGTGTATCAAGGGAAGAGGTGGGAATGCATATGCTGTCAGGCCTTTCCAGCTGAAGGAGAGCGAATCCACTTTCGATGCAAGTGGATGGAATGTCCTTGTGCAGAATTTGAGCTGCTGGTTGAGAGGGGAACCGAATAGATCTATCTGTGGCATTCCCCATTTCTTTGATGGTCTTGAAGATGTCCGGTGTAGCATCCATTCGTGAGCATCCGAGGTGGTTCTGCTTAACATGTCTGCTAGAGTGTTCTCTTTCCGGTACAAACATTGCCTGTAACTGGATGTTGTAGCTGAGTGCCAGGTTCCAAAGGTCCAAAGTCATTCTGCATAGGGGGTATGAATGAGTGCCTCCCTGTTTGTTGATGTACCACATGACTGTGGTGTTGTCTGTCCTTATCATCAAATGGCCTTCTTTGAGAAATGGTCTGAATTTTTGGATTGCCAGTTTTACTGCCAGCATTTCTTTTAGGTTGATGTGCAGGTGAAGTTGGTCCTGCGTCCACAATCCTTGCACGCATTTGTCCAGCATGTGAGCCCCCATCCTAGGTCTGAGGCATCTGTTGTGATGGTTTGGCTTGCTTGATATTTGTGAAAGGGTAAGCCTGGGTTTGACTGGCATGCTTGAGCCCACCATAGGAACTCCTGTTTTAGACATGGAATTAGTGGAATTTCTGCTTCTAGGCTGTGCCTGTGTTGGGACCATAAATTCTTTAGGTACCACTGTAGTTTTCTCATATGTAGTCTGGCATGTGGAACCAAGATTATGCATGATGCCATGAAGCCCAAGGCCTGCAGAACTTTTCTTGCCGTTAGCTTGCTGTGGTTTGTTAGTGCCAAGAAGTAAAGAGGGAGATCTTTTTGTTTTTCTGCAGTTAGGAATGCCATTTGTTTTACTGTGTCCAATTCCGCGCCCAAGAAAGTCCTTGTTTGGGATGGAATCAGCCTTGATTTTTGCAAATTGACTGTGTATCCCAATGCTTGTAGCAAGTAAATGACCCTTTGTAAATCTGTTGTCAGCTTGCTTTTGTTGTCCCCTTGTAGTAGGCAGTCGTCCAGGTATGGATAAATTTGGATTCCCTGTAGTCTGCAGTGGGCGATTACTGATGCCAGGCATTTTGTGAATACTCTGGGCAGTAGATAAGCCAAAGGGCAATGCTGAGAATTGATAGTGCTCTGATCCTGCAAGAAATCTGAGGTATCTTCTGCAAATTGGTCGAATGGGGACGTGCAGGTATGCCTCCTTGAGATCTAGAGTTACCAGCCAACACTCCTTGCCCAGCATGGGAAGAAGTTGCTGTAGGGTCAGCATTTTGAATTTTGGGACAATGATGTATGTGTTTAATGTGGACAGATCGAGAATAGGTCTCCAACTTTTTTCCTTTCTTGGAACTAGGAATAGTCTGGAGTAGAATCCATTGCCTTGTTCTGTTTTTGGTACTCTTTCCACAGCTCTCATCTTTGTTAATTGCATTATCTGCTGTAGAGCTTCTGTTTTTTGATTTGGAGGTAGGTTTGGCATTCCTCTTTTGACTGGTAAAGTGTGGAAGTGGAACCGGTAACCTTGGTCTATGGTTTGCAAAATCCACTTGTCTTTTGTGATATAGTGCCAGTTCTTTGAAAATAAGGTTAATTTTCCGCCTAAGGGTGCTGCTATTTGTTCCCTGGTAGGCGGAGTTAGAATCAAGTCACTGTGATTGCCCTGTTGTAGTGGTAGTGGCTGTACCTGTGGCTCTGTTATTACCTTGCCACTGTCGTCCTCTGTAGGCACCCCCTCTGGATTGATTTCTGCCTCTGGAACGTCTATTCCTGCCCCTTTGGGATCTTGTGGAGTCAGGAAAGGACCAATTTTTGGCAGGCCAGTTCCTGCTAAACCTTGGGGGCTGAACCTGCAAGAAATCTTTAACCGTTTGTACAGATTTTGCCTTTTCTTCCATTTTCTTCATTACTTGCTGGGCAGGTGTACCAAACAAACTGGTCTTATCCATGGGAGCATCTAATAACTTGGCTTTAACATGATCCGGTAAAACTTGTTCCTTCAGCCATGCATGTCTTCTTATCACTGTGCCAGTCATGGCTGATCTAAATGAAGCCTCCAGTGCATCATAGCCACATTTTAAGGAATGGTTACTAACCTGTTGTATGTTATTTACCATTTCTAATAGATTTTTCTTGTCTATACAGTCATCAGAGGATAGCTTTTTAGTTAACTGATCAAGCATAAACTCTTGGTATTGTATCATGTGAAACTGACAGTTTAAAGCTCTAGCTGAGAGAGTAGCAGAGGTGTAAACCTTTTTGCCCCATCTGTCTAAAGACCTGGCTTCCCTTTCAGAAGGAATAGGGTTTTTTGCTGTGGTTGAGGCTACTGCCTTAGGGCCCTGGGATATAGTTTCGGGGTCTGCAAGAGGGCCTTGTATAGGTGATGATGAGTGTCTGGCACCCTGTAAAATCTATCTGGTTTGGCAGGTGCTGGAGGTAAAGAATCTGGTGCAGTGCAAACATCATTAAATGCATTGTCCACAACAGAGAGGACAGGAGGTATAGCTAAGGGCCTGTGTTGTGGTAGGTGCAGAAAAGTCCTAAGTCTTTTTCTGGAGTCTGAAAAATCCTGTTCCTGCCATTGGAATTGTTCTCTCATGGCATGTAAGGTTTCCCCAAAGGAGAATTCTTCTGGTGAGGAAGCAGCTGGAATGGATTCTTCAGCATCTGAGTCCTCAAAATTGGAGAAAGGAGCCTCTGGCTGGTCTGTAATATCTGAGTCTTCCGCAGAATCATCAGAGGACACAGGCTCGAGGGGCTCTGCTCTAGGTCTCTTTCTGGGGGCTGAGAGGCCCTGTCTGGGTGAGATTGAGATCCCTAATTAAGGATATTAAATCTTCTGCCAGAGTAAGCATTTGTGAACTAGAAGTGGGCCTGGTTGAGGGGGTTTAACAGGCACTGACTTAGTAGATTTGGCTGCTTTAGCCCTGGCGAAGGCCTTAATAGACATGGCTGCAGGAGGCCTAGCAGCACCATGTGCTGGGGTAGAGACATCCAAAGGGATGGTGTCCGATAAGTAACTAGTAACCACTGTAGTGGGTAAAATTTCTGAGGCCGATTCAAGTAAGGTAACGGAACCTCAGTAGTAGTCATTGATTCGCTGTACTCTGATCAGTTTCTCGGTTTCGGCGAAACCGAGACACTCGTTTGCTTAACCATGGTTTTGGCTGAAAAACCGGACCGCGAGTGTCGGTCTTTTCTTTGCGTTTTTAATAATTTGGGTAGTCGGAGGATCCGGCGGCATAATGTACGCAAATTCAGAGCCAAAAACTGTTCAGCAAACTCCGACCGACGCCTAAGCGTTAAATCGGTTGAAAGAAGCACAGGCGAACAGGCTGCTACGCCGTGGTCTGGGCCTAAACAAGGCAAACAGTAAGAGTGGAAATCTTTATGAGGTATTTGTTTCCCACAAGTTAAACAGTTATTGACTTTTTCTGACATCGGCTGAGGCAAGAAAGAGTCCCCAACGGGTACTTAGCTTTTAGAAGTCTTGAAGGAGTATTCGGTAGTAGTAATCTCTGGATCTGACCGACCGGCACTTGCGAACAGCTTCTGCTTGGCCACGCCGGCAAGAAAGACTGAAGAAAATGGCGTCGGCTGATGCCTTTATACCCGAAGACCAGCAGAGATGACGTCGGGTGAAGTGCGACATCAGCCGAAGCCGGACCCGGACTTTGGAATCCGGCCGACCGAAGGGCTGTCTGACGACAGGACAACCCAGTTGTTATGACTGCAGATGCATCCATGAAGGACATCAACAAAACCTAGAGATTTTTTAAAACTATAAAAAAAGAAATATGGACATGGGAAAGAGAGATTTGATATGCTGCAATATTTATGCAAAGGAGAAAGCCAAATTAATCAATATAAAGAGGGCAGCCCCAAAGATATTCAAAGAGAAATACAGGCAAAGGCATCCAAATATGGAAAATTTCACAATAAAAAAATCATATCACAAAGAGGGAATGGAGAAAAGAAGAATAGTAAAGTAGAAGTTTAAAAAAAATAGAAGTTAAAGTCATGGAGTGCCTGCAAAGTGAAGGATTTGGTGTAGAAGGTCTAACATAGGTTACATCACAGCATGATGGACTGAATCCCCAAAGTAAGGAGAAGCAAGAATATCAGGAGACATCTGAAGAAGAAATATGGACATGGGGAAAAATAAGATTTAATATGGTGTAATATTTATGCAAAGGAGAAAGCAAAACTAACCAATACAAAAAGAGCAGCACCAAAGATATTTGAAGAGAAATACAGGCAAAGGAATCCAGACATGAAAAACTTTACAATACAAAAAATAAGAAGACAAAGAAGAAAAGTAGAAAAGGAGATTAGTAATGGAAAAGTTAAAGAAATAAAAACTGAGATTATGGAGCACTTGCAAAGTAAAGAATTCAGTGTAGAAAATCTAATTCAAAAAGCACCACAACAGGATAGAGCAATGGATATCCAAATTAAGGGGAAACCAGTGGAACAGGAAGTAATTGGTCAGATGCCATATGAAGATATTTTTGAGTCTTCCACGGGAAACCAGTATAAACATTCACTTGAAGCTAGACAGTAAGGGAAGGAACAGGAAACTGTGGAAAGTCTGATGCAGTCAATGTTGAAGAGTGATAGGCCACTGAGTTCCCATATGACAGAGCAACGGATGGAACAGGATGAAACTGAAGAGAATGCGCCACAGGAAGATGTACAGAACTTTCTATAGAATGCCCACAGGAAATGGAAAAATAAAAATGTGCCCTCAGTTTAGAAAAAAATGAGATAAGTGAATAGTTCCTTGATTTAATAGACATAGACATATTAAGATCAGTGAAAGAAATAGACTACAGAAGGTCAATAAAACCCAAGATGTAAGAATATCGATAAAACAAATGAACACAGTAATTAGGACTGCCCCTACAGATCCATGCGATATAACAGAAGTAAACAGGATATATTTCTGTGCAGCTTAATTAATAACTGATGAAGGTGTACCACAAGAACACAGGGTAGTGAGAGAAAGGAAGGGGATAAATCAAATACCATCATGGACGTATCAACTATAAAGCAATTAAGACAAGAAGTGTCACTGTTAGAAGAATATAGAAGGGGAACAGATCAACAAAAATATTAGGAATGATAGACGTGATAAAAGAAATGCACAGTATTAGGACAGACACAGGAATTATCATGCACTATCACAAATAACAAACTAAAAATCTCAGCACAGGCAAAAAAACATAGAAAATGCACAGATAAATATAAAGAAAAAGTACAAAATAAGCAATTTACTGATGACCCAAAAAAGTTTTATAGAGAACTGGGAAACAAGGTAAAAGGAAATGAAAGACAAAAAAGAAGAAATAGATACATTACAGAGAAGTATCTATGAAGATCCTGTGGAACATAAAGATGCTAAATGGATAGAAGTAAAAAAAAGAATAAGAAGTTTAAAGGTACAAGATATGAAATGGGATGAAGAGATTGAAACAAAGTTAAGAAAAGCCTCAAACTGGAAAGTCCCAGGCCCAGATGCAGTACCTAACTTTTGGTTAAAAGTATTAACATCTTTGCTCAAAGATTTAGCCATGAGTAAGAAAAAGAAGTTATGTCTTACCATAACGTTCCACCTGTGTTGGTGATCTTCGTTCCTTCATTACTGATGGGTTATCAGTTCCATCCTCGGAACCGAGCCGGCCAATATCAAGCTCGAGTCAGCCAAAACCTCTCGAGCCAAGGTCCTAAGCAGAATGCTCTGCTTCCTGTTTCCTCAGATCAAGTTTGCAAGTTGATAGATAAAAGTAGAGGCTACCTCTGGGCTACCCCTGGTCATAACAGACCTATAAGAAAGGAGTACATGAGATCAACCAAGAACCTCCGGAAGGGGGATGGAGGGTGGGAAGTAACGAATGAACAAAGATCAACAACACAGATGGAACGTTATGGTAAGACATAACTTCTTTATCTGATGTTAATCTTCATTCATTCCTTACTGACGGGACAGAGTCCCCAGCTACCTATATTCCAGGGTGGCCCTCATGGAAGGACATTCCTGAGCACCATGGAGCCAAAGGAAGCTCTACCTCTGGAGGCCAAGTCCAATTTGTAATGAAAAATAAAGGTATGAGGTTTGGCCCAAGTTGCAGCTGAGCAAATATCATTGAGGGAAGCCTTAGCATGGAAAGCTGCTGAAGTTGCTATAGATTTTGTAGAATGAGAAGTTATGTACTTACCATAACGTTTCATGTTAGTTGTCTTCTTCTCGCCTTCTTTCTTGCTGGATAGGTTCGGAGCCGAACCTCGGCTCCGACTCGGCCTATTACTAAAGCTCGAGAGCTATTTTTATCGGCTCGAGGCTATCCTATGTCCCATAATGCTAGGAGTGATATACCCAGATCTCGTTTGATAGCTTAACACTATGGACATACATGTCCCCACCATGACAGAGAATATATATATATATATATATATATATATATATATATATATACCTCTATATATCTAAGCTCTTGTATATATATATATATATATATATATATATATATATATATATATATATATACACATATATGAACCTTTTATAAGAGTTACCAAGAAAAGGAAGAGAGGTAGCTAAGGAGATAACTCTCATGATAACGCATCTCAGAAGATACTCTCGGTCTTGCCAGGCTAGGGGGAAGGAGGGTGGGACGCAAGAAAGAAGGCGAGAAGAAGACAACTAACATGGAACGTTATGGTAAGTACATAACTTCTCAATGTTAAGTTGTCAATCTCGCCCTCATTCTTGCTGGATGGGACAGCGTCCCTAGCACCTTAGTCCTGGGTGGCTCAACGGAACAAACTCTTGAGTACAGTGGAACCAAAATCAGCCCGACTTCTAGAGGTCATATCCAGCTTGTAATGAGAAATGAAGGTATGAGGAGAGGCCCATGTGGCCACTGCATAAATGGAATCCATTGGCAATCTTGCCTGAAAGGCTACTTAAGAAGCTAATGCTCTGGTTGAATGAGTTCTAGGCTTAATAAGAAACTCTTTATGCCTCAATTGGTAAATCAACATGATAACAGAGGTCAACCACCTGGACAAGGTTACTTTGGAAACTGGCAGGCCTTGCTTCCCTTCCGCGTAAGACAGGAAGAGCTGTTCTGATTTCCTCATCTGCTTGGCTCTATCCAGGTAGAAGCGCAATTGACGGTGAACGTCTAGACAATGTAACTTCCGTTCAGACCTATTGGTATAAAGTGGGAAGAAGACAGGAAGATCGATGGTCTGATTCAGATTTTTTTCAGAGAGTACTTTGGGTAAAAAGGACGGATTAGTCCTAAGTGACACTCTATCTTTGTGAAAAACAAGGTAAGGAGGATGAACACAAAGGGCTTGAAGTTCCGATACCCTTCTCGCTGAAGTGATGGCTACTAAGAACAGAGTTTTCCAAGAGAGCAACTTTAATGAACAGGAAGCCGCAGGCTCAAAGGGAGGGAGAATTAAAGACGACAGCACCAAATTTAGGTCCCATGGTGGGGGAGGATCTTTTACCGGGTGCCTAAGTAAGAGGGTTCCTTTTAGAAAGGCTTTACAAAGTTTGTGTGACATAATGCTGGTCTCTGACAATCCAACATGAAAATTCGCAATAGCTGCCAGCTGAACTCTGATGGTGGCTGAAGAAGAACCCATTTATGAAAACCTAAAATTCGACTCCCACATCCTCTCAGCAATCAAAAAAACCCACCAGAAAATCGGCCTCCTGTACAGACACAACTACTACCTTACTCCATCTTCCCATCATACCCTTGCATCTACCTTCCTTCTCCCCTCTCTCTTGTATGGTGCTCCCCTATTCTCAAACCTACAACTCGAACTCCGTGCTAAACTTGAGGCCTGTTACAACAAAATCTGCAAATTTGCAACCAATTCTAAGAACTCTTCCCATCACTGTCACTCCCTACACACCCTAAACTGGCTAGAACTCCACTACCACCTAAAGTACCTACAACTTACAACAGCCCACAAACTCATCTTTAAACCAGCAGAATGCCCCTCTCTTGCTAAATCTCTAACACCCTACACACCTACCCATACCCTGAGATCCACAGGCCAAAACCTCCTGCATGTACACAAACCCATCCACCCAACTGGTAAACTACTACTATCCCACACTATAGCCAAACTATGGAACAATCTCCCCACACCACTACGTAATATACCTAACCACAACAATTTCAAATCCATGCTTCTCTCCCACCTCTTCTCCACATGGGAATGTCCTTGACATGCTCCCACCTAAAACTCCCACACTACTAACTCCACACCTAAATCATCCTTTCTTTGCCTACTTTAACTTATTTCAGAGATCTTGCTCAGAACACCTTTTCATAAATCTTTTGCATGCATGCCTCTGGCCTACCTTAGTCATATTCTCAAACTTTCATTGTTTGTTTTTCTTATCCATTGTACCCATAATATTGTTTTCCTCTGTAATATTGTTAATTTGTCTCTATTCGTATGTATTTGTATGTCTGTTTGGGGCTTTTCCCCTCGGGTCTCCACTGAAAAAGGGTAATTCTTACCCAGCTGGACCAACCCGGTTAACAAATGCAAATAAATAAATAAATAAATAAATAAATAAGAACCCATTTAAAAAAGTTCTGTCAAAAACTCTAAAACTGTATGGACAGGAGCTGTAAAAGGGTCAACTTGTTTCTCCCCTGCCCAAACAGAGAAACGCTTCCATTTGCTAGCATAAGTCTTTCTGGTAGTAGACTTGTGCGAAGCGAGGATGATATCACGAACTGAATGAGAGACTGAGGGAAGCCTGGCTAGGGTTGGAAGTGGAGCAACCAAGTTGAGAGATTGAAGAGATTGATGCAGCCCGCCCGACTGATGTGTCAGAAGATCTGGCACTGGGTCCAGATGCCAGGGCTGATCTAGTAGATGACGTTGCAGGAACGGAAACCAAATTTGTCGAGGCCAGTAAGGGGCAACAAGGTTCATTCTCGATCTCAAAACAGTTGCTTTCTGGATTAACTGAGTAATTAAGGGAAAGGGGGGGAAAGCATACAGAAGACCCCGGGGCCAATCGTGGACTAGAGCGTCTCTCTGGAGGGAAGACCTGGGAGTGGGAAGAGGGTGAAGAAGTCTTGGCACTTGCTGTTTTGAGGCGTTGCAAAAAGATCGCAGCAAGGCTGACCCCACCTTCTGAATTTTTTTTCCGCTACTAGCTGGTTGAGAGACCACTCGTGGGGCATGAGAATGGCTCTGCTCAGCCTGTCCGCTATGACATTGGACTTCCCGGGGATATGCGTTGCTACCAGAAACCATTGAGAAGAGATCACCCACTGCCAAAGTCTGAATGCTTCCCGACATAGGGGGTAGGACCTGGTTCCGCCCTGCTTGTTGATGTACCACACTACAGACATATTGCCTGTCTGAATTGCAATAGTCGCGGTGGGTAGAGAGTCTTGAAGGGCCTGCAACGCTAAAAGTACCGCTCTCATTTCCAAGACATTTATGTGCAGGTGGCCTTCGAAAGGTTGCCATGTGTCCTGGACTGTCCTGCCCTGAAAATGCCCCCCACCCGATCAGGGAGGCATCCGTTGTCACAGTAGCCACAGGAGGAGGAAGGACAAAAGGTCTGCCCTGAAGAACCTGAGGGGAGACCATCCACCACGAAAGGTGCCTTTTGCATGACTGAGTGATTAGAATGCTGTGTGACATTGGAAGCTGTTGAAAGGACCACTGGGAAAACAGCATCCATTGCAGGATCTGCATGTGAAAGCGAGCTAGGGGGAGTAATGTGATGGCTGCTGCCATGAGACCTAGGGTTTTTAGTACGAATCTGGCCTGGACTCTGCTGTCTTGTAGTAGGATTTGAACATGATCGCGAATGTCTGAAATCCTTTGTACAGGCAGTTTTGCTGACAGTTCCACAGTGTTTAAAACGGTGCCTTTGAAGGTAATAGATTGACAAGGCGACAAGGCAGACATTTCGGAGTTTATAGAGATACCTAGCTCGTTGCAAATTTGGAGGGTATAATCTCTGGAATGGAGTAGCTGACACTTGGTGGTGGCAGTAAGGAGCCAGTCGTCTAAGCATGGAAACACCTGAAATCCTTGTCGTCTCAGGTGAGCCGCAACCACTGCCATGCATTTGGTAAACACCCTGGGGGCTGTGGTGAGGCCAAAGGGCAGGGCTCTGAATTGGTAGTGACTGGCTCCCAGTCGGAAGCGGAGAAACCTCCTGGAGCGCCTGCTCATTTTGATATGATAGTACGCATCCTGAAGGTCTATGGAGCACATCCAATTGTCCTGACCCAGAAAGGGTAGAATGGACTGAAGCGTGACCATCCGGAATTTCGTTCTTTGAACAGACTTGTTCAGCCTGCTGAGATCCAAAATAGGTCTCCAGTCCCCTGTCTTTTTTGGTACCAGAAAGAAGTTGGAGTAGACTCCGGATCCTTGCTGGTCTACTGGGACTGGCTGGATGGCTCTTTTTTCTAGCAGCTTTGAAATTTCTAGTGCTGCTTGATCCCTCAGACCGGGTGGAATGTCTGGAAGGGGCCCTTTTGGCTGTTGTGGGGTGTGAATAAAGGGAATTTTGTAACCCTCATATATGATCGACCGTACCCGTTTGTCTTGCGTGAGGGAATGCCAGGCTTCTGGGTACAGTGATAGTCTTCCCCCGACTGCCTTCGAAGGTGGACAGTCGGGCAACTCCTCAGGGGTGCTGGAAGGGTTTGTCAGAGAAGGATTTTCTGCTACCCTGATTCTGCGGACCCCTCTGCCCCTCGGGTGGTGTCAATTATTGTTCCTTCCTCTGCCTCTGGAGGGAAGCTCACCACGTGTGTTAGGCAGTACTCCCTGAGGTTTGCAGAACCACATTTTCCCACTCTTCTGACCCTTAGGGTATGGTCTAGAAGGGGTAGAAAAACAGACTCCTACAGCAGAGAGAGTCTTGCCTTCCTGCTCGCACCTGGTCAATATATCCTTCACTTGAGGTCCAAACAAGGCAGAACCATCAAAGGGGGTGTTAGTAAAGGACGTCTTGAAGGGGTCAGCAAAATTGCAAAGCCGCATCCAGGCGTGTCTCCTTAGAGCAACGCCCGTGCCTGCAGCCCTACTCGCTCCATCGGCTGCATAGGAAATGAGCCGCATGGAGGAGTTGACAATAGAGTTCAGGGTCCCCAGCTGGGAGTTGATCTTTTCCTGAGACCCCGCAGCTGATGGGTCCTGTAAGGTATCACCCAGTTCTTTGAGAAGGTCTCTCTGGAGACGGGTGAAATGGCACAAATAATTCAGCGACCGCATAGCAAACGTCGCTGAAGAAAATATCCGCTTGCCATACCTGCCCATAGTCCTAGATTCCTTATTAGGAGGATGGACAGGTACTGAAGGGTCAGCCAACCCCTTTTTAGTGGCCGCCGCCACCATGGCATCAACAGGGACGCCCTTAGTTAGAAACTGCTTGTCAGAAGGGGCTGTAATAAATTTTGTAGGCCTCCGGGGAGTTGGTTCCATAGTATCCGGAGAAGTCCACGCCTTTTGAGCCACCACATCCATGAGTGGGTCGAAAGGCGGAGACACCCAGGAGGTGGAAGGGCGAGAACCGAACGCATCCAGGTACACCGACTCGTCCTCGGAAGGGTTAAGGGCAGACCAGTTTCCCCTCTGCTTACGAATCTCCAGGATGTCAGAAAATGAGACATCCTCTGAGGGGGACCTTGGGGACCCTTCTGACTCATCCAAGTCGGTGTCCGACGTGACTGACTCAGGGGAGTCTACATGCTTCCTCTTGCATTTTCTCTTTCGAGGGGGCTCCCCTGAAGGATCAGGGGAGGCCTCGGAAGAGGAGGATATACTCAATGGGGCTACCTGTAGTGTCGGTTCTCCACGCTCGGGATCGGAAGGGCAGATAGAGACTGAAGAAGGCACCATAGAGGGAGGAGCCAAAGGAGCCGACCGTGGAGCAGGCACAGGGGCCAGCAACTCCTTATGACCTCAAAGGCGCCCCTATCAGGCAGGGAAGGGGGACCCCGGTCCGAAGAGACAAGGACTCCTCCCGGCACCGAGAGGGATGGCTCCAAGGCCGATGTCGGGGCCGAACTCACCTGCGCCGAGGCTCCAAGAGGGAGAACGGGGTCAGACAAGGGTCCGATGCTCACTCGCCCCCTCGGAACCGACGAGGGAGTCCCGGCGCCCGGATTCCTCCAAGGATGGAACCAAGGAAGAGATCGGAACCGAAAGGAGTGGTATCGGCTCCGACGTTCCCGACCCCTATGATCTCTGGCTCTGAACTCAAGGGAAGAGTCAGAGGAGGAACCGAAGAGGGAGTAGTGATAGCCACTGCCTGATGAGGAGGGCTATGCAACATTTGGGCCAGTGCCTGCGACTTAAGTAGTCTGCTAACCACCCTCTCGAGGTCATGGTCCGACAGCCTGGAAGACCAAGAGGAATGGGACCTGTGACTCCGCTCCGATAACAAGGGAGACTTTGGAGCCGAATGGACAGATTCCAGGGAAGGAGACCTGGAGCGCTTTCTGCTCGAAGATGGCTCCGACAGCAGAGTCGGAGCAGACTGAGGCCTCGAATCATCGGTTCCGGCCAGAACCGATGCAGAGGTAGTAGTAGTAGCGCCGCTCGGTGACGGCTCCGAACCTGGAGCCGACAGTTTGGTGGGCTTGGAAGGTTTACCCAACGAAGGCTTAGCCGGGGAACCTTCAGGCTTCAACAAGCCTCTCAAAATAAGTTTGTTTCTGCGTTCCTGCAGGACTCTTGGACTGAACGCATGGCAGACAGAACAAGAGTCCTGCAGGTGCAGAGGGCCCAAGCAATATATACAAGAAGTGTGACCGTCTGTCAGAGACATCATCTGACAGCACGAGTCACACTTCTTGAAGCCCGAGACCTTGGTGTCTTTCGACATCCTGAAACAAGGATGACGGGCAGAAAAAGACACCTCTAAGTGGTCTAGTCACAGTCAGCCAACACACACACACACACACACACACACACACACACACACACACACAAACACACAAAGAGCTTGTAACAGACCAAGCAAAACAACAAAAAACCCAACACTTTTTAACACAGTTTAACTCTAGGCACACACATACAAGAAAAAAAAATCTACAGCAAAAAATCCAAAGGGATTTACTACTAGAGAACTGTAATAGAACAAGTTTAGCCAAAGGCCTAACTATTCAGTGTGGGGAAAACTTAAAAAAAAAAATACCTAAGAGGGGATTCTAAACGTACAGTTTTGTACCTACCATAAATGTAGATGTTCGAGTGCTAATACAGCTGCAGTAATCACAGATGGGGTTTTCAGCCGTCAGGCGGTCCCTCGGTTGGCCGAATTCCAAAGTCTTGGTCCGGCGTCGGTTGTCGTCGCTTACTCTTCTGACGTCAGGAAGGCCAGAGTATATAAGACACAGCCGACGCCATGTTCTTCAGTCTTTCTTGCCCCAGATGTCAGGTGCCCCCAAAAGGAAGGCAATACATAAATAAGGCTTATCCACATATGCAAGCAATGCAAAGTAATGCAAAATCAGTGTAAGCAAGCAAATAAAACATAGCAGGATAACCCAGTCAGGAAGTATGAAGAGGATGTTAGGCCCCATGCCCTTACCAAGTGGGGAAGGAGGGAGGGAAACCTGTACTGCAGCTGTATTAGCACTCGAACATCTACATTTATGGTAGGTACAAAACTGTACTATGTTCATCGTGCATACAGCTGCAGTAATCACAGATGGGTAGAGTCCCAAAGCTATGCATAGGGTGGTAGGTACTATGAGGAACAGGGTTGAGCCAGAATGCCCTGCAAAACAGCAGTGGCAAAGCCTGCTCTTGTTCTGGAATATAGGGGCAGGTGGTAGTGTTTTGTGAAGGTATGTACAGAACTCCAAGTGGCTGCCTCCAAAATATCCTTAGTAGGCACACCTCTGAGGAAGGCTGTAGAGGTGGCTGTGGCCCTGGTGGAGTGAGATCTGATACCAGTAGGGACAGATTTTCCATAATAGGAGTAACAAAAACGTATGCAGTGGCCAATCCACTTGGAAATGGTCTGTTTGGTAACTGGTTTCCCTTGAGCCCCTACGGCATAGGACACAAAAAGTTGTTCTGATTTCCTGAAGGACTTTGTTCTGTCCAAGTAGTAACGTAGCTGCCTATGGATGTCTAAAGAGTGAAGCAGCCTTTCCCCTTTGTTTTGAGGGTTGGGATAAAAGGTAGGTAGGTGTATGGCTTGGTTTAAGGCTACCCTGGATACCACCTTTGGCATAAAAGATGGGTTAGTACGAAGGGAAACCCTATCCTGATGGAAGATGAGGAAGGGCTGCACCGCCATGAGGGCCTGTAGTTCAGAAACCCTACGAGCTGAAGTGATGGCCAGAAGGAAAGCTGTTTTCCAGGTCAAATATTGCAGATCTGTTGAGGCAGCAGGTTCAAAAGGAGGCAATGTTAATTTTTCTAGTATGTAATTAAGGTCCCAGGCTGGTATTGGTTGCTTC
Organism: Protopterus annectens; assembly: GCF_019279795.1. NCBI lineage: Eukaryota > Metazoa > Chordata > Ceratodontiformes > Protopteridae > Protopterus > Protopterus annectens. The sequence continues at coordinate 1,979,490,512 of NC_056729.1, read as the reverse complement.
CTTGGAGGTCTTATATTCTTAGCCCCTCTGAGGAACTGTCGTAAGAGTGGGTGAGAGAATAAGGGAGGATCCGTGTTGAATTCTGCAGAAATGGCTGAGGCATGTATTTTAATGGAAGAAAATGAAAGTCCACTGTTCAGCAGTTCAGCTAGGTACTGTAAAACCTGAGGCAAGTTCAATTTCCTAGGGTCCTGTCCTTTTTTCTCATACCAACAGCAAAACCGCTTCCATTTTGCGGAGTAAGCTTTTCTAGTAGATGGTCTTCTCGCCTCCAAAATGACATCCTGCACCTCCTTGGAGAGTAGGGTCTGTTGTGGTGTTAAGGAATTTTCCATGCAGCGAGGTTGAGTGTTTTCAGCTGACTGTGAAGGGTTTTGTAGCTGTTCTGAGTCAGCAGAAGGGGTATTAGAGGCAGGGACCAGGGAGGAGTATGCGTTAGGCTCCTCAGGAGTGGATACCAGTGTTGCCTTGGCCAATCTGGAGCAATCAGTATCATCCTCGGTTTGTCTGTTCTTGCTTTCAAAAGCACCTTGGACAGAAGAGGCAGAGGTGGGAATGCATAAACTGTCCATGCTGTCCAACTGAAAGAAAGGGCATCCACTTTCCAGGCCTTTGGATGGAAGGTCCTTGAACAAAACTTTTTCAATTGATGGTTCCTGTGGGAGGCAAAAAGATCTATGTCTGGCCTCCCCACGCTTGATTATTTCCGTAAACACCTTTGGATGTAACTTCCATTCGTGTGGATCTGTCATATTACTGCTCAGAGTGTCTGCCAGTGTGTTTTCCAGTCCTGGCAAGTACTGTGCTTGAAGTTCGATCTGTATTTCCAGAGCCAAGTTCCAAAGAGTCATGGCTAGTCTGCACAAGGGGTATGAATGTGTTCCTCCTTGTTTGTTTATGTACCACATAACTGTGGTGTTGTCTGTTCTTATCAGTAATTGTCCTGGATGCAGGAAGACCTTGAAAGCTGTAATTGCATTTATTACTGCTAGCATTTCTTTTGATTGATGTGAAGGTGCTTTTCCTTGTGGGACCATCTGCCCTGAATGCACCTGTCCTTCATGTGCGCCCCCCAGGCGTAATCTGAGGCGTCTGTGGTTATGACTTGTTTTGCTTGAGGCTTGCAGAATGGAAGGCCTGTGTTTACTTGACATGCTTGGGCCCACCATAGAAATTCCTTTTGTAAACATGGAATTATTGGTATAATTGCTTCCAAACTGTGACTGTGTTGAGACCATAGATTTTTTAGGTACCACTGAAGTTTCCTCATATGCAGCTTTGCACATGGGATTAGCAGAATGCAAGATGCCATGAATCCCAGAGCCTGCAGGATTTTCCTTGCAGTAAGCCTGGTACTTTTTGCTAGTGTTTTGAAGTACTGAGATAATTGCCCTTGTTTTTCTGGCGTAAGATATGCCATCTGGGTGTTTGTGTCCAAGCTGGCACCCAGGAAGGTTATTTTCTGAGATGGTGTTAGCCTTGATTTCTCCTTGTTGATGGTGTACCCCAGAGAAAACAGTAACCGTGTCACATATGCCAGATGCTCCAGTAGTATGTGTTTGCTGTCCGCTTGGATCAGGCAGTCGTCCAGATAAGGGTAAATTTGTATCCCTTGAAGTCTGCAAAAGGCAATCACTGATGCCAGGCACTTTGTGAATACTTTGGGTGCAGTAGATAAGCCAAAGGGCAATGCAGAGAATTGATAGTGGATTGAACCTGCAAGAAATCTGAGGTATCTTCTGCAGCTTTGTCTGATTGGGACATGCAGGTATGCCTCCTTGAGGTCCAATGTTACCAGCCAAAACTCCTTGCCCAGCATGGGAAGAAGTTGCTGTAATGTGAGCATCTTGAATTTTGGTATGAGCAGAAATGTGTTTAGGATGGATAAGTCCAGAATGGGTCTCCAGTCGGTTCCTTTTCTTGGTACTAGAAAGAGTCTTGAATAAAAACCTTGACCTTGTTGGTGCGTAGGTACCTTTTGTATAGCTCTCATGTTTAGGAGCTTTGAAATTTGCAGTTGTGCCTCTGCCATTTGATTTTGTGGCAGGTTTGGCATGCCTCTCATTTTTGGAAGAGTGTGAAATTGAAATTTGTAGCCTCTGTTTATAATGTCCAGTATCCATTTGTCTGTTGTGACAATATGCCAATTGCTTGCAAATAATGCTAGTTTCCCTCCCAAAGGTGCTGCCAGCTGAGACTTGCTTGGCATGGAAATGAGGGAGTCATTGGGTTTTCTTCCTGTATTGTTGTGCACTGTCTTCACCACCTGTTGGTGCCGGAGATTGCCATTGTCTGCCTCTATATGATCCTTGTGAGTGTCCTCTGCCCCTTGTGCGTCTGTATCTACCTCTTTGGGGCTTGTCAGTGGCTGGAAAGGACCAGTTTTTTGAAGGCCAATTCCTGCTAAAACGTGGTGGCTGAACCTGTAAGAAAGCTTTGACAGTTTGCATAGATTTGGCTTTTTCTTCCATTTTTCGTAGTATATCCTCAGCATTAGTACCAAAAGTACATCCTTTTGTAAAGGAGCATCAAGAAGTTTAGCTTTCACATGATCAGGCAAATTTTGTTCCCTAAGCCAGGCATGTCTGCGAATGACTGATCCTGTAGCAGCCGCTCTACTGGAGGCCTCTAGGGCATCATAACCACATTGTAAGGTGTGTTTACCCACTTGCTCTGCACTATGCAACATATCCTGTAACTCTTTTAAATCTGGTTGTTCAGGTTGAGACATTTTGTTTTTAATTGTGATAACAGAAACTGTTGATATTTAATCATATGAAACTGACAGTTTAAGGCCCTCATGGCTAGGGTGGCCGAGGTATATACCCTCTTACCCCACCTTTCTAAAGATCTAGATTCCCTTTCTGCAGGAAGTGGATTCTTGGCAGTGGAGGCCTTTAATCCCTTAGGGCCTTGTGAAATGGTTTCAGGGTCAGCATTATGGCCTTTGTAGAGAAATTGGTGAGAACTGGGTACTCTGTAATATCTATCAGGCTTTACTGGTGCAGGAGGCAGAGAATCAGGATTAAGACAAGCCTCCGAATAGACATCATCCAGTACCTCCAAAACAGGGGGTATAGCCAGAGGTCTGTGCTGAGGTAACCAAAGAAATTCCCTAAGTCTTTTCTTGGAATCTGAAAAGTCTTGGCCTTCCCAATGGAAATGTTCCCTCAAGGTGTGCAAGGTTTCCCCAAAAGAAAAATCCTCAGGGGGGGATACAGAAGGAATGGACTGTTCTGCATCCGAATCCTCAAAAGGGGAGTATGAGTGTACCTCTGCATCAGAATGTTCTGATAAAATGGATCCCTGATCAGAAGAGGGGGATTCTTCCTCCACTCTGGGTCTCTTGTCAGGAGGGGGCTGAGAACCTCTGATAAGAGTAATTAGATCCTCAGCCATTTTAAGCATGTGTTTCTTAGGCATGTGTCCAGGAGATGGGCCTTGAGCAGCAGGCCTAGTTTGATGCCTGGCTGCTTTGGATTTAGTAAAGGCCTTAATAGAAAAAGAAGATGAAGGCCTAAATACACCATGGGTGGAGGTGGACCTGTCCACATTAGTAGGCTCGACATAAGCCGGGGCTTCGGTTGTAGTCTGGGAAAGGGCCGAGGACCCAGCGGTCTCGGGTACAGAAGACACCGCCAAAGGAGTGTCGTCGGTAGTCAGGGACTGCAAAGGCGTCTCGCTGAGAACCGGACCACGTGGAGCCTGTTTCGGCGTGGTGTCAGCGGAGACTGCGGGCCTCGCGTGTCGGTCCTTTTCCTTGCGTTTTTTGGATAAAACGGTAGTCGGAGTGTCCGACGACATTTTATAGTCAAAAGCTTTACCAAAATAGTGTTGAGCGAACTCCGCCCGACGCTTGATAGTGCGTTTATTGAAAGTAGCGCAAAAGCGACAGCCCGAGACGTCGTGGTCTGGGCCCAAACAAAGTATGCAAAGGGAATGGAAATCCTTATGCGGTATTTGCTTCCCACAAGAAATACAATTATTAACTTTTTCTGACATCGGTCTGAGGCAAGAAAAGTTTCCCCAACGGGGTACTTAGCTTTAATGAAGACTTCAGTTCCAAATATTTTCGTAATTCAGGAGCTGGCCGACCGGCACTTGCAAACTGCTTCTGCTTCGGGCACCGCGCGGCAAAAAATACTGAAGAACATGGCGTCGGCTGTATCTTATATACTCTGGCCTTCCTGACGTCAGAAGAGTAAGCGACGACAACCGACGCCGGACCAAGACTTTGGAATTCGGCCGACCGAGGGACCGCCTGACGGCTGAAAACCCCATCTGTGATTACTGCAGCTGTATGCACGATGAACATCAGGGATCTATAGGGTAGTAACTAGGAATAACTATCGCTAAGGTTAGAACCCAAAAAACTGACTGAATACAAGAAAAAGATTAATACAACCTGGAGCCGGCAAAAAGACACAACCTCGTAGCTGAAGCGGCAAACAAGATCAGGGTATATCACGCCTAGCATTATGGGACATAGGATAGCCTTGAGCCGGTAAAAATAGCTCTCAAGCTTTAGTAATAGGCCGAGTCAGAGCCGAGGTTCAGCTTCGAAACCATCCAGCAAGAATGAAGGTGAGATTGACAACTTAACATTGGGATTTGACTCTGAGAGACAAGGTGAGATTGTTTTTGTTGTAAATAAAGGTGATACAATTTCCCAACCATGAAGCCAATGTAACTTTTCAGACAGGATGATCCCGTCTAGGCCAGAAACAGTTGGTCCGATTTACGGGTAGATTTTGTTCTGTCCAGATAAAATCGTACTTGCCTATGAACATCCAAGGAATGCAGGCAATACACTCCCTTGTTAGAATGGTTAGGAAAGAACACTGGGAGATCAATAGACTGGTTGAAAGATTGCTCTGACACCACTTTTGGTAAACAGGTAGAATTGATTCTCAGTGATACCCTATCCTTATGGAAGACAAGATAGGAAGGTTTGATGCATAAGGCCTGAAGTTCTGACAATTGCCTGGCCGATGTGATTGCAATCAGAAATAAAGTTTTCCACTAGAGATATCTTACGTCACAAGAAGACGCAGATTCAAAGGGTGGAGTTGTTAAAGCTTGCAGAACCAAAGCCAAATCCCAAGGTTGTATGGGTTCTCTAAAGGGAGGTTTTAGGTGGATAAGCCCTTTCAAGAAAGTCTTACAGAGTCTGTGTGACATAAATGAAGAATCTTGAAAACCAATATGAAAATTTGAGATGGCACCTAAATGTACACGGATAGTAGAGGCAGACAAGCCAGAGTGGAAAAGATGTGATAAGTAATCCAATACCACCAAAACCAGGGCTGACAAGGGGTCTAATTGCTTATCTGCTGCCCATAGAGAGAACCTCTTCCATTTGTTAAGATAGATTAGTCTCACTCATTCACTCACAGCAGCTGCTCATTCCCTTCAGCTCGTGGTGTACCTCATTTGACCACAGTCCCTGCAAACGGGTTCTCTCTCAGTTCCCCACTCGCTGAATCCTTGGCCACTGACTGCATTTGTAGTGAAGAAACCAGCCATAAGGACTCAAGGGCTTTAAAAAGAAAATAAGTTACTTGACCACAGTCCCTGTGAATGGGTTCTTTCTCAGTCCCCCACTTGCTGAATCCTTGGTCATTGACCGCATCTGCAGTGAAAAAACCAGCCACAAGGACTCAAGGGCTTTAAAAAGAAAGTAACTGTCTAGCTATGTTTCCCTGTTAGCCTGCTACTGTAGAAAGTACCTGGTCAAAAGCAGAAATAACTGGCTCGACCCATGGCTAGGGACAGCAGCTGCTCCCCACCCCCATCAGCTGTAAATACATTCCCCAGTTAAACTTTTTCTTTTTAGTTATCAGTAGATCAAGATGAAGCTCTAGGTGAAAAAATGGTAACCCAGTAGATATACTAGAATTGCCCACTTGTAAAATAGAGGCAAAAAGCTACTTAAACTGCCACTTTTTGTCTGCTTCACGCTAGATATCTACCCACAAGGGACACAGCTGAAGTCAGGTCTATAGATTGTTTTTTCCCTATCAGATTCTAATAACTCCTAACAATTTGGCCATTTAGACACTTACCCTGCAATCTTTAGCTTGGGGGAGGGGGGGTTCTAGCCCGCTCCATTCGCTATGCTCACTTCACTCCCCTCCCTGCCCCCAGTACCTCTACATTTATTCTTAGCCTTAGCCCCACCCCTAATTACCACCAAATAGGCTACACCACTAGTCACCCCCTTCCCCTACATCCAACACAATCATGCTACTACCTAATATAATAACAATCCTAACCTGCATAGTTCTAGCTCATATTACATCCTACCAAGGCTCCACAGTCACATGCCCCAACAACTTCCACTGTACTCTCTCAACACCCTCCCTCAAACATTTACACTATAACTACACAACCCCTGCCACCAAAAACATCCTCCCAATACACACACTCCTTTACCAAACACCTAACCTAAAAATAAAATATCCCTAAGATACCATAAGCAATTTACTATGTATATAAAACATATCCTAAACACCCTCTATAAACTAGCCCTCGCTGGAGACATCCATCCAAACCCTGGTCCTCCCAAATCCAACCCAACCACAAATCCTAGTCCAAGCAACCCCCCCACAACTCAACTCCTAGCCAACAAAAAAAACAACAGACCCACTTATAATGTTCCTAAACATCAGAAGCAAATGCAATAAAATCCAAGAACTACATTCCAGCATAAGCATATGTTCCCCAGATATTCTCTTCCTAAGTGAAACCTGGCTCAAACCTCACATCAAAAGTGAGGAAATACTTCCACATGAATACAACATCCTTCGCATAGACAGATTGTCCAAAAAAGGAGGCGGTGTAACATTGATATTTAAACACCACCTCAATATTCAACTCCTGAACACATCTGCCCATCTCCACAACAATGAAGAAATCCTTTATGCCAATCTCAAACGAAACCCAAACAAAACAATCAATATCATAGGATGCTATTTCCCACCAGGGCAAAATATTATACCCCTAGAAAATCTCTTGAGCTGGGCTACTCTATCTCTACCACAGGAAACCATCATTCTTGCCGACTTTAACATCAATTGCCTATCCTGTAATAACAATCTCCCAACCATTCATCTTAATCTCCATGGGTTCATTCAACTCATCCAACCCCCTACCAGAATCAACAAAAACCCTAACAATCATACTTTACTTGACTGGATCCTAGTCAACAAAGCCCCTCACTCTTACCTAGCAGGCTGCTTACCTGACAGTCTTAGTGACCACTCCCCCACTTTCCTAATTCGGCACCACACAAACAGTCTCAAGCCCATTATCAACAGGCAAATACGGAACAAGTCCAACTTCAACCCCAACTCCTTCATCTCAACTCTTTCATCTCCTCCCTGCAAAAAATTAACTGGTCACCACTAAAATACCTCAACTTAGATGAGGCTGTCCACTTCTTAAACAGTACCTTACTCTCCATCTTAAACACCCACCCTCCTGTAAGAAATGCCAAAGTCAGATCCAGGCATGCCCCATGGTTACAAAAGACCACCAGAACCCTAATGTTATCCAGAGATAAGGCCTGGGAGCATTGGCCACTAACAAAAAATAATTCAGATAGGCAATCATTCCTTGAGCTGCGCAGTAAAGCCAAAAAGCAAATAAAATTAGACAAATCCCTCTACTATAAATCCACCCTAAACTCTAGCAACAGCAACCCTAAGCAATTCTGCTCCACTATTAACACTATCCTCCACCCAAGGAAGGTTGATACCCCCCAGCCATCCATTCCCCCCTCCTCCAGTAGTATTGCTGAATCCTTCAACAAACACTTCACTGAAACTATAACATCTCTAAACAAACAACACTTCCCTACAACAGCCCCCCAACTCCTAATCCTAAACCCCCCACTCCTCTTTTCTTCTTCACCTCAAACATAAAAAGACTATTGTCAAAACTAAAACCCACCAAACTCGCAGATGACAACCTCCCCTCTGAATTCTTGAAAATTGCAGCTGATACACTAGCCTACCCAATTTCAATTCTAATCAACTGTTCCATAAGAGAAGGCTATGTTCCCTCGATATGGAAAATACCCCACATCATTCCCCTCCACAAAGGCACCCCCTCCACCGACCTCTCCAATTACCGCCCCACTGCTATCCTCTCCCCTCTCTGCAAGATACTTGAAAAATGTATCAACACCCAGGTCTCCAATTAACTCCTAGCTAATAATCTCCTCTCCAAAACCTAACTTGGTTTCAGGCCATATCACAGCAGCATCTCCGCTCTGCTCTCCTTCACCAACACTTTACTTCATCACAAAAACAATGGCCTCTTCTCTACTGCTGTATTTCTATATCTCTCAAAGACCTTTGACATGGTATCTCATGAGCTACTACTCTCTACTCTTCCCAACCTCTCCTTCTCGCAGTCAGCCTGCAACTGGTCCCACAACTATCTACACGGACGCCAGCAATCCATAATCTGGGAAGATACCCTATCACCTCGCCTCCCAGTTACTCTCGGAGTTCCCCAAGGGTCTATCCTTGGCCCTCTGCTATTCTTACTTTTCACTAACAACCTATATACTGCCACCACACAAGCATCTCTTATACAGTATGCAGATGACTACTCTCATCTGCTCTGCCCCCACTCTGCCAGAACTACAACAAATCACACAGGAATCATTCTCTTCTGTAGAAAGCTGGCTACCCAATGCTCAGCTCCTACTCAACCAAAGTAAGACAAAACCTCTCCTGTTCCAACCTTCCTAAGCCACCCAAAACAACCCTCACTTCAACATTCTCTCCAAAGACAATACCATCATCTCTCCAGCAGAACATACAAAATTACTCAGTGTGGAAATAGACAACAAACTTAGATTTGACACCCACATATCTCTCACAATAAAAAACATTCACAAGAAACTTGGTACATTATATCGAAGCTGCCAATTCCTAACCAAGGTGGCTAGACCCTAAATAGCCAATTCCCAACTAATCTCCATCCTACTCTATGCATCCCCCATACTTACCAACCTTAGACAGACAGACCTACACAAGCTGGATGCTTGTTACAACAAAAGTGCTAAATTTGCCACTGGAACCTCGTACTGCAGCCATCAGTGTATCTCCCTTAAAGAACTAAACTGGCTAGAACTCCCACATCTCCTTCACTTTAATCAATTCACCCTCGCTCATAAACTTATTAACCACCCCATAACATTCCTTCCCATCAAACCCTTCTCCAACCCTATCACTCCACTAGGCCCCTAAGATCAAGCAACAAAAATCAACTCACTGTTATCAAACCCAAAAACTCAGCAGGAGAAGCCATATTTTCATGTACCATATCTAAACTTTGGAACAATCTTCCACTCACTATAACTACTCTACCTTCCAGCAGCCTTTTCAAGACTGTGCTCAAATTCTACTTAAATTTGCACTGGCTTTGTCCCTGTTCTAATCCAGACTAACACCCCCCCTTGCCTCCCCCCCCCACCTAGACTCTTAACCCAACTATACTACCGCCACTACTAACTACAGTCAGAATTAGCTAGCTGTCTTTACATACTTTAAAATCTTGCCTGATAACTTTGTTACTAATATTATAAACGACAAGAAACTATCTTAACTTGCAACATTTACTGTATATACCATTGATAATCAATATCTTGTTACTGTATTAAAGCCAACAATCTGTAATGTTTACTATTGCTGCAACTTCGTATCTCTATTTATCATGTACATGATGTGGAGCTTTTCTCCCCGGGCATCCGCTGAAAAAGGACCTGCATCCAATCGGAATTTCCCGGTAAACAAATGTAAATAAATAAATAAATAGTCTGGTGGACGATTTATGAGCTGCAATAAGAATATTGCGAACAGGGGAATAAAGGTTTTCATGCCTGGCAATCATAGAAACTGGAGAAACCAAGCTGTCAGTTTCAGGGTTGTTAGACTGGGGTGAATCAGTCCCTGCGGATGGGAGATCAGCACTGGGGATGGACTGAGGAATCACGGTTGATCTAGCAGGTGAGGCCAGAGGAAGGGGAACCACACTTGTCGAGGCCAATATAGAGCAATGAAGATCACTTTGCTCTTCAACTGCCGTGCTTTCTTTAGAAATTGAGAGATGAGGAGGAGAGAAGGATAGGCATAAAGAAGACGCGAGGGTCAAGCGTGGACTAGAGCATCCCTGGGTGACTGTCCCCGAGGGGGGATTAGGGCAAAGTAGTTGCTGCACTTGTAGTTGGTTGGGGAGGCAAATAGGTTGCAGCAAGTCTTGCCCCAGCGGTTAAAGATTTTTGCCACTATCAGAGGATTGAGGGACCACTAGTGAGGCTGTAGAATGCACCTGCTCAAATTGTCCACTATCACGTTGGCACTCCCGGGAATGTGCATTGCAATCAGAAAGCGGTTGTGAGCTATCGCCCATTGCCATATTCTCAAGGCCTCTCGGCAAAACGGATACGATCTGGTGCCCCCTTGTTTGCTGATGTACCAGACCACTGACATGTTGTCTGACTGGATCGCAATAGTCCCTGATGGAAGGATGGAGTGAAATGCTTGCAACGCTAGAAGCACCGCCCTCAGTTCCAGGACATTGATATGCAAAAGGGCCTCTGACTCCAACCAGGTGCCTTGGACAGAGTTTCCTGACATAGCCTCCCACCCCATCAAGAAGGCATCTGTGGTGACCGTGGCTATCGGTTGATGGGGGATGAAAGGGTGAGACCATTGTTGGGGATTTCGAGACGTCCACCAGAGTAAATCTTGCTTGCATCTCTGAGTTACACTTATTTGAAAAGACAAGGGATGTTGAAGAGGGTACCACTGAGTAAGAAGTAGCCATTGAAGAAGTCTCATGTGGAATCTGGCTAGAGGCACAATGGTAATCGAAGCTGCCACTGACCCCAATAGCTGAAGTACATATCGAGCAAGGGATTTGTGGTGACACAGCAGCAGTTGAACTTGTCTTATTCTCTGAAGTCTGTGTTCTGGAGGGGATGCTGTGCAATTTCTCGTTTCCAACAGAACCCCTATAAATTCCAAAGACTGAGTTGGGGTTGTGTTGGATTTCTCCCAGTTTATAGTGATTCCCAGATTTCGAACTGCTAAGAGAGTATACTGCAGGGCTTCTTCCAGTAGATGCTTGGTGGGGGCAGTAAGGAATCAGTCGCCTAGATATGGAAATGCCTGGAATCCTTGAAGTCGCAAGTGAGCGATAACCACTGCTATGCATTTTGTGAACACTCTGGGGGCTGTAGAGAGACCGAAGGGCAAGGCTCAAAACTGGTAGTGACTGGCTCCAATATGGAAGCGGAGGTATCTTCTTGAGCGTTTGTCTATTTTTATGTGGTAATACACATCTTGAAGATCTACAGAGCACATCCAATCGTCCAGAAGAGGAAGGATAGACTGAACAGTGACAATCCAGAATTTCTCTGTTTTTACAAATTTGTTTAGTGTACTGAGATCTAGAATTGGTCTCCAGTCCCCTGTCTTTTTTGGCACTAAAAAAAACCTTGAGTAAAATCCAAATCCTATCTGGTCTGGGGGGACCGTCTGGATGACACTCTTTTGTAGCAGCTTTTTGATTTTGTGTGCTGCTGTTTCCCACTGACTGGGTGGAATATCGGGTAACACTCTTGATGAGACTGGGCAAAGATGGAAGGGGATGTGATAGCCTCTGGATATAATCCGTTGTATCCAAGAGTCGGTTGTTATCTTTTGTTAGGCAGATGGGTACAAGGAGAAACGACCCCGACTGCTTCCAGATGTGAGCAGTCAGGCAACGCTTCAGGAGTGCTGATAGGGTTGAGCAGAGAAAGAATCTCTGGAACCCTGGTTTTGCGGACCTCCTCTGCTCCGAAAGGGGAGTCTTCGATTGGAGTTTCCCCCTCTGCCTCTAGGGGAAAACTCGGCACATGCATCCCGGAAAGAACTCTGTGATTTCTTGTGCCAGATCTTTCCACTCCTCTGATTTTGGGAATAGAATTGAGTGTCTGACACCAACGACAGACAAGGTCTTGCCATCTTGTTCGCACCATGCCAGCAAATCCTTGACTTTAGGGCCAAACAAAGAGGCAGTCTCTATAGGGGCATTCATAAAGGAAGCCTTAAAGGAGTCCGCAAACTCTCAAAGGCACATCCAACATGTCGTCTAGTGACTATACCTGCGCCTGCTGCTCTAGCCGCCCCTTCTGTTGAGTGAGAAATAAGATGCATGGAAGCATAGGTCTCAACCTCTTAAGTGGCCAATGTGGAACACAGACCCTAACAATGTGTGACAAATGGTCAAAATGTGGAACACCCTATTTTCGCACTCTTGAAAATGCCATTACCATGGAGCTTTGTAACACTCAATACCACACTTCTCAGATCCAAAACCTTTGATAATCTGCAATACCATAACCACACCATAAGTAAATGAAACAGCACTTAGAAAATGTAGTAAATGTGACTTTTATTTTTGTAAACAGACATATTGCAATTCACACAAAGTTTAGACCAAGTTAAACATCCTATTCCTATCATATGTCTGATGTAGACTTACTGTAATACTGTATGCTGCTGTGGCTTTCTTGGCAGCCTCTAACACATGTAGTAAATGTGATTTTTATTTTTGTAAACAGACATATTGTAATTCACACACAGTTTAGACCAAGTTAAACATCCTATCATACGTCAGATGTAGACTTATTGTATGCTGCTGTGGCTTTCTTGGCAGCCTCTAAAACAGGTTTTGGCAGCTTAATATCACAGACATCCAGTTCTTCATTCATTTTAATTGCCAACAAAGAGTTCAGTGTTTTTACACTCAGAGACTGACGCAGTTCAGTTTTCACTTTCCGCACCATACTAAATGCTCTTTCGCTTGTGTATTAGAGTGTGGCAAGCAAAGTAGGCTCATCATCAGCTGCTTAAAGAGTGGCAGTTTCCTTCAGTGCAAAGGTCCCTCAGAAGGTGTGCCCAGTACTGTGACACACATGAGTGGGGCCCATCTACTGGGCCTGTCAGATTCCCAGTGTCCTCGATCTGATATTGGGTGAACTCATCGATTAGTTGTTCGGCCTCAACATCATTTTCACATACACCCAGACGGAAGCCCACATCTCTGACAAGCCCTGAAGAAATGTCAATTTTTGGCTGGATTAATAAGTAATGCAGCGTCTTTCAGTAAGTGATCCTGCATGGGAAACTTTTCAGCATTTTCTGCAGCACTGCAGCATAAAAGCTGCAACTTTTTATAAAGTTAAATTCAATGACTGTGCCAGCAATATCCTCCTCATGGCTGTTCATGTACTGCTTGACTTCATAGCCAATCTGAAGTTCACCATTTGGTAGAACACAGCTACTGTCAGTCAACACTGACACATCACTGTGTTTGATTAGTCTGACAGCAGATGCAGGTCTGAGGAGTCTGCCAGCATACTGCTGCAGGAGTTTATGCACAGTGGCATGCAGTGTCAGCAGCTGACTTTCTCTGCTCTGAAGCTGTATGTTGAACTCCAGTAAGGGTTCCAGTGCATACTTAAGGAACATAAAAATCATATGCACTTCATGACTCTGCAAGTTTTAGAAATTAAGTCAATCTTAGCAGACCTTGGCTCTGCAGACAGAAAATATGAATTTAGAGCTGGCCACATGTCCAGGGTTCTGTTAATAACCTTACCAAGACTGAGCCATCTAGTAGGTGCATGTCTAATGATCTTGAGGGGTCAGTATCTGTGAACAAAGCAAATTCCTGAAGTTTTGTTGTCTTTGTGCACTGGAACTGAAATGGCAATACAGATCTGATACAAGTTCTTCAACTGGTGAATGTAGTGCTTTTACAGCAGCCTTACTACAGAGATCTGCCAAGTGGCAGAGACACCCCATGTTTACAATTGTGGGCTTCACCTCCTTTAAACGAGACAGCACAGAATTGTGTTTTCCAATCATTGAGGCAGCATTGTCTGAAGAAAAGCCCACAATGTTGGAAACTGGAATGTTAAATTTTGTCAGGCTGGACATTAAAGAATTAAACATTGCTTGTCCAGTTCCAGACACACATTCTGGCATATCAAGAAACCTTGTCACATTTTGCTTGCCTTTTCATCAAGGTAACCAACAAGGATGACTAACAGTTTGTCATCTCCCATGTCTGTGCTTTGGTCCATATACACACAGAATGGTGATTTCTGGCAGGCTGCTGCAGCATCATTCTGGTAATGAGGCCCCAGCACATCCTGTGCAATGCATGCTGCCTTTGTCGCTCCACATGTCATTTTACGGAGAACATCTTGATCCTCTCCACACTTCTTCATAAATTTCAGGATGTGTTCTCCTGCTGCAAATGATAAGTTGTGTTTAGCAAGGAGAGACACAAAACCAACCTCTGCCTCAACCACCTTTGTACTTGCTAAACTCTGTGGTCCAAAGAAATCCACCATAGATCTTCCAGCTGCATGCTTGCAATTCTGCCTGTGTTTCTCACTGTTAGCATGTCGTTGCAGGTCATGTCGGCCCCCATGATGGATTGTGAAATCCGTGTTACAAGTCTTGCAGAAGGCAAATTTCACTCAGCCTACTCATAGAAAGCCAGTCAAAGGCACTTGCCCAGCTTGGCTGAAAAATTGTGTATCTTCTCTTCTTTGGGGTGTGAGCCGTATCTACATCCCTGTCCTCACTGCAGTCTGGGTAGTCTATACCTAGCAGGTTTGCAAAACAGTGGTGTTAGACAATGAAACAAATGGGACTAAGTGCAGAAATGAAAATTACAAGATGTCCTCTCAATAGCAAAAATATAAGACAATAGGGCCATAACCTACCCATATCACTGGAAGTTTCCTGACTTTGCACCCTCTTCTCTTGCTCATCTCTGCTCCTTTTGTTTACTATAAAGGCTTGCATGCTTCACTTCCTTGCCTCAATGACACTTTCAATCCTCTGGTGCTCACTTGCCCACCTATCTTTATCCAAAAACAAAGTCAATTAGTTTCAGAGACATCTGAGGGTGACAAGCAGCAAAAACAAACACTTTAAAAACTGCTCTTAATAAACCTAGAAAGTTGCTACAAGGACCTGTCATTGCATACAGTCCCCCAAAAAAAAAAATATAACTCCTGGGTGGGTCCTCAACTGTTTGGCATCTACTTCTCAGAAGTCCAGGCCAACACGGCGGGACTCTGGCTGACCAAGTTCGCAGGCGACTGCAAGCTGGGAGATATTAACTCTCCAAGTGATGCAGACATCCTACAGAAAGGCCTCATTGAGACAAATGACTGGTGTCGAAACCATGGCCTTAAGCTTAATGCCAAAAAATGCATCGTCACCCCCTTTGGGAAAAACTCACTTCCACTAATTACCAGATCGATGGAAGCCCACTGAAGGTGTTATAAGAGCTCTGGGGTTGATAGGAACCTCTCTCCTTTGACCAACACATTGCCACTGTGGTCAGAAAGTCATTCTATGAGGCACATGTCATTACCAAGGGTTTTGTATCCAGGAAGAAAGAGGTAACCATTTCTTTCCTCTCTTCCCTCAGACCAATCACAGAGTATAATGCCCCATTTGGCACGTACCTCACTAGACACATGCAACAGCTGGATAGGCCACAAAAGTACCTCACAAAGAGGATCCTAGGCCTTAAACACGTCTTACACAGACAGACTCAAAAAAACTCCAGCTATTCTCTGTCTTATGTCGTCTACTTAACAGGCGATCTCTGCTTGACTTACAAAGCCATGTCTGACCCAGCTCTGTTAGAAATGCTGCATTTAAAGAAATCCCAATAGCTCCGCACAACACGCTCCAGAGACCTCAACCTCATTACCACAATCAACAGAACATGCTTGAAAGACAGGTTCATAACCCAGAGACAGCCAATGCTCTGGAATAGACTTCCCATACATGTCAAGCAGAGCACCTCACTGGCCCTCTTCAAGAGAAATCTTGATGAGTGGATGGGAAATATTCACCCAGGGGATCATTCCAGTGGCTCTACTTGACAGAGGCACTGGGAGCTAATGTTGGGCGGCACAATACCAGGACACTTCTATGGGCTAGGCTTGTAAAGGCCCCAGGGCCATTAGCCTAGTACACACCTATGAACAAGAGTAGAGGTCCTACTACAGAAAAGTGGAATACCAGTGTTAACATTCTTGGATTCACAAAATAAAAGTTTTTCGAGTAAGTTAGCAAACAGCCTGTTATGTTAGCAGACATATTTTGAAAATTCTGAGCTACAGTGCTATGTAAGCCAGAATTCTCAGGACAAAATTAACAAAAGATGGTACGGTAAAACATTGTCTCTAAAGTATTATTAGCAATACAATTTACATTGTGTAAATTAGCAGAAAATTTTAAAATGAATATGTGTTAAATTATCTCAAAATGGAAAGCAACCCTTTGTAAATGGAATCACTTTCCCACAGAGTTTGAGAACATATAGTATACAAAAAAGCATTACAGATTTCCCACATTTTGAAATGAGCTTTTGTCTTCCAAAGCACCTAATGGAAACCTAAAATGCTCTGACTCCTGGACAAAAAAGCAAACTCTATTCCTACAATCCTTGTCAACAAGCATTAGAGTACTCTGTAAATCATAAAAACTACATTACATTTCACGTATAGAAGCTTTATGAGAATAGAGCTGGTCTTCTACATTACCCAATGGAGTCCAAGTGAAAGAATGTAGTACAGGGACCAAGACAGGCACTTTGGCCTGTTAAACACAGTGCTGACATATATCAAGGCCTGTTCTGCAGGCCCCAGTTCTATGGTATGCATGTCATAAAGGGAGAGACAATTTTAAAATGCATAACCCTTACCCAAACTGGTCTGAAAACAGGACTGTCACATCAAGCAGTGATTACCTAAGTGCTAGTACATCAGGTCACACAGACCAAGTCAACCACAGCAAACTGTATAATTTTTCAGGACTAGCTAAATGGGGGGAGTTTAAGAAAGGTGTCAACCCCCACCTTTACAAGCAGCATTAATGGAAATTACAGTGTGCCCATATAGGTGTTATGACACATAAGTAAACTTCTTAAACTGCACTATTTCAAACTGGGGGGGGGGGTACAGTAAAATAATGGCCAGCAAGGAAAATATGGCTGAGACCAGGGAAAAGTGGTGTTAATATAGTTTATTATATAAATCTCAATGCCTTCGATGGTAGCATACTTTGATGGAAATGACCACGTTAACATTCTGGCTGATTTTAACAGCTGGTTTAAGTATGCTTGCTGGAGGAGCTGTTGTCCCCTTAATGCTAGGCAGATTGGGGGGGTGGTGGAGCTTAACAAAACAAATTATCCCCAACAGTGGAAGGGCCTGCTTCTTAGTACATGAACAACAGATTACAGAAAACACCATATCTCGTGTAACATCACCTGGCACTCTAGACCAGTAGTTACACAAGCTCTTTGTTCACCAATGGTTACTTACAGCATGCAGCCAGAAATTTGATATTTGTTGACCGGGTTAGTCTGACTGGGCAGTGGAGGACTAAAGAAAAAGCTCCAAAAAATAGAACAGAGTTATGCTAAGAAAGCAAACAACGTGTTGCGTCTGAGGTAGAATGGGAGGCATGCAATGCAAGTAAGATTGCATTTGCTATATTATGAAATAACGTTTCACATTTGGGTAACTTCTTTGAGGTTTAGGGTTAGTACATTTAAATGGAATTGGTTACGGACAGCAAGCAGGTATAACTTCCACAAAGACATGCAAATAAGTTACATCCATATGCTATAGATAAACAATGCCCAGCATTCAACATCATTTCTGCAAAACACTTCCTGATCTCTGCTGAAGGATGACCATGATCTACATCTTTTAGGCATCTCCTAGAGCCTTCAGACAATAAAGAGGATGGGGACTGAACACACTTCAGATGGAATGGAGGCTCAATGGCTGCAAAGATAAATGGCAGAAAAACTAAAGAACTTGGGGATATTATCTGAAAATAATCTAAATCTCAACTAATAAAATGTTTTTAAAAAAATGAAAAACTACACCCCAATGCAGAAGATCTGGACCTGGCCATTCCATAGGAGAAGCTTCCATGGTTACACGTCTGAACTTTTCACATCTGGTGGTAGTCTGAAGGAGCAGGCAAAAAATAGACTTTATAAGCAAGCACGGTCTCATTCAAGCTGCTGGATTTCTAAAAGCTCAGTCCTTTACTAGTGCGAATTCGTTTCTCACCCCTATATAACCCAACACTGAATAAAGCCGCAATTTTTCAGGGGAAAAAAACACAGCCGGACTGATTAAAGAAGGCCAGTAGAAATATAAGTACAACAAAACTGGCCTTACCATTCCACATTCCAAATGAAGTCCAGAAAACACTATAACATGAGTACAAACAAATAAAAATAAAAAGGTAAATATTATGCACCTTCACTATAACACATAATCTTCTAACTGTTAGAAACCTTATCAATTTACAAAACACTGTTAGTGTATTACATGCTTAAGGGATTCTCCAGGGATGATAAATGCATTATAACTCTAGTTTCTAAGAAAAAAACATTTGCTTACACAGAATGCAAGAGTTAATTTATAAGCTCTGTTAACAGCTCACTGTTTTAACAACTGTTTAGTGGTAGAAGTTCTTTAAACACTTAATAGCATTTATCACACTATGATATACATGTCATTTACAAATTAATTAGATTATAAGTGGTGGGTGTCAGGGTAATAAGAGTTGAAGACTCGTCTCATTTCACTAACAAACATTAGAGGCACACATTATACACAGTAAGTAAGAAGAGCAGGTCAGATCGCCAGAGCAAGTTAAATGAGTTATGTCCAGTAATGCTAGTAGAGTATATGATTTTCGTAGTAAGATATTTTTGGAGGGAAATGAAACTGTGCTGCTATTTAAATGATGAAAAATTTGTCAATGGAACTACAAGAGTCACTTGAAGGAAAATTACTTTTCCAGGTGACGTGGAAAGCCATGAATTAGATGGTATCATACCTCTCAACCTCTTAGCGTGAATCAAGGACAAAGCCAAATAGTAACATGGGACAAATGCCCAAAACCAGACAGATTTTTTTAATGTTGGTGTTATATACTTAACACGATTACTAGAATAAGAAGTTTGTATTCGCATACATTTTGCAAAGGGAATAAAGTCTGAAACTCAAATGTCTATCATTTAGTGACGTAAATCCTCAATGATTTGGCAAAAAGCACACATTTCTTGAGGAACAGACCAAAAATATGAGGCAAAATTAAGGGCACTTTGTGCAATCACAGTTTGTTGAGAGCTGTCGTTACGTTGGTACTATTATGGTACAAAAAATTAATAGATTTCCTTTGCGAGCAGTGAATATAATGGCTGCAGCTCAGAATCCATAAAATGTTTCGCACACCTGAGGTTATCTAACAAGATCGCTCAGAAGATAATAGTTACTAAAAGCAGCCATCCAAGGACTGTCCTTTGGCAAGTTGTATCTAATGACCAGTAAGTAACCAAGCAAGGTGGCAAGACTACAGCGAAGTATTACAGAATGCAAAGATGAAAGACTTTGGAGCAAATGGTGACAGTGCATAAGGTAATAAAATAAAATAAAAACAGATGAATATTATACTAGATGGGTCACGGCTGACTGAGGGATCTAGGGATATACACAGAGTGTTATGTCCAGTTTTAGATGTCACGTACACAAGAACCGAAACAGTGCAGCAAAGAGCAGTAATACAGGTGTATGTTGTATACAAAACCAAACAAAACAATTATTATATAATTTTGGTATATTCCCAGTACAAAAGAGGAGACGGGACATTTCCAGACCAAAACGAGTAAGACATTCTGAATTAAGAAGGGACAGATTGAAAAAACAGAAAAGTGCCCTCTGCCAAAGTGAAAAACAGATGTTTGCAACATCTTCAGTGCAAACGAAATCATGCAGTCTGGAAAATTCAACAGCCTACAGAGCAAATGTCAGTCCATTGCGATATTACATCTTAGGATAAAATGCAGACTAGCATTTATCCTTTAAATGCAACTGAAAGTACGGCAACCATCAAAATACGTGCAGCTAAATATATTGTGTACACCTGTTCAAGGAGAATAGCTGTAGTTCGTAATACTCAGAATAATATACAGCAGTAAATGCAAACTGTGTCGGTCTCAAAAATCAGCGTTTGGGTTTCTTATGGTTTCTAGGGGTTCAATTGACTACGACCACAAGGGCCATTTAAGCCTAGCCATGCATCCCAAATTTCTGACAAGTTCAGATGCCTGATAAGTGTAAACAGGAGCCTGGGAGATGAAACATTTACAAACAGGGGCCTGGGATATGAACCATTTACAGGTAGCCTGTTTGCCTTAGTGAAGCCATAAGGTAGTATACCCCCTTCCCCATACTCTTTTCTTTGGGAGATCTGAACACCTCTCAAAGCACTTATGAACACTTTAAAGTCCTTAAGGAAGTAGTTCGCAGTGAGAAAATGCTGATATAGATAGCAAAATACTTTTGAGAACTCCCGTGTAATATTGCTTTCGGTGAATACTGGTATTTTCTTGGTGGTGCTACTACTTGTAACCTGACACTTCAATGCTAAATAAATGATAGTTGCTTTCAGTATTTTCTTAAATAAAATAATGACAGTCTTTACAAGCGCATTACCACTTCTGCTTTGGTGTTGTGAAAGGCAAAGACTGTATGAGGTAAAAATTACGAATAAATGAAAAATGGATATTGACACATCCATGGCTGAATAAGATAAACAAGAGCGGTCAACTCTGATAATGCGTGTAGCTGAAATAATAGGTGCGGTGTCCTAAAGTGTTCATATTCAACAAATAGCAACTGATAAAGCTTAATAAAAGTACATTCATCAACTAAAAATAGACCCCGCATGCATACAACATAGTTTGCTTATTTGGAACCATTTTATTGTCAAACACTTTAGAGAAAAGTGAGAATTTGTTAGCAGTCCCTGTATTACGTAACCTTTTTTTTCCTGAAGACTAGTTTTTTTTCCTGCTTATCTAGTTAAATGCCCCTATGGCAGTATAATTGTTTTAGGCTGTACTCTGCACAAATGTTTGCATTAAGGTTTATTAGAATATCAAAGGGCTCACACTTAGTCAAAATGTTGGAGAAAATGTGGAAAACTGCATTTAATAAATAATGATAGTAATTCAAGTTATAGACTATTTTTAGTTCAGAAAATGTATATTAATTCATATTCTCTTATTCTGTCAATGTCTCAATATCATTTTGTATTTTTGTTATGTTTGCTCCTTCTTAGTAAATTCAATCCATCAGTATTGGTATCTATTAAGGACGGGTAAAATATAAGGCAATAATCCGGGCATCTGTGAAAAACTGGACAGTTTGAGAGGCATAATTCAGTGTAAAAGTATATGGACTTTATACTTTTAGGGAGGAATTCCCATATTTCAGGGACTACAGCCTAGAAATGAGAGTAATCGGTGGAACAGGGTTTATTTGAGTGTTTTTTTTTTTTAGGTTATGAATTGATGATGGGGATTGTAGGTTGTAAGGGGTGCTTCTTTGGGGTAGTCTGTCAGCAAATAAGGGGAAAGAGTTTTTAGGTTGATAAGGTTGTAGACAAGGAAAGGTCTTAGTACCCTTGATCTTTGTCGGACTTGTGTTCATTTTGCTTTAAAAAGTGTGGAGCAATTGCGCTCTCTATGGAATGAATGGATAATAATAAATATGGTAATGCAGTTATTATCTGATGTAGTTTGAAGTGAAGGCAAATTATTTTTGGTGTATATGTAATTATTGGAAGTCTGTACTCTGTGATAGACCACTTTCCTGCTTGCTTGACTAACCTGTGTTGTGACCAGACAGCCGCAAATGCAAACGGACTTCTCTCGCCGTCGCCGACCTGCTTGTGCTTAGTGTGTGATTATTTGTTGGTTGGACCACAGCTGCCGCATCAGTGCCAGGGATGCGATGTTATAAAATTCTAGGTCGCTTAGTTAAACGGTAGGTGAACAAGAAAAGTACCAAAGAAGCATAAGAAATCACTGAACGTTAAAGGGGCACATGTTTTCGTATTTTAGATGGATGTATTGCAGGATACTTGTGGGACTGTTTGTTCTTGTTCACGTGTTAGGCTTGCTTCGATGTGGTCTATATGTATAGTTTTATTTTAGATCCAACTTCTTACAGCCTCGAAAACTTGTATTTGTAGTTTGAGTATGCACAAGTTCCACTTGATTAGGGGGCAAGGCATCATGAAGACTAAGTAGTTGCTCAGTAGCTGATAAGGTCGCAAGTAAATGGCCTGCGTTTTGCGTGTTGAAATTTTCATTTTGTAGATAACTGTGAAGTAGTTGTATCTAGATTTATCTATTTTTAATTGGAAAAGGCGTGCCCCGAAGGATAAACTAGGATTGGTAAATGCATTTTCTTGAGTTATGTCAAATAGATTATGTATGTATTTGTCAGCAGTACGTTTAACCGGGATGGAACACTGATCTTTGAGAACGAATCGGGATCTGTCCGGCGTGGAAAAATACAGCTACAAGAACTTTATGTTATAAATGGCAGTGTTAGTTGTCGGTATTGTGTTTTCGTGGAGAATTATATTCAGTTCTCTCAGTAGAGATAACATTGTACATATATGATCAGATAACCGCCATACCTCTAAACTATTCCTGATTTTTTGACTCGCATTTTAGCTTTGTCCCTCTTAAATTTGGTGAATTTTTGAGAAAAGGCGGTGAATTACACTTAATATAACAATAGTTACTTACTGACTTATTTTACTTCATAAATTGTGTATCCGTATACATTCTCTTATTCTGTCAATGTCTCGAGTTAATAGTAGTAATAAGTATTCCTAATAATTTCTGGATTTGCCCAGTTCTGTTGCGGTTTGTGCCTGATTAGTTGAGAGCTCTGTCAGAGGATATGTTTACTGTGTTCACCAAAATCGTTAATCAGCGTGTGGTAGTTGAGCAGATGTGTAAACACAACATGGTGTAAGCAGGGACGGCAATCCTTATAATATTTGCATACTCACCAAGTCAGTCACCTCTCCTGGCAGGCACTGGGGCAGGCTCCGACACCCGTCTTCTTCTCCCTGATGAAATGTCTTCTTCGATCTGGAAGGATTCTCTGCAACTCCGGCCTAGTATTGACTCCAACTCAAGTTCTCCACAAAGCAAGATTCCTCCCGATTCCTGGAAGCCTTTTCAAGCCATTAATTTGGGCGAAAAGGCTTGCAGGAAATTCTGATAGTCTCCATTTGGGAGCTCTCATTGGCTCCGTTCTCCGCTATATTCTCTACTTGATTGACTCGTGGGCCGAGTTTGCGATTGGCCGTAAATGCGGTCTGAGCCAATCAAATTAAAAATAGCAGCAAAGCAGAGCTATGCATTGGTTTGTATACCGCAATGCCAATTGGCAGTAATTGCGGTACACAAACCAATCAAAAGCCTTGTAGCGGAGCCACAGCTGTTCAATGCGGAACAGCGGAACAGTGGCTTCGCTCTTCATTAAATGCGGTGCGTTCCGCATAATCCGGAGCACTTGGATGCTCTGCATGGAAGAGTTGGAAATGGACTCTAGGGGGGCTATCTGAGAAGCCACATTATGATGGACTTCCTCAGAAACAGCTCCTGCCGAGGTTTCAGATAGCTGGTTGATAAGATCTCACTGAAGTCTGGTAAAATGTGCCAAATAATTCAAAGACCTTATGGCAAAGGTCGATGAAGCAAACACATGGTTCCCTAATCTGTTAATCACCCAGGACTCCTTGTTGGGCGGATGGACAGTTTGGCTCTCTTCTGCCAAATCCTTCTTAGTAGCAGCTGCCACCACCATAGCATCTACTGGAAGACCACGTGACCAGTGGGGGTGCTCAGCGAGGGGGGGGGGTGGCAATAATATTTTATCTGATCTCTTAGGTATCGCTTCCATGGTATCAGGAGCCTTCCATGCGCACTGCACGATGAGCTGGAAGAGCTCATCGACAAGCGGGGTGACCCAGGAGGTAGGGGGCCGGGCACAAAAAGCCTGCAGGAATACGGATTCCTCAGAGGAAGGATTAGAGGGCTTCCAGTCACCCCTCTGCCTAAAGATCTTGAGGATGTCACCAAAGGACACCTCATCAGAGTGTGATCATGGGGACCCTGCCCCATCATCAAAATCCGTATTTTCAGTCAATGACTCCTCAGTGGAGTCCATGTGTTTCCTCTTACAGGATGCTTTGCGAGGTACTTCCTAAATGGGAGTTTCTGGGGAAGACTGCAAAGAGGGGGTCTCCTGAAGAGGAGAGAACTGAGGCTCTTGTGCCCAGTGTCTGGGAGTTGAAGTTTGTGGCAGTTGCGGCACAGAGGGGGGAAAGGAATCTGACAAATGAGCTTTGCCAGTGGAGGCAAGTGCCCTCTCCATGGCCTGGAAGGCTGGCCTGCCCAAAGAGGGATGGGAGCCCAGAACCGAGCATGACAACCTTGGAACTGGGGTCACACCCCACCCTGACGAGCCCGCCAGCAGACCAGAAGTCTCCAGAGGACTATTAACCGTAAGAGAGAGAGCATCCCTGGAAAGTGTCATAGAAGAAAAATCAGAATGGAGCCAGGAATGCCCTCCCCAACAGCACAGCCACTGGCCTGAGAAGAGCCCAATGCACAGTGCACCGAAGGCCACAAGGACGACTCTGGTTCCAAAGTGAGATCCACTATTGGAGTCAGAGGGAGGGAAGCTGCTGTCAGAGTAATAGGCTTCGAAACTTGAGTGGAAGTCGAAGAAGGAGTATACGTTGGAGTCTGAGGCAAAATATGCTCACCTGAATAAGGGAACGTGGACTTCGACAGTTGAGAGAGACCTCTGGCCACAAGCAACTGGTCAACAAGGCGCAAGACATCCTGCTCAGAAAGACTCTTGGTTGATCTCATGGAGAAGGCTGATGGTGATTCTGGCCTTTCCAGGAAAGGACTATACTGACTGCTTGCAAAAGGATCCAGTGAAGGGGGAATATTTGGTCCTTGCTAATTCAACAGGTGCAGAACTTGGAGCCGAGGAAGTCAGCACCAAAGAAAACAGTGTGGAAAAGGTCTGCACCTATGATGTCAGCGCTGTAGTAGTTGAAGGTGTCTGCACCATAAAGGCAAAGGTCGGCCCCGAAGAATACGGTGCCGTAGTGGAAAGCGTATGCACCGGCAATACAGACGGTGCCGAGAAGGACTGCACCGAAGTACATGTCAGTGCTGAAAAAGTCTGCGCCGTGGAGTACAGAAGAGTCATAACTGGAGCCGAAGGAGACTGTACCAATGGTGCCGAAGGGGGCTGAACCTGTATTGATGGTGTCGTTAGGGGTTGCAACAGAACTGTCGGAACAGTAGCTGACTGCACCAGGAACTCCGGTGCCGATATCAATAAAGGAGACATGGCTGTAGTCAGGATCATTTGGGGCAGTGCCAAGCCTGGAGCAGACAGAGTTGTAGGTGGCAGCGCTGGAGTAGTAATCAATTTCACCTTCTTATGAGTTGACTCCCTACGATCTCCAGAGGGAGAAGAAGGGAGTGAATTCGATGAAGAAGAGGAAGAACACCTCTTGTAGGGATTAAGAGGAGGGGATTAGCCCTCCGACCCAGAAAAAGCCTCAGAGAAAGGAGACTTGAGGAGACCTTTCAAAATTAAGCTATTCTTCCTCTCGTTGAGAGTCCTGGTAGAGAAATTTTTGCAAATCCCACACGGAGGATCTACAGTCAAGTGAGAAACATTAAAACAGTAGACACATAAGTCATAGTCATCGGAAAGTGGTAACTTATGGCCGCAACCCTTGCACTGCTTGCTTGAAACCAACAGAACTTTTCTTATCTGACATAGCTGTTGTGGAGAAGAAGCACAGTAGCAAAAGGAAGAATAACGGCTACCCAAGAAAAAGGGTAAAAGAAAAAAGGAAGGATTACCAGCGATGGTAATGGAGAATTACCACAAGGTAAGAAAAGAGGGTAATAAAGGGAAAAGACTAAAGGGAGAGAATCTAAAGTGTGCAATAGGGTAGGAAGATATTAGAATAAACTTTTGAGAAAAAAATTAGAGTAATAACAATAAATATAAATTGTCAAAAATGTAGACACTTAGCTGAGAGAGTGGCTTGACACAGCTGTTCAGCAATGCAGCAAATGAGATCTGAGGTAACATTGAGCACAGCATTCTGGGTAGGACCTTGGCTCGAGAGTTTTTGGCTGATGCAACCTTGATATTGGCCGGCTCAGTTCCGAGGATGGAACCGATAACCCATCAGTAAGGAATGAATGAAGACTAACATCAGATCTATTTCTATGTGCACCCTAAACAGACACCAACCTGGCTAACAACAGGAAAAACAATGCTCCTACTTAAGAGTGAACCTGCAAGCTACCCTAAAAATTAAAGACCAATAACTTGCCTTCCAGTGACATATAAACTATATACGGGAATTGAAGCCGACAGAGTTTATAGTCATTTAAAAGAAAACTCAATTATGGCAGTAGAACAAAAGGGCAATACAAGAAAGTCATATGGAACAAAGGATCATTTGTTGTTACATAAAGTCATAGTGGCTACCTGTAAAAAGGGAAAGAATCTAAGTATGGCATGGATTGACTACAAAAAAAATTTGATAGTATTCCACATTCATGGATAAAAAAATGTTTAAAAATGTATAAGATACACCCCACACAGATCGACTGCATTACAGTGACCATGAAACAGTGGCAGATCACTTTGCAATTAAGCCATGATAAAGGACATATTACTATCCCAGGGTTAAAAATTCAAAGGGGGATATTTCAGGGTGCCTCTCTGTCACTGCTGCTATTCTGCCTTGGCCTAGAAAACAATGAAGTGTAAAGACTTCTCATCTTCTCTTTGTCGATGATTTAAAACTGTATAGCTCATCAGATGAGGAAATGAAAGCACAATTGCAAGTTGTCAAAACTTTTTCAAATGATACAAGAATGTCACTTGGTCTTGATAAATGTGCAAAAGCAACCTTTAAAGCAGGAAAACTGCAGCATCAGGAAAACATCAGTTTGGGACAAGAATGTGATACAAACATGGGAAGTGATGAAGGATCAACAATAAAACATGAACAAGTGTGAATAAAACTTAGTAAGGAATACTTTAGAAGACTTATACTAATCCAGAAAACAGCACTGACATCTAGGAACAAAATCCAAGCTATAAACCAATTTGCTCTTCCTGTCCTAACTTACAGTTTTGGAGTGATTGACTGGCCCCAAAATGTGTTGGGACAGATTAGATAGGAAAACAGTTAGGGTGCCTCATCTTCACCAAATGATTTATAAAAATCAGGGCATACAAAGATTATATATTCTCCGTTCCGAAGGAGGGATAGGCCTCCTTGAAACTGATTACATTTATAGATCTGCAATTGTGGGACTCCAAACATAACTGCTAACCTCACAAGACCCAAATGTAGTGAAAGTTTTGAAACATGAGGAAACTAAATCTAAGATGACTTCTCTGCTTAATCTAGCAGAAGCATATCGGCGTCAAGCAGGAATGGAAATCAAACCAGAAGTAGACAAAAAACAGGCAGCAACTGAATGTGCCAAAAACAAAAGAAAGAATATAAGGTGAAGGATCAGATGAGAAGGCAAGAAATGTGGAAAAAGCATAAATATAGTTGCAAGTAGAGAAAACTCCTGGAAGAACCTCATGTTGATCAGGAACGAATGCAGGAATGGTTAAGAAGAGGTGAATTCAAACCAAGAGATGAAAGATTAATATTGGCGGCCCAAGATCGTGGGCAGCGTACACATTGACTTACAAAGTCCACTGAACATGTGGGAGAAACAGACAAATGTAGGTTTTGTAAAACTGAATTGGAAACATTCGGACACCTTATTGCTGGTTGTGACATACTAATGGCATAATGATGTGGCAAGATTGTTGCACTGGGGATTGTGCAAACATTATGGTATTGAAGTGGCTGAAAAAAGTACAGTTTTGTACCTACCATAAATGTAGATGTCCGAACAGGATAGCATCTGCAGTCCTAACAAATGGGGTTGTCCTGTCGTCAGGCAGCCCTTGATCGGCAGATTCCAAAGTCTGGGTCTGGCCCCGGCTGGTGTCGCACTTCACCCGACGTCATCTCTGCTGGTCTTCGGGTATAAAGGCATCAGCCGACGCCATTTTCCTCAGTGTTTCTTGCCCCAGATGCCAGTAGCCCTCTTGGATAGCTAAATTTTTGGGTAAATGCCAATGTTTCCCAAAAAGTAGAAGGCAAACACAAAAGATATGCATGTATGTACATGTATACAAACAAATACACCATAAGAGATCCCCAGCTAGCTATTGGGTGGGCAATACCCTAGGAGTACCACAGAGGGAAGGAGGGTGGGTAATCCTGACTGCAGATGCTATCCTGTTCGGACATCTACATTTATGGTAGGTACAAAACTGTACTATGTCCTTCAAGGATGCATCTGCAGTCTAACTAAATGGGTAGAACACCATAGCCAAACTAGGGAGGAGGAATAAGAATTATGGTGTACTTAGGATCCCTTGCAACACTGCAGTGGCAAAGCCTGCTCGGGATCTAGAGTATAGAGGTAAGTTATAATGCTTGGCAAATGTATGCACGGAGGTCCAAGTAGCAGCCTCAATAATGTCCTTGGTAGCCACTCCTCGTAAGAAGGCTGTGGTAGTGGCTGTAGACCTTGTAGAATGAGGCCTTATGTTCTGTGGAATTTGCTTTCCATGATAGGAGTAACAGAATCTTATGCAATTTCCTATCCACTTGGAGATTGTCTGTTTGGAAATTGCTTTTCCTTCCCTTCCTGTTGCATAGGCTACTAGGAGCTGGTCAGTTTTTCTATTGCCCTTGGTTCTGTCCAGGTAGTAGCGCAACTGTCTATGTACATCCAAGGTATGCAGCAGTCTTTCCCCTTTGTTCTGTGGACTGGGAAAGAAGGTAGGTAGGTGGATTGCCTGGTTTAGAGACAGTCTGGATACCACCTTAGGCATAAATGTAGGATTAGTTCTCATGGACACTCTGTCTTGATGGAAGATTAGGAAAGGTTGTACTGCCATTAAAGCCTGTAGTTCTGAAACCCTTCTTGCTGAAGTAATTGCCAGTAGGAAAGCAGTTTTCCAGGATAGGTGTTGAAGATCTGCTGTTGCTGCTGGTTCGAATGGAGGGAGTGTCAATTTTTCTAGCACAAAATTCAAGTCCCATGCTGGTAATGGTGGTTTCCTAGGAGGTTTTACATTCTTAATTCCTCTGAGGAACTGCCTGAGTAGAGGATGCGAGAAGACAGGAGGATCGAGGCTGTATTCTGCAGAAATAGCTGATGCATGTATCTTGATGGAGGAATAAGACAGGACAGTATGTAGGAGCTCTGCCAAATATTCCAGGATGTTGGCAATATCTACTTTTGACACATCTTTCCCTCTTTCCGTACTCCAAATGACAAACCTTTTCCATTTCCCTGCATAGTTCCTTCTGGTAGAAGGTCTGCGGGCCTCAAGGATAATGTCTTTAACCCTTTGGGATAAATATGGGTTAGATGTTCTTATGTAATGTTCCAGGCAGTGAGTTGCAGAGTTTTCAGGTTTGGATGCAAGATGTTGTAGTTGCACTGAGTCAACATCAAAGGAATCAGGGGTAGAGTCCACGTTTCCCCCCCGAGACATGCTCCTCAGTAATGGATACCAATGTTGTCTTGGCCAATTTGGAGCTATCAGAATTATCCTTGGCGTTCCTCTTTGATTTTCAGTAGTACCTTGTGCATCAAAGGAAGGGTGGAAATGCATATGCTGTTAGGCCTTTCAATTGAAGGATAGAGAGTCCACCTTCCAAGCAAGAGGGTGGTAAGTCCTTGTGCAGAATTTCTTGAGCTGGTGGTTGAGTGGGGATGCAAATAGGTCTATTTGTGGCATTCCCCATTTCTTTGTGATGGCCTTGAAGATGTCGGGTGTAGCATCCATTCGTGAGCATCCGAGGTAGTTCTGCTTAACATGTCTGCTAGGATGTTTTCTTTTCCCAGTACAAATATTGCCTGTAATTGAATGTTGTAGCTCAGAGCCATATTCCACAGGTCCAGAGTCATTCGGCATAGGGGTATGAATGAGTACCTCCTGTTTGTTGATGTACCACATGACTGTGGTGTTGTCTGTCCTTATCATCACTTGGCCCTCTTTGAGGAATGGTCTGAAATTCTGGATTGCCAGTTTTACTGCCAGCATCTCTTTTTGATTTATGTGCAGGTGTAGCTGATCTGGAGTCCATAGGCCTTGAATGCACTTGTCCAGCATGTGTGCCCGAACCGAGGTCTGAGGCGTCCGTTGTGATGGTTTGGCTTGCTTGAATGTTGTGGAAGGCCAATCCTGGGTTTGCCTGGCATGTCTGAGCCCACCATAGGAACTCTTGTTTCAGGCATGGAATTAATGGTATTTCGGTTTCTAAGCTGTGCTTGTGTTGAGACCATAAATTCTTTAGGTACCACTGTAGCTTTCTCATATGCAGTCTGGCATGGGGGACCAAGATTATGCAGGATGCCATGAAACCCAAAGCCTGCAGAACTTTCCTTGCTGTTAGTTTGTTCTGCTTTGCTAGTGTCAAGAAGTAAAGAGGAAGTTGTTCTTGTTTTTCTGTAGTTAGGAATGCCATCTGTTTTACTGTGTCCAATTCTGCACCCAAGAATGTTATTGTCTGGGATGGTATCAGTTTTGACTTTTTTAAATTGACTGTGTATCCCAGAGCTTGTAGTAAGCAAATGACTCTTTGTAAGTCTTGTGTCAGCTTGCTTTTGTTGTCCGCTTGTATCAGGCAGTCGTCCAGGTATGGATAAATCTGGATTCCCTGAAACCTGCAATGAGCGATTACTGATGCCAGGCATTTCGTGAACACTCTGGGCGCAGTAGATAAGCCAAAGGGCAATGCTGAGAATTGATAATGCTCTGATCCTGCAAGAAATCTGAGGTATCTTCTGCAAATTGGTCGTATGGGGACGTGCAGGTATGCCTCCTTGAGATCTAGAGTTACCAGCCAATACTCCTTGCCCAGCATGGGAAGAAGTTGGTGTAGGGTCAGCATTTTGAATTTTGGAACAATGATGAATGTGTTTAAAGCGGACAGGTCGAGAATAGGTCTCCAACTGTTTTCTTTTCTTGGTACTAGGAAGAGTCTGGAGTAAAATCCCTTGCCCTGTTCTGTAGGTGGTACCCTTTCCACAGCTCTCATCTTTTTTAATTGAGCTATTTGTTTTAGGGCTTCTGACTTTTGATTTGGTGGCAGGTTTGGCATTCCTCTTTTGCTGGTAAGGTGTGGAAATGAAACCTGTACCCTTGGTCAATAGTTTGCAAAATCTTGTTGTCTCTTGTGATATAGAGCCAGTTTTTGAAAATAATGCTAACTTTCCGCCTAAGGGTGCTACAATTTGTTCCCTGGTAGGCGGTGTTAGAACCAAGTCACTGTGATTGTCCTGTTGCAGTGGTAGTGGTTGTATCCGTGGCTCGTTGGTTATTGCCTTGCCACTGGCTTCCCTGTAGGCACCTCCTCTGGATTGATTTCTGCCTCTGGAAAGTCTATTCCTGCCTCTCTGGCTTTTAGAGGAGTCTGGAAAGGACCAATTTTTGGAAGGCCAGTTCCTGCTGAACCTTGGGGGCTGTACCTGTAAGAAATCTTTAACTGTTTGTACAGATTTTGCCTTCTCTTCCATTTTCTTCATTACTTGTTGGGCAGGAGAACCAAATAGACTGACCTTGTCCATAGGAGCATCTAAAAGCTTTGCTTTAACATGATCCGGCAAGACCTGCTCTTTCAACCATGCATGCCTTCTTATAACTGTGCCAGTCATGGCTGATCTAAATGAAGCCTCCAGTGCATCATAGCCACATTTTAAAGAATGGTTACTAACCTGCTGAATGTTATTCACCATTTCTAGAACATATTTCTTATCTAAGGAATCATCAGAGGACAGTTTCTTAGTTAACTGATCAAGCATAAACTCTTGGTATTGGATCATATGAAACTGACAGTTCAAAGCTCTAGCTGAGAGAGTAGCAGAGGTGTATACTTTTACCCCATCTCTCTAAGGACCTGGATTCCCTATCAGAAGGGAGGGTTTTTGCTGAGGTCGAAGCTACTGCCTTAGGCCCTGGGAGATAGTCTCGGATCTGCAAAGGGGCCTTGTATAAGTGGTGATGAGTGTCCGGTACCCTGTAGAACCTGTCGGGCTTAGCAGGGGCTGGAGGTAAAGTATCAGGAGCAGTGCAAACATCATTAAAGGCATCATCCACAACAGGAAGAACTGGAGGTATAGCTAAGGGCCTATGCTGCGGTAAGTGTAAAAGGTCCTAAGCCTTTTCCTTGAATCTGAGAAATCTTGTCCCTGCCATTGGAATTGCTCTGCATGGCATGTAAGGTTTCCCCAAAGGAAAATTCCTCTGGTGGAGAGGCAGAAGGAATAGATTCTTCAGCATCAGAATCTTCATAAGTAGAAAGAAGCCTCTGGATGGTCTGTAATGTCTGAGTCATCAGAAGAGTCATCTGAGGAGCCTGGCTCAGGGGCTCTACTCTGGGTCTCTTTTCTGAGGTTGTGAGGCCCTGTCTGGGTGAGATTGGGATCCTCTTATTAAGGAGATGAGATCCTCTGCCAAAGTAAGCATTTGTGAACTGGAGCTGGGCCTGTGAGAGGGGGGCTTAACAGGCACTGATTTAGCAGTTTTGGCTGCTTTAGCCCTGGCAAAGGCCTTTATAGACATGGCTGCAGGAGGCCTAGCAGCACCACGTGCTGGGGTAGAGACATCAAAGGGATGGTGTCCGATAACTCTGTAGAAACCACAGTTGTAGGCAAAATTTCAGAGGCCGATTCAGCTAGGGTAGAAGGGGCCTCGGTAGTAGTCATGGATTCGGCTGTAGATTGAACCGTTTGCTCGGTTTCGGCCGAAACCGAGACACTTTCCGGTTTTCTTTACCGTGGTCTCGAACGAAACCGCGGACCACGAGTGTCGGTCCTTTTCTTTGCGTTTTTAACAATTTGGGTAGTCGGAGGATCCGGCGGCATAATGTACGCAAAATCTGAGCGAAAAACTGTTCAGCAAACTCCGACCCGGCCTAAGCGTTAGTCGGTTGAAGAAGCACAGGCTAAACAAGCTGCTACGTCGTGGTCTGGGCCTAAACAAGGTAAGCAGTAAGAGTGGAAATCTTTATGAGGTATTTGTTTCCCACAAGTTAAACAGTTATTTACTTTTTCTGACATCGGCTGAGGCAAGAAAGAGTCCCCAACGGGGTACTTAGCTTTTAGAAGTCTTCGAAGTTGTATTCGGTAGTAGTAATCTCTGGATCTGACCGACCGGCACTTGCGAACAGCTTCTGCTTGAGCCAGCAAGAAAGACTGGGGAAAATGGCGTCGGCTGATGCCTTTATACCCGAAGACCAGCAGAGATGACGTCGGGTGAAGTGCGACACCAGCCGAGGCCAGACCCAGACTTTGGAATCCGGCCGACCGAAGGGCTGCCTGACGACAGGACAACCCCATTTGTTAGGACTGCAGATGCATCCTTGAAGGACATCAGTGGAAACACAGCCACAAAGCATCATAGAAAATGATGACGTTTACATTACATGGGATCATCCATTACCAACAGTTCAAAAAATAGATGCTAGAAAACTGGATATAGTGGTCCATGAGAAGAAGGCAAAAGTAGCATTGATCATTGAAATTGCCACACCCAGTTACTACAGTGTCTAGCGTACAGAGAGACACAAAGTCATAAAATATCAGGATTTGCAGGCAGAAACGAGAGCAAAGTGGAAGAAAGATACCCAGACAGTCCCAATAGCAGCAGAAGTAATGGATCCTACAAAAAATAATCTACAATCATATTTAGATTGGTTACCAATACATGTAACTCCATACGAATTTTAGAAGGAGTCATTACTGGGCACACTGCGGGTGTTGCCAAGAGCACTCCTGGCTGACATAAAAAATATTGAAACAATACTAACTTCATGAACTTTAATCATACTTTGACTTAGGAATGGGGTCCATTCCCATCATGGTATAAGAAACTCAAAAGATTTGGAGAAATAATTAAAAAAAGGGTCTATATTATGATATCACATGCTCAGAAGAGTGAATGACACATAATCGACCCCATGTAAGCGAAAGGTTACACCGATGAAACATCAGAACAGAGATTTTTTTTCCAAGGAAAAAACATTGCTGTTCCAAAACAAACAAAAAAAAAAAACTGTAAAACATTACATAATGTGGGGGGCTTCACCCCCCCCCCCGACACCCCCTACTTAAATATACCAACTCAGAGATCGCACTACAATGTCGAAAAGGCAAAGTAGCGAAAGCGGCCAAACAAATTCTTTCCCAGGAAAAGAATTTGCTGAAAAGCCACTTCGCTATTTTGCCTTTTCACCCTTTTCAGTTCAAAAAAGAAGCATTCGACAACCTGCATCTACGACATCATAATAGGGTGCCTAGAAAAGTGATAGTACACATCCTGAAGATCAATGGAGCACATCCAATCATCCTTTTATAGAAATGGTAGAATGGACTGAAGTGTGACCATTCGGAACATTGAGTTCTTTATAAACAGATTTTGTATGCTGAGATCCTTAATTGGTCTCAGGTCCCCTGTTTTCTTTGGCACTAAAATGAATCTGGAGTAGGTTGTGAATCCTTTCTTGTTTGGTGGGACCTCCTGGATGACTCTTTTGTCTAGCAGCTTTTTAATTTCTAGAGTTGCTGCCTCTGCCTGAATGGGGGAAATGCTGGGGAGCCTTTACCTTTTGCTTGGGGGAATTTGTGAAAATGGTATGAAATAACCTCTGAATATAATTTTCCTCACCTAAGTATCTTTTGTGATTGATGCTCAGGAGTCTGGGTGAAGAGAGAAGTGCCCCCAACTACTTCCAGAAATGAGCAGTCAGGAGTTCAGGAGAGCTAAAAATGTTTATTCAAGAAGGTGTCTTGGAAACCCTGGTTTTGCAGGCCTCCTCTGCTGCGAGGGTGGCATCTACCATTAGAACCTCCCCCCTGCCTCTGGGGGAGGTATCCTCTCAGTAGTCTTGGAAAGGACCCTGGGACTTACGGAAGCAAATTTTTATCCTTCCTTGCTGATTCCTGATAACAGATTTCTGAGGGCTAGAAAAACAGATCCCCAATGCAGACAAGGTCTTTCCATCTTGCTCAATCCAGGAAAGCATTTCCTTAACAGTCGGGCCAAACAAGGACTATCCATCAAAGGGAGCATTGATGAATGAAGACTTGACAGGCTCTGCAAAGTTGCACAAGTGCATCCAGGCATGTCTCCTTACAGCTATGCCTGAACCCTCCGCCTGTGAGGTTCCCTCAGCCGCATGGGAAATTAACCTTAGGGATGGATTACAGTTGGACTGTAGGGTGGCCAGCTGTGAAAAAGGCTTTTTGTGGTCCTCCACAGACATGGACCCGGAAAGGGAATTGGAAAGCTCTTTAGTCAAATCCCTTTGCAGCCTGATGAAATGGAACAGTTCATTGACCATACGGCAAAGGTTACTGGGACATAAATACACTTCCAAATCTGTCCAATGTCCTGGACTCCCTGTTAGGGGGATATACAGAGGAGCTCTGCTCTGCCAGCTCTTTTTTAGTGGCTGTCGCCACAACCACTGCATCAGCAGAGACCCCCTTGCTCCAGTGGGGTCCGTCCTTAGGAAGGTTAAGAAATTTATCAGGACAGCAGGGAATGGGTTCTACAGTGTCCACTTCTTTTCTTGCCGGTGAGAGACTACATCTATAAACTCATCAATCAGGGGATCATTCAAGACATAAACAGGCTGGACCCAAAAGCTTCCAGGAAGACTGACTCCTCCTGGGAAACGGGATCAGAGGACCATCCATCTTTCTACCCGAGGACTTCTAAGACACCTCCAAATGAGCCATCCTCTGGTGGAGACCTTCGGGGCCCCTCCCCTTCATTGAAGTCAGTGTCTTCAGTGACCGAATCCTGAGGGGAACCTAAATCCTTCCTCTTGCACATTTTCTTTCAGGGAATGTCCTTTTTTGCAGAGGTGCACAAAAAGAGGGGAAAGTCCTTGAGAGGGACTGTCTGGATGCTTGATCGGGATAGCTGTCTCTATGGGTTAGTCTGTGAGGATCAGAGCTTGGATCCGATGGTGGGAGGGCTGTAGGATCCAAAAAAAAAAGAGTGGTCATGTCTCTCAGATGAGAGAAGGCCCTCTCCACCACCTCAAAGGCAAAAGATCTGGGAGAAGCCATAGTTGGACACACTGGAGCCGAAGACCCTGATACCACCATGCCCTAACCCTGCCAAGATCCCTGTCTCAAGGTGGTAGTTAGACCTGAGCTGTCCAATGCAGAAGACCTGAGGGGATAGGGATGGCTCAGACAACCTCAGAGTTTAATCAAACCACCCAGAACCAGCGGTGATGCTTCAGCTCTAACAGTCATCCTGTTCCAAGGGGATCACTGCTGGATGAGTCAGGGCTGCAGTTGGAGTCGAAAACATAGCTGTCTTCAGATCCGATGCAGACACTCTCCGGGTTCTTGGATCCAAGGGTTCCAAAATCACTGAATGGAGAAGGAGAAATTACAGTGTAGGAAACAGAAAGGAGGCTCACAGATCCGATGGGAGACAAAGCCTGGATAACCCCCATCTGAATCTGAGCTCTGAGGAACTTTCTCATCAACCTATCCATGTTGGCTTTGGAAAGGCCCCTGGAGGAGCTGATGGAGGAAGTAGTAGACTGGAGCTGGGGCACGCTCCTCAGAGTCTATTGCAGGTAGGAAAAGTGGAGATGAGCATATACAGGCTTTGATGAGAACTTGGGGACCAGGTCCAGGGAGACTTTGACTTGGTAAGCATCAGATCCAAGGGTGTCAGATCTGACTTTTTCTGTACTTTAACAGGAGGCTCTGAAATTGGAGTTGATTTTGGAGAATGGGTGGGAGACCACTTCCTGGATTCTTTGGCCTCCGAAGACGGCCTAAGTTTTTTTGTGGGGTTTGAGCCCCTGAAGCAGGAATTGAGAGAGGAGAAGAAGGTAACAGGCCTTTTAGGGCCAAGTTGTTACACCAGTTGCTAACAGCCCTAGTGTTGAACCCCGCACAAATTGTGCACTCTTTCTCTAAGTGGGCAGCACCCAGACAATAAACGCACTCCCTGTGGGCATCAGAACTGGGGATCTTATGCCCACAAGAAGTAAATTTTATAAACCCAGTGTTTTTAAGTTAGTGTTTTTTTTTTTTGGAAACCACCAACGACAGTAGAAAAAGATTATCCTCTGAAGGGTAGGAAGAAATAGATAAGAGGAAAGTAATAAAGTACGAACAATGTTACAGAGAACTACTGAGGATACAGGCTAAGGTAGGAGAAGAATGAAGAGAGAAATAAAACTTAGACATGACATGACAGAACACGAAAAATTACGGTAAGGGAGGAAGATGGAACTACAAGGACATTAGAAAACAAGTCACACTTACTGGCAAAAAAAATATACACCCTAAAGGTCAATGAGAAGGATTTGTGTCTGCAGAGACATGGCAGCAAACGATATCTGAGGTACTGCAGGGTAACTGGGGCATTATGGGTAAAGTGAGGAGCACGAGAATTTAATTCAAGAGTCTAGTAAATGTGGCCAAGATGGATCCAAGGACGGACCCAAGACCCATCAGTTGAGGAACAAATGAAAATGACAAGATCAGATCTAAGTTTTGCAGCATTAAAATATTAAAACATTTACTTACTTTATTGCAAACATGGTATAATAATGCAAAAACTAACGTGTTCAAGAAATGTGACATTCCACTAGCAGTTGTGAATTCGTTTCTGTATTCCTACTGCATTCACAGTAATTACTTGGATATTTCAAAAATTTCTTCTACAAAAAGCATACAGGTTTCAAAAAGTGCAATAGTCCTAAGTGGTGCAGAACCATGTACCTTCCTAACAAAAATATAAATGAAGTCACTTAGCTAGATAAGCCTGCCTGTACTATCAGCTAACACAATTAAATCAATCATACCTATTTTGAACAAGATGTTTTTTCATATAACTTGAGATAACATACTTTACTGCTTTAGTTGTCCAATGTACCAGTTTTTAACTGCATTTGGAAAACAATTTGGTCTGTAACATCTTACAAAAATGACATATAGGCTTCAAACAAGTCTTTTCCCTAACTTCCTGTCTGTACTCCTCTCCCACACCTAATTAGTACTCCTCTCCCACACCTAATTAGCTTACTATTGAAGATCTCTTAGTGGCAATTCGTCTTACAGATTATGTAATGAATATAGTTCCAACTGTAATAATTTTTTTCATTTCCTAACTAACCTCTTGTATGTAACTTAGTCAATCCAGCTCTTAGTTTGATTCTTCAAACATGATGGGTACAACAAAACAACCCCAAAAACTGCATACTAACATTTAATACATACAAAATGCACATGGATACAAATACAACAAGTTTTTCAACAGACAGAAATCACGTAGACTATGTAGTCTTCATGTTTCCCACATGCGATGGGTTGCTGACCCTTCAAAAGAAAAGGCAAATCTCTTACACCAAAGTTATAAGTATAAGCAAGTCCTGCGGGACAGAGGCTCACCTTCTATCCCACTACTGGAGGAAACACCAGTACTTGACCTCCTTAATGCAAACAAAGCTTTCTAACACTATAAAATGCAGCCCTGCAGAAGTGTGGAAAATAAAATACCTGCCATCATAACATATAAGGAGAAACAATATAATATAAACTTCAGGTAAATCTCCACCATGGCAGGGGAAGCAAATAAACAGTAAGATTAGGGCAACAGACCAAAATGGTCCAAAATAGAACAAAGATGTTCTTCGTGTTTCACTGTTACAGTCATTACATTTGGGTTATCTACTTGCAGGTAGGCCTCAGTCAGTCTGATTACAAAGTCTTGGGTCCTGCATTGGTTGCTGTTCCTTCTTCCATGACGTCAGGTCGTCAGAGGTATAAAACATGTAGCCGATGCCATTACACCAGTCTTTCTTGCTGTGCGGTGCCCGAAGCAGAAGCAGTTTGCAAGTGCTGGTCGGCCGATTCCTGAAATTTTTGGTTTCAAGTTTCAGAAGTCTACAACTAAAGCTAAGTACACCATTGAGGAAACTTTTTCTTGCTCCTTACCGATGTCAGTAAAAGTTAATAATTGCATTACTTGTGGAAAGCAAATACCTCATAAAGATTTTCTTTCGTACTGTATTCCTTGCCTATGCCCTGACCACGAAGTACCTTGCTGTCGGTTTTGTGCTTTATTTAATCAATGCACTATCTTCCGTCGGTATATTTTCGCCTCTAAATATTTTGGCTTTCGGTTTAATTATCCAGAAATGTCGTCGGTTAGCCATCCGATTACCAGGATTCCAAAAAAATGCAAAGATAAAGACAGAGACAGGCCACTGAGGTCCAAAATTGCTGACGATGCTTTTCCTAAGCCAGTCGCCAGTTCGCCGGTACTCAGTGAGGTGCTTTCACAGCCCCTGATACCCGCTACTTCTGATTAGCAGGCCTCGAATGAGACCCATTCGGAGTCCAGTATGCCGTGAGATGCTTCAACTATGGAACCCGCGGATGTCTCTACCTTGGATGGGTCCAGAGCCGCTGTGCAGGCACCGGCTTCTGAGGGTGTATTCAGGCCTACGGACCTGCATATTAAACCGACGCCCCCTTCTTTACTTAGGCCTAAATCTCGATCCATGCCTAAAAAATGACGCCCAGGCCTTTATGCCTAAAAAACAAATGATAAGAAAGGCTGAAGATCTAATAACTCTAATCAGGGGTAGCCACACCCCCCCCCCCTAAGAGACCTAGGACTGAAGTTGATTATGACTCTTCTGATTAGGATTCTGTTTTTTCTGATTCTTCTGATGACCTGGATTTGCCCTTATCTACTTACGAAGATTCTGATGCAAATGACTCCATTCCCTCTGCTTCCCCTCCTGAGGATTTTTCTTTTGGGATAACGTTACATACTCTAAGGGAGCATTTCCACTGGGAAAGCCAGGATTTTTCTGATTCAGAAAAGAGGCTTAGGGATTTCCTTCTCCTACCTCAGCATAGGCCTTTAGCTATTCCTCCTGTACTAGACATTGTTGATGATGGTTTTTCGGAATCTAGTTTGGCCCCTGATTCCCTGCCTCCTGCTCCCAGAAAACCTGACAGACAGTACAGGGTCCCTGAGTCCCACAAGTTCCTTTTTAAAAATCCTATTGCAGATCCAGTGATTATTTCACAGGGGCCCAAGGGCATTAAGGCTTATACTGCTAAAAATCCTACCCCTTCTGATAGAGACTCCAGGGCGCTGGATAGATGGGGTATGAAGGTTTACTCTTCTGCAACCTTGGCAATTAGGGCTTTAAACTTCCAGTTTCATATGTTAAAGTATCAGCAACATGTTATTGGACTGCTTAAACAGAAAATGATGCTGATTCCTGACTGTGTGGAAAATAAATAATTACAGGATTTAATGCAATCTGCTGAACAAGATGGAAAACATACTTTGCAATGTGGTTTTGATTCATTAGAGGCCTCTTGCAGGGCTGCTTTTAATGGGTCTGTGCTCAGAAGGCATGCTTGGCTTAAGGAGCAATCTTTGCCTGATCATGTTAAAGCTAAATTGTTGGATGCTCCTTTAAATCAGGACCGCCTGTTTGGCAACAAAGCTGAGGAAGCTCTTAAAAAGATGGAAGATAAAGCTAAATCTATGCAAACTGTTAAATATTTGTTACAAGTTCAGCCTCCTAGATTTAGTAGGCACTGGCTCTCTAAGAATTGGTCCTTTCCAAACCCTTCCAGGTCTTCTCAAGCCAAACCCAGACACAGCAAAAAACCCAGGTTTCAGTCCCAGGGGACACACAGAACTAAGCAGTGCGGGGCCTCCACTTCCAAATCTGGGAATAATAAGACTCCCCTATGGTAAACTGTCTCAATGACTTCCTTTTAAAATTTCCAAGCACTTACCAACTGACTGCCCCTTTGGGGAGAAAGATTGCTCTTCAAGCAAAGAATTGGGAACTCATTACCCAGGACAAATAGGTTTTAAATATAGTGTCCCAAGGATACAGATTTCACTTCCACACGTTGCCAACACCAAGCGGGTGGCCGGACCTACCCCCATATCAGTGGGCAGAGGCCCAAAAACAAGTACTTTCTCTCTTAAGCATGGGTGCTATTCAAATGGTACCAGAAGAGGAAAAGGGACAAGGTTTCTACTCAAGACTTTTTCTGGTACCCAGAAAAGACAATTCATGGCGTCCTATCCTGGACCTGTCTACTCTAAACACTTTTTTTGGAGATTCCAAAATTCAAGATGCTGACTCTTCACCAATTACTTCCTATGCTATGCAAAGATGGCTGGATGGCAACACTAGATTTAAAAGAAGCATACCTGCACATCCCAGTCAGGGAATCTTGCAGAAGATACCTACGCTTCAAAGCAGGCTACACGCACTATCAGTTCTCTGCATTGCTCTTTGGCTTATCTACTGCGCCCAGGGTATTCACAAAGTGCCTAGCTCCAGTTATTGCATTTTGCAGGCAAAGAAATATTCAAATATACCCATACCTGGACGATTGTCTAATTCAGGCAGAAAGCCTGGACATACTTTTGAATCATCTGGCCATTGTACAAAGGGTTCTAACTTGTCTGGGGTACACCATAAACGAAAAGAAATCACACCTGGTACCCTGTCAACAAATTATATTCCTGGGAGCAAGCTTGAATACAACTTCCCAGATGGCTTACCTCACACCAGAGAAACAAATTCATTTGATGACCTACTTCAAACAAGTGGCCACAAAAAAAAGATACAACAGCACCCTGGAACACGATGAAAAAAAGCAACAACCACAAGTTCCACCGAAAAATTTAATAAAAAGCTTTCTTCGCTGACGTCTCGGCCAAAAGCCTTCAAGAAGTATAATACAAGTAAAAACTGTGACCATATATATATATACACAATTACAACTGTTAATTAACCATTCAGCATTAGCAATCAATTAAGCAATGCTTTCCAATTAAACTCTTCATTTAATCCATATGGAGACATTGTTTTAAATTTTAAAATATACATTGCTTCTTTTTTTTATTAAAACAGACTTAATATCTACTTTATAAGTTACAGGTAGACAAACTTGCTCTAAAACAGTCGCTTTAAGATAATTGCTTATGCCCCCATGAAACTGTGCAAAATGTGAAGCTACAGGGCTATCTTCCTTACAATTATTTATATCTCTAATATGTTCTAGAAGTCTTAACTTAAATGCCCTTTTAGTCTCCCCAATATAAAACTTTTTACATGGACATTGTAAACAATAAATCACACCTACTGTATTACAATTAAAAAAATTCTTTGTAGTAAATTTTATATTATTAATTAAATCAAAAAAAGGCACAATAAATTTACAGGCCTTACATTTCCCACAGCCAAATGTGCCTATCTTAGTAAGATCTTTGTACAACACAAGGGGGGGGTAGACTAAATTTACTCTTAACTAAAAAATCTTTAATACTTTTACCCCTACGATATGAAAATTGTAAATTTAGCTTCAACCAATGTTGTACATTACTTAAGGAACATAAATAGTTCCAAAATTGCCTAACAATCTTTACAAATACATCAGTAAAAGAGCCAAAAGTAGTCACAAAATATATAGTCTCCTTTATGTCACATAATTTATTATACAAATTGACAATGGAACCATGTGGAACAAAATATTTGAGACCCATGTTCTTATAGCCATTAAACAGTCTCTTAAAACTGTTATTCAAAATCTCTTTATTATAACCTCTAGATGCAAAAGATTGCACCAAGTGGCCACAAAAACCCTGCTATCTGCAAGACAAATACTGCAAGCCTTGGGGTTCATGGCCTCCTGCATTCTTCTAATTCCATATGCAAGACTGCATATGAGGAAACTACAGTGGTATCTAAAAAGCCTATGGTGTTAACATTCTCAAGACGTGGAAACAATGATTCCTATCATACCTTGCCTACGCCTAGAGTTCCTTTGGTGGGCAGAGGCCTGCCACCAAAACAAGGGACTACCTTTCACACCACCCCCGGCCGCCCAAACCCTAACAACAGACGCATCAGACTATGCATGGGGGGCTCACCTGGCAGGGAAGTGCACTCAGGGCAAATGGAACCCAAGTCAAATGCACTTGCATATCAATCAAAAAGAAATGTTAGCTGTACAGAATGCTCTGACAGCCTTCAAGGACCACATTCTTCCAGGACAACTAATGGTAAAGACAGACAACACCACTGTTATGTGGTACATAAACAAGCAGGGGGGTACACATTCTTAGCCCCTGTGCAGACTAGCCAAGGCATTGTGCAACACAGCCTTGAGCTACCAAGTGCTCCTACAAGCTCAATTCCTGCCAGGAAAATTAAATACACTGGCAGATGGACTAAGCAGAAACCTCATGGACCCAAACCACTGGAAACTGGAACCAAGGATTTTCAACATGTTGACAAGCAAATGGGGAAGCCCAGATATAGACCTGTTTGCCTCTCCCCAGAACTACCAATTGGACAAATTTTGCACAAGGACTCCCCACAAACATGCCTGGAAAGTGGATGCTCTGTCCTTCAGCTGGAAAAACCTATCAGTCTATGCCTTGCCCCCTCTGCCTCTGCTCTCCAAAGTACTATTAAAAATCAAACAAAACAAACCAAGGATGATTTTGATTGCTCCAGACTGGCCGCGCCAACACTGGTACCCCCTCCTGCTCAGTGTGTCACGGTTATCTCCATGGCACCTGCCTCAGACT
Source organism: Protopterus annectens (assembly GCF_019279795.1). Classification (NCBI taxonomy): domain Eukaryota; kingdom Metazoa; phylum Chordata; order Ceratodontiformes; family Protopteridae; genus Protopterus; species Protopterus annectens. The sequence goes on along the minus strand of NC_056729.1, from coordinate 1,979,446,741 downwards.
CCTTCCCTGCTGTCTTAGCAGGAGAACCAGATTCTGCACCCTCAGCTTCTAACACTGAACCTTGCAGCCTGGCTAATTACTTAATCTCTCCTTTACCATCCCTCAGCAAACCTGTGATGGATATCATTTTAGAGGCAAGGAGGTCTAGTACTAAAAGATTCTGTGCCTGGAACCAATCTCAAGGGATGAGCACAGCAGCGCCCAATTTATCTCTGATTTTACAATACTTAACTGAAATGCTTCACAAGGGCCTGTCTTTTTCCTCCATTAAAATCCATGCCTCAGCCATTTCAGCTCACTATAACACAGAACCTCCCCTCTTCTCTCATCCACTGCTGAAGCAGTTCCTCAGAGGGGCCAAAAATTTGAGACCACCCAGGGGAGCTCCAACCCCAGGCTGGGACCTTAACTTTGTCTTGGAGAAACTCACTCTACCTCCTTTCGAGCCAGCTGCTACTGCAGACTTAAAATTTCTTTCTTGGAAAACAGCTTTCCTTTTATCAATCACTTCAGCTAGAAGGGTATCTGAATTACAGGCCCTTATGGCAGTGGAGCCTTTCATCATCTTTCATGCAGACAGGGTGTCCTTCAGAACCAATCCATCCTTCATGCCCAAGGTGGTAGCCAGTGTGGCTCTTAATCAGTTCATTCATTTGCCAACCTTCTTTCCCAATCCACAGAATAAAGGGGAACGGATACTGCATTCCTTAGATGTGCACAGACAACTTAGATTCTACTTGGACAGGACTAAACCTCAAAGGAAATCTGCACAACTGCTGGTGGCATTTGCTGCAGGGGCAGAGGGGAAGGCTATTTCAAAGCAAACCATTTCTAAATGGATAAGCCATTGCATTCAGTTCTGCTATAAGCACCATGGAAAACCTATCCCCCAGGGGATCAGACCTCTCTCCACCAAGGCTGCATCTACCTCAACAGCCTTTCTCAGAGGCGTCCTTACCAGGGATATCCTAGAAGCTGCTACCTGGAGTTCTGTACATACTTTCACCAAGCATTATCATTTGCCAATTTTCTCTAAATCCAGAGCTGGCTTTGCCACTGCAGTCTTGCAGGGCCTTATAGCTGGCCCTAATGCTATCTAAATTCCTCCTCCCAGCCATAGCTTTGGGAATCTACCCAAATGTAATGGCTGCAACAGTGAAACATGAAAAACATAGTACAGTTGTGTACACTTACCATAAATGTAGATGTTCGCGTGTATTCACTGTTGCAGTCCTGGTTACCCTCCCTCCAGCCACCTAACTTCTTTGGGCTATACCTCTACTTTCCTTTACTATGCTTAAAAGCCTTTTTGGTGTATTTGCTTTTTTGTTGGAGGTATATCTTTGGCTTTTATATTTAACTGCTTCCCATTAGGGGGGCACCTGACATTTGAGGCAAGAAAAACTGATGTAAAGGCGTCGGCTGCATGTTTTATACCCCTGACGACCTGACGTCATGGAAGAAGGGACAGCAACCAAAGCAGGACCCAAGACTTTGTTAATCAGGCCGACTGAGGGCTACCTGCAAGCAGATAACCCAAATGCAATAACGGCAACAGTGAATACACTCGAACATCTACATTTATGGTAAGTGTATCCAACTGTACTTTTTGTGTTCTGCTACTGTCTGCTGAGCAATTAGCCAATTTGACCTCCCAAACATGTGCTCAGAAGGGCAAGATTTTAGTAACCTAAAATTGTGTCTGTTACAGATATTCAAAATGAAAGATAACTCAGCTATACTGCCATTAATATAATGAAATGTGCACATGTTCTACAAAGTGACTGTGAAGTTTGTTTAAACTACCAATCACAGAAGAATGACTTAGAAGTTTAAAAGGAAAGTCACCAAAATGCATCTGTCTTTTTGAAATATGGCCCTGTAAGTTGTCAAAGCTTTTAAGGCTGTTAATTTCGTAAACAAAGTATACTTGTTAAACAAATACAACAGTTTAAACATATATCTACTGGAAATAAGACATTGGGAAAAAGTTACGGTAACAGACTGCCTCCTTAATATGTACACCTACCTCCTCTGGGAAGTGAATCATTGAAAAATTCTTCAATAGTTTCACAAGTGCTTCCATCACCCCCACAGACACGGCATCTGTCTTCCTTTGCATCAGAACTCAAGATGTTATCACAGCCTACATGCTGTGTGGGGGGAAAAAACAAAACATTTATATTCTGTATATCATAACATAAGCCAAGTCTGTAGCAGAGTATGAAATGAATGCATTCCGATGTGAACATCTCAGCCTATATCAAGATAAAATGGACTTTTGAATACTCTGCCATTACTAGCTTAGTGTTAGACTTGTAGTGGACTATACAGAGCTAATGTAATAACCCAGAGTTG